>NC_052147.1:67449912-68149101 GCF_902713615.1 Scyliorhinus canicula
TCTGCTACCAACAGCGGAGAATCCAGTGTTGGGAAACAAACAGGGCCAATCCCATTCCATTGCTTTGGTCCCCCACTGGTGTTGGGATCGGGGTTTGTGCCCCGTGCTAGCAGGAGTGACCCATTTGCATCCTAGTAACGGTCCGGGCACCATATTCCCTGGGCCTTCGTGATTCTCCCGACCTCTGGGCGCGAATTGGTACAGGTATGGACAAACATGACACTGGTGTGGTGGATATTTTGGTGGGCCAAGGGGGTAACTCTTTAAGGGAATTGACCTCAAAGTCCATTGGAGGGCTACCCTCCCCTTCCCATAACATTGCAAGGCCTGCCCACCTGACCCTCACAGACCTTTACCCCCATGAACGACCCCTAATAAAAGAGGCCCCCCACCAGAAACCCCCTAATTAAAGAGACCCCCCCATTAGAGAGACCTTGTCTGGAAGCCACCCATAAAAGAGACTGGTGTCTGAAAGCTCCCTAGAAGAGAGACCCCTGTCTGGAATCTAGAGAGTAGACCAGACCAGACAGAGGCAATGAAAAAACAATCACTGCTTTAAAACTCACCTGTGCAATACCTCAGCTAGCCCAGGCACAGGAAGCAGAACATGTCAATTCCTGGAAAGAGAAAACCAGTCAGCTAGGTTTAAAATCCCTATCAGCCCTGAAACTAAAAGAAAGCTCTTAACTCTCTTTGATGTGGTCCAGGAGCTGTCAATCATAGCTTGATTTTTATAAACTTTGCCATTAATTTCACAACTGACTACTTCAAAGTCATTCAAGCTGAAGGGACATGAATGAAACAATGCAGAGAGCGCAATGCAGAAGCTGTCAATCAGCTCTCTCATTTCCCACTGATAGAGTAGACTTGCAGGAAAAAAAGGGCATGATTCCAAAATGCTAGTAATTAGCCCACCAAACTCAACGTCTCCTGCCCCAAATCTAGGGTCTTCTCCTTGAAAGTAGGTCAGCTTGCTGCATATTTGTGATCCTCCTCCCACTGTTGAACTGATTCATTCTCCCACCCATTGACTGCCTATTTCTCCTGAAGCAAACTGAACAATATTTGTTGGAGTCTTGCAAGTCAAAGGTTCCTCCCAGGTGCCATTAGAGAGTTGTTAATACATATCTGCATGTCAAAAGTTTTTTGAAGGAAATATATCTAAGTAAGTCGTGTAAGGAGAGATGCCATCACATATTGCAAAGTGAAGGGTTGGATAGTCCTTTAGAATCATAGAATCGCAACAGTGCAGAAGGAGTCCATTCAGCCCATCGAGTTTACACTGGTCCTTGGAAAGAGCAGCCTACTTAAGCTTAAGCCCACGCCGCCACCCTATTCCAGTAATCCAGTAACCTCACCTAACCTTTTTTGCACACTAAGGGGCAATTTAGCATGGCCAATCCACCTAACCTGCACATCTTTGGACTGTGGGACTCCTGTCTGCATCAATGGTGCCAAGGTGGAGATGATTGACAGCTTCATAGATAGACACATCAACAAAAATGTGCTCTGGTCCACCCACGCTGACGCTACTACCAAGAAAGCACAACAGCACCTATACTTCCTCAGGACACTAAGAAAATTCGGCATGTCTTACTACTTTTATCACTTTTTACAGATGCCCCTTAGAAAGCATCCTATCTGGCTGCATCAATGCCTGATATGGAAATTGCTCGGCCCAAACCGTAAGAAACTATAGAGAGTCGTGAACACAGCCCAGTCTATCACATGAACCTCGCATGTCTCCCATCTATTGACTCTATCTACACCTCCTGCTGCCTGAGGAAAGTGGGCAGCATAATCAAAGACCCCTCCCACCCGGGTTATTCTCTCTTCCAACCTCTTCCATCAGGCAGAAGATACAAAGGTCTGAGAACATGCACTAGCAGATTCAAAAACAGCTTCTTCCGTTGTTACCAGACTCCTAAATGAGCCTCTTATGGACTGAACTGATCTCTCTACACATCTTCTCTACTGTTGTAGCACTACACTCTGTATGCTTCACCTTGATGTCTATGTCTATGTATTTACATTGTGTATTTATCGTATGTCCTAGATTTAACAATCTGCCTGGACTGTACGCAGAGCAATACTTTTCACTGTACCTCGGTACACGTGACAATAAATCTAAATCTAAGTATGTTGTGAAGAAGGTAGAAGGAGGTTGCAGACTGATGTAGATAGGTTGAGTGAGTGGGCAAAAATCTGGCAGATGGAGTATATTGTGGGAAAATGGGAAGCTGTTTATTTTGGCAGGAAAAATAATGAAGCAGAGTATGGAGTCACATGATGCAAGCTGGAGCAGTTGTGTTTTCACCAGCTCCAGCTCTGCTCATCCTTTAATACTTTATTTCATCCCGGTGCATATTCCATATTTGTTTTCTCTTGGGTCATATGGGTTGCACTATGATCCCAGATGTTTCTGAGTCGTGTTTTTTGCAAAGAAGAGCCAAGATGAACAGTAAAAATCCTTCTTTGTTCGTGGCGGTCGGAGTGGGCTGGGGTAGGGCCCAGCTTCCAGTGGCGTAGTTGCTGCTGACCGTGCTCTCACTTCGGTGGAGCTGTGTGTGTCTGAATGATGGCTGCCATCGAAAATGTTGTCTTGGTTGAAGATTTGTCGGCTGTACGTTGCAGGTCATCAGAACTCACTTTCAGCACTTGTGGGGTACCTTTGGGAAAATGGTGGAGTCACATGAGAGTGTTCTTGCACTCGAAAGAGCACTTTACTGGGTGAGGGCCCGCCTTCATGTTGTTTACCTGATGGGTTTGAGAGGTAGGGGCCGGGCAAGGTGTATTTGTGATCTTGGTCCCTGGCGAGAGGTGGGGGATGAGTTCCCGATTGAGTTTGTAAATTGGCTGCCTTGTTTTGGTCATCTTGATTTGGAGGCTAGGTGCGTTAGATTCAATGGAGCACAATAAATCCGATCTTCAAGGCTGGGAAAGGTTACTGGTGCGAAAGGGAAATCATGCTTGACAAATCCTCTGGCATTTTTTTTGGATGTGACCAGCAGAGTGGACAAGGGTGAACCAGTGGATGTTGTATATCTGGACCTTCCGAAGGATTTTGACAAAATCCCACACCAGAGATTAGTGAGAAAAATTAAAGCTCATGGTATGGGGTAATGTATTGACATGGATAGAGAACTGCTTGGCAGACAGGAAGCAGAGACTGAGAATAAATGGGTCTTTTTTTGAGCAGCAGGCAGTGACTAGTGGGCTACCGCAGGGGTCAGTGCTAGGACCACAGCTGTTCACGATATACATTAATGATTTGGACAAAGGAATTGCATGCATTATCTCCAAATTTGCACACGACACTAAGCTGGGTGGCAGTGTGCGCTGTGAGGGGGATGCAAAGAGGCTGCAGGGTGACCTAGACAGGCTGGCTGCTTGGGCAAATACTTGGCAAATGCAATATAATGTGGGTAAATGTGAGGTTCACTTTGGTGGCAAAAAACAGGAAGGCAGATTATTATCTGAATGGTGGCAGTTCAGGAAAAGGGGAAGTGCAACGAGACCTGGGTATCAAGGTTCATGGGGAACAGTCGCTGAAGATTGGCATGCAGGTGCAGCAGGTGGTGAGGAAAGCTAATGCCTTGCTGGCCTTCATAGCGAGAGGATTTGGGTATAGGAGTAGGAATGTCTTGCTGTAGTTTTCCACGTGAAGCCACACCTTGAGTATTGTATGGAGTTCTGGTCTCCTAGTTTGAGGAAGGACATTCTTGCTATTGAGGGTGTCCAACGAAGGTTCGCCAGACAAATTCCCGGGATGGCAGGACTGACATATGAAGAAAGAATGAATCGACTGGGCTTGTTCTCACTGGAGTTTAGTAGAATGAGAGGGGGTTCTCATGGAAACATATAAAATCCTGATGGAAATGGACAAGCTAGATGCGGAAAGAATGTTCCTGATGTTGGGGACGTCCAGAACTAGAGCTCACAGTCTCAGACTAAGGGGTAAGCCATTCAGAACTGAGAGGAGGAAGAACTTCTTCTCTCAGAGAGTTGTGAACTCGTGGAATTCTCTACCACAGAACGCTGTCGGGGCCAGATTGTTGGCTGTATTCGAGAGGGAGCTGGACGTAGCCCTTGTGGCTAAAGGGGTATGGAGGGCTTAGTGTCGTGTGCAAATTTGGAGATAATGCATGCAATTCCTTCGTCCAAATCATTAATGTATATTGTGATCAGCTGTGGTCCTAGCACTGACCCCTACGGTAGCCTACTAGTCACTGCCTGCTGCTCAAAAAAAGACCCATTTATTCTCAGTCTCTGCTTCCTGTCTGCCAAGCAGTTCTCTATCCATGTCAATACATAACCTCATACCATGAGCTTTAATTTTTCTCACTAATCTCTGGTGTGGGATTTTGTCAAAATCCTTCTGAAGGTCCAGATATACAACATCCACTGGTTCACCCTTGTCCACTCTACTGAATTGCGTGATCAGCCATGATCATATTGAATGGTGGTCCAGGCTCGAAGGGCCGAATGGCCTACACTTGCACCTATTTTCTATGTTTCCATATAGTCCTGTTCTCATTGCTAGTCGTGAGCTGTTGGAGGTGGCTCAGCAGGTTGAGACCCCCCCCCCCCAAACGCCTCCCCGCCTCCCCACCCCCCAGCCGAGCCAGAGAGATGGCATAATGGAAGTGATGGTGTCTCGTGCTTTGATCATTGGAAACCTTGAGAGATCCTGAAGACTGCTCGTTGTACCTAGCTTCCCCTTTACCTTCTCATGCAATATGGATGGTGTCTTTTTCCTGCAATCTACCTTGCAATTCTTCTATGATCCTGGATGTTACTCATGTGTGATTATATGGTTGGTTATTTAATATTTAATGTTGGCTTTTCTCCTGCAGAGGAGTGAAAAATGTGAGCGTGAGGGTGGGTGTTGTTGATTATCCTGTTCTAACAAATTTCTCGTGCAAAATGTGATCTGTGCAGTTTTACTCCTTTTTTTATTATTAGAACAAAGAGAACAAAGAAAAGTACAGCACAGGAACAGGCCCTTCGGCCCTCCATGCCTGTGCCGACCATGCTGCCCGATTATGTTTTATAATTCTTGTGGTTGTGGTTGGGAGTGTTTTGTTTTTGTCACAGCCTATCTCATTTATAAGGAAGATGAGTGGAGCTGGAGTGGGGTGAGGGGTGGCTGGTTGGGGTTGGTAGGGTTAGTTCAATTCTCGCTGAGATTTAGGATAGCCTCCCAGGTAGAGATAATCCATGTTGGGTTGTTTTGGGGTATTTCTATATATTTTCTAACTCTGGGATATTTGAATTTAAGAATCCATACCATCGTCCATTTAACAGCCAGTCGGTGGGCTCTCTCCTCAAATGACAAAATAATTTGTACCTTGTGCTTCCCCCCACCCATCTGGGTTCTCTCCCACCCATTGTGATTCAGCTTGCCCTGCAAGAGAACAGATGAAGAGAGTGTAAGCAGGTCACATGCCAGGGCTGATGGTAAGGATTCCTGGCACGTGCGTTTGGCGAATGGGAGCCTGGGGGTGATGAGGAAACAAGCTGCAGGGGAGATGAGGAAGTGTGTGGTACAGCGAGTGGAAGCATCCTTTTGAGGTGGCTGTGAGCGAGCTCCCTGTGGATGTGTGATCGGTGTGCGAGTGGAGAGGGATGAGAAGAGTCAGTTCCCCTCGTTGAAAGGAGGAGATCATTCATCCTCTTTTGACACTAGATGCCTGTCCTCCTTTGAAGGGAGCTGGCGCTTACCAGCGCTGCCACTGCCTCCCATGTGGGGTTGGTGACCTTGCTGAAGGGCCTCCGCCCCGCCAGTGGGTACAAGATGTGGCGCCTCTCATCAACAGAGTCCAGCATTCTGGCGAGGGCTTCTTTGCAGCTATTCTCTTTGGTGGACTTGGAACAAATGTTGGGGTGCACAGGGATGGTGTTTCGATGGAGCGCACCACTGACTGAAGCTGATGTCCAGGTAGGCAAACCCGACGCCACCTGCTACGGAGATGGCATGAAACACGTGCAATGGCGTCTGATCTCTCCTTGCAGTGAGGAGATTCGGCGAGTGGAACTCCTCAGTGCAAGAATTGGAATTTGATGAGGGGCAGCAGGGTAGCATGGTGGTTAGCATAAATGCTTCACAGCTCCAGGGTCCCAGGTTCGATTCCCGGCTGGGTCACTGTCTGTGTGGAGTCTGCACGTCCTCCCCCTGTGTGCGTGGGTTTCCTCCGGGTGCTCCGGTTTCCTCCCACAGTCCAAAGATGTGCGGGTTAGGTGGATTGGCCATGCTAAATTGCCCGTAGTGTCCTAATAAAAGTAAGGTTAAGGTTGTTGGGTTACGGGTATAGGGTGGATACGTGGGTTTGAGTAGGGTGATCATGGCTCGGCACAACATTTAGGGCCGAAGGGCCTGTTCTGTGCTGTACTGTTCTATGTTCTATGTGTTGGGTAGGCTGGGTCTATGTGGACTGCATTTACTGCAGTGTAGAGAGAGACAAGCTTCCAACACTTGAAGAGATGCAACACAATTTTATTTAACATCTAACTATATTACATGCTTAACTGTGGGTTGACTATGCTGACTTGACTGGAGACCAGTCTGCACTGGCTACTGCTCACAAATTCGGACTGTCTCAGAGGCTGGATCCCGAGAGAGTGGGAAAACTGGTGCCCTCTGGCTTTATAGTGGTTGTGTCCTGTCTGGTGATTGGCTGCTGTGTTCTGTGTGCTCACTGGTCATCCTGTGTGTCTATCACTGCCTGTTTGCACTCCATCATATACATGGATGTATATTATGATAGGACTAACTTGGGCCTCGGCTGCGTGTTCCCCGCTGAGGCCCCGTATCTAACCGCAGTCACGTTAGATAACGTTGTGTTTCTCGACACTGAGAGAGCTGGGAAACATACTTGTTATGGCTAAACGCACTTGTTATGGGACATTGTTCCCATTTGGTTAAATCGCATCCATAGCATGCAGTTGGGATAGCAAATGGTGCGTTGGCCTTTATTAGAAGAGAATTGGCGTACCTGAATAAGGAAGTCTTGCTACAATTGTATTGAGCTTCATTAAGACAATACCTGGAGTACTGTGTTCAATTTTGGCCTCCAGATTTAGGAAGAATATATTAGCCATGGGTATTGAACAGTGAAGGTTCAGTGGATTGGTCCTTGGAATGAGAGAGCTTACCGATGATGAGAGGCTGAGTAAAGTGAGCTTATACTCTCGAGGGTTCAGAAGAATGAGGCATAATCTCAATGAAACATGCAATTATGAAGGAGCGTGTTAGGATAGGTACTAAGAGGCTGTTTCCCTGGCTGGGGAATCTAGGACACGGGGCACTGTTTTGGGATCCAAGACTGAGATTAGGATCAATGTCTTCATTCAAAGGGTTAATTCTCAACCCCAGAGGGTTGTGGAAGCTGCATCATCGTAGATATTTAAGGCTGAAAATCACATATTTGTTCCCTTAGCAAACGAGGGTGAGAGAGTTGCGTTGAGGTGAATGATCAGCCATGATCGTACTGAATGATGGGACCAGCTTGAGACGCCATTTAGACCGCTCCTGCTCCTGTTTCAAATGCTTTTATGTTGTTGAAGGTGAACTGTTGCCCAGTTGACTATTCTTTGGTACTGCTGAATAAAACTAATTAAATGTTAAGCTGGTCAATGAACTGTGAATATAAAGAAATGGTAATGTAAATTTAATGGGACAACAATAAAAATCCAATGTAAAATTTCATAGCTGGAAGCTTCCATCAAATGTATAATATTTAACATTTATTCAGATTGTATCACGCTTGTTTTGAGGTTCTTTCTCACCATGATAAATGTACATAATTTTATCATTTTTATCAGGATATTCATTTATTTCAACTGAAATTTTACAATCACAGACAGCTTATTTCTCAAATTAAAGAAGATTAAGGGTGGGTTTGGCTTACATGGACACTTCCAGCAAGGAGCAGCACTATGAAAATGAACTGGTTGAGAAATTACAGGCCTAAATAACGTAAGTGTTAGGAAGGATAACCATGCATTTGGTCAATGGATAGATTTTTTAAAAGTACATTTAAAGTACACAATTCATTTTTTCCAATTAAGGGGCAATTTAGCGTGGCCAATCCACCTACCCTGCACATCTTTGGGTTGTTGTGGCGAAACCCACGCAAACACGGGAAGAATATGCAACTCCACATGGACAGTGACCCAGAGCCGGGATCGAACCTGGGACCTCGGTGCCGTGAGGCAGCAGTGCTAACCACTGCGCCACCGTGCTGCCCCAATGGACAGAGATTAAGGATGGGACTAATAGGAGGGAAGTGGAGGTAGGATCATTGAGGAAACGTTTTCCAGAACATGGAGCTTAGGCAGCTGCAGACACAGCCAGAGAAAGTTACAGGAGTAACAAAGGTCAAAACCATGTCGGAATTTAAAACGTGAATGACAGCTTTAAACTTACGTTGTTAGAAGACTGGATTCCAAAGTAGGTCAGTGAGGACAGAATGATACAAGCATAGGACCTTCAATTGATTGATATTTCACTGATGGATCTTGAGAAAGGCCAGTTAAGAATATTTGGGTCCTATAATCAGGTTATTAATTCGTCAAGTCATTTGAAGACTGCAGGATAATGACCTGTGAGGCCAAGGTATTATTTCAAACTGAATGCAAATCTATTCAAATAATTACTTTATGAAGGTAGGATCGTTAGAAGTGTACCCGGTATGATGTTCAGGCCAGCCTTTCCATAAGATTACATTCACAGCTGTTTTAATGATTCACAAACACCATTTAGTTATTTATAGTTTCAAGTCTGAAATTAAATCAATCTTAAATGAAGGTCTGTGACTGACTTTACTTCCTCTATCCAGTCCCAACTTGAGCTGGATAACAATGGGAAAAGTGGCAACAATTAGACATTATCTAACCCCAACTCATTCCCTCCTGACTTTAGTGTCCCACCTCTACAAGGCCAGCCATTGACTATCTTCTTCATCCCCATCCCAACTCTTTTCCAGAAGCAAATAAAATTAAGTGAGGCAGAGCTTGGTTCCTATCCTATCTCTAGCTCTTATATCACTCGTCTTGTTGTTTTGTGGTGTACCAGTAAAAGCCTGATGTAAAACAGGAATGTCCCAAAGCCCTTGGATAGAGTTGGATGCCTTGGCCTTGCCTTTGGGCAGCAGGGTAGCATAATGGTTAGCACAATTACTTCACAGCTCCAGGGTCCCAGGTTCGATTCCCGGCTTGGGTCGCTGTCTGTGCGGAGTCTGCACGTTCTCCCTGTTTGTGCGTGGGTTTCCTCCGGGTGCTCTGGTTTCCTCCCACAGTCCAAAGATGTGCAGGTTAGGTGGATTGGCCATGCTAAATTGCCCTTAGTGTCCAAAATTGCCCTTAGTGTTGGGTGGGGTTACTGGGTTATGGGGATAGGGTGCAGTTGTGGGCTTGGGTAGGGTGCTCTTTCCAATAGCCGGTGCAGACTCGATGGGCCGAATGGCCTCCTTCTGCACTGTAAATTCTATGATTCCCTGTTCCATGTTACTCTGATTTCTTAGCTGGGGCCTTCAGTTTTTAAAAAAATGGATGCTAGACAGAATTCTCCACTCCCTGCTGCGAAGATCGGGAATCTCGATCAGGCAGAGAATCCTGTGATGGTCCAAAAACTGGATTGATGCCGGGCGGCTGACCAAACCCCATGCGTCGAGTCCCGCCCTGAAGGCCACAGCAGGCTGCCCACTCTACGCTGGTGGGAGCATGCAAACAGCCGATATGCATTCACTTGAATGTGATTAACGGGCTGGAACCCAGATTCTTCACCCCCCACTGTATTATGCACTGACCCCTGATGCACAACCAATGGACACGAAACGTAGATGAAGTCTGAACAAAAGGCTTTAATTAGCAAGAAGTGAACCTGGCAGCAGACGTACAGCGGAATGGCTGACTGCCGGGGTACACGGGTTCTTATACCCCGCCTCGTATGCGGAGCTACCTTCCTCTTAGCCAATCGGGCTAACAGGCACACAATACCTGGGCCAATGGGCAGCGAATCCTCTGCACCAATGGCAGCTCACACTCCCAGGGACCGTATTACCCCTAGTCATACTACCACATTCACCCCTTGTTGAGAAAGGAACCGGGGGGGGGAGGGGGGGGTGTGTACGGGGAATGCGGACATGGGGGGGAGGGGTGTCCTGTGAGTATATGAGAGACTGGTAGTATGACTAGAGATGTTGGATCGTACCATTTCACTGATGGCTGCCCACTGGCCCGCAACTATTTACAATTGCAAAGCACAGTAACTATGTACAGTCTGGGGAATAGAGAACAAGCTAAAACAAGAGTCCATCAATAGTTCACATGGATTCAATCAGCCGATCGGATGCCTTAGACGTCCTGTGCGACCTGCGGAGCTGTGCCGGCGACGCTGGAGTGTTGGTCGTCCGTGACTCCGGGAGCAATGATCCTGTTCTTGCTTTTGCGTCTGTATCCCTAGTTGGAACTAGCGGGGGCCAGGCCGGGGGAGGGTCGTCCTGTCCACTAGGCAGCACGTGTAAAGGTGTCGGTGGGGCGGGGGGGGGCGCCTGCTGGGGGCAGTTGGGGTTGGGGGAGGGTTGGGGGGGCTGGCTCCGGGGGGGGTGGCGGGATCCGGTGGGTGCCAGGTCCCATAGGGAGACCGTGTCCTGTCGGCCGTCGGGATACTCCACATATGCGTACTGCGGGTTCGCGTGGAGTAGCTGGACTCTTTCGACCAACGGGTCCGACTTGTGCAGCCGCACGTGTTTCCGGAGCAGGATGGGCCCGGGGGTAGCCAGCCAGGTTGGGAGACCGGTCCCTGAGGAAGACTTCCTGGGAAAAACAAGAAGGCGTTCTTGAGACGTTTGGTTAGTGGATGTACCGAGAAGTGACCGGATTGAGTGGAGGGCGCCTGGGAGGACCTCTTGCCAGCGGGAGACTGGGAGATTTCTGGACCGAAGGGCCAGCGGGACGATCTTCCAGACCGTACCGTTCTCACTCTCGACCTGTAGTTACCCCGGGGGTTGTAACTGGTCGTCCTGCTGGAGGCGATGCACCTGCTGAGCAGGAATTGACACAGCTCATCACTCATAAAGGAGGACCCCCTATCACTGTGTATGTAAGCGGGGAATCCGAACAGGGAGAAAATGGTGTGAAGGGCTTCAATGATGGTGGTTGTGGTCATGTCGGGGCAGGGGATGGCAAACGGGAAGCGGGAGTACTCGTCAATCACGTTGAGGAAGTACGTGTTGCGGTTGGTAGAGGGGAAGGGACCTTTGAAGTCCATGCTGAGACGTTCAAAGGGGCGGGAAGCCTTTATCAGATGCGCTTGTTCGGGGTGGTAGAAGTGCAGTTTGCACTCCGCGCAGATGTGGCAGTCCCTAGTGACTGTCCTGACCTCCTCGATGGAGTAGTGCAGGTTGCGGGTCTTTATAAAATGGAAGAAGCGGGTGAACCCCGGGTGGCAGAGGTCCATAGACATAGACATAGAACAGTACAGCACAGAACAGGCCCTTCAGCCCTCAATGTTGTGCCGAGCAATGATCACCCTACTCAAACCCACATATCCACCCTATACCCGTAACCCAAAACCCCCCCCTTAACCTTACTTTTTAGGACACTACGGGCAATTTAGCATGGCCAATCCACCTAACCCGCACATCTTTGGACTGTGGGAGGTAACCGGAGCACCCGGAGGAAACCCACGCACACACGGGGAGGACGTGCAGATTCCACACAGACAGTGACCCAGCCGGGAATCGAACCTGGGACCCTGGAGCTGTGAAGCATTTATGCTAACCACCATGCTACCGTGCTACCATGTGGAGGGTTCGGAGGCGGTCCACTTTTGCGTTGGCACAGGTACCGCGGGACAGGGCATCGGGAGGCTTGTTTAGCTTCCTAGGACGATACAAGATGTCGTAGTTGTAGGTGGACAGTTCGATCCTCCACCGCAAGATCTTGTCATTCTTTATCTTGCCCCTCTGTGCATTGTCGAACATAAAGGCCACTGACCGTTGGTCTGTGAGGAGGGTGAACCTCCTGCCGGCCAGATAGTGCCTCCAATGTCGCACAGTTTCTACTGTGGCCTGTGCTTCCTTCTTGACCAAAGAGTGTTGGATTTCGGAAGCGTGGAAGGTACGGGAGAAGAAGGCCACGGGTCTGCCTGCTTGATTGAGGGTGGCTGCCAGAGCTACATCGGAAGCGTCGCTCTCGACCTGGAAGGGAAGGGACTCGTCGATAGCGCGCATCGTGGCCTTTGCGCTATCGCTTTCATGCGGCTGAAGGCCTGGCGGGCCTCCATCGACAGGGGGAATGTGGCTGATTGGATGAGGGGATAGGCTTTGTCTGCGTAATTGGGGACCCACTGGGCGTAATATGAAAAGAAGCCCAAACAGCGCTTGAGGGCTTTGAGGGAGAGGGGAAGGGGGAGCTCCATCAGGGGGCGCATGCGTTCCGGGTCGGGGCCTATCACTCCATTACGCACTACGTAGCCGAGAATGGCTAGACGGTCGGTGCTAAACACGCATTTGTCCTTGTGTAGGTCAGATTCAGGAGTTTTGCGGTTCGGAGGAATTTTCGGAGGTTGGTGTCGTGGTCGTGCTGATCGTGGCCGCAGATGGTGATGTTATCGAGATACGGGAAGGTTGCCCATAAACCCTATTGGTCGACCATTCGGTCCATCTCTCGTTGGAAGAACGAGACCCCGTTTGTGACACAAAAGGAACCCTTAAAAAGTGGTAGAGTCGCCCATTCACTTCAAACGCGGTCTACTTTTGGTCACTTGCGCGGATGGGGAGCTGATGGTAGGTGGATTTGAGGTCCACCATAGAGAAGACCTTGTACTGCGTGATCCTGTTGACCAAGAACAAAGAAGAACAAAGAACAAAAAAAATTACAGCACAGGAACAGGCCCTTCGGCCCTCCCAGCCTGCGCCGATCCAGATCCTTTATCTAAACCTGTCTCCTATTAAAGAACAAAGAAAAAAGAAAGGTCCGAGATACGTGGGAGAGGGTACGCGTCCAGCTGCCTAAACATGTTGATGGTCTGACTGTAGTCTATGACCATCCTATTCTTCTCCCCGGTCTTTACCACCAGCACTTATGCTCGCCAGGTGCTGTTGCTAGCCTTGATGACCCCTTCCTTCAGAAGCCGTTGGACTTCGGACCTGATGAAGGTCCGGTCCTGGACACTGTACCGTCTGCTCCTGGTGGCGACGGGTTTACAATCTGGGGTGAGGTTTGCAAACAAGGATGGGGGGTCGACCTCGAGGGACGCAAGGCTGCAGACAGTGAGGGGGGGCATAGGGCCGCCGAATTTGAATGTTAAGCTCTGGAGGCTACACTGGAAATCTAACCCCAGGAGTGCTGCAGCGCAGAGGTGAGGGAGGACGAATAGCTTGTAGTTTTTAAACTCCCTTCCCTGGACCGTGAGGTCCGCTATGCAGCACCCCGTGATTTGTACCAAGTGAGAACCGGAGGCAAGAGCGATTTTTTGTTTAACTGGGTAAACAGGAAGAGTGCAGCGTCTTACCGTGGCGGGGTGGACAAAACCCTCTGTGCTCCCAGAGTCCAGCAGGCAGCTTGTCTCGTGCCCGTTGAGGAGGATCTTCGTGGTCGCTGTGGATAGGGTGCGAGGCCGCGACTGGTCCAATATGACTGAGGCGAGTCGTGGCAGAAACTCAGAGTCATCATCAGGCAGGGAGTAGTCACCTGCGGGGTCCTTGGTGCCGATCCAAAATGGCGGCGCCCATCCGGCGCACATGGTGGGGGTTGGACAAAGTGGCGGCACCCGTTCCCCGCATGTGGATTCGGGGGTCCAAAATGGTGGTGTCCGGGGATCGCACGTGGCGTTGGGGGGTCCAAAATGGCGGCATCTGGGGATCGCACGTGGCGGTTGGGGGTGCAGGCAGCAAGGTCCGCTGGCCGCACGGGGCCCCTGAGGAGAGCGGGAGGGAGGACCCGGGGTCGCTGCTCGTGACCGCAGCGACTGCTTTAGACTGGCAAACGGCCACAAAGTGGCCCTTCTTGCCGCAGCCCTTGCAGGTTGCGGAGCGGGCCGGGCAGCGCTGATGGGGGTGCTTTGCCTGGCCTCAGAAATAGCAGCGGGGCCCCGCGTGTTTTTCGGGGCGCCCTGCGTTGCAGGCCTGGGGGGGTCCGAGTCCGTGGGGGTGAGGGGTGTCCCGATCCACGTTGCCCAGGGGGCCGCCGTGCGGTCGGGGGCGTACGCGTGAGCGTTCCGATTTGCAACGTCCAGGGAGGAGGCGTGGGCCCGTGCCTCCGTGAGGATTAAAATTTCTCTCTCCAACAGTCTTTGGCGGAGGATCTGCGAGGACTGCATACCTGCAACAAAGGTGTCTCGGATCAGAAGTTCGGTATGCTCAGCAGCAGACACCTGTGGGCAGCCGCAGTTCCTCCCCAGCACCAGGAGGGCACGGTAAAATTCATCCAGAGACTCACCAGGTATCTGCTGCCTCGTGGCTAGTAAGTGCTGGGCGTAGACTTGGTTTACCGGCCGTATGAAATGTCCTTTAATTAAGTCTATTGCCGCATCGTAGTCTGTCGTGTCATCTATGAGCGTGTACACGGCGGTGCCGACGCACGAGTGGAGGATGTGCAATTTCTGTTCCCTCGTCGGGGCGTTTTCGGCTGTGCTCAGGTAACTATTGGAAACAAGCCAGCCAATGCTTAAATGCGGCTGTTGCATTTGCTGCGTGCGGGCTGAGTTGAAGACACTCCGGCTTGATGCAAAGCTCCATCCTTTAAAATCTTGCTAATTAAATTGATGCGCAATCGATGGACATGAAACATAGATGAAGTCCGAACGAAAGGCTTTAATTAGGAAGAAGTGAACCCGGCAGCAGACGTACAGTAGAATGGCTGGCTGCCGGGTCACAGGGGTTCTTATACCCTGCCTCGTAGGTGGAGCTACCTGCCTCTTAGCCAATCGGGCTAAGAGGCACATAATACCTGGGCCAATGGGCAGCGGGTCCTCTGCACCAATGGCAGCTCACACTCCCAGGTACCGTAATACCCCTAGTCATACTACCACAACCCCCTCCCACCTACAGCAGGCAGGTTTTGGTACAAATATTGACGAGCGCTATCCTGGTGTGATAGACCCTTAGGGGCATCAAGGAGGTTAGCCCATTGCTCATGTGCCCCTCTACTGCTGACAGGCTGCAGAAGGAGTGTTCCCCAAAGGTCATGGGGGTTGGGTGGACTCAGGTTGTGGGTAAGTGGTTGACCATGGGACCCTATGCCGGGATGGGGGTCCCGTGTCTGGACTGCCCTTTCCAGCAACGTAAATATCACACTTGGTATGCTGATCTCAGGCATCCTTCTGTTCAAAATCGTCATCCTTATTCAACCTGTGTAAACTTTGAAGTGGCCTTCTCACTCTGGTTTGCTCTGTCTGTCAGCTGATGAGCAGATCAGACAGTTCATTGAAGATGCAAGCCAGGGAGACTTTCCCGTTCCTCACATCTGCTCCCCCAGCTCTATGCATTTAAAACTGCTGCTTTTTGAAGTGTCTGAGTCTTCCTAGAAAGCCCACAACGCACGATAAGCATTGAAATCCCCGGCATTCTTTGAAATACGTAGTATTCATTCAATATATTTAATTAGTCATTGATTGACAGATAATGGTTTAAACACAACAGGCTGGAGGTTTGTTTATTCGTATTTCCCTCACCCTTGAATGCATCTGCACTACCCTCCATTTATCCTCGTGATGGCGGCACGGTAGCACAGTGGTTAGCACTATGGCTTCACAGCACCAAGGTCCCAGGTTCGATTGCTGGCTTGGGTCACTGTCTGTGCGGAATCTGCATGTTCTCCTCGTGTCTGCATGGGTTTCCTTTGGGTGCTCCGGTTTCCTCCCACAAGTCCCGATAGACGTGCTATTAGGTGAATTGGACATTCTGAATTCTCCCTCAGTGTAACCGAACAGGCGCCAGAGTGTGGCGACATGGGGCTTTCCATAGTAACTTCATTGCAGTGTAAATGTAAGCCTACTTGTGACACTAATAAAATTAACCGCAGTATTTGTAAACAACATCGTCCTGATTGACGGCTGCTGGCCACTTGAAAAAAGGTAAGTGCGTTTACTTCCTCTTTTCTAACTGCAATTTTTATAGTCCTGATCAACTATAGTGTTACTATCACGTGAGGAAAAGTAAAATAGCTTTCCTCTTTTCCCACCTTTCATTTGATTACAACAGGGTAATTCTTTGAAAGGATATGTTTGATGTTTGCCAATTCAATAATGTTTAACTACTTATGTGCTATGACTGTAAAAGACACAAAGAGGCATGTTTCCTTGCAAGTTTAAAAAAATATAGTATTTGTTGCATTAAACATCGTCCAATAAAGAATAATAAAAACCCTCCAATTTCCATGCGCGCACACACACTCACAAACAAAGCACGAAGTGTGGTAACAGATTAAATAGCTTGATAGAGTTCAGTAAAAGTTAAATGATGGTCTGGTAGATTGATGATTTGGTTGGCTTCAGGCTGAGTTTGAGGGTCCCACTGGATTCAGAATTGAGATGGTTTAAATATGTTGATGGCTGATTTAAGTTGGTTCCTATGGAGGCAGTAGTTTCTGGGTTGGTTTTTAAAATGCTGCATGTAGCAGCTGAATGGTTGAACAGCAGACGAGGCTTAAACTTGCAAGTTGGCCAGGGAGAGCGAGGGAGTATGTGTGTCTTAGTCAGGGGTCTTGCCACTTTGGTGTCCTTTCTGCTCCTGGTCTGCCACACAAAAAGAGGGATAGCAGGCTTGTCACATGATCCTCTCCCCAACTGGCCAGTTACCAACCATGATTATGGCTAGTAGATTCAAGGTGCATGGTTTTAACTTAATTATACTATGGCTGGATCGATTCCTTTCTCAACTGGAATCTTTTGACTGAAGTGATTGCAATGATTTGTTCCTCACCCAGTTGAGTCTGCATTTCCTGTAAATGATACAGAAGATGTGGCTCATTCGTATTCCTCCCCGGTGATTATCTTTGATGGTTTCCTGCAGGCCGGTTGACTCCAACTTAATGGCTTTGGAATTTGTAAAATACAATGATGCAAATAGAAACTGCTGAGTCAAGGTTGTTTCATAGAATCATGGGACACAATCCTCCCGATCGCAGACTGAGTTTTTCTGCTAGCAGGAAAACCAGTGTGATTCCCACTGGCACGAGGAGCAAATCCGACATGCCATTCAATGGCACTTGGAAAACAATTCACCCAGGATTGGGTTTTCAGTGCCATTCAATGGCACACCAGGGTTCTCGCTGGACTGGAGAGGGGCCGGACATAATCCTTCTGACAGGTTCCGCTCTGAGCTCAGAATGCTGATTCAGTCCCCCCCCCCCCCCCCCCCCCTCAACATACTCCTGGAAGCCCCCCACCTTTAGTCCTCGCCTCCGTCCCCTCCTTCAGCCCCCTCCGTGTCCCCTACAGTATTCCCCCCCCCCTCCCCGATTTCCCCCATTAAACCCAAGCCCTTGGCAGTGCCAATCTGACACATTGCAGTCAGGGGGCTGGAAAGGGTTGAGTACCCTACCTACAATTGCCTCCAAGGTTCCAGGGGAATCCTACATGAGGGGTGGGGGTCAGAGCGACCTTTGCTAGAGGCGTTCATATCAGGGATCATTCCTGCAATGGGGATCAGTTGTTTGCTCTTCCCATATGCGGCCTTTAAACCGTCAGTATCTCAAAAATACAGTTCTGTGATAATAAAGTGGAAGTGTTCCCATCTTTACCCCCAAAACCTTTTGTATTTTTTTATAAATTTAGAGTGCCCAATTCATTTTTTCCAAATAAGAGCCAATTTACGTGGCCAACCCGCCTACCCTGCACATCTTTGGGTTGTGGGGGCGAAACCCACACAAACACAGGAGAATGTGCAAACTCCTCACAAACAGTTACCCAGAGCCGGGAACAAACCTGGGACCTTGGCGCCGTGAGACAGCAGTGATACCCACTGCGCCACCGTGCTGCCCTCCCAAAACCTTTTAAACAGTCCGTCAGTATGCCTCTCTGCGAACTTAGAAACCTGAATGTTTTGAACTGCATTGTTTACATTAAATTTTACCGACCATTGCTTTTTACAAGCTTCTGACTGACATGTCCAGGCAGTTTCAAAGGAAGGTTAAAATTGAGTATTTATATAGCTCTGCAGGGATCCATTAACTTAGAGGAGCAGATGTTTTTCCAACCAGTGTCTTTTTTTTAAGAGGCTGTCACCCTGGAAAAATGAGTGTAAGCCACCATGTTCTGTTTATTTTTTTTTGATAAATTTAGACGACCCAATTATTTTTTCCAATTAAGGGGCAATTTAGCATGGCCAATCCACCTATCCTGCACATCTTTTGGGTTGTGGGGGTGGAACCCATGCAGACACGGGGAGAATGTTCAAACTCCTCACGGACAGCGACCCAGGATTCAAACCCGGGTCCTCAGCGCCGTAGGCAGCAATGCTAACCACTTTGGCGCCTGGCCGGGATCCCAATTATGGACTCTCCCGTGATTTAACCGACTCGCACGTATCCACACCGGCTGCAACACGGCAATTAGATCATGCCCGTTACCTGATTCCCTTTCCACTGATACTGACAGGCCTGATGCATTTATCCAGCATTTCTCTGTATGATATTTCATGGCGGGATTCTCCCCTACCCGGCGGGACAGGGGGTCCCGGCATGTTGGAGTTCGTGAACCACTCCAGCATCGGGCCGCCCCAAAGGTGCAGACGTCTCCACACCTTTAGGGGCCAAGCCCTCACATTGAGGGGCTAGGTCCGCGCCGGAGTGGTTCCCGCTCAGCCGGCTGGCGTGAACGCCTTTGGCGCCACGCCAGCCGGGGCTGAAAGGACTTCGCCGGCCGGCGTAAGTCCGCGCATGCGCCGGAAAGTCAGCGGCTGCTGACGTCATCTCCGCGCATGCAAGGGGAGGGGGTCTCTTCCGCCCCGCCATGGTGAAGACCATGGCGAAGGCGGAAGAAAAAGAGTGCCCCCACGGCACAGGCCCGCCCGCCGATTGGCGGGCCAGGCCACCGTGGGGGCACCACCCAGGGTCAGATCGCCCCGCACCCCCCCCCCCACCCCCCGGCCAGGACCCTGGCGCCCGCCCGCGCCGCCAATCCTGCCGGTCAGGTAGGTGTTTTGAATCCCGCCGGCGGGAGAGGCTTGACAGCGGCGGGACTTTGGCCCATCGCGGGCTGGAGAATTGCCGTGGGGGGCCCGCCAACCGGCGCGGCGCGATTCCCGCCCCCGCCGAATCTCTGGTGGTAGAGAATTCGGTACACAGCGGGGGCGGGATTGACGCCGGCCCCGGGCGATTCTCCAACCTGACTTTTGTTTCGAGTTGTGTGAACCAAGCATGGGATCTTGCTTGCACCAAAGATATTGTAGAGGCTGAACGGACCCTGGTCTAATACTAGGCTTTTGATAGACCTGAAAATGGTGCTCAGAATGTAGACATATCCCCACATTGTACCTACACCTCAAGGACTGCAGCGGTTCAAGAAGGCAACTCACTATCACCTTCTGAAGGGCAACTAGGGATGGGCAATAAATGCTGGCCTAACCAGCAATGCTCATATCCCATAAATGAATTATTTTTAAAAATCCAGTCTTGGCCAAACTAATGACAGAGAGGAAGGTTTTGGTGAGGATACGCTGTGATCATTTAACTAGCGGAGCATTTTTACAAGAGATCAAAGTTTCAGCATCAAGCTTCTTTGGAAGACTCCAAAAATCCGTTAAAATGCATCACAGTTGTGGGTTTCAGAATTCCTTTCCAATCTCTTTCTCTTCAGACAGCGTGTGGACAGCAAATTATTAATTATATGCCTCACTTGTTATCTTACTCAACTATATTTTTTCTAAATTGGTTATGAATTATTTGGATTTGCCATTGGTTAAGTAGTTAAATGTGCTCAGATGCATATACTTTAACTTGTTGCTCCTGCAAAGCAGTCTGGAGGAATCTTAATGCCCCGTCTCAAGCATAGTAATTCTTAGAAGAATAATCTTGAATTTAACTTGGTTCATCTCTACCTCTTGTGGTTGTGAAACCTTTAAAGAACTCTCTACTTGTTACATGCCATCATTGTGGCATGATGTTACACTTAAAAATTTTATTAAACTTTACTTGTACTTTCTCTCAAGCTCATACATTAGCTGCAAATCAAATTAAAATTTTCCACGCTATTGAGAAGGCAGAACCTTCTTGAAATCTTTGATGGCAGGTTTAATGGCAAGGCATTTGGAAGAGTTAATAAACAGTTACTCTGATAATGAAAATTGGCGAGACCCTCTTCCGTGTTAAATTGATCTTCATATATTTCCCCAGATACACTGCATACATGATTATATTTATAATTATGATTCACTCTGTCAGAGATCTACGTGTAATTTTCTGTTACATTTTTTATCCAGGTCTTTTCTCATCTGTTTATGTGACTGATACATCTTAATTTACTGCTATGAAATATAAATATAATAACTTTTTTTAGGGGTTTTCAAGTGTTAAAATTTAGTTAACTGTTTGAACCCAATTCAAATTGATTTTCCCACACGTCCTTCAGTTGTAGAAAAAGAGGTTGACCTTAAGATGACTTGTTGCCTTGGTGACTTTGGCGGCTGTCCACTAAAGGGTCGGGAGCCGGAGTGGCCCTGTCTGTTTTGCGTGTCCTGTTGTAGGGCAGGTGCATTCTCCTCTGCCTGTACAGCTGGAGCTGGAGGTGATGAAGTCAGAGGCAGTGGGGTTTGAGGTTGGCTGGACTCGCTCGCAGTCACTTGAGTGTTTGGCCCTGGGATATCCACTTGCTGGTCCTCCTCCCTGTAGGACCCTAAGGGCTCAATGCCGGACTCCCTGGAGGGAAGTCAAGGTGCCCTGGTCACCCACCCCTCCCCTCACCCAACTCTCACCTAGCTACTAATAGATCTCACTACTGCCTATAGTGATTCAGTGTAGGACCAAGTACAATTGTGGCAGGGTCTGCTGGACTAAGGTCTCCAAGACAGCTGTCACCTTTCCCAAGGAACTTGCATATCAAAGCCACATTAGACAGAACATGGATGGACTCCTACATTTTTCACTCCAGTTTGCAGGCTGCCTTTTGCTAACTCTACCTGATTTTCCACTGCCTGCCATTGACTCTCCAGTTTGTCTGACATGGTGTTTTCCATAGGTGCACCATCTGACACAGACTGAGCAGGTGCCTGTTCTCCAGCAGTCCTCTGAGTGCCAGAGACATGGGCTGTCATTGCACCTGACTGAAGTGTTACCCAGCTGGAGCCCTTATCCCCAGACCCAACCCAATCCATCCCGCAGCCCACCATGCCCAACCCTCCACACCCCTCGATGCCTCACATTCCCATGTCTTCCCCAGTGTCCAACCCCCTAAGCTCCGAGATCTAACCCCTCACCCCCACTGATGTCTAGCCACTGCTTAACCAAGCTAGGCTGTAAGAAAGAGTCTGTGCCATCTTTTAGTGCGATCCTTTTGGATTCTGACACTGGAGCCAGGGACCTGCTATGCTATCTGAATCTCACCTGACCTGAGTTGGGCGTGAAAGGCATTGAATTTTTTAGTGCAGGTAAGTGGACACAACTGAATGCCTTTGCTAGGCCATTTTGAAGGTAGTTTAAGAGTCAACCACATTGCTGTGGGTCTGGAGTCACATGCAGGTTAGACCACATAAGAATGGCAGATTTCCTTCCCTAAAGGACTTTAGTGAACCAGATGGGTTTTTAAGACAATGATTTAATGGTCATGAGCTTTTAAATCTAGATTTTTATTGAAAGAACATTAGCCCTGCTCTCTGAGTCACGAGTCCAGTGACAACATCACTATGCCACCACCTGCCCCAGGTAGAAAATCAAAAACAGGGGACATGTCCCTTACAGGAAGTATGTGAGACAGCGCAGAGATGAGAATTCTACCTTTACGCAAAATTAAGGACTGTCTTTATTTATCTTGGTGTTCATGTCAGACTGAAGATCATCATCAAAAATCTATTCCGCCATCGTAAATTGTAAATGTGGGTGTGAATAGTAGATTTCAATTCACTTTGTCAGTGGGACCAATTGCTTGTGCAGTTGAAGGCATCTGTTCCAGATTGATTGCCAAATGATGAAAATAAATGAATGAAGATTTTTTTTAATCTAGGAGAAAGGTGAACAGAGTTGCCAATTCACGATTGCTCGTTTTACACTCTCGCTCAAAGTCAAAATTGCCACTGATATATCACCAGAGAACATTCTCTCAAGAGTATTTGGGAACTGGTTGAAACATGGATAGATTCTGAATAATTCCATGGACAACTGAGATGAAGAGAACCTCAAAGGTATATGTTAAATTAGTTTTGTGTGCCCCAGAAGGGCAAGAGACGTCTTCCAGTACTTACAAAAATAATTAGGGCCGTTGCCACCTTGGGACCCTGGGCGGGATTCTCCCAGCCGGGCTGGAGAATCCCCGCATCCGGGCCACACCGCCCTGACGCCAGCACACGATTCTCCGCAGTGCAGAGAATCGGCGCCATTGGCACCAGTGTGGTTGGCGCGGCGCTGGTCGTGGGCCGCTCTCCGTGGCCGGCCTGCAGATTCTCCAGCCTGGATGGGCCGAGCGGCCGTAGGAAAAGAGTCGAGTCCCCTGGCGCCGTTCTAACCTGTTCTGAGCCTGCGGGACCTCGGCGTAGCGGCCTATGGGGGGGGGCTGTCCGACTCCAGGGGGGGCGGTCCTCCGATGTTACCTGGCCCACGATCGGGACCCACCGATCTGTGGGCCAGCCTCTGTGGCTGGGAGCCCTGCGCCATGTTGCGTCAGGGCCGGTGCGTTGAAGGAGGCCAGTGTGCATGTGTACGTTGGCACCGGCGCCATTGCGCATGTCCTCATTGGCGCTGGTGCAACTGCGCATGCGCGGATCCTGCGCCACCCAGTTCGCACCGGATTCTGCAGCTGGAGCGGCGTGAACCGCTCCAGCGCCGTGCTGGCCCCCTTTTAGGGCCAGAATTAGACGTGGGAGCGGCCCAATCACGCCATCGTAAAACACGACGGCATTTACGACGGCGTGGACACTCAACAGCGGGATTGGAGAATTCCGCCCCCTGACTTTCAATCTCTCCCATCTGCTCCTACTTCACCTTACCCTGATAGCAGTCACACAGCCCAATCCTGCCACCTTAACTCAGCATGCTTGGAACCCTGCAACTCGACTGACAAATTTAAATGAGGTTGGGGTCTTAAAATTACAACAGCCTGTTTGGCACCAGAATGGATGATCAACCAGTGCATTCTGCCAGTCACGTCCAGAGTTAAAGCCTATCCCAGAATTTGATCCTTAGCTATCTCAATCATGAATATTCTCAAAGCTTATATTGATTTCTTACATGAGAGCTTTAGAAAAGCCAATTAAACATTCCCCCAGAGAAGGCTGCACGGTAGCATTGTGGATAGCACAATCGCTTCACAGCTCCAAGGTCCCAGGTTCGATTCCGGCTTGGGTCACTGTCTGTGCGGAGTCTGCACATCCTCCCCGTGTGTGTGTGGGTTTCCTCCGGGTGCTCCGGTTTCCTCCCACAGTCCAAATATGTGTGGGTTAGGTGGATTGGCCATGATAAATTGCCCTTAGTGTCCAAAATTGCCCTTAGTGTTGGGTGGGGTTACTGGGTAATGGGGATAGGGTGGAGGTGTTGACCTTGGATAGGGGATAGGGTGCTCTTTCCAAGAGCTGGTGCAGACTCGATGGGCTGAATAGCCTCCTTCTGCACTGTAAATTCTATGTAAAAATGCTGATGTTTTTATAGTTTATCACACAATGTTTCACCTTGACCTGTTAATTTATATAAATGTCACTTGGTAATTTTTCAAAGTTGGAATTGTTTTGAAATGTTGGTACTTTTTTAAAAAAAGCGGAATATAATTTTATTCATATTGTTTTCCAACGCATGCTACACTAACTTTGTTCTCAGATAGTAGGGGGCATGCTAAAAGCATGAACAAGTAAAGCCTCTGAATAAAAGGGATACAAAATAGTTGGTACTTCAAATTCTAGGGAACGTTAGGGTTTTCGGTTGAGTGAGAAAGTAACTTTAGCTTAACTTTACATAAGGTGGGTAAAATTCCCATGAAACAGCATACATGTTACCCTATCAATTTTATTTTGAAAGCCCAAGAATAACTATGATCCTCAAATGTAAATTATATTGTTGCACATTCTTTAACGGTGATACTTCAATGACAAAAGAAGTAAATTTCAATTTAAGGGCCAATTCCACGTGTGCATATTGAAACAAAATCAGAATCCAACATACAGTTTTGTGATAGATATGGTGAGGTACGCTTGACGTAAGTTACTAATGGGCCATACCTTGCTGGAGCAGGGCATCTAATAGCATTCACCATTAGACATTTCCCCCAACCCTTTACCTTGAAAAAAGATTGTCCTGTAGTTATCTGGAAGAGTGAGCTGTTAATGTTGGGTGAAAGCAAACAGGGTAGCTGGGATTTTGCTGAACTGTGGGACCAACAGTCTATTTTCTTAACCAGTGAGAATCAAGTATTAAGAAACGAAAGCAAAATATGGAAGGTGAATTAGAGTCAGGTCAGGTACAGAAAGGGAAACCGAGGGAAATAAAGATTGGATAAGGAGACAGAGAGAAAAGAGAAAGGAATGTGAAATAAGAAAAATATTAAAATTCGCATATGTACATGCTTTATGATAATTTGCTACATGCAATACAATACATAAGATTGAACAGTTCAAAATGTTCCCTTTCTGGGCTGGAGAGATTGTCTGGCACTGAATGAGCAATTACCACATTGTAAAAACGGTACTTAGATTCTTAATTACTAGTCCTCAATTTGTGCAGTGTGTTAAATGAACAATTAATGTGCAAATCAAACTAGTTCTTAAAATGTAGCAAAATGGCTGAAGATGAGATGCCATTGTTATGAAGAGACATTAATCGAACAACAAATCCTGGACATTTGAAAGTATTACAGAGTCATAGAATTTACAGTGCAGAAGGAGGCCATTTGGCCCATCGAGTCAACACCGGCTCTTGATAGAGCACCCTACTTAAGCCCACACCTCCACCCTATCCACGTAACCCAGTAACCCCACCCAACCTTTGAACACTATGGGGCAATTTAGCACAGTCAATCCACCTAGTCCGCATATCTTTGGACTGCGGGAGGAAACCCACGCAGGCGCAGAGAGAATGTGCAGACTCCGCACAGACAATGACCCAAGTCGGGAAATAAACCTGGATCCCTGACGTGAATTAACAGTGCTAACCCCTGTCATGGAACATCTTTCAAATCCCTCAGTTTTCTGGCTGATTTTCGCATCATGAACTGTAATCTTTCCAACAAGGTTCAGCCCAATGTTTTACTCTGTTAATGGTTTTTTAAGTCCTAAGATTTGTTAAATTTAAATTTAGACTTATGAAAGCAAACAGCAAAATGAATATTCCCGACACAATGTAAGCTACAACCTTGGAAGCTTCACACACATTTATTTTTCTCTCTCTGGCATTCGCATGCATTCAGACACGGAAAAAGTGACAACTGTGGATGAGTAGCTTGCCTACTGCATTTCTAACCCTTCAAAGCTCCCTTTCATCTTTCCAAACAATGACACCTTGAAAAATTTGTAGACCATTGGCGCACAGTTATTCTGCTGAATATGATGGCATATAAATAAAATTAAATATGAAGATAGCAGGTGGTCTTTAAGGCTGCCAAATTCTTCAAAGGCCTTCAGAAATGTTTTTGAAATGCAGAGGCTCCAGCCTGTTCCACGATTCAACTGGAAAATGTTTGATCTGTTCTTCAACTCCATTCCCGAATAAAATTATTGATCTCAACCTTGAATATCCAATTTAAGGAAGAAACACCAATTCTGTGAACTGATGAACCATAAAACATATTTTTTAAACTAGCAACATGTACGGGGATGGAAGCGAGAGTTCTGGGCCTGAATTTTACGATTGACATTGAGATACCAACATTGAAGCGGAACGCATGGGTCTGAGCCCACGCTCTCAAACAGCTGGGCCGGCCAGAGTCGCCCGCTAATTAAGATGGTGGGCAGGCTCTAGATTCTGCTGGCCCAATTACAGGGCTGACAGCTCTGAAGCCTCAGCAGCACCCCTGGGAGAGGTGGTGGCTGCTAATGCTTGCAAGACACCAAGGTGAAAGCTCTACCAGATAAATACACAATAAATGAAAATTCAGGCATCTGTCAACGGATTAGATGCGAGTCCCCTCCAGGGAGATCACTGGAGCTTTAGGTACTGCCTTCTCACTTGTGCACCCTCTATAAACCAGAAAGCCTCTGGCTCCAATGGTTGCCCAGACTGGCATAATATGGCTGCCTCTGTTAAGCTGGTGGCCTCCACATGTGGCAAGGGATGGCCTTGCTGTTGGCAAAATACCTGTGGCCCCATAAAATGGTCCTGATTTGGGTCTTTAGTTATGTTATTAGAAGGGCCCGCACCATGGAGCAGGCAGCCACGCCCACATCTGGTCCGATCCCTGGTAAAAGGCTCGAACAACGGAACCGCATTGGGGAGCAAACCCAGCATTGCTTGCTGCAATTTTACTGCCACCCCTCCACTGCCTTCCAGCCCACCACCTGGGGGCCAGTAAAATTCTGCCCCTAGTCTCTGAACACTGGGTTGGAATCATGTGGGCTACCATCTTCCAATGGAAGTGACATTGTGACACTCCATCCGATCTAACCAACCTCCTGAGCAAACTACCAAAAAAAAAACTTCATTACGGAAACCATCTGTAAAGATGTAGAATCTTTGGAAGAAATAGGTTGCCTTGAGTGGCTAATGATGGACAAGAAGAGCTGCTGGTTGAAATTTTTTATCAGAAGATGAGAAAAATCTACAATTAGAATCCGAACATTGTGTTATGTTTTGGAAATATATTAATTTCAAGCCATCCATTTCTTCCCAGAAGAATCTATTGCAGGCCAGGGTCATGGAGCTCACCTGACCCACAACGTTTAATAGATTTTGGTTTTGGGGAGCACAAGGGCCCACTTTACAGGTGTGATGCAACAGAGAACTAAAAGTATTTTGAACAAAACAATGTTTATTCTATGAATCCAGTTAACATTTTATAAATGCACAGTAAACAGTTCATCAACTATTAACACACATAACTCCACAAATACAATACTCTATAGATAACCCTTAATGACTTCCCAAACAACATCCATAAGTTAAACTCTTTAAATAAAGACAGCAAGTTTAAATTTTCTACAGAAACAGGTATTACTTTGAAATCATCAATGATGTGGAGACATTCTTTAGCTTGTATAGAGAGAGATTATGACACAGCTGCTTGCTTTGAATGCAGCTCTCCAACTCTGAAAACAAAACTAAACACCCACTACAGCTGCCAGTTCAAAGACAAAAGTAAAAGACAGACAGGCAGACAGCCCAGCTCCACCCACACAATGACATCACTGCAGCTATTTGATGAAACACACATTTCTTAAAGGGGCTCTCATGTGACAAATAAAAGTGAATCACTATCACAGACTGAAATTTGTAAGAGTGCCTCCCACTTGTTCCTGTTTATTCCCTTATTCCCCATTTATTTTAGTTTGCTCTTGCACTTTTAATTCATGGATGTTTAATGAACCTGTGACTTTAAGGCAAAGCAGCCTGCACCTTTAATTCAAGCAGCAGGAAAGATCAGCGATGACTCCATTTGATAGATTTTGCTGATTGCCAATGAATTGGCCAAAAGGGCTGTGTTCTGCCCATTAATAGGAGGTGATTGGATCTGTTCCTTGAAATGGTTCAGAGATCTATGGAGCTTTCAGTTTTGCTTTGGCAGCTAAGGGAGAAAACCTCTCTTTTTCCTACTCTGTTTTCCCAGAAATAACAAGCTAATTCTCACCAGAAGGTGACTGTTGGAACCACCTCTCTTTGCAGAAGAGGCTGATGCAGGCTGAATCTGATACCTCTCTCTGTAGAAAAGGACTGAGCTGCATATTTGATCTTTATTCCTGTTATTAATAAACAGTAATTGTGTTTCAACTTACAAACCTGGTGACTGTAATTAGTGGACAGTCAAAAGCCAAAGATTTTGGATATTTTTACAAGAATTATTGGTTAATTCACTTGCATTGTGACTCCAGAACACGTGGGGCAGGAATTGACCGCATACTTGCCCAGGATGTCACAGCACATTCTTTTCATTCATAGGTTCAATTTTATGTCCTTCAAATGTCTATCTTTATTCTCTGATTTAGATTATGTGAAAGGATTCTTAAAATTTTCGTGAAGACTGAGGAGGACCTTACAGGTAAGTAAATGCAAGTTTATTTTAGTCATAGAAAGCAGGCGCTTCGGCGGCGTACACATATTAAGTCCCATTCGGCACTATCAGAATATTAGCCCCTGTCCAGGCCGGCATTTACATACCACATGGCCTCCATCCACAAGCGGGGAAGCTCAATTAGGATATCCCCGTGAGCCTAGCGAGGGTTATTACACCCCTCCTTCCCCCCAAGTCTAAAGATTCCCCTCCAGTGGCCAGGTGAGGAGGCCTTCACTGCCACTTCGCATGTGGCCACACCTCTGCCACTGGTCAGAGGGCCGGGTCAGGGGGGGTGGGGGGGGGGGGGGGGGGGGGGGGGGGGGGGGGTGCTGCATTGAATTGTCAATAGCCTTTTTGATGAAAAACGACAAAAGGCTCACCTCCAATTGTGGCATCGTCCTCACGTGCTGACACTTCTGTGTCCATGTATGAGGCCAAGTAGTCTTTGTCCTACTGGTCGGGATGCTGGTCCATGGTGGGTTGTGTCTCTTGACTACATGGTGGTATGAGGGGCAGTGGAGTCACTGATGTGCCTGGTGTGATTTCCTCAGAGGCAGGTTTCCTGCCCCTGAAGTGGTTCACATGTTCCCATGTATCTTGTCTCAGGTTCTGAACTTGTATGAAATGGGTCCCCTTCTCTCCATAAATACTCCAGAAACTGGGCTCCGTCTTCAAAATTACGGACATGCATGGCGCCTCCCGGTTTTAAGCCTCTCTCAGACGTCCGGTGGTCATGGTACTTCTTTTGGAGATCCTGCTTTGTCTCTATATTCCCGCCTAGATTTGGAAATGTGAGGCTCAGGGAGGTTCAGAGGCGTCAGCCCATTAATAGGTCTAACGGTGCTACCCCTCTTGTGACGTGAGGCATGGTCTGATAATGGAATAGGAACCTTGTCAGTTTTGTATCAAGGGAGCCTGTATTCTACTTCTTCATGTCTTGTTTGAATGTTTGAACTGCCCGCTCTGCCAAACCATTCAAGGATGGAGCAGTCTGGATAACCCTATCCCGCTGACACATATAAGTGATCTTCTCATTCGTAAATTGGATCCCGTTGTCCATGACCAATACCTTCTGTATCCCTTGAGCGCTAAACGATTGGCGTAATTTCTCCACAGTAGTCCTCAAGGTGGTGGTGGTCATCTGGTGCACATCCAGCAACTTGGAGTGGGCATCTATGAGGACCAGAAACATTGACCCCACGAATGGGTCGGGGAAGTCGGCATGCAAACGCACACAGGGACACCCTGGCCAATCCCAGGGATGGAGCGAGGCTGACGGCGAGAGTTTCAGGGATGCAGGGCACTGTTTTACCATGCTCTCAATGTGATTATCAATTTCAGGCCACCACGCCTAGCTCCTCGCTAGTATTTTCATCTTTGAGGTCCCAGGCTGTCCACTATACAGGTCCTGTAGGATTGGCTCTCGACCTGGCCGCGGAACAATCACGCGAGTTCCTTCTGCTTCGTGATGTAGAGCTGTAGTTCTGTGGGAGGCTGTCCTGTAACCCAATGTGCAGGATGATACAGCGTAGTTTTTCCAATGTGTTACCCCTCCCGGTCCATGTGCGGACATCACAGGCACAGTGCCATAAAGTTAAACATTGCTACGACCTCATCTGTTACTGGTGGAGACGGGGTGTGTGGGATTTGACTGAAGATATCAGCGTTTTTTATCTGTACACCCATGTGATGCTCAAACTTATATTCGTAAGCCACTGATAACAAAGTCTGTCATTGGATCCAGGTTGAGGTTATGAGAGGAATCCCCTTGTCCTCTTTGAAGAGACATAACAAGGCCTAATGGTCAATGATGATAAAGAACTGGCGCTTGCATAGGGCAGCACGGTGGTGCAGTGGGTTAGCCCTGCTGCCTCACGGCGCCGAGGTGCCAGGTTCGATCCCGGCTCTGGGTCACTGTCCGTGTGGAGTTTGCACATTCTCCCCGAGTTTGCATGGGTTTCACCCCCACAACCCAAAAGATGTGCAAGGTAGGTGGATTGGCCATGTTAAATTGTCCCTTAATTGGAAAAAGAGAATTGGATACTCTAAATTTTAAAAAAAAGAAGTGGTGCTGGTAGATGTACTGATGGAATTTCTTCACCATGTATATCACGGCCAAGCCTTCTTTCTCAATCTGGCCGTCATGGCATTCTGCGTCGACCAGGATCCTAGATGCATATGCTATTGGTCATCCTGTGCCGTCGTCCCACCATTGGGACAACACTGCTCCAATGCCGTACGGGGAGGCGTCACATGTGAGGATGAGTAACCTTGAAGGGTCGTAATGAGTCAACAGCTGGGAAGATAGGAGTTGCCTCTTTACCTTTGCAAACGCTTCCTCTTGTGGCGCTGCCCATGCCCATTTTCTGTCCTTCTTCAGAAGCACGTGTAGGGATGCCAACAGAGTGGTCAGCTTTCGGATAATAGTTCACAAGGCCTAAAAGCAACTTTAGTCCGGTTGTAATTTCTGGCACAGGGGCTCACCTATGGCCTGGACCTTTTCTTCTACTGGTTGCAAGCATTTACCTGGAACACCCACTTTCCTCTCTTCAGGTGGATGCCCGCTTGGGGAGAACTGCCTGAGGGCCTCTTCCAAGTTGTTTATTTTTTAATATAAATTTAGAGGACCCAATTACTTTTACTTTTTTCCAATTCAGGAACAGTTTAGTATGGCCAATCCACCTAACCTGCACAGGTTTGGGTTGTGGGGTGAAACCCACGCAGACGCGGGGAGAATGTGAAAACTCCACACGGACAGTGACCCAGGGCCGGGATTGAACCTGGGTCCTTTGCGCCGTGAGGCAGCAATGCTAACCACTGTGCCACTCTGCCGCCCCTCTTCCAAGTTGTTTAAGTGTTCCTTCTTGGTGGCCCCTGAAATGAGCACATTGTCCAAATCTATAACTACTTTGCGCGATCCCTGGAGCACGCCTTTCATTACCCATTAATATCACATATGCGGATAAGATCCCAAAGGGAAGCTGAGTATACTGGTACAGGCCCCTGTGGATATTGATGATCACGTACTCCTGTGATGCTGCGCTTAGCTCTATTTGGAGATACATGTGACTCATCCAGTTTTGTGAACAAGTGGCCCCCGGCTAGCTTCGCGTACAGATCTGCTAGATGTGGCATGGGATATCGGTATAGGCGGAAGGCCGTGTTGACTGTGAATTTATGGTCACTGCAGAGGCCGGCCCACTCTGCTAATTGGACCGGGAGTATGATAACCAGACTTTCCAAGCATCGTAATTCGGTTTCTACCTTCGCGAGCAAGGCGTAGGGGATTGGTCATGCTCAAAGTATTTGGCTTGGGCCTCCAGGTCGACGTAAAATTTTGCCCTCACAACTTTTATTTTTCCTCGGCCCTCCTGGAAAACCTCCAGATATTACCCGAGGACCTCGTACAGGCTGCCAGTGCCCATCGGAGGTTTTGTTGACAGTCCAGTGTTCTTAGCCAATCATGGCCCAACAGGTTGAGTCCCAGCCATTTGTACCACTATTAGTGGAAGACTGACAGTCTGGTGCCCGTGGGTGACGAGGGCCATGGTGGTCCCCATGGTTCAAAGGCTCCCCAGTATATGTTGCCAGCCAAGCCTTGGTATCACGCAAGCCCAAGGGCAAGAAGCCAATTCAAAGCTGTCAGAAAGTCTGTTGACCTTCCAGTAGCCCCTTTGTAAATCTCCATAACCAGGAAGTAACCGTTGAATGGAAATCTAATCCGAGTCAGTGGCACTTTAGGTGGTGCGATGCAATTCAACTTTATTTATTGTCCTTCTCAGGCTGGGTCACATCACAAATTTTGTTTTTAACATTTCAATAGTATGAAGACCCAGGAGGCCCTTAGGTAGCTAAGTAAACATGAGTTTATTTTTGTCATAGAAAGAAGCCGCTTCGATAGTGTGCACGCAATAACTCCCAGTCGGTGTCTTGTTATGCTCTTGGCGTAGCATAAGCGGCTTCCTTGATGTTCACTCTGACAAAGGAAGGTTCAGACGTGGAGATAACTTCAACACGTTTATTAAACTATTTACAATTCTCCTACCCGGATTCACCTCTACTGTCAATCCTTCTATAGCTACTCAGACTGATGAACCAGTCTGCTACAATCCACGTGGTGGGTGTGATGTTGAATCAATCCTGTGTCTGTACTCACTGAGTGTCTCCACTGGAAAGAGGAAAATTATGTGTGCTGTGTCCTTTATATATGGGTTGGTGTAATGCCCCCCTGTGGTAGTGTCACCTCTGTGTGTATCGTGAATGCCCATTGGTCGTGTTCTATCTTACTGACCTATTGGTTGAGTGCCTGTGTGTCATGTCTCTGGTGCTCCCTCTAGTGTCTAGCTAGTCTGCGTGTACTTACATTAACCCCTTGTGTATCGACAGTGATGCATATCACCACAGTCGGGACTACCAGAATGACGGTCCTTGTCCAACTCGGCTTTTAGACAGCATAGTTACATAGCCGTGCCTCCGCCCACTAGGGTGGAAGTTCGTATTCCACAAGCCCCACAGTGAGATCGATTAGGGCAGGCTTGTAGGTCTCGTGAGGGTTATTACAATTTTAAGCATTTATTTGTTAAGATGTTCTTCGGGTGATGGACAATGGAGTCAAAACCACTTTCTGATCACTCAATTGACTATCTTTTAAACTACTGCTTTGTGAATGTGGCATGTTATTGTTCTTCTCTAATCAATGGCTCGTTACCATACTATTCAATTAACAGATTGTCCGTTGAGTTGCTCATCGTACATCAGCTATTTCACTGTTTTATAATGACAGGAGTATTATACCAAATTATACCAGATGTTTTATCTTGCTATTGAGGTGATACAGTCATTAAGGTGGTCTACCCTGGCCTAATTGCTGAGATTAATCAATGTTTAACTGCATTGTGTCGAGGGATGTTTGTTGAGGAGATGCTGGGCGGAATTCAACCAAAATATTTCTTAGGACTCGGTTCTCCAGAAATATTTCTAAGAGCTGGATGCTTCTTCCCCGCCCACCGCAAAAACACCGTGGGCGAGAAGCGGACAATGGCGAACTCCATTGACCTCGGGCAGGATTCTCCGGTTACTGGGTGGATACGGCCGGAGAATCCCTCAGTGTCGTAGCGAACGGGAATTGCCACGAACATCCCAGCACGAGGCGCAGTGAAGCCGGTAACTTTATTCGTCTTTAATTGGTCCACTTAACAAGGCCTCACAGGCTCGCCAGGCCCCCGCTAAACAAGGTCGAGCAACACTTAAGCTACACTTGCTCAGCCAGCCCAAGTCATTCGCAACAATGGCGCTGAGGAGACCAGCCACAAGATTTGGGGACACTGACCTGGGGAGGCTGGTAGATGCTGTGGAGGCCAGGAGGGATGTTCTATTCCCCCAACAGTACAGGAGGGTCAGCCACAGGGTAGCCAATACTGCCTGGGATGAGGTGGCAGCGGCCGTGAGCTCGGGGAGTGTGACCAGGAGGACTGGCCTCCAGTGCAGGAAGAAGGTCAATGACCTGCACCAGGCCGCACGTGTAAGTAGACACCAACTCAACCACTCCCAACCCTGCGCCCCCACCCCCCCGAGACCTCTCTCCCACCTGGCGGGAGTATCTAGCCCCTTCTTCAATCCTCCTCCTTCACTGCCCCCTCCTAAAATTGTCGGGAGAGGGCCCAGATTGGCGGTGGTGTGCCAGACATCTGGATCCTCACTTCCTTCGAGGTGTGTGCCCTGGAGGTGACCGGTGTGGCCGAGGACAGTGCAATCACCAATGCGGAGGATGGTGGACACCGCAGAGGTGAGGAACCACCGGGCTCCAGCCAGGGGACCTGTCAAACATGGATTGTTATTGCCTTATTGACTGACCCACCCCTCGCCCTGACCACATGCCTATTCTCCCGCAGGTCCTCCAGCTGACACTGCCGTCCCATCCCGGGCGGCCCCTTCTCCTGACCCCAAGGAGAACACCTCGGAGGAGAGCTCCGCAGATACCACCATAATAGCCGCAGCACAGCTGTCATCCCCACCCTCCACCGGCGCAGATACGCACACCTCGGTGGGAAATGTTAGTGGTCAGGCTTCTGGAGCACAATCAGATGAGCACCGCACTGTACATCAGGTGGAGGCAGGAACCCCCAGACGAGAAGTCAATCGGAGGTCTGCAGAATCCCAGGACCCAGCTCGGTCCCAGCCTGACGCTGAGCCTCTGGAAGAGGTCATCTTGGAGCTGATGGAGCTGTTAGGGAGTGGCCGGGACATTGAGAGGGAGATGTCAGCGACACTCCAGCAGATGCATAGGCGAATAGAGGAGTCCCAGACGCTAAGGGCGCAGCAGATGTCGCCAGCAATGGGTGTGATTGGTGGGCCCCGATCGCGGGCCAGACCCCATCGGAGGCCCGCCCTGGTAAAGGGGCGCTTTTCCCCGCCTCACAGGCTGCCCCCCCGACCCTTCGCACAGGCAGCCACCAGGGGTGAACGTCACTGGCGAGACTCTGCTTTTTCCACGCAGCCTCTCGGCCCATCTGGGCCGGAGAATCGGCGGGTCCACCGATTCCAGCAGCCCGCGGCTGGTGCCGTCAAATGAGCCGGTGAATATGGCTCCTATTCTCCGCACCTCGGAGAATTGCGCGCCGGCGTCGGGGTGTCGTGGTGCGGTTACGGTGATTCTCCGGCCCGGCGCAGGGCTCGGAGAATCGCGCCCCCATAAGTCAACACTTCGGGTTTTCGACAAAGGTCCTTTAATTAAACACAAAGTTTGTGGGGGGGGGGGGGTTTGAAGAGACCACAGTCATTCCAAATGCCCCCCCCCCCCCTTTTACAGAGGTTAAAGCAGACAATTTATATGATACAGTAAGCAATATCTGGGACAGAAAGCATTCTTTAGATTAGCAGGAGACAGAAAAACAAGCAGAGTTAGATTTTGATAACAGGGCCTTGGGGTCCTTGCCTAAGAAAAATAATAATTATATGCTGTCAGCAAAACAATGTGCAGCTGTATGCTTGTTTGCATTGTATGACCTTCTGACTATTTCATACAAAACTCTCGACTGAAATAAGGCTAAATATCCATCATGCTTTGCCAAGTGCCCATTTCCATGAAATATTGTCAAGCAGTTGGTTAAATATTAATATAGGGTATTAAGGCAACTAATCCGCAAACTAAAGTCCCGTATACAGTCCCTTATAACCACCCTTTACCCCCTTTACCCTTCATTCCACCCTCATCACCCCTTTCATGGGTTTGGCCTCCATCAGGCCTAGACACCCTGGCCTCGGGTACTCCCTGGGGTAAAGCAATTAACTAGGTCCCAAAGTCAATTAGAGGCTAATTATTATTTCTCTCCTGTGCATCTGCTTGGCCTCTTATCTCAATAACCTCTCCAAGTTATTTAAGCTCAGAGAAAAAGAGGATATAATGGCTCCTTGTCATGCATTTCGTATACTTTTTAAACAAGGTTGGCAGTTGTAATCTTTAATGCATTCTCCAAAATGTCACATTGCAACAGTAATTGATGCGCAGACTTTTTCGATAAATAGATAGAAGCTACTGGCTTGTAATAGAAATCCTAAACTGATGAAAGCTTATTGATTTTGAGCCGATGGTGCAATGCTAACTCCTAATTACTTCAAATATTCCTGGATAATTGTACCATTATGTACTAGAAAAATTGTTCCTGTTCAAATCTGAATGCAGCAGGTAATTGTTATTGTAAAGAGTTTCAAGAGACATCCATAAGGTTTTCATGGATTCAGCGTTAGACATAGATGGCTTTGCCGAGACACAACTGATCAGTTAATGCACACTGATCTTAAGTTTTTATTAGGCTCCGTAAACATTTATGTTTATTGCTTCCAAGTATTTGTAACCTCTTTTACTGTCTTAGATCATGGATAATTTTCAATCAGTGTTAATGAACCAAGCAGGAAATTGGACTGTGGGCAAAATTCTCTCATTTTGTAAGAGTGTGGTGACGGGTGGCGGATGGCTCTGGCAACACCTGTCCTGCAGACCCGGATAGTGGGATCCCGCGCCAAATTTCACGCTTGGAAGCTCATTAATTATGCACAAGTGAGTTTCCCCCTGTCTCTCCTGGCAGGCCGACGGCTGGTTATCCGCCCTCAGCTGACGGGCTCAAAGGTCCCGGTGCCATATTTAAACACCAGTCTAGCACACTCATATCACTCTCTCCAACCCACCTGTCTTCACCAATCCTTGTAGGATGTCATCAAGCCTGAGGTAAAAGGCCTCAGATGAGGTTTGTTCCTCAATTTAACCACCCTCCTCCTGGGTCCATCACCTGCCAGGTGCCCATGCCCCACTTGGACCTCCACACACCACATTTGGAGTCTTTGTGCATCCCCTTCCAATAAACAAAGTACTGTCCAAATATATATTGCTGTGTGGCACCAAGGGCAAGGGGGACCCCTGAACAAGCTCGCATGCAGTACTGAACCAGAACGATGATTAAGAAGGGTCCATGGGTACAGCAGTATGGTGCTGTCCATGAAGACCAGATCGCGATGGAGATAGAACATAGAACGATACAGCGCAGTACAGGCCCTTCGGCCCTCAATGTTGCACCGACATGGAAAAAAAACTAAAGGCCATCTAACCTACACTATGCCCTTATCATCCATATGCTTATCCAATAAACTTTTAAATACCCTCAATGTTGGCAAGTTCACTACTGTTGCAGGTAGGGCATTCCACGGCCTCACCACTCTTTGCATAAAAAACCCACCTCTGACCTCTGTCCTATATCTATTACCCTTCAATTTAAGGCTATGTCCCCTCGTGATAGCCACCTCCATCCGCGGGAGAAGGCTCTCGCTGTCCACCCTATCTAACCCTCTGATCATTTTGTATGCCTCTATTAGGTCACCTCTTAACCTTCTTCTCTCTAACGAAAACAACCTCAAGTCCATCAGCCTTTCCTCATAAGATTTTCCCTCCATACCAGGCAACATCCTGGTAAATCTCCTCTGCACCCGTTCCAAAGCTTCTACGTCCTTCCTATAATGGGGCGACCAGAACTGTACGCAATACTCCAAATGCGGCCGTACTAGAGTTTTGTACAACTGCAACATGACCTCATGGCTCCGGAACTCAATCCCTCTACCAATAAAGGCCATCACACCATAGGCCTTCTTCACAACCCTATCAACCTGGGTGGCAACTTTCAGGGATCTATGTACATGGACACCGAGATCCCTCTGCTCATCCACACTACCAAGAATTTTACCATTAGCCAAATATTCCGCATTCCTGTTATTCTTTCCAAAGTGAATCACCTCACACTTCTCCACATTAAACTCCATTTGCCACCTCTCAGCCCAGCTCTGCAGCTTATCTATGTCCCTCTGTAACCTGCAACATCCTTCCGCACTGTCTACAACTCCACCGACTTTAGTGTCGTCTGCAAATTTACTTACCCATCCTTCTGCTCCCTCCTCTAGGTCATTTATAAAAATGACAAACAGCAACGGCCCCAGAACACGGCCCCAGATGACACATGAAAGTTTTTTCATCAACAATATAATGGTTCATGGAGTTGGGAATAATATTTTAGCATGGATGTAGGATTGGTTAAGGGAAGAAAGCAGAATAGGCATTAGAGGGGCTTTTTCAAGTTGGCAGGTGGTGAATAGTGGAATGCCTCAAGGATCAATGCTGGGAACTCAACTATTTATGATCTATATGAGTAATTTAGATGAAGAGGCAGAGTAATGTATCAAGGTTTGCCAATGATAACAAGCTAGATAAGCTGTAGGGAGGATACAAAGAGGTGATAAAGAGATAGTTTAATTAGCCTGTACTGGGTCTTGGTAGGTAGAATAGAATTAATCACTGGAATCCCTACCTCTGTCAGACATAATGTACTCTATCTGCAGGAGTAAAGACAGTCAATGCTCCAGTGGGAATGTTGGATCCAAATTTTACCCAATATGCATTCACTTCTGTTGTATCTGCATCTGATGTTCCACAATGTTATGCAGTCTGAGCCAGGTAATACACTGCACTTTATTGCGCTAAAAAGTTTAATTATCTAACAACCTAAATCAAATAACATCATGGAGGATCATAGAATCCCGACCATGCAGAAGGAGGCCATTCGGCCTATTGAGTCTCTATCGACCCTCACCCCATCCACACAATCCCGTAACCTAACCTGCACATCTTTGGACAATAAGGGGCAATTTAACATGATCAATCCACCTAACTTGCACATCTTTGGAATTGGGAGGAAACCAGAGCACCCATGCAGAGACAAAAAGAATGTATAACATCCACACAGATATTCACCCAAGGTCAAAATTGAACCCAGGTCCCTGGTGTTGTGAGGCACCAGTGCTAACCACTGTGCCACGCATATCAATAAACTAGGAAACTAGGGCGGGCTCTCTGAAAATGGGGCTATGTCCCCACGCCGGCGGGAAAACCGGCGGCACGACTTCGGCATCAGCGGCGCCCCCAGGTGAGGAATTCTCACCTTTCTAGGGGGGTTATGTTACCGCCGGAGTCGTCCCTGCTGCTTCAGCCGGCGCTGAAGGGCCGGCACGAGTTTGCGCATGCACGGAACGGCTGTTGTGATCTCGTACATGTGCGGACCGGCAGGCATATATCCGCATATGTGCGGGGTTTCCCTTCTCGACACCGACCCTGGGCAATGTGGCGGAGCCCTACAGGGGTCCGGCGTGGAGGAAAGAAGGTCCCCCCCTAATGGAAACAGCCATCCTGATCGAAGCCCAGGCCACCATGGGGGCCCGTCCTGGGGTCAGATCTCCCCCCCCCCAGGGCAGCGCCCCCCCCCCCCCCCCCCCCCCCCCCCCCCCCGCACACTTACCTGCCAGATCACTCCATGCGCGAGGTGAGTAATTCATGCCGGCAGGCCGAACCAAAAATGGACGGCCACCCGGCCCATCAGGGTCTGGAGAATCGCCGGGGTTGGGGGGACCGCTGTCAACAGCTCCCGACCAGCGTGGCGGGAATCCACCGGAGAATAGGGCAGCTGGCATCGGGGCAGCGGGGCGGGATTCATGCCTCACCTCGGGGATTCTCCGACCCGGCGCAGGGTGCGAGAATCTCGGCCCTAGTGTTTTAAAGAGTGGAATTAATACATTTTTGGAATTCAGCAATTTGAATCAAGAAGAATAGACTACATTTAGTAACAGTTTAGTAGTGTGTGCTATTGCACAATAAATCGTTTTGAGATGCTTTCTGAGGAAGGCAAGTGCTTCTGGTAGTGACAGCTACTGACCCAGGGAAATGGAAGAATTTCTTTCCTGGTCATTCACCTGACTTAAAGCTTTTAGTTTCATACATGAAAACAATCCTGGCCCCGTCATCGTGGGACTCGTCACGGGAGACTGAACGACCCAACCAAAGGGCCATTTATTTTCAGTGAGACCAGATGGTCCTGTTGACCAGAGGGGCCAGAAAATACCACCCTATGTACAGATTCACAGCCCACAGTGCCTGAGCTGATGAAGGGAGAAAGAATCGAATAAAAATAAAATTCGGCCACAATGATTCGGTACTGTCAACCGTGGATGTCAAAAATTGATATGGTTGCTACCTTCCCATGTGTCAAATCAGACAAGACTCTGCAAACAACAACTTGCCTTTAAAGGACTAAAACATTACAAGGTACTCCACAAACATATAATTAAACATCATTTGACACTGACCACTGAAGGAGATATTAGGGTAGATGATCAGCTTGATTAAAGAGGTAGGGATTAAGGAGCATCTTAAAGGAGGAAAAAGAGGTTGGGGGATTTTCCAAGACAATTCAGAGCTTAGAGATCATAAGCAGCTGGAGGTAGAGCCACTAATATATTCTGAACAGCGACTCTCAGGAGGATTGTGCAGCAGGGTGAGAAAACCTGTCTGCGATGTGTTATGGATTAATTTTTGCTATTGACATTCCCAATATTGATCAAGTTCAGAAAATGCAGGCACTCCTAAAAATCACCGCTTAGGGCAGACAGCTCTGCTATTTACTAAAAATTATTTTTGACAACTGGGAAAGGTGAAAGCTGAGGGCAGCAACTGACTTCTCCTTTGAGATCCTTGAGCACGCTGACTAAAATATCACTTGTGTTAGCATACTGAGTGAAAGGATCATTCAATCTTATGTTTGAAAGATCTGCATCTAATTAAATGTATTCCTCAACTGATGATGGCAAATTAGCATTAATTATACTTTAAATGCTACATTTTAACACTCAGGCTGGTGGTAGGATGTGCCAGAGCAGGTTCGGTGGGGAGTCCCCCTATCGAGGAGGCTGGTATTGTCTGCACTGTTCCACTCCGTGGCTCACTGGCTATAGACCCTGCAGGAGAAAAAGAAAACTATGGGCGGGATTCTCTGCCCCGACCGGCTGGCGGGGTTCTCCGTTACGGCAGCTGGTCAATGGGGTTTCCCATTGTGGGGCAGCCCCACGCCGTCGGGAAACCCCCAGGAGCCATCAAAACAGAGAATCACGCCGGCGGAGAATCCCAGCCTATGTTGATGATGCATCAACACAACCAACCTCAGAGGTGAGGATGACCAACAAGCCACGACATGCATTGGGCATGGATTTGCTGCATGCCCTTCACCAGAGCATAGAGCTGTCAAATTACCCTCTCCTCAGCATCCAGCCTTAACATTGCTGATGGATTTGGATTTTGTTTCTTGTCACGTGTACCGAGGTACAGTGAAAGGTATTTTTCTGCGAGCAGCTCAACAGATCATTAAGTACATGAAAATAAAATAAAATAAATGAAAATACATAATAGGGCAACAGAAGGTAACAATGTAACTACATAAGCAGCGGTATCGGGTGAAGCATACAGGGTATAGTGTTAATGAGGTCAGTCCATAAGAGGGTCGCTTAGGAGTTTGGTAACAGCAGGGAAGAAGCTGTTTTTGAGTCTGTTCATGCACGTTCTCAGACTTTTGTATCTGCTGCCCGATGGAAGAAGTTGGAAGAGTGAGTAAGCCGGGTGGGAGAGATTTTTGATTATGACATGCCACGATCGCACCCGCGTGAAGTTCAGTACCACCTGCCACCACCACAGCCCCCCGCCAGCTATGAGTTGCAGGTCAGCTCCTGACCACACCGTCTTCCTGCCATTGTGAGCTCTCTTCTCCACCAGGATGAAGAGACTATGAGGCATGAGTGTGCTGTCCTCCCTCAGTTGTCACAGTATGAGGCTGACATGAGCTGGAGCGCTCCTCAGTGATGGACACTTCTCATTTTCACTTGGAACGTGAGGGTGACTGACAGCTCAGTGCTGTGACTGGGCACTCGCTCTGACAACATTAGGGAGCATTATGGGCAGAGAGTCTGCTGAGCGCAAGTGCATGCTGTTGTGTATAGAATTGGAGGCCTTTCACCTGGGGGCACTCACCTCCCTCGAACTTAGGAGGTCATTGAACTGCTAGCGGCGCTAGACTCGTGTTGACTGTGATTGCTATGACTGCTGCCCTCCTCTGTCACTATAGCTTCAGTGAGTCAGGGAGGTATCTGTAAATTATTAGACCACCTGTGCTTATCTGCCCCTTGCAGTTCCGGCCCCATCCCAAGCAATCCCATTTGCAGACATTTTCACGGCGAGCCCAGTCATGGCCGCTGCTCACCGGTTAAATGTACCCTCCAGTTCAGTGGCCCACCTCTGGGTCACTCCTAGGGTCATTGATTGGACAGCAAACCCATCTGCAAGATAGTCAGCTTAGATGCATTTGAAAATTGCATTGCGTCCATGTAATGGACGCGAGGTGGGGACGTGAAGTGGAATTTCTCTGACAGGCAGGTTCCGAGCTCAGAACTGGAAGTCTTTCCCATTCCTACTTGCACCCTTCCCCGCCCACACACACACACACATACATGATTGGCATTAAAAATGGCAGTTGCGATCCAATTCCAAGATCCCCACGACCATTCACATCGCTGGTAATTTTGATGAATGTGAGATAAGAGTGTGTACACAGCAGTCCTAAGGTTGCTGCTTCCATTGAGGAGCTGGGAATTTCAGAACCTCCCCAGTTTTGATAGATGAGGGCCGGTGTCTGAAAACAACATGGTTGATACCAGTTCAGAGGTATTGCGAAACATGCAGTGGACAGTATTTAGCAGGGAAGTTCAAAAGGTGTTGCCACCTCACATGTCATGATGAAATGTTGTATGATAAGCAATGACTGATGATAGTGTTTTGTTTTTTATAATAATCTTTATTGTCACAAGTAGGCATACGTTAACACTGCAATGAAGTTACTGTGAAAAGTCCCCAGTCACCACTTTTCGGCGCCTGTTCAGGTACACAGAGGGAGAATTCAGAATATCCAATTCACCTGACAGAATGGGCGAGATTGATTTGTAAAGGCTGCCGTGGGACAGGCCGTGACCCACGGCAGCCTTCACGGGCACTTCCGGGCCGATTCTCCCCCCCGGGCGGAGCTAGGAGCGCAGCTCCGTGCGTCACGGCGGCGCAGCCTTGACGACGGTCGTCAAGGCCGCACGTCAAGCGTCACGCCGACTGACGCGGCCGATGACGTCAGCCGCGCATGCGCAGTTGGCGTATTTTCCCTCAGCTGCCCCGCAAGAAGATGGGGCGGCTTGATCTTGCGGGGCGGTGGAGGGAAAAGAGTGCATCCGTTACAGACGCACGGCCCGCGATCGGTTCCCACCGATCGCGGACCTATACCCCCCTTGGCACGGCCGTTTTACTGCCGTGCCAATCTGGGCCCCCAGATGCCCCAAATGAGCATCTGGCGCCCGTTTCACGACAGTAGCGCGCAGGTGTGTTTGCTGCCGTGCTGAAACGGGCGTGAAGGCCCGGCCGCTCGGCCCATCGCTGACGGCGAGCGGCGATTCGTGGCGTGGGTCAGGCGTGGAGGGGGGGAGAATAGCGGGAGGGCGTGAAAAATGTCGGAAGGCCCTCCCGCTATTCTCCCACCCGGCATGGGGGGCGGAGAATCGCGCCCAATGTCTTTTGGACAGCACGTCCACACAGACACAGGGAGAACGTGCAGACTCCACACAGACAGTGACCCAAGCCGGGAATCAAACCTGGGACCCTGGAGCTGTGAAGCAACAGTGCTACCCACTGTGCTACCCTGCTACCCCTTTTTTAAAAGGTAAGTGACCATTAAACTGAGTAGCATTGTGAAAGTGGAAAAAGTCTTTAACATAGTGCATTATCCAATGGATAAAGTGAGCAATGCAGAAGACTGTAGCAATTGTCACCAGTATTTTAAACATTTCATTTAATTTCAGCTCATTTCATTGTTTCAAAGCTTGAATGGATAGGTGAGCTCTTTGAACGACACTCAGCCACCCACTTTGCTACTTCAAAGTATTTTAGCTCTGAAGGCTTTGTTGTCAAAGATGTTCAATGAAAGTTCATTATTAATGTTTGGCTGAGCTCCAACCCCATTAATGGATTCTGGTCAGCGTGGTTGTTGATACACAAGTCAAGTTCTCAGCTTGCTCACTTTGACGATTTTATGGCCTCTTGGTTGGATGATAATTTTTTCACAGTTTAATGAGAGTCTCAAATACTTTCCAGTCTCACTGTACGGCTTGTGATTTCTGTAAATTGTGGACACCAGCTGAGTGAGTATTGGGAGGTGGGGGATGTATGGAGGGTGAGGGGCATGAGGCGTGAAGGTATATTGAGGGGATGAGGGTGCATGAGGGATTTGGGCATGATGGTTAGGGGCTTTACACTCATTGACCAACTGGGCTGATGTCCCAATGAATGGAGATAATAATTTAACTTGCCTGCCTCAATTTCTGCCTCAGGCCTGCTTCTGGAGGTGGTGACCCTGACTCAGGCCCTCTCCTGCCACCCCTGCATGAAAATAGCTTGGGCTGGAATTTCTGGGCAGAAGGATTAATAATGTTGGGAAATGGCCTGAAGCTCGATACCCACCTCCAAGATAAAAATCCGAAACTATGCTTCTGAAAGCACAAAAACAGAAGGGGAAGGTTAGTCTGAAGGAAGTTTTTTTTTTTTTTTTTAAATTTAGATTACCCAATTATTTTTCCAATTAAGGGGCAATTTAGCATGGCCAATCCACCTACTCTGCACATTTTTGGGTCATGGGGGCGAAACCCACGCAGACACGGGGAGAATGTGCAAACTCCACACGGACAGTGACCCAGAGCCGGGATCGAACCTGGGACCTCAGCGCCGTGAGGCGGTTGTGCTAACCACTAGGCCACCGTGCTGCCCTGTCTGAAGGAAGTTGACCAGTGAGAGGTGTTTTTTGAAAGCAAAGCCCCATAGTTACACCATATGCAGCTTGTTCATCATGTCAGATCTCTGGATGTGGATGAGCTGGGAGATGAGGAGTGTCATAAAGCTGAAAGATACTATTATACTCAATTTTCTTAATGATGCCTTCAGCTCTGCTACAGCCAAGCCAATAATGCAAAGAGCCATTTTCATTAGACGTCTTGGTTGATGCTTCTGATCTGCTCCCTTTTATTTTATGTTACTTTACCCTGCAACACGGAGAGCAGGCTGAAAGTGACCATTTGTACTATCCTTGGCTGTTGGGCCTTCTATAGCTAATTATCTGGAAAGGGTGTGAGAGCAGCCAACAGCATTGGCAGATGTGTAAGGATAAAGTGGGAGAATCTGCAAGACTGACGTTGTGTGAGTGATGGGTGTGTGGTCCATTGAGTGTCTGTTGGATCAGTGGGCAGAGGATGCCATATGAAGGCACATTTCACCTAGTCTGACCACCTGTGAGAGTTCATCAGACCTCTTGTGTTACTTCTGTCGAGTGTCAGGTTCAGAATCTGGGAATTCATCTCCCTGCCCACTTGTTTCCAATCCTTTTTCAGGGAACTTCTTGTGAGAGTCGTGCCTCCCACTCCACCCCCCCCCCCCCCCCCCCCACACACACACACACACACACACACATAACCATGATAATTCTTCTTCCGTCTAACTTCATCACTCCTTGAAAAGAGAGTAGGTCAGCTATCTTGGAGTGCAATGCATCCTTGAAGCTGAAGACCCCTCTCTATACAGCTGTACAGGTTACTTATTTCTGTTTACATATGCTGAACTAATAATTTTCCACTCCTGCCTTCATAGAAGCTTTGCTTTAAGATGGACAGACTGCCATTAAGAACAGAAGGCTATCTTCGCCACCTTTTCTCAGTACAATACACTGTCAGAGCCCCTTCCAAGCGCATAGGCAGCCAACATTTCAGGAGTTGCTTGGCTCAATGCTATTCGGAAATGAGGTGACCACAGTTAAATTGCAGGCTGCCCACCTCCATTTGAACCAGCGAAGGCAATTTGAGAATTGCAAACGCTGCGCCTGGTTAACAGTGCTATCCAGATTTTATCAATGTATGACAGGCTCTGTTTCACTAAGTAGGTCCTCACTGAAATCTGCCAACTGCTGCACCCACCACTACAGCCTTGGTGCAGGGTGAGGACAGCATTGCCAGTGGCTGTGCGTATGGGCATGAATTTGTATGCTCCTTCTAGACAGGAGCAAGCAATATTTTCAACATTTTTCAGTTTATCCTCCATTGTTGTGCAAGTGAGGTCAATGATGCTCTGTAATCCAAGACAGCTGGATGTATTCGATTCTCACTTTCCGGAAATTAGACGGCAGGGTAAGCTCAAAGCTTCACTGGGATCGCAGGCTTCCCCATGGTACAGGATGCAATTGACTGTATACACAGTGCTTTGTAGGTGCTGCATGTCAACGCTGAGATGTACTGCAAATATAAGTGGTTTCATTCTTTCAACCTCCAGCAGACATGTCAATGGGTGCAGTGCAACACGTCAGCAAATGCTCGGTATTCTGCTTGCATTTGTGATGCCTTGATTCTGCAACCGAGCACTGTGTCATCTGCATTTGAGCCACCAGGACAAATTAGGAGACACCAATAGGGTAACGAACTGATGATTATAGCTCATAAATTCAGCGTACCACCCATGTATACCTCTAATGGGCGCAGACTTGTTTTAAAAGCTGGCTGGCTTTGAGCTCATGCCAGCCCCTTAGAATTTTGCACCTCCTGCTCAGGGGTGCAACAGTGCATTTAGCAGTGACTCCAGGCTGCAATTAAGTGAGCAAGCAGCACAAAGTTTACATGCTGCCTACATGAGGAGCAATGGCATGGGTTAATCCTGCATTGCGATTCTTAATTTCTTTATCAGGCTCTGTCCAATTTCACGGCCAATCTAGTTTGTGAAATTTGGAAAGTTGGCTAGATTTTAGCTCAAGCAATTTTATACTTTATGGAGATTATACAATATTTGCAAAGCCGTAATTATGTTGAAGTGAAAAATGCTTCATGTAGGACATCCATTCAGATACAATGAACATGCATAAATAGGATTCTTAATAGGAAGTTCTGAAATACTATTTTCATTCCACGAAGAGGATGCTTTATTATCACAAATTGAGAACTAACGAGTGAGTTAATGGTAATTTTCATAATTAAAATTTAACATAGTTCTGAATTAAAAGAAAACATAATTTTTAAGAACATTATTTGAAATTAAATCAAATTTGTTCTGCAATTTTACAACATCCAGTCCATTAGAAATGTTACACAAAAGAACAATTTAAACTGGACCATGTCAGCCCCTTATATAACAGAATGTGTTGAGTGTTTAAACTTCAGCCGTTGTATCCTTTTTCCACATATTGGAAGAAAACTCGGCCTAAATGATAAACGTTCCCTTAGAGCAACTATTCCACCAGCAACCATTTTACCGGATAAATGACCCAATTAAAAATCTCCAACGCCACAATCATGACAACAACTAAAAAGAAGCAGCCTTACTTAATACCATAATCATAATTACATATCATAATCTGACTTCCAGAACTGTGATGGTCAATTTTAATACTCCCACATTTACTGCTCTGATGTGATAGTAAGAAATTAAGAGCCACAATGCCAAGTAGTTTAACAAATAAATAGTTTATTTAACATAATTAATAGTTGCATTTGCACAACCTAGGCAGACTGGAGTTTTAATCACTCTGGAACCTGTCTCCAATGAAAATGATTATCAGCCTGCTCATTGTTGCGCTAACAATTGCACACAGAAACACGAAACGGTACAAAAGAGACTTTATTACCGTGAGATGTTATTACCTCAAGTGGAGCTGTAAAATGGCAGCTCAGGAGACCTCATGGATATTTATACTGCTCCTGTGGGCGGAGCTAGCCGGCAGGGGCTTACCGACCATCTATGCAGGGGCTTACCGACAAACCTGTAATAGCCGGTACTATTGTACATCCCCTAATAGAGGCACACACATATATATACAGTGGTATTACCACATTCACCCCCTGTTAAGAATGAATCCGGCGGGGTGACGTGAAACTATAATACATAAGCAGTGATTTATTTACAAGGGCGGGGGAGAAAAAAAAATCAGGTGTCCATCTTGCAACCCAGTGCCCGTCATAGGTTGAGTCTGACCGGCGGTCTGACGGTTCGTTGAGAGCGACGCAGCAGCGGTGGCGACGTCTGCACAGGTGGTGTCGGCGTCAACGGCATTGGTGGTGGCAGTGTTGGTGCTGGCCAGTGGCTGGACGACTCTGGGAGCATGCCGAAATCTTCCATATCCTCTAGTGTGGGCAGGGGAATGAGGGATGGACCTGGTGGGGCTGATGTTGGGGGCGCCGGGGAAAAGGAGGGTGGCGTGTGGGTGGGGAGGAGTGTGGGCGTGGGATCGGCACCCGAGGGAGCCAGGTCCCTGAGCAAGACTGTATCCTGGCGGCCGTCGGGGAACTCCACGTAGGCATACTGGGGGTTTGCGTGGAGCAGGCGTACCCTGTCCACCAGAGGGTCCGCCTTGTGGAGTCGGACATGCCTACGAAGTAGGACGGGCCCTGGAGCTGCGAGCCACGTCGGGAGCGACACCCCGGATGTAGACTTCCTAAGGAAGGTAAAAACACGTTCATGGGGTGTGTTGTTAGTAGCGGTGCACAGCAGTGACCGAATGGAATGGAGCGCGTCAGGGAGGACCTGCTGCCAGCGAGCGGCTGGGAGGTTCCTGGACCGTAGCTTCATTTAGCTTCCAGCTGGACGGCCCTCCATACCGTCCCGTTCTCCCTTTCTACCTGCCCGTTTCCCCGGGGGTTGTAGCTGGTTGTCCTGCTGGAGGCGATACCCCTGCTGAGCAGGAAATGACGCAGTTCATCGCTCATGAAAGAGGATCCCCTGTCACTGTGTATGTAGTCAGGGAAACCAAACAGAGCGAATATGGAATCGAGCGCCTTGATGACGGTGGCAGACGTCATATCCGGGCATGGGATGGCGAAGGGAACCTAGAGAATTCATCGACCACACTAAGGATGTAGGTGTTGCGGTCGGTGGAGGGGAGGGGCCCTTTGAAATCCACACTGAGGCGTTCAAAGGGGCGGGACGCTTTCACCAGGCGCGTGCGGTCTGGCCGGTAGAAGTGCGGCTTGCTCTCCGCACAGACCTGGCAGTCTCTGGTGACTGTCCGTACTTCCTCGACGGAGTAGGGCAGATTGCGGGCTTTGATTAGGTGGTACAAACGAGTGATCCCAGGGTGGCAAAGGCTCTCGTGCAAGGCACGGATCTGGTTCACTTGTGTGCTGGCACATGTACCTCGGGAGAGGGCGTCTGGGGGCTCGTTGAGTTTGCCGGGGCGATACAAGATCTCGTAATTATAGGTGGAGAGCTCGATTCTCCACCGCAAGATTTTATCGTTTTTGATCTTGCCCCGTTGCGTGTTGTTGAACATGAAGGCAACCGACCGTTGGTCAGTCAGGAGGGTGAACCTCCTGCCGGCCAGGTAATGCCTCCAGTGCCGCACCGCCTCAACGATAGCCTGGGCCTCCTTTTCAACTGAGGAATGTTGAATTTCGGAGGCATGGAGGGTGCGTGAAAAGAATGCCACGGGTCTGCCTGCCTGGTTTAGAGTGGCGGCAAGGGCGACATCTGAAGCGTCGCTCTCTACTTGGAAGGGCAGTGTCTCGTCTACTGTGTGCATCCCGGCCTTGACTATGTCTGAGTGAATACGGGCGAAGGCCTGTTGTGCCTCGGCCGCGAGGGGAAATTGCGTGGACTGGATCAGTGGACGGGCCTTGTCCGCATATTGTGGGACCCACTGGGCGTAGCAAGAAAAGAACCCTAGGCATCGTTTGAGAGCCGTGGGGCAGTGGGGAAGGGGAAGCTCCATGAGGGGGCGCATGCGGTCAGGATCAGGCCCCAGTAGTCCGTTTTGGACTACATAGCCGAGGATGGCTAAGCGGTCTGTGCTGAATACGCACTTCTCCTTGTTATAAGCTAGATTGAGGTGAGATGCAGTGTGGAGAAATTTGGCAAGGTTGGCGTCATGGTCCTGCTGGTCGTGGCCACAGATGGTGACATTATCTAAGTACGGAAACGTGGCCCGCAGTCCGTACCGGTCAACCATTTGGTCCATTTCTCGTTGAAAGGCCGAGACCCCATTAGTGATGCCGAAGGGAACCCTAAGGAATTGATAGAGGCGATTTACGAATGGGGAGCTGGTGGTAGTCGGATTTCAGGTCAATTGTTGAGAAGACCCGGTACTGTGCAATCTGACTGACCATATCAGATATGCGAGGGAGGGGGTACGCGTCGAGCTGCATGTACCGGTTGATGGTCTGGCTTGATGAACCATCAATCGAATGCGAGACGAGTTGCTGTACAAAAGTTAGGCTTTAATAAGCTAGAAGTTAGCCCTGCGGTCGACTTCAGTAAATGGACGACCATCGGGCGTTCTGGGTATTTATATCTCGCTCTGGAGGCGGGGTTAACTCAGCCTCTCGACCAATCGGGGAGCCATCACATGACTGGTCTCACCCAATTGGTCGAGAGGCACATGACCCACCAGGGCCAATGGTAAGCCAGTGTTCTGCACGAATGGCAGACAGCTATGCAAATCATACCACCACATGGCTGTAGTCCATGACCAGCCTGTGTTTCTCCCCAGTTTTAACCACCACCACTTGAGCTCTCCAGGGGCTATTGCTGGCCTCGATAATACCCTCCCTAAGCAGCCGCTGGACTTCGGACCTGATGAAGGTCTTGTCCTGGGTGCTGTACCGTCTGCTCCGGGTGTCAACGGGTTTGCAATCTGCAGCCAGATTGGCAAAGAGAGAGGGAGGGTCAACCTTGAGGGTCGTAAGGCCGCAAATGGTGAGTGGGGGTAAGGGTCCACCGAATTTGAGGGTGAGGCTCTGGAGGTTACATTGGAATTCCAGGCCCAGTAGGGGAGACAGAGGTTGGGGAGAACGTACAGGTGGAAACGGCTGAATTCCACGCTTTGTACGGTGAGTCTGACCAGACAGAAGCCCCGGATCGGGACAGAGAGGGTTCCGGAGGCCAGGGAGATCCGCTGGTTGGCGGGATGGACCACGAGGGAGCAGCGCCTTACCGTGTCTGGATGAATGAAGCTATCGGTGCTCCCGGAGTCAAGTAGGCAGTAGGTCGCGTGGCCGTTGATGAGCACTGTCGTTGAAGCGGTGGCCAGGTTGCGAGGACGGGATTGGTCGAGCATCATGGAGGCAAGTAGCGGGCGATCGTCTGAAGAGTCCGAAGATTCCGATGCGTAGAGGCAGCGACCCGGGTCCCGTGATCTAGTCCCGAGGGGAGGACAAAATGGCGGCGTCTGGAGTACCTGCGGGGGAGAAAATGGCGGTACCCATGCAGCGCACGTGGCCCCGGGAGCTGCGGATGGCGGGGCCCATTGTGCAATCGGCTGGGGAGAGGAGAAGAGGTCGGGCGCGATAGAGGCAACAGCGCGGGCCTAACACACCGCTGCAAAGTGGCCTTTCTTGCCACAAGGTTTGCAGGTCGTGGCACGGGCCAGACAGCGCTGGCGGGGGTGCTTCTGCTGGCCGCAGAAGTAGCAGCGGGGACCCTCAGGATGCGCGGTCTGGCGAGCAGCGCAGGCATACTGCGCGGGAGCGGCCCCAGTCGGGGGGGTCGGTAGCGGGGTCCATGAGGGGTAGAATGGGTGGACCGTGCGGTAGGATGAGTGGGCGGGGTAGGATTGCACATTACGGGAAGCGGCCGTCATAGAGAGCGCTAAATTCTTTGTCGCTGCTAGATCGAGCGTGGCCCCTTCCAGCAGTCGTTGTCGGATGGGGTCCGATGCAATACCCGTTACAAATGCATCCCACATGAGGAGATTGGAATGTTCCTTAGCCGAGATGTCCTGGCATACGCAGTCCCGTACTAGAGGGATAAGGGCCCGCCAGAAGCCCTCAATCGACTCACCCAGTTGCTGGACGCGAGTGGCGAGTACATGCCTCGCAAACAGAGTGTTCGTCGATTGGACATAATTCTCTTTGAGCAGTTCCATAGCACGGGCATAGGTCGGCGCATCCTGTATCAGCGGGAACACACTGGAGCTCAGTCTGGAGTAAAGGAGTTGTACCTTCTGAGCCTCCGATGGTGCAGGGTCCGCTGAGGAGATGTAGGCTTCGAAGACAGCCAGCCAGTGGTGAAAGTCTTTCCTGGCATTCGGCGATTGCGGATCCAGCTGCAGGCGATCAGGCTTGATTCTGATGTCCATGATTTGGGTAAATCTCACGGTAATAAATTGTTGCGCTAACAATTGCACACAGAAACACGAAACGGTACAAAAGAGGCTTTATTACCGTGAGATGTTATTACCTCAAGTGGAGCTGTAAAATGGCAGCTCAGGAGACCTCATGGATATTTATACCGCTCCTGTGGGCGGAGCTAGCCGGCAGGGGCTTACCGACAAACTATGCAGGGGCTTACCGACAAACCTGTAATAGCCGGTACTATTGTACATCCCCTAATAGATGCACACACATATATATACAGTGGTATTACCACACTCATTTTGCTTGTATCCCCCAATCATGGCCGTCCTCTTACCTGGTCATCTCACATGTTCTTTGCTAGTCCCATAGTGTCAATTACAAATAAGGTAATCTCTGATCACATATTAGTACTTACTGCGCTGCATCTTTCACACCCCAACCGTACCTTCTCTGGAGAAAACAACCCCCAATTCACTTTGAAAATCCTAACTCTCTGGCCTTTGCCTCTCAAATCACCTCAATATGTCTGCAGTACTGTACTCTCATTTCCACCTTTCATGTCTGTAAATAAAAATGGGAAAGGAGAATGTAGTTTGGAACAAATTAAGCAGAGTAAGAGAAACATATAAAAATATAGCTAAAGGAACATACGCGAGGGAATGCCAGAGCACGTTTTTAAAAAAGCTTGAAGCTAGCAAGCACAGAAGAGGTTAAAAGTTTGAGAAAAATACAGCTGTCAATTAGTTTAAGAAGTGTGACATTCGTTAAAAAGTTAAAAAATCCTTTGAGAAAAAGGTAATAAATGAGGTTTTGTAAATGTGGCAATTTTGAGAACAGGACGTGCTTGTTTTGCAAAACAATGATCCAAGTGGTTTTAAATGTCTGACAGTCTTAGCTAGGTGGGAGACAGTGTTTTTTAAAAAATATGACAGTGCTTTGTGGTTAACATGAGCTGGAGAGGCGAATTCACAGTATAAAGTCTCAAATAGCCAGTTGCAAAAACACCTCATTTGGTTTGAATTTATTCTTAGATTCAAGGTGGAGAAGGTAGTCAAGAAGGCATACGGCATGCTTGCCTTCATTGGCCGGGGCATTCAGTATAAAAATTGGCAAGTCATATTGCAGCTGTACAGAACCTTAGTTGGGCCACAGTTGGAGTATAGTGTTCAATTCTGGTCGTCACACTATGAGAGGATGTGGAGGCTTTAGAGAGGGTGCAGAAGAGATTTACTGGATGTTGCCTGGTATGGAGGGCATTAGCTATGAGGAGAGGTTGAATTAACTTGGTTTATTCCCCCTGGAACGAAGAAGGTTGAGTGGCGACCTGATAGAGGTCTACAAAATTATGAGGAGCATAGACAGAGTGGATAGTGAGAAGCTTTTTCCCAGTGTACAGGGGTCAATTACTAGGGGCATAGGTTTAAGGTGTGAGGGGCAAGGTTTAGAGGAGCTGTACGAGGCAAATTTTTTACACAGAGGGTAGTGGGTGCCTGGAACTCGCTGCCGGAGGAGGTGGTGGGACGATGGTGACGTTTAAGGGGCATCTTGACAAATACATGAATAGGATGGGAATAGAGGGATATGGACCCCGGAAGTGTAGATTTTAGTTTAGACGGCCAGCATGGTCAGCACGGGCTTGGAGGGCCGAAGGGCCTGTTCCTGTGCTGTACTTTTCTTTGTTCTTTGTTCTTTGAGTCAGCTCACCGGTCCATGGGAAACAGAAGATGCTGGAAGACCGAAGAATAAGAATAACCACAAGCTGGCAAGACAGAAGAAGAATTGTTAAAGAGAGCTCTTGAAGTCTGATCAACTAAAATAGATCTTTAAAAACAAAGTCATTGGTTAAGATTTTGTAAAAACAAATACAAATAAGGTTTATTTCAAATCTAAACCTGAAATAGTGGTTTACCCAAAAGACTCACTTATACATCCTCAACAGATCCAGATCCTTAAAGGACATTGAGTGGTAAGTGAGTTAAAATTCTTCCTTGTAGATTTGGGATTCTTTTCATAACTTGAAATTAGTCTGAAATAGATTAGTTCCCATCTAGTATCAGCAAGGGAGTCTCAGGGATAGAAGACCTTTGAGTGACCAACTAGTTAAGATGGCAGAGGATATAGTAATTCAGAAAGGATTAATATCTTTATTCTTAAAGAAAGTTCAGCTTAGAAATACATGTCCTATTCCAAAATAAAAACAGTATTCTCTCTCAAACTGGCCTTTCCCCTAGTACAGCCCTCAACTCCACTTCCTTAAGTTCAAGAGCTGCAAGATGAAAAAGAATTGTTAAACACATGGTTGAGGCATCCATTGACCACATAAACTACTATCGGATCCTTCTTTCATCTGCAAAAATTATATACTCGTTCAAGGTCATCGTAGAATGCAAAGATAAGGTCCAGCTTCTTTCCTCTGTTGCAAATTGCCTCATTAAACCCTTACTCCCGGGCAGCATGGTGGTACAATGGTTAGCAATGCTGCCTCATGGTGCTAAGGACCCAGGTTTGATCCTGGCTGTGGGTCACTGTGCATGTGGAGTTTGCACATTCTTCCCGTGTTCGCGTGGGACTCACCTAAATTGCCCCTTAATTGGAAAAAAATATAATTGAGTACTCTTAAATTTTTAAAAAATGAAACCCCATTCTCCTGACCTCTTCAACTGTATGTCCATGAATATATATATGAGGAGCTCATGGAGCTCTTTGGCCTGAAGATCGGCAACATCCATTCAGATGCTTCATTTGTCTCTCGCCCTCTCATAGTCTGAATGGCCATACTTCCTAAAGTACTCCCCGCCACCTGCTCTAGCCCTGAATGCACAGCTGAGATTCTCTGCTTTGGAGGGCCGAAGGGCCTGTTCCTGTGCTGTACTTTTCTTTTTTCTTGAAGCCTGAGAGTTTCCGGCAGTGGAGAATCGCTGCTGGTCTCCACTGGTGCTGGGAGCGGGGTCTGGTATGTGAGTTTCTCCTCTTTATCATCCTAATTATTGCAGAGTGGGCTGCCCAATACCGAGGTCTGGCGGGTTAGTGCATTACTGTGTAAAATTGAATGAACAATTGCATTTCAAAAGCTGCCGAAGAATTTGATGTCCTTTGAACTGCATTTGGCTTTTGAGGAAGCCTCTTACGCTTGTAGCAGTTGCTACTTTAAACACATTTGCCTGAGGTAGCAGATGTTAGGGAAGGGTAAGTGAAAATGGAATGATTTTTCAACCTATTGCCCGCTCTTCAGCTTTCAGGTGACTAATGGCGGGGGGGAGGGTGTCTCTGATTGGGGTCTCTGGTGGAGGTAGGGTTCGGTGGGAAGGGATGTTGGGTCACCCTCATGCTTGCATGCTGTTAGGGGGTGACTCTTTATTCCCTTGGTGGGGGGGGGAGTGGATGCCTTGTCAACAGGAGATGGGGTGGGGGCATGATTTGCCTTTTGAGGGGATAGGGAGCCTTTGAGAGGCACCTCAGTTATACACTGGCCCCTTTAACCTACCTCATGGTTCACTGCGTCAGGGACATGTAAGAGAAAACTTGCACCAAAGTCCGCCAGGTGGATTTCCCGCCGTGGGGATTGTTGCATAACGGCGGGGATGGTGGATTGGGCTTCCAGCCCTTTAATCAAATGGAAATGGATGCAAATTGGTTATTACATCTGGCAATGGTGAATCCACCTCCACATCTTTCTCCAGTGCCTTTCCCATTTCCCCTCTGCCCCCTCTGAGCTCATCTTGTCAATGAGACCTAACTCCTGTTCTCGATCCTATTCCCACTAAGCTGCTGATGATATAAGTTCCCCATCCAGTCTCCATGTTAGCTCTCTCTTCTTGTCTCCCTCTCGTTTCTGTCATCATCCCTCCCCACAGCAAAGCAATCATTTATGCAGCATCCTTGCAAGCTACTCTGCCATCTCCAATCTTGTTCCTCTCCAAAGCCCTTCAACATGTTGTTGCCTCCCAAATATGTGTCCACCTTTCCTGGAGTTCCGTGCTTGAGTCCCTCCATTTAGGTTTCTGCCCCTGTCACAATACCAAAACAGCTCTAACCAAGGTTACAAATGACATCCTATGTGACTGTCACAAGGGTAAACTAACCCTCCTTGTCCTTCTCGATATGTGTAACCTTTGACATAGTTGGTCGCACCATCCCTTTCCAACACCATCTCTACTGTCATCTAGCTGGGTGGGATTGCTCTCACCTGGCTTCATTCTAATTGTTATTGTATCAATTTAGGTTCGGAAATCAGACGACACCCAACAATTTTTCAATTTGTAATCTGTGAGGAAGGGATACTTCTTTGCAGGAGTAATTCCACTGACAATCTAGGGATCTTTTATATTAAAACAAATATCAACTCAGGGTTAATCCTATTAATATCCAAGCATTTTAATTAACAGCAAAACAGTTTTAATGAAAATAAAGAAATGTCTTTGAGCTTACTTACCCATCTACTTATAAATTCTCAATTAAACAAAATCAATCATACAGATCAAATGCCACTTATTAATGCAATTAACACTCAGCGGCTTACAGATTTATTCTCCAAGTCATTGGGAGAGAAGCTTTCAGAAGTCAGTCTGAGAAACACACCTCCTTTCCTCAGAAAACCAGAGCAGGAATCTAAAGATGAAACAAAAACAACAGACACAGGGGGTGGCATTCTCCCCTACCCGGCGTGACGGAGGGTGCCGGCGTAGGGGAGTAGCGCCAACCACTCAGAGGTCGGGCCTCCCCAAAGGTGGGGAATTCTCCCCACCTTTGGGGGCCAGCCCCCCGCCGGAGCGGTTTGCACCAGAAGACTGGCGCAAAAAAACGGCGCCCCCGGCAGCGGGGCTGGCCGAAAAGCTTTCGCCGGTCGGCGCATGCGCCGGCAGTGACGTCAGCGGAGCTGACCGCTGACATCACTGCCGCGCATGCACGATGTCGGGTTCTCTTCCGCTTCCGCCATGGCGGACGCGGAAGGAGAAAGAGTGCTGCCAAGGCACTGGCCCGGAGTCTGAGCGGGGGGCCCCGATCGCGGGACAGGCCACCGTGGAGGCGCCCCCCGGGGTTCGATCGCCCCACGGCCCCCCCCAGGACCCCGGGGGCCCGCTCGAGCCGCTGATCCCACCGTTCCAGAGGTGGTTTAAACCTCGGCAGCGGGAGAGGCCACCCAGCGGCGGGACTTTGGCCCATCCGGGCCGGAGAATCACCGCGGGGCCTCGCCGATCGGAGTGGCGAGATTCCCGCCACCGCAACTTCCCGGGTGGCGGAGAATCTCTGCCACGGCGGGGGCGGGATTTCCGGCGGTCCCAGACGATTCTCCGACCCTGCTGGGGGTCGGAGAATTTCGCCCAGGGTCAGGTTGAAAATGAAAGTGTAACAGACCCAGCCCCACCCATGAGTGATATCACCAGCTGTTAACCCCTGAATCACAGCGTTAACAGACATGTAGGGCGCAATTCTCCGACCCCCACGCCGGGTGTGTGAATCGCGGGAGAGGCGAGTAATTCCCGCCATGCCGTCCTGGCACCCGCACGCGATTCTCCCACCCCCCCCATAACGGTGTGCCGCGTTTCACGATAGGCTGCTTGGAGAATCGCGGCTTGCCGTTTGTAGCAGGCGAGCGCCGATTCTCCGGCCCGGATGGGCCGAGCGACCTGCCCAATCCGACGGGTTCACGCCAGCGCCAACCACACCTGGTCGCTGCCAACGTGAACAGCGCGCGAATGCTGCGTGTGCGACCTGTGGGGGGGGGGGAGGGAGGATCGAGCACCAGTGAGACGCTCAGTAAGTGTCTGGCCCGCGATCGGTGCCTACCGATCGGCGGGCCGGCGTCTCTAAAGGACCCACTCTTTTCCTCCACCGCCCCACAAGATCAATCCTCCATGTCTTGCCAGCGCCCGCGGGGAGAACGGCAACCGCGCATGCGCGTAATTTACGTGGCGCCGCTTTCACGCGGCGCCAAGGCCCGGCGCGCACAATTGACGTGGCGCCGCTCCTAGCCCCCTGGGGTGGGAGAATAGGGGGCGAGGAGCGGCCTCCGGTTTTCACTCCGGCGTCGGCACTTCTCCCGATGGGAGAATTTTTCCCATAGGGTGGGATTCTCCCCTACCCGCTGGGGCGGAGGGTCCTGGCGGGACGGAATGGCGTGAACCACTCCTGCATCAGGCCGTCCCAAAGGTGCGGAATCCTCTGCACCTTCAGGGGCTAGGCCCACCCCGGAGAGGTTTGCACCCCGCCGGCCGGCGGGAAAGGGGCTTGGAGCCATGCCAACCGGCGCTGAAGGGCCTCCGCCAGCCAGCGCGCACGGGAGCACCAGCATGTGCTCATGTCATCCCCGCGCATGCGTACAGGGCTTCGCTCCTGCACCGGGAATGGCGGACCGGTACAGCCTTTGGTGCGGAAGGATAGAGTGCCTCCACGGCACAGGCCAGCCCATGGATCGATGGGCCCCGATCGCGGGCCAGACCACCGTGGGGGCTCCTCCTGGGGCCAGATAACCCCGCGCCCCCCCAACGACCCCGGAGGCCACCTGCACCGTCAGGTCCCGCTGGTAAGGGACCTACACCAATTTACACCAGTTGGACTGGCGGAAAATGGGTGGGAATTCGGCCATCCCAGGCCTGAGAATTCGGGGAGCCCCAGGGCCAATTGAGTCGCGCCGGTCGCCGCTATTCTCCGAGGTGGGCGGCGCAACCCACACCGGGTTGATATTTGGGGGCCGGAGAATTTGGAGGACGGCGGGGGCGGGATTCACGCCAACCCCCGGCGATTTTCCGACCTGGCGGGGTCGGAGAATCCCGCCCATAATCTGGATATCTTAACCTAAGTACTTTTAATAACATTACTATACCACACACGTAATACAATATATATAAACAATTCCTACATTCATTACATTATTGATCTAAACATAGCCAGAGAATCACTTAAAATGGCTTCTCTTCCTGCTCCCATGCCATTACCTCTGGTATCCTGCAATGCTCTATCCTTGGCCACCATTTATTTCTGAAGTACATAATCATGGACAAAGACGAGAGTGGTCCAAAAGGATGAGTGCTAAGTTGGGGAAAGGCCAAGTATAACAAAATTCGGCAGGAGCTAGGGAATGTGGATTGGGAGCAGTTGTTTCAAGGTAAATCCACATTTGAACGGTGGGAGTCTTTTAAGAGAAAGGTTGATTAGAGTGCAGGACAGATATGTCCCTGTGAAAATGAGGGATAGAAAAGGCAAGATTAGGGAACCATGGATGACGGGTGGAATTGTGAGACTACCTAAAATGAAAAAGGAAGCATACATAAGATCGAGGCAACTTAAAACTGATGAAGCTTTGGAGGAATATCGGGAAAGTAGGACAAATCTCAAACGCGCAATAAAGAGGGCTAAAAGGGGTCATGAAATATCTTTGGCTAACAGGGTTAAGGAAAATCCCAAAGCCTTTTATTCATATATAAGGAGCAAGAGGGTAACTAGAGAAAGGATTGGCCGACTCAAAGACAAAAGAGGGAATTTATGCGTGGAGTCAGAGGAAATGGGTGAGATTCTTAATGAGTACTTTGCATCAGTATTCACCAAGGAGAGCGACATGACGGATGTTGAGGTTAGGGATGGATGTTTAAATACTCTAGGTCAAGTCAGCATAAGGAAGGGGGATGTTTTGGGTATTCTAAAAGGCATTAAGTTGGACAAGTCCCCAGATCCGGATGAGATCTATCCCAGGTTACTGAGGGAAGCGATGGATGAAATAGCTGGGACCTTAACAGATATCTTTGCAGCATCCTCACGCACGGGTGAGGTCCCGGAGGACTGGAGAATTGCTAATGTTGTCCCTTTGTTTAAGAAGGGTAGCAGGGATAATCCAGGGAATTATAGACCTGTGAGCCTGACATCAATGGTAGGCAAACTGTTGGAGAAGATACTGAGGGATAGGATCTATTCTCATTTGGAAGATAATAGACTTATCAGTGATAGGCAGCATGGTTTTGTGCAGAGAAGGTCATGTCTTACAACCCTAATAGAATTCTTTGAGGAAGTGACAAAGCTAATTGATGAGGGAAGGACTGTAGATGTCAAACACATGGACTTCAGTAAGGCGTTTGATAAAGTTTCCCATGGCAGGTTGATGGGAAAAGTGAAGTCGCATGGAGTTCAGGGTGTACTAGCTAGATGGATAAAGAACTGGCTGGGCAACAGGAGACAGAGAGTAGTGGTGGAAGAGAGTGTCTCAAAATGGAGAAAGGTGACTAGTGGTGTTCCACAGAGATCCGTGCTCGGACCACTGTTATTTGTGATATACATAAATGATCTGAACGAAGGTATAGGTGGTCTGATTAGCAAGTTTGCAGATGATACTAAGATTGGTGGAGTTGCAGATAGTGAGGGGGACTGTCAGAGAATACAGCAAAATATAGATAGATTGGAGAATTGGGCAGAGAAATGGCAGATGAAGTCCAATACAGGCAAATGCGAGGTGATGCATTTTGGAAGAGCCAATTCATCAACGGACGATACGGTCAATGGAAGAGTCCTGGGGAAAATAGATGTACAGGGAGATCTGGGAGTTCAGGTCCATTGTACCTTGAAGGTGGCAACGCAGGTCGATAGCGTGGTCAAGAAGGCATACAGCATGCTTGCCTTCATCGGACGGGGTATTGAGTACAAGAGTCGGCAGGTCATGTTACAGTTGTATAGGACTTTGGTTAGGCCACATTTGGAATACTGCATGCAGTTCTGGTCGCCACATTACCAGAAGGATGTGGATGCTTTAGAGAGGGTGCAGAGGAGCTTCACCAGGATATTGCCTGGTATGGAGGGTGCTAGCTATGAAGAAAGGTTGAGAAGATTAGGATTGTTTCCGTTGGAAAGTCGGAGGTTGAGGGGGGACCTGACTGAGGTCTACAAAATTATGAGAGGTATGGACGGGGTGGATAGCAACAAGCTTTTTCCAAGAGTGGAGGTGCCAATCACAAGGGGTCACGAGTTCAAGGTGAGAGGGGGAAAGTTTAAAGGAAATGTGCATGTAAAGTTTTTTACACAGAGGGTGGTGGGTGCCTGGAACACTTTGCCAGCGGAAGCGGTAGAGGCGGGCATGATAGCATAATTTAAGATGCATCTAGACAGATATATGAATGCGTGGGGAACTGAGGGAAGTAGATCCTTGGAAAATAGGCGGCAGGTTTAGATAAAGGATCTGGATCGGCGCAGGCTGGGAGGGCCGAAGGGCCTGTTCCTGTGCTTAAATTTTCTTTGTTCTTTGTATATTGCCCCTGGCAACATTGTTTAAAAACAGCGCACTGGTTTCCATGTGGACTATGATAAAGTACACCTCTCTTGACTTATCTGCTGTTGCTAAATTGTCAATCTGTTTATCTGACATAGAGTACCGAATAAGCAGAAATTTCCTACGATTAAATGTTTAGAAGATTGAAGGCATTGTTAACTGTCCACACCACATTTGCTTTGCCCCTCGCTAGTGATTAATATCCCTCTCCGTGGCAGCAGTCAGAGATTAAGCCAGGGTGGCACGGTGGCACAGTGGTTAGAATGCTGCCTCACGGCGTCAGGGACCCGCGTTCAATTTCGGCCGTGGGTGACTATCTGTGTGGAGTTTGCACTTTCTCCCCGTGTCCGCGTGGGTTTCCTCCGGTTTCAACCCACATTCCAAAGATGTGCAGGTTAGGTGGATTGGCCATGCTAAATTGCCCCTTAGTGTCCAAAAGGTTAGATGGGATTACGGGGATAGGATCGGGGCATGGATTTAGGTACGGTACTCTTTCCAAGGCTCGGTTCACATTCGATGGCCGAATGGCCTCCTGCTGCACTGTGGAGATTCTATGATTCTATGAAACTAGTCGCTGGATTCTCCGTTGGCAGAATCCTCCGCTTCACCAGCCGCATACTCATGGATTTCCCAACTGCGTAGGCCACAATGGGAAACCCTATTGGCCGGCTGGCGGGATGGAAGATCCCGCTGCCGGTGGGGACGTGCTGCACCAGAAAATGGGTACGACGGAACAGAGAATCCCACCCCCAGATGTCACATTTCACCCCGAAATGACATTCGGACCCTATAATTTTGCCATTACTATAATGACCTCTCTCCACCTCCTTAACATCAACTAACTTTGCCTTTGTATTAACTCCATCTACTGTTGAAACTTATGTCCTTTTTACCCCCACCTTGGGATATCTGGGCTTTTTAAATTCTGGCCTCTTGTGCATTCTCAATTTAAATCCCTCCACCATCGTTGACCCCGCATTCAATTGCCAAGGCCCGAAGCTCAGGAATTCAAGCACTACATTTCTTCTCCTTGCTACCTCACTTTTCATCTTTAAACCACTTAAAACCTACCTCTTTGACCAAGCTTTTAATACTATCTCCTTATGTAGTTTGGGCTCATATTTAATGTTATAGTACTGTTGAGAAGCACCTAGGGACTTTTTTTAACATTAAAGGTGCTATTTAAGTTCTTGTTGCAGCATTTCCAAGGTGTTTGTTCACAGTCAAAGCTTTATATTGGAACTTTAAGTGTAATATCAGATCCAGACATCTGAGCGGATTCTCCGCTTCCCCAGCCGCATGTTTCTCAGCCTCGTGACATTCGTTGGCAGTGGGATTCTATCGTCCCGCCGCTTGTCAATGACATTTCCCATTGAAACCACCCCATGCCGCCGGAAACCCACAGGCGGGAGTGCGCTGCAGGCAGGAAAAGTGATTCGCAACAACTGGAGAATTCCCGCCCGGATTTCCAGCGCAACTCCACACACAGCAGCATCAACCCCTAAAAATGTGGGGCCCTCTGCTCTGTTTTCATTCTCTTTTCCCTCGGACACAGTTCCTGCAGCAGTTTTCACCTGAGGGGCCAAAGAAAATGCCCGTAATACAACATGAGCTAAATTCTAATAAATTTGGAAGACCAATTTTGCAATATTTTGAAACAATTTGTGAATCTCTGGATGTACAATTGCAGAAGAATATTTATCACATAAAGTGGCATTAATATGATCATCCTACTGAGTGATTAAAATAAATTCCCCTAATTAAAAGGACAAGTCACATTCAAAACAAAAGATATCTTGATTTAATAACCATCTATTCCTTTATTAAAATATGCTCTCTTAAAATTACCAGCAACTTTTCATTTTGATTCCTATCTTTTTTCTATTTCTGTCACACATATCACCATCTCTCCTTTTCACCCAGAAGCCAGTGGAAAGGCTGAAAGAGCTGTGAAAGCCATCAAGATGGTAATGACTTAAGAATTCTCACTGGAATTCAACCCTGCTGCACCTTTAATTAATGCTTTTTCACCAACAGAACTGCTCCTTGGTCAACAACTGATGACACATGGCCTCTTTGCCACAAAGCCTGCAACCTGACATTATGGCAGCTGACCACAAGAGAGTGAGGAACATGGTGGCCAACCTGAGCAAGATGCAGGACAGGGACAACTCCCAGCAGAGGGTTGAGGTTTCAGCCCCCTTAACACCAGGTCAGTAAATATGAAGGCGTTGTCATTGAATTAATGGCGCATCCATGTTCCTCCTCGGCCCCAGCACCCTGAAGCTCTTCAGACGAAACAGGAAAACTGGGGACGGGATTCTCTGATCCTGAGGCTAAGTGTTGACGCCATCATAAAGACGTTGTGTTTCTCGACAGCGTCAACATGGCCTCAGGATCAGCAATTCTGGCCCCTACAGGGGGCCAGCATGGCACTGGAGCGACCCACGTCGCCCCAGCTGCCGATCCCCGGCGTCAGATGGGCTCGCGGGTCTGCGCATGCACAGTGGGGCCGGTGCCAATGCGCGCATGCGCAATGCCTCCCTTCTCCGCGCTAGCCCCGACGCAACATGGCATAGGGCTACAGGGGTGTGGTGGTATGATTTGCACAGCTGTCTGCAATTGGTGCAGAACACTGGATTACCATTGGCCCTGGTCGGTCATGTGCCTCTCGACTGATTGGTTGAGACCAGTCATGTGACGGTTCCCCGATTGGTCGAGAGGCTGAGTTAACCCCGCCTCCAGAGCGAGGTATAAATACCCAGAATGCCCGGCGGTCGTCCATTTACTGTAGTCGACCGCAGGGCTAACCTGTAGCTTATTAAAGCCTAACTTTTGTACAGCAACGCGTCTCGCGATCGATTGATGATTCATCAAGGGGCCGGCGCGGAACAAAAGAGGTCCACAGCCCGAGAGGCCGGCCTGCCGATCAGTGGCCCCGATCGCGGGCCATGCCACAGCAGAGGCCCCCCCTAGGGTCGGATCCCCCTCCCCCCAACCAGGCCGCACCCGGATGCATCCACGCCGAGGTCCCGCCGGGTAAGAGCAGGTGTAAACGGCGCCGGCGGGACTTGCCATTTTTAGCGTGGCCACTCAGCCCGTCCCGGGCCGAGAATCACCTGGGGGGGGGGCCTGTAGAGCAGCTCCTGACCGGTGCTTCGCCAACCGCGCTGATTCGCCGCTCTCTGGGGAATCGGAGGACCAGCGTTGGTGCGGCGTGGTGCAATTCGCGCCGGTCCCGGGAAATTCTCCATCCCAGCCCCTGGGTGAGAGAATCCTGCCCCCTATTCTCATTGGCGCCTATGCCAGTGAGGATAGCCCATGCAGCAAAAGAGCTAGCCATATGAAAATAAATACATTGGCCAACTACATTACGACTATTGTGCTGCTCATATCAGGGTGACTGAAACCAGCACTCGAGAACAGAGAATGATGAATGTGAAAAGATAATTCACAATTAATGTCAAACATGGCTCCCTGCAAAAGGGAGGGAGGGCAGAGTTGAAGTGTAAAAGCACCCTCTATTGTGGCACTTCAAAATACCCAACATATTTCACGTGAGGTAGACAAAGCACTTGGTTACACCCGTTCCCATAGCTAGATTTTTTCCCCTGAAACAGGTCACCAGCCTGACGTCAGAGATTGTAGTTTGAAGAGTATCACTGCATATCAAACATAGCTGACCAGTTTCTCTCTCTCTATCCCTAAAGAAAGGAGTGTGTGGAGATATGATAACAAATAGGCTTTATCTATTGTAATGTCTCAGGCAAGCGGCCACTCAGAAGCGATAACTGTAGAAAAGTTTTGAATTATTCTCCTTACTATTTACACCTCCCACTCTCCACAGGTTCTCCCACGCCCAATCCACACCCAGGCCCGGGTACTTATGCCCCAACAGTCCTTGGATTAAAGGACTGCCCCCAAACCCCTACCCCCTCAACTGGGTAGATCATACGCAGGTGGGGCCACGGAGATTCTGAGTTTGCAGGTCCCTGGAACTTCTGTCGGGTTACAACATTTATCAAACAATAAACAGTTTTCTGATTCACATTAAGTAATTGTGACACTTCAGCAATGTTGATTTTTGAAATTAAAATCCTGTGATAATTAGATCATTGTACAGCGGCGGACACCCTCAAAAGACAATTGGTTAAAAAAGATATAATTTCTTCTGGAAACTTTACAAACTGAAGCATAATACATTTATTACGCTATTCTATTTGGAAATGTAACAGCAAAGTATATGTCAAATTGTTCTCCGTATTCTCAGACTGACCTTGATCCTCAGAAAAATTAATGGATCATCATTTCTCATGATTGGAATGGTATTATGGATTGTAAAATTCTACACTCCCTGTATTATTTGTTAATCGCATATGTCACAGATACTGGGCGGGATTCTCCCCTACCCGGCGTGACGGGGAGTCCCGGCGTAGGGGAGTGGCGCCAACCACTCCGGGGTCGGGCCTCCCCAAAGGTGGGGAATTCTCCGCACCTTTGGGGGCTAGCCCCTCGCCGGAGCGGTTGGCACCAGAAGACTGGCGCAAAAAACCGTCGGCAGCGGCCTTTCAGACACGCCGCCTGGCAGCGGGGCTGGCCGAAAGGCTTTTGCCGGTCGGCACATGCGCGATGTGGGTTTCTCTTCCGCTTCCGCCATGGCGGAGGCCGTGGCGGCGGCGGCGGAGAAAGAGTGCACCCAGGGCACTGGCCCGGAGTCTGAGCAGGGGCCCCCGATCGCGGGCCTGGCCACCCTGGGGGCACCCCCCCGGGGTCCAATCGTCCCGCGCCCCCCCCCCCCCCCCCCCAGGACTCCGGGGGCCCAGTCGCGGCGCCGATCCCGCCGCCACTAGAGGTGGTTCAAACCTTGGTGGCGGGAGAGGCATCCCAGCAGTGGGACTTTGGCCCATCCGGGCCGGAGAATCGCCGCAGGGGCCTGGCCGATCGGAGTGGCGAGACTCCTCCATGTTCGGGAGGGCAGGGTGGGGTGGGGGGCGTGGGGACGATATGCCAGTCGGCCTGCCATGGCAGGGCGGTGCCAAAGCTACAGCCGCTAGCCCGGCGACCAGGCTGATGGGCACTGACCCCGGTCGCTAGCAGTCTGCACGGCTCCGGGCCGTGCCCATGAGTGCCGGACCCCCCCAGAGGCCGGACCACCCAGCAGACGGCAACCATCAGTGGGAATGGCCAGGGCTGCATCCATGGCAGCCCCCCATGAGGGCTTAGCCATCCAATGATGGCGTTATCAGGAGGCAAGGGCAATAGTGGGCGGAGCACGGAGGGTGTCGGCAGCGGTCTGGGTGCATGCGTGGCTGTGGTGCAACCAGCTAACCGGGACAGACATGTAGCCCATGGCACCTGACTGTAGAGGGGGCCATGCGCCATCCCTAAACATATTGTATACTCTCCACCCTCTGCAGAGCATAATGTTTGGGCACCACCCAGCTATGTTGGCCGCCGTGGCGGGAGCTGCTGCCCTGCATGTGGCGCTGTGGCAGCGTCGGCGCAGGCGGCTCAGAGCAGCAGCGCCGGCTGCAGCAGAGGGACGGGCTGCAGAGGGCCAGGTGGCACTCAGGCTGCAAGGCCGCCCGCCCTACAGGTGCAGGAGGCAGACAATGACCACAACAATGAGGGGGATGCACAGGATACCGATGTGGATGAGGAGCAGAGGCAGGAGGAGGAGGAGGAGGAGCAGGTGGTTGAGGTGCCAAGGTGCTGGAGGCGCCCCATGAGGCCTCCTGTTTACCGTCGCCGCATGTCCTTCGTGGACCTGCCGGGCAGGGCATGCAGGAGGAGACTCAGGATGAGTCTGGAAACCGTCGCCTATATTTGCCATCTGATGGCACTCCTGGCACCGCGTGGCACTGGGTGAGGACATGCTCTCCCGGTGGCCGTCAAGATTACGGTGGCCCTGAACTTTTATTCAACAGGGTCGTTCCAGTCGCCGAGTGGGGACCTGTCTGGCATCTCGGCACGGTAGCATTGTGGATAGCACAATTTCTTCACAGCTCCAGGGTCCCAGGTTCGATTCCGGCTTAGGTCACTGTCTGTGCGGAGTCTGCACGTCCTCCCCGTGTGTGCGTGGGTTTCCTCCGGGTGCTCCGGTTTCCTCCCACAGTCCAAAGATGTGCAGGTTAGGTGGAATGGCCATGATAAATTGACCTTAGTGTCCAAAATTGTCCTTAGTGTTGGGTGGGGTCACTGGGTTATGGGGATAGGGTGGAGGTGTTGACCTTGGGTAGGGTGCTCTTTCCAAGAGCCAGTGCAGACTCGATGGACTGAATGGCCTCCTTCTGTACTGTAAATTCTATGATAATCTCCCAGCCATCAGTGCACACCCGGTGCATCCGTGCAGTGACTGACGCCCTGTATGACATCGCGGACCGGTACATCCAATTCCCTGTGGACCGCACCCACCAGGATGCACGGGCAGCGGGATTCGCTGCGTTGGCCAGGATATGGAGATGCCGGCGTTGGACTGTGGTGAGCACAGTAAGAAGTCTTACAACACCAGTTAAAGCCCAACAGGTTTGTTTCAAACACTAGCTTTCGGAGCACTGCTCCTTCCTCAGGTGAATCAGGTGCTTGGCCAGGATACTCATGGGGGACAGGGGGCAATCGATGGGGTGCGCGTCGCCATGCAGCCACCAGCGGAGAACCAGGACGTGATCATGAACAGGAAGGGGACCCACTCCATGAACATTCAGTCGGTCTGTGACCACCGCAAGAAGATCATGCACGTCTGCGCCCAGTACCTGGGCAGTGTACATGATGCATTTATCCTGGCACAATCCTTCATCCCCGCCATGTTCGAGGGACACCCCCCCTCCCCTCCCCCCACGTTGAGGGGCTGGTTGCTGGGTGACAAGGGTTACCCATTGCGGTCATGGCTGATTTCGCCTATATGGAGGCCACAGACCGACGCGGAGACCTGATACAATGAGGCCCATGCAGCAACCAGGGGTGTGATCGAGAGATGCTTTGGCCTATTGAAGAAGCACTTCAGGTGCCTGGACTGCTCTGGAGGAGCCCTCCAGTACCATTCGGAGAGGGTCGGTCGGATCATTGGTGTCTGCTGCGTTCTCCACAATATATCCCAGTAGAGGGGCGATGTGCTGGAGGAGGAGGAGGCAGAGGGGGAGCCCACAGATGGAGATGCCTCTCCAGATGAGGAGGATGGGAACGAGGGAGGCAACAGATGCGACATGGGGGCTGGATATGGACGGGTGGCTGCACGATGCCACCGGCTTGGCCAGAGAGCATGCGAGGCTTTGATCGCCGCATGTTTCACCAACTTGGGGCGGGTAGGGGCTCTCTGAGCAACGGCGCTGGCACCACAATACCTCCCCACCTCACCACCCAGCACTCCCATCTCCCACAGCACCCGACAACCTTAGTTCCCACACCATCACATGCACAGCACCCTCCATCTGCGGCACAACGGACTGGTTTAACACGATTGCTTGTGGAAGCGGGTGTGATCAATGCCATGGTTGAAGCGTTGGATAGTGTAGGCTTGCAAGGTGAACATATACCACCAACACTGAGCAAGGTTCAACTCTATTTTATTAACTAACTATTAACTAATCGACATACGAGAACTGTGGGTTTAAATAATGCTAGTTTAAACTAGAGACCTAAGCCTGTCCGAACCAGTTGATTCACTCAGCACGTGGTGTGAGTCTGTGCTAGACTTGATGAATTATTGTTCTACTGAGGGGCAGCACCCAGAATGAGCAGGAACCGTGGTACCCTCTGCCTTTATAGTGCGTGTAGTCTAACTGGTGATTGGCTGCGGTGTTTGTGCATGTTGATTGGTCCTAGTGTGTGTCCATCAGTATGTGTCTGCACCATGATATATTAGTGTATATTATGACAATGGTGAATGAAGACAACCCACGCTCCAAATCGTAAGCCAATGTCTGACTCATGGCCACAGCTACACCCTCCACCTGGGTAGCCCCAGTTTGCGTTTGCGTTTGGGACACTCCATCACATGGCCATGTTGCGTAGCTGCCGGCGGGGTGCCAAGGATGGCGGGGGGGGGGGGGGGGGGGGAGAGAGATTTACACACACCTGGGCTCACTGTTCCACCAACCTTCGACCGCAGTGGCACTCAGTCCCCTACCCGACCATGCAGGCATTGGACATAGCACAGAGGCATCTTGCATTGATGTAACAGTGAGTTTAATTGGAACTGCAACATACAAATGCCCTAGCCCCTATAACTAAACTGTGCCCTGCACCCGTGCCAACTTACTAGGTGTCAAACTTCGTGACCTTACGGGCCCTACCACTACGTCTCGGTGTTTCCCCAGACGGTACAGCAGGAGTGGAGGCGGACTGCTGAGACTCTTGCCCTGCGACCTGGCTCCCCTTTGGCAAGCTTTTCATGGGGCAGCCCAGCATGGATGGGCCAGGTTGCTCCACGGGCGTGTTGGATGTCGTGGTACCACCCTGTTCTGCCGCCTCCCACCAGATGCACCAGGGAGGAAACGGGGAGAGTCTGAGGATCCACGGTGTTCCGGGACCTCCCTTGCAGGAGTCACCGGGATGCCGTCGGTGTGCCCGGTGGCTCCTGGGCCTCTCTATGGGATGGGGGTGCGAGCTGAGGTAATCGCCAAGGAACCACCGACACTGGGAGCTGTGATATCGACCAGGGTCTGAACGTTAGCAGTGATGGAGCTCAGGGCATGGGCCATCCCAGTCTGGGACTGCGCCACTTCCCTCTGGGCTTGTGCGACGCCATCCAGCATCTGGGCGAGGCTGCCGATGCTCACAGCGATGGCCAACTGAAACTGGGTGATGGCCTGCTGAGACTGGGCTGTGGCCTGCTGAGCCTCGGCCAGACTGCGGAGAGTGGCTGCAATGTCCAGCTGGCTCTGGCACATGGCTGCCTGTGAGAGGGTAGCCCTGTCCTGGGCCACGGATGGCTCATGCACATGAGGCCCCATGACTTGCATAACCTGACCCATGGCCAAAACTGTTGCACCCATTGCCTCCACCGCGGATGCCACTCGTGCGGTGTCGGCCGGGGTGGCAGCCATGACCGGGCCTACTCCCTGCTCCAGGACGTGGATGGACTCCTCCACCTGTGTCTGCAGCTGCTGGAAGCTGGCCGTCATCCCGTTGTCTCGTCTCTGGGTGTCCAAATGCATTGGATCTGTGGGTGGGACTGGAAAGTCCAGGAACCCAGGAACCGTCTGGGGGGCAGCTGGTTTCTGGGGCTGGGCTGCCCTCCGACCGTCCAGCCCCTTAGCTGCTCCTACCTTCACCTGCTGTACCGGTACGGCTGTGTGGTGCGCACCAATCTGTGACCTCTTCACTAAAGTGCCCAACTCAGGTCAGAGTCTCTGCGATGGTGGAGGGTGTGGGAGAGAGCAGTGACGCCAAGTCTATGTCCTCATCGGACCCAAAGTCAGGGGTCTCCTGCATCGAGCCTTGGCCCGATGTTCCTTGTGTCGCCCCATCTGAGGGGCACTGCCCGGTCTGTCCGTCAACAGTGTCGCCATGTTCTGTGTGTCACTGTCCTGGGTCTGCGTTCTCTGTGTGTCACTGTCCTGGGTCGCCGTACTCTGTGTGTCACTGTCCTGGGTCTGCGTTCTCTGTGTGTCACTGTCCTGGGTCTGCGTTCTCTGTCTGTCACTGTCCTGGGTCGCCGTCCCCTGTGTGTCACTGTCCTGGGTCTGCGTTCTCTGTGTGTCACTGTCCTGGGTCGCCGTCCTCTGTGTGTCACTGTCCTGGGTCTGCGTTCTCTGTGTGTCACTGTCCTGGGTCTGCGTTCTCTGTCTGTCACTGTCCTGGGTCGCCGTTCTGTGTGTGTCACTGTCCTGGGTCTGCGTTCTCTGTGTGTCACTGTCCTGGGTCTGCGCTCTCTGTGTGTCACTGTCCTGGGTCACCGTCCCCTGTGTGTCACTGTCCTGGGTCTGCGTTCTCTGTGTGTCACTGTCCTGGGTCGCCGTTCTCTGTGTGTCACTGTCCTGGGTCTGCTTTCTCTGTCTGTCACTGTCCTGGGTCGCCGTTCTCTGTGTGTCACTGTCCTGGGTCTGCGTTCTCTGTCTGTCACTGTCCTGGGTCGCCGTTCTGTGTGTGTCACTGTCCTGGGTCTGCGTTCTCTGTGTGTCACTGTCCTGGGTCTGCGCTCTCTGTGTGTCACTGTCCTGGGTCACCGTCCCCTGTGTGTCACTGTCCTGGGTCTGCGTTCTCTGTGTGTCACTGTCCTGGGTCGCCGTTCTCTGTGTGTCACTGTCCTGGGTCTGCTTTCTCTGTCTGTCACTGTCCTGGGTCGCCGTTCTCTGTGTGTCACTGTCCTGGGTCTGCGTTCTCTGTGTGTCGCTGTCCTGGGTCTGCGTTCTCTGTGTGTCACTGTCCTGGGTCTGCGTTCTCTGTGTGTCCCTGTCCTGGGTCTGCGTTCTCTGCGTGTCACTGTCCTGGGTCTGCGTTCTCTGTCTGTCACTGTCCTGGGTCTGCGTTCTCTGTGTGTCACTGTCCTGGGTCACCGTCCCCTGTGTGTCACTGTCCTGGGTCTGCGTTCTCTGTGTGTCACTGTCCTGGGTCACCGTCCCCTGTGTGTCACTGTCCTGGGTCACTGTCCTCTGTGTGTCACTGTCCTGGGTCACTGTCCTCTGTGTGTCACTGTCCTGGGTCGCCGTCCTCTGTGTGTCACTGTCCTGGGTCTGCGTTCTCTGTGTGTCACTGTCCTGGGTCTGCGTTCTCTGTGTGTCACTGTCCTGGGTCGCCATACTCTGTGTGTCACTGTCCTGGGTCTGCGTTCTCTGTGTGTCCCTGTCCTGGGTCTGCGTTCTCTGTGTGTCACTGTCCTGGGTCTGCGTTCTCTGTCTGTCACTGTCCTGGGTCTGCGTTCTCTGTGTGTCACTGTCCTGGGTCACCGTCCCCTGTGTGTCACTGTCCTGGGTCACTGTCCTCTGTGTGTCACTGTCCTGGGTCACTGTCCTCTGTGTGTCACTGTCCTGGGTCGCCGTCCCCTGTGTGTCACTGTCCTGGGTCGCCGTTCTCTGTGTGTCACTGTCCTGGGTCGCCGTCCTCTATGTGTCACTGTCCTGGGTCTGCGTTCTCTGTCTGTCACTGTCCTGGGTCTGCATTCTCTGTGTGTCACTGTCCTGGGTCTGCGTTCTCTGTGTGTCACTGTCCTGGGTCTGCGTTCTCTGTTTGTCCCTGTCCTGGGTCTGCGTTCTCTGTGTGTCCCTGTCCTGGGTCTGCGTTCTCTGTGTGTCACTGTCCTGGGTCTGCGTTCTCTGTGTGTCACTGTGCTGGGTCGCCGTCCCCTGTGTGTCACTGTCCTGGGTCACTGTCCTCTGTGTGTCACTGTCCTGGGTCACTGTCCTCTGTGTGTCACTGTCCTGGGTCGCCGTCCTCTGTGTGTCACTGTCCTGGGTCGCCGTCCTCTGTGTGTCACTGTCCTGGGTCTGCGTTCTCTGTGTGTCACTGTCCTGGGTCTGCGTTCTCTGTGTGTCACTGTCCTGGGTCTGCGTTCTCTGTTTGTCCCTGTCCTGGGTCTGCGTTCTCTGTGTGTCCCTGTCCTGGGTCTGCGTTCTCTGTGTGTCACTGTCCTGGGTCTGCGTTCTCTGTGTGTCACTGTGCTGGGTCGCCGTCCCCTGTGTGTCACTGTCCTGGGTCACTGTCCTCTGTGTGTCACTGTCCTGGGTCACTGTCCTCTGTGTGTCACTGTCCTGGGTCGCCGTCCTCTGTGTGTCACTGTCCTGGGTCGCCGTCCTCTGTGTGTCACTGTCCTGGGTCGCCGTACTCCGTGTGTCACTGTCCTGGCTGTCGTGTGCATCAGTGTCCAGTATCTCCATGTCCTGGGTGTCGCTGTCCTGGGTGTCCGTCCTCTGTTCATCTGTGTCTTGGGTCCCAGTGTCGGAGGAACGCCTTCCCCATCTGCCCCGCCGTGGCGTACGTCCCTGGGGGCATCTGGACCTGGCACTGGTCATGGGCGAGGAATGCCGGACGGGCCGGGATGACCGGTGGCAGGTCCTGGAAGACACAAGACAGCATGTATCGTTAGACACGTGGAATGGGGTGAGGGGGCTGATGATGGAGTGTAGTGGGGGCGATGGGGTGAGGGGGTGTAGTTGGGGAGGGATTGGGGTGATGGTGTGGAATGGGTAGGGGGAATGGGGTGATGGAATGGTGTGGGGGGGAATAGAGTGAGGGGGTGGAGTGTGTGTGGGGTGATGGGGTGGAGTGGGGGAAAGGGTTGAGGGGGTGAAGTGGGGAGGGGAATGAGGTGAGGGAGTGGAGCCAGGCAGGGGAGTCTCACTTGCTGGTGCGCCTCCGATCTGGCAAGGGCCAACCTCCTGGTCCCCGGCTCCGCTCTCTGCTCGTGGAATGTGAGGGGGTGCAGTACAGGTGAACCCCATCCAGTTCTCTCATGCTCCCTGTGGTTGTGGGTGGTCTTATCCTGGGGGGGGGGGAGGGGGGGAACGGGGACGGGGACGGGAAGGGGGGGGGGCAATGCATCAGAGTTAGGCGGTCTGCAGCATCCCGTGGATGTTGGCTAGATGATGACATGCAAACACTGGGCACCCGGCCAAGGCGGATCTCAGGGGTTTGTGGGTCTGGTGGGGGGTTTAGCTCCCCTCCTGGTGGGGGGTCGGCGGAGTTACTGTTGCATGTGTGGGTAGTAGGGGTTGGGTGGTGCCAGGGACACATCTTGTTATACTCATACTGGATGTCCTCGTCAGGTCGTGCGTCTTCTTGTGGCACTGTTCCCCGTCCATGGGTGTGCCCCACCGTGCTTATGGCATTGCCCACATCCCACCAATTCCACCGGACTGTGCTGGCCGGGTGCCGGTGGCCCCGTATAGGGCACAGGATTGCCCTCTTCTCCTTGACCTCGTCCAACAACATCTCAAGATCATGGTCCTTAAACATCAGGGCGGCAGGGCGGGGGCCGGGGGGAGGGGGGGGGGGGGGCGCGGCCACCTCGCCGGTCTCTGGGCTGTGCGCCGCTCACGCACCTTTTATGTGACTCGGCGCCGCGTCATCGGGGCGTCGCACGAATTCAACACCAGTCTGGTGCCATACCTCCCCCGCGCTTCTCGTGGCGCTAGTGCTGACCTCTTTTGCGGGCCAAAATCCGTCCTCGGAGTGGCCCGTTCACGCCATCGGAAAACGCGACGGCGTTTACGACGGCATGGACACTTTGCCGCGGGATTAGAGAATCCCGCCCACTATTCCTAATGCATTGCATAGCTTTCAGAAACATGACCACCTATATCGTTTTGAGTGTGAATGAAATATTTTTTAATACTGCATGACATAGATTCAAGTCTTCTGTCATTTCATATGAGATTATTCCAAGGCTCAACTGAACTGGATAAAGCCATGGTCGTAAATAATAAGGTGATTTTAATGTTAAGAGTATTTGTCATTTTTGTATTTATTTAACACTTCATTGGTTTAGTTGTTATAAAAGTGACTAATACGCCAATTTATGAAGCCTGAAATCTGGGATATTGTAATTAAAATGTTCTTCAGAAAGGTCAATTCCTGCTCCCACACTGATTGCTGTTGAGTTTCTTAAGCTAATATAGATTTAGATGCTGGTGCTTATCATGTTTAATTTTCTGCAAAATAATAAAATAATATTTGCTTCTACAGATAAATCATGCTGGGGAACAAGCGAAAAGAATATAATGCTGTTACTCAGAGGGTAGATTTTACAGCTTGCACCACCAGGTTACATTATCAATGTCAGCCTCTAATTCTAATAAAAATCCCTTTGAAAATTATTTTTTTGTTAAGAAAGCAAGATTTTGAGATAATGAGGAGAACATCAGTCCGGACAATGCTGTGTGAGGTTTTTCAGCCCTGTATTGTTTCTAAGACCTATTTAAAATACATGAATGCACCAAACACTCTGTGATTATATGCATAAAGCAATTCTGTATGTAATATTGTACATGACCTCCGAACAGCAGATGGCAGTGTGGCAGTGTAAGTCTATCATGTGGCTCTGTGCTTCGGGCAGTGGGGAGTAAGTCATGTTGGAGGATAGACGTAATTTGTAGTAGCTCTATAACAGTTAGTTGGTGTTAGTCATTTGCTGTTTATTTATTCCAGTTACCTTCACCACGCAATTGTTTCTGTTGTGCATCGTTCATATCGGCCAGTTTACAGAACGTGACACACTCATCCCATAACATTGTGCCAAATCAGTAAAACAACCTTCAAAGCACAGGCAACAAGCTTCAAATCTTTAAACCTCACACCACCACACCAACAAAGCTGCAGCTCTAACTTGGCAGCAGCCAAAGATTCACGCATATACCTCTTGCAATTTACTCACCCACTTCAGTGGCCCCTCAAACTACCAACATGTTTTTTAACCTGCCCTTTCAAAGGTTGAACAGGTGTAAGACTGCATCTCATGTTATGCTGTAGTGGTGAAAGCACCTGTTCTCCCTGTTTTTGTATGAGGAAGCCATCCCACATACAAATGTGCTGGTGGACCAATGAACAATATCCCATCACCCATCCTGTGGCCATTTAAAATGGCCACCTGCAAGGGATGATGGGAATTATGGTCAGGTTGGGACACAGACAGGACACAACTTGTGTATATTGAAAACAACAACTCAGACTTATACAGAAACTCACACTTGCTAGAGGCCACTCACAGGTCTTCCCAGGACAATGGGCTTCAGATTGACACTTACCATATGTGGCAGACACAGGGGAGTGCCCCATTTGGGAGTGCCTACGTGCCTTGGACACTAACAGCCATGACCGATTAGGACCCTCCCAGCCATCAAGATACACACCCCTAATTGGCCAGAATCGATCAAGGTGATAAAAATCCTATCGATCCATTGGATCCCTACTTGGGACCTCCCAAAAGAGCGGGAAAGATCGGAGGATAAGAACTGTGTAACCAACATTCTGCCTCTTTTGGGGGACCAGCTTCTGTCATCCAACTGCAGCAAATCGACCAGCCTAGTTCAAGGACCCGCGATCTCCACCTGAAAGATGACACTGGGCCTAGGCGACCAGACAACCTCCAGCCACAACGTGGGGAATGAGATAAAGACCTTATCTAACCTGCGCATTGCCGGTCACTTGGAAGTTAAGTAAAGGTAGTTTAACTGCTAGATATAGTCTAATGTGCAGTAGCGTGTAATTTATTAAGTATAGAAGTAATCCTAGGTTCAATAATAAACTTTGATTATACTAAATACTTGTTGTGTGGTCATTTGTCCAATACATGGAACACACTAGCACATTGTGGTTATTAATAATAATACAGATAGAAGTCAGCAACAATCCCAAACTCCCTGCTGGGGTGGAGGTCATCAAGAGAATAGGTGTTGGAGAACTTGGTGGCAGTCCAGTGATGTGCCATCAATTGTACGAGAGACGAGTGCTTTACAAAAGTCAGGCTTTAATAGACTAGAACATAGCTCTGCGATTGTCTACAATGGAATGGACGATCGCCGGGCGTTTGTCTATTTATACCTCGTTAATGGAGGTGTGGTTAACTCAGCCTCTTGGCCAATCGGTCGAGAGGCACATGACCGACCAGGGCCAATGGTAAGCTGGTGTTCTGCCCCAATGACAGACAGGTATGCAAATCACATCACCACATTCACCCCTTGCGGAGAAGGAAGCCGGGGGGGGGGTATGAACGAGAGCCGGGGTGGGGTGGGGGGGGAGAGAGAACTGGTGATATGAGTAGCAGCCGGGAGGATAAAATTTTCTCTCCTTTCTCTTATCGAATTTGGGGGCTTCCCACTGGCCCAGACAAGAAGCGATATGTACACAAAGGTCCATGGAGCTGTAGAACTTTAGAACGATTCGATCAGTCTTTTTGTGGCCCGTGACGTTCTGGCAGACCGCCGCAGTGGAGGAGTTGACGTCGGGTCGGCCGATGGTTCCGCTGACGTCCTGGAGTCCGGGAGCGATGGTCCTTGAATAGTCTCCGTCACCCGAGCTGGCCGTGGAGACGCCATGGATGTGGAATGGGGAACCTGAGTGGGGTGCTGGGGGGGGAAAAAACAGAGGGGGGGTCTGTGGTGGGGGGGGGAAGGCCGCACGCCGGCGGGTGCCAGGTCCCGGAGGGAGACCGTGTCCTGTCGACCGTCGGGGTACTCCACATACGCGTACTGCGGGTTAGCGTGGAGTAACTGGACTTGTTCCACTAACGGGTCGGACTTGTGCACCCGCACATGCTTCCGGAGCAAGATGGGTTTGGGGGTGACCAGCCACGTCGGGAGATTGGATCCGGAGGATGACTTTCTGGGGAAAACCAGAAGACGTTCATGAGGTGTCTGATTAGTTGCGGTACAGAGGAGTGAGCGGATAGAATGGAGGGCATCGGGGATCACGTCCTGCCATCGGAAAATAGGGAGATCTCTGGACTGGAGGGCCAGTAGTCTGGTCTTCCAGATGGTACCATTCTCCCGCTCGACCTGTCCGTTACCCCGGGGGTTATAGCTGGTAATCCTGCTAGAGGCAATGCCCCTGTGGAGCAGGAATTGACGCAGCTCGTCGCTCATAAATGAGGACCCCCGATCGCTATGTATGTATGCGGGGTAGCCGAACAGGGAGAAGATGGAAAGGAGGGCCTTAATGACGGTCGATGTGGTCATGTCAGGGCAGGGAATGGCGAAGGGAAAGCGGGAGAATTCGTCAATCACCGCCAGGAAGTAAATGTTGCGGTTGTTAGAGGGAAGGGGCCCCTTGAAGTCAATGCTGAGACGTTCGAAGGGGCGGGATGCTTTGATCAGGTGTGCGCGCTCGGGGCGGTAGAAGTGCGGTTTGCACTCAGCGCAGATGTGGCAGTCACGGGTTACTGACCTGACTTACGCGATGGAGAAAAGCAGGTTGCGGGCCTTAATGAAATGGTAGAGGCGGGTCACCCCTGGATGGCAGAGGTCCGCGTGGAGGGAGCGGAGGCGGTCTATCTACGCGCTGACGCAGGTACCGCGGGACAGGGCATCAGGAGGCTCATTGAGCTTCCCAGGACAATACAAGATATCATAGTTGTACGTGGACAACTCGATGCGCCACCGTAAGATCTTGTCATTCTTGATCTTGCCCCTTTGTGCATTATCAAACATTAAGGCTACTGACCGTTGGTCTGTGAGGAGGGTAAACCTCCTGCCAGCCAAATAGTGCCTCCAATGTCGCACTGCTTCGACTATGGCCTGGGCTTCCTTTTCCACAGAGGAGTGGCGGAGTTCGGAAGCATGGAGAGTTCTGGAGAAGAAGGCCACGGGTCTGCCCGCTTGGTTCAGGGTGGCCGCCAGAGCAACTTCTGATGCGTCGCTCTCGACCTGGAAGGGGAGGGACTCGTCGATGGCGCGCATCATGGCCTTTGCGATGTCCGCTTTGATGCGGCTAAAGGCCTGGCAGGCCTCTGTCGACGGCGGGAAGGTCGTGGTTTGAATGAGGGGACGGGCCTTGTCCGCGTAGTTGGGAACCCATTGGGCGTAGTACACGAAGAACCCCAGGCAGCGTTTAAGGGATTTGAGGGTATTGGGGAGAGGGAGTTCCATCAGGGGGTGCATGCGTTCGGGGTCGGGGCCTATCACTCCTTTCCGCACTACATAGCCGAGAATGGCTAGGCGGTCGGTGCTAAACACGCACTTATCCTTATTGTATGTGAGGTTAAGGAGTTTTGCGGTTTGGAGGAATTTCTGGAGGTTGGCGTCATGGTCCTGCTGGTCGTGGCCGCAGATGGTGACATTATCAAGATACGGGAAGGTAGCCTGTAATCTGTACTTGTCGACCATTCGGTCCATCTCCCGTTGGAAGACTGAGACCCCATTTGTGACACCAAACGGAACCCTAAGGAAGTGGTAGAGGCGCCCATCAGCCTCGAACACGGTGTACATGCGGTCACTCGCGCGGATGGGGAGCTGGTGATAAGCGGACTTAAGGTCCACAGTGGAGAAGACCTTGTATTTCGCGATCTCGTTTACCATGGTGGATATACGGGGGAGAGGATACGCGTCCAGTTGCGTAAACCTGTTGATGGTCTGACTGTAGTCGATGACCATCCGGTTTTTCTCCCCAGTCCGGACCACCAGCACTTGGGCTCGCCAGGGACTGTTGCTGGCCTCGATGACCCCTTCCTTCAGCAACCTCTGGACCTCGGACCTGATGAAGGACCGGTCCTGGGCGCTATACCGTCTGCTCCGTGTCGCGACGCGTTTGCAATCGGGGGTGAGATTAGCAAACAAGGAGGGGGGGTCCACTTTGAGGGACGCCAGGCTGCAGACAGTGAGGGGGGGTACAGGGCCGCCGAATTGGAAGGTCAAGCTCTGCAGGTTGCACTGGAAGTCCAGTCCTAGGAGTGCCGGTGCGCAAAGGTCAGGGAGGACAAGCAATTTATAATTTTTAAAAACCTTCCCCTGGACCGTGAGGTCCGCGATGCAGCACCCGGTGATGTGGACGGAGTGCGAACCTGAGGCTAACCCGATTTTGTGTGTTACCGGATGGACAGGGAGCGCGCAGCGACTTACCGTGTCAGGGTGAACGGAGCTTTCCGTGCTCCCGGAGTCCAGCAGGCAGCCCGTCTCGTGGCCGTTGAGGTGGGTCAGCGTTGTCGTTTTGGCGAGCGTGCGTGGACGTGACTGGTCGAGCTGAACGGCCGCGAGCCGTGGAGAAAATCCGTGTCCGTCATCGCCGTCCGAGTCGATGCTGGAGGAACCTTGCGTGCAAATCCCGGAAGGCGGTGGCCAGGATCCGCACGTGGAGTCGGGATCCCAAGATGGCGGCGCCCAGGACCCGCACGTGGAGTCGGCGCCCCAAGATGGCGGCGCCCAGGACCCGCACGTGGAGTCGGGATCCCAAGATGGCGGCGCCCAGGACCCGCACATGGAGTCGGGGCCCCAAGATGGCAGCGCCCAGGACCCGCACGTGGAGTCGGCGCCCCAAGATGGCGGCGCCCAGGACTCACACATGGAGTCGGCACCCCAAGATGGCGCGCCCAGGACCCGCACGTGGAGTCGGGGCCCCAAGATGGCAGCACCCAGGGTCCGCACGTGGAGTCGGCGCCCCAAGATGGCGGCGCCCAGGACCCGCACGTGGAGTCGGAATCCCAAGATGGCGGCGCCCAGGACCCGCACATGGAGTCGGGGCCCCAAGATGGCAGCGCCCACGACCCGCACGTGGAGTCGGCGCCCCAAGATGGCGGCGCCCAGGACTCACACATGGAGTCGGCACCCCAAGATGGCGCGCCCAGGACCCGCACGTGGGGTCGGCGCCCCAAGGTGGCGCGCCCAGGACCCGCACGTGGGGTCGGCGCCCCAAGGTGGCGGCGTCCATGAGGCCCTCGTGGTCGCTGGGGGCGGGGCAAGCGGTGCCGGCGAGCCGAGTCGAGCGGCTGCGAGCGGGGGAGGTGAGGCGCGCAGGCCAGGCGCAGGAGCCCGGGGGCGGGGGGGGGGGGGGAGACTCACGCAGCGGACAGGTAGGGACCGAGAGGGCCCGGAGAGGACTGCAGGTCGGGTGCCGGGGCCCGGGGGCGGCGGTTTGGGAGGAGCAGCCCCGGGGGAGGGAGGGAAACGAGCAGGCCAGGCGCGGGGGCACGGGGGCGGGGGGGGGAAACGCGCGCGGCGGGCAGGCAGGGACCGGGAGAGCCCGGAGAGGCGCGTAGGTCGGGCGCCGGGGCCCGGGGGCGGGGCGGAGAGATTCGCGCGGTGGGCAGGCAGGGACCGGGAGGGCCCGGAAAGGCGTGCAGGTCGGGTGCCGGGGCCCGGGGGAGGCGGTTTGGGAGGAGCGGCCCCGGAGGAGGGAGGGAAACAAGCAGGCCAGGCACGGCGTCCCGGGCGCGGGGTCCCGGGGGCGGGGTCGGGGCGGGGGGGGGGAGACTCGAGCGGCGGGCAGGCAGGGACCGGGAGGGCCCGAAGAGGCGCGCTGGTCGGCCGGCGGGGCGCGAGCTGGGAGGAGCTTGGTGCGCTGGAGCGGCCCCGGAGGAGAGAGAGAGGTGAGCAGGCCAGGCGCGGGGGCCTGGGGGCGGGGGGGAGAGTGTTGCGCGGTGGCTAGGAGGGGACCAGGAGTGCCCGGAGGAGAGAGAGAGGTGAGCAGGTCAGGCACGGAGGCCTGGGGGCGGGGGGGAGAGTGTTGCGCGGTGGCTAGGAGGGGACCAGGAGTGCCCGGAGGAGAGAGAGAGGCGCACAGGCCGGTCGCAGGGGCCTGGCGGTGGGGGGGAGAGCGTTGCGTGGCATCCAGAAGTGCCGCAGCCACCGTTTTGGCCTGGCAAATTTTTTGATCGGCGACCTCCAGAGAGGAGGAGAGAGTCAGTGTCTCAGTTAAGCTGAGGTCGTCTCTCTCCAGCATCCGCTGGCGGATAGTGGGGGACTGCATCCCAGCCACGTTAGCGTCTCTGATCAGTAGTTCCATGTGCTCCGTAGCTGAGACTGCGACGCAGGAGCAACTCCTCCCCAGGGTATGGAGGGCCCAGTAATATTGGTTTAGTGACTCACCGGGGAGCTGCCGTCTGGTGGCCAGCAGATGTCGGGCGAATACCCTGTTGACCGGTTTGATGAATTGTCCCTTTAGCTTTAGTATTGCTTCATCATAAGTCGTTTCTTCTTTGATTATTGCGTAGGCGTCGATACCCACGCTGGAGTGGAGGACGTGCAGCTTCTGTGCCCCGGTGGGGGGGGGGGGGGGGGGTTGTAGATGCCAGGAACCCTTCGAGGCATGTCAGCCAGAGTTGGAAAAGTTCTGCAGAATTCGGAGTTTGCAGGCTGATGCGGAGGCATTCGGGCTTGATCCGGAACTCCATCTTCAAAGTCGTAGTCTATTAAATTGATGTGCCAGCAATTGTACGAGAGATGAGTGCTTTACAAAAATCAGGCTTTAATAGACTAGAACATAGCTCTGCGATCGTCTACAATGGAATGGACGATCGCCGGGCGTTTGTCTATTTATACCTCGTTAATGGAGGCGTGGTTAACTCAGCCTCTCAGCCAATCGGTCGAGAGGCACATGACCGACCAGGGCCAATGGTAAGCCGGTGTTCTGCCCCAATGGCAGACAGGTATGCAAATCATATCACCACATCCAGTAAAGTAAGTTTGTTTAAACTTCATTGGCTAGCTAATCCTTTCACCTTAGGATCCATGGTCAGCCTCATCTAATGGTCTGTTCATAAAAGCTATGGATGCAATTGCTGGGCACTCACCGTTTACACAAAAATTGGTGACGTACCTTGCACTGACACAGTTTACCTTTCTATCTGTGCAGTAAGAGAAAATGTAGTTGAGTGTAGATGGGCAGTAGCAAGAGGGAGGGAGGGAAGGTCAGGGTGAATAGGCAAAGCTGAGACCTGTACCTTACAAGAGTGACACGTGGACTAACTGGAATGCTTCATTTTGTTTGGTACACATAGCTGTGAAGCACCTTTGGATGGGTTACAATGTTAAAGGTGCTACATAAATGCAAGGTGTTGTTGGACTGGAGCTCCCAGAAGGCTCTCACTTCTAGGATTTGTATGGATGTCACATCTCATTGCGGTGTGAAAGACTCTCTGCATGTGGGCCTTAGTTAGAAGCCTCCTGCTGACACTATTGTGGAGACCGATAATGTGTCTGTATCTCTGGTTATGCATATATTGTTCAGGTACGATGGGATTGCAGATGGGTGTCGTAACACATGTTTCTTCTTCCCTGGCAGACATCCTAATTATTGTGCAAGATTAAAGCTCATGGGATTGGGGGAAGTGTATTGAGGTGGATAGAAAACTGGTTGGCAGAGAGGAAACAAAGAGTCGGAATTAATCGACCCTTTTCAAATTGGCAGGCAGTAACTAGTGAGTGCCACAGGGATAGGTGTTGGGACCCCAGCTATTCACAATATATATTAATGATTTGGATGAGGGAAGAAAATGTAACATCTCAAAGTTTGCAGATGTTACCAAGTTGGGTGGGAGGATGAATTGTGAGGAGGATTCAGAGATCCTACAGCAAGATCTGGACGGGTTGGGCGAATGGGCAAATCAGTGACAGATGCAGTATAATTTGGATAAGAGTGAAGTTATTCACTTTGGAAGTAAAAACAGGAAGGCAGATTACTACCTGAATGGTTGAAAATTGGGAGAGGGGCATGTGCAGTGGGACCTGAGTGTCCTTGCACACCAGTCACTGAAGGTAAGCATGCAGGCGCAGCAGGCAGTAAAGAAGGCTAATGGTTTGTTGGCCTTCATTGCGAGAGTTTTTGAGTACAGGAGCAGGGATGTGTTGTTGCAATTATACAGGGCCTTGGTGAGGCCACACCGAGAATATTGTGTGCAGTTTTGGCCTCTGTTTCTGAGGAAGGATGCTCTTGCTCTCGAGGGAGTGCAGCAAAGGTTTACCAGACTGATTCCAGGGATGGCGGGACTGTCATATGAGGAGAGATTGACTAGGTTAGAATTATTCTCACTGGAGTTCAGAAGAATGAGGGGGGGATCTCATAGAGACTAATAAAATTCTAACAGGACTAAACAGAGTAGATGCAGGGAAGATGTTCCCAATGGTGGGTGTGCACAGAACCAGGGGTCACAGCCTGAGGATTCAGGGTAAACCATTTTGGACAAAGATAAGGAGACATTTCTTCACCCAAAGAGTGGTGAGCCTGTGGAATTCATTACCACAGGAAGTAGTTGATGCTAAAACATTGAATATATTCAAGAGGCAGCTGATATAGCACTTGGGGCGAATGGGATCAAAGGCTATGGGGAGATAGCAGGATTAGGTTTTGAGTTGGATGATCAGCCATGATCGTGATCAATGGCGGAGTGGGCTCGAAGGGCCAAAAGGCCTCCTGCTACTCCGATCTTCTCTATATGTATCTATGTATGTATCTAGATGCCAAATTTGTGGAAGGGTTCAAGGCTGTGGATAACAGCATTATTATAGCTGCCAGCAGACCTGAAACAAACCTGATATATTTACAGTACTCAGAAACTGCATGGTACAGGAGTAAGCAAGATAGCCACTTGAGACTGTTGTGCCATTTAAAGGATAGTGATAGACTTCAAGAGGACATGGGTAGGCTGGTGGCATCTGCGGGACATGTGGGAGATGAAAGTTAATCCAGGGAAATGCGAAGTGATACTCTTTGGTGGGAAGAGGCAATATAAAATAAAGGGTACAATTCAGAAGAGGGTGCACAGTATGCAGGAGCAAGGGGGCATCAAAGTATATGTACACAAATCATTAAAAGCGGCAGGTCAAGTTGAGGAAGCAGTTAATGAGGCACACAGGATCCTGGGCTTTATAAATAGAGACATAGAGTTCAAAAGCAAGTAGGTGCTGTTGAATCTTTATAAAACACGGGTTCAGCCTCAGTTATATTGAATTCAATCCTGGACATCACACTTTGAGAAGGACGTGAAGGCATTAAAGAGGATGCAGAAAAGATTCACGTGTGATTCAGGGATGAGGAACTTCAATTACGTGGATAAATTGGAGAAGCTGAATTTGGTGGCTCGAGTCAACACTCTGGAGGCTTCCAGTAGTAACAAAGAGGTTTATTACTGAAAGGCAAAAGCTGATCTATTTACAGGTGCAGAACACTAAAGAATAGATTTCTGGCTTCAGGGTTCACACTGCCTGGGCCCCTGCTCCCAGGGCCCCGTGCTTACTCGCTACTGGCCGTGGCTCGCACGCTCCGGAACCATTATCCCGAGCCGGTCACATGGGCTGGGCATGCCCACGCCCTTAAAGGATCTGCGCTACCACCCTGGGGCTCTTCCCCTTGGAAAAGAAAATGTTAACAAGAGATTTGATAAAGGTGCTGAAAATCATGAGGGATTTGGATAGCATCAGCAGAGAGCAACTCTTCAGAAAACTAGAGAACACGTATTTACAGTGAATGACGAAGGAATCGAAGCCGACATGAGGAAAACATTTTTCCACAACAAATAATTAGGATCTGGAATGTACTGCCTTAGACTGTGCTGAAGCCACATTCAACCATGGCTTTCCAAAGATAATAGGATAAATACCTGAAGAGAAATAAAATTGCATGGCTACTGGGAAATGACAGGACAGTGGGATGAACTGCATTACTCTGCCACACTGTCTATGATTCTATGGTTGGAAGTTGCTTAATGCGCTGTGTAGCCTGGGAAATGGGGAAGCTGTCCTCTGGCAACTTTGAGGGAGGTTGTGGAATATAAATTGCGGGCTGTTGTGACATGGATGGCCAGTTGCAAAACATGACACAGAAGGCAATGATTCTGTGGCGGGATGCTATAGATGTCAGCAATAGTTAGCTAGAATTGGATAGGATTTAGGTTTATTGTCATGTGTATAAAGAGTTAACGTAATATCATAACTGACCACTAGATGGAGCTGGGAATAGACCGATAAAAAGGACTCACTCTCAGGCTTCTGGGAGAGTGCAGAGTAGAGTTTCTTGCTGTAGGAGTAAGTGGTCGAGCTGTATATTAAGTAGTTTAATAAATGTTAATTTTGTTTTTGAACTTAAGTTGTGTGGTCTTTGTGAACACTACGACATCCATCCTGAGTATAAGAAACACAAAGAAGACTACATTGTTTTCCGAGGTACAGTGAAAAGTATTATTCTGCATACAGTCCAGACAGATTTTTCCACACCTGAAAAAACATAGGACATACGATAAATACACAATGTAGAAGGGAAGTCTCAAACTGTTCTGCCCCTCAAAGATCCAAAAACGTGATTATGTGCTGAGTATGGCCTTCTGTGAGCAGATATTAAACACATAGAAATATAGAAAATAGGAGCAGGAGTAGACTTTTCCGCCCTTTGAGACTGTTCTATCATTCATTCTGATCATGGTTGATCATCCAACTCAACAAACTATTGTGTAATCTTTTGATTGTCACAAGTTGGCTTACATTAACACTGCAATGAAGTTACTGGGAAAAGTCCCTCGTCACCACATTCCAGCGCCTGTTTGGGTACACAGAGGGAGAATTCAGAATTCACAGCTGGTACAGGAATTGAACACGTACTGCTGGCCTTGTTCTGCATTACAAACCAGCTGTCTAGCCCACTGAGCGAAATCAGCCCTCATTCCCATAACCTTTGATGCCTTTAGCCCCAAGAGCTATATCTAACTTCTTAAAATCGTACAGGGTGGAATTCTCCATTTCAGAGACGATGAGCGGGATTCTCCATAGCCCGACGGCGAAATTAGGAATGGCGATCGTGCAGAAAATAGGTTTCGATGCCGGAATTGGGCAGGCGCCGGTTTTACGCCCGTTCTCGATGCTTAGCCCCCCTCCAAATCGGCATCAGCGGGACGAGTGCCGCGTGCAGCTGCAATGCCGATAGCGCGTCATCAGCCGGCCCACCCACGATGCTCCACCTCCAATGGGCCGAATTCCTGACGGCGCGGGCCACGCGAGCCTGGTGTGCCAGCCACGGACAGTGTCTAGTGCCGCCACAACGGCCGAGGTCCATCCATTTTCTGAGGGAGGCGCGGTCTGTGTGAGGGGTTGTCTGTGTGTGTGGGCGTCAGTGGGGGGCATTCCTTTAGGGTTTCCTGGGGGGAGGCTTCCCATCACGGGTACCTGTGGAGGGTCTCCCTGTTAAAAGGGTCCCTGTGGGGGCGTCCTGCTATTATAGGGTTCTCAAGGGGGCGGGCAGGTTGGGTCATTCCGATACTTGGGGAGGGGGTGCGTGCAGGTGATCTGGGGTTGGGGGCTGCTGTGCAGCGTTGGGGGGGGGGTGGGGGGTGATGGGCATGGATGGTCTGTACCATTATGGCCCTGGCATGGCTAAGGGGGCAATTGCTGCTAAGTCCACCATGTCAGGTTCACGATTGCTAAAACCATAAATGAACCTCGCCCATGTGATTCCCAACTGTGGAGACCGGCAAATCACGGGTGGGTGGAGCATAGGGCGCTGGGCCCGCTAAATAGATGCAAGTGGGTCATTACGATCCATATGCATTTTTTCCATGCTCTTGCTGACGTGCAACGTGGAGCTCCTTCACACCGTGAGCGGGGGTCGGACCATGGCGTTCGGGTTGGCGCCCGATGCCGATCCCGATTTTGCCGTGACGCCCAATTCACTGTCCCAACAGGGTTCGCATTCTGGGTGTCCCGGGGGCAGAGAATCCCACCCACAATGTTTTGCTCTCAATTGCTTTTAGTGGCAGCAAATTCCATATGCTCACCACTCTCTGGGTGAAGAAATTCCGCCTCATCTCAGTCACTATTGGCTCATCCCAGATCCTTAGACTGTGACCCCTGGTTTGGGACTCCCTCATCATCAGGAACATCCTTCCTCCATCTACCCTGGTCTAGTCCTCTTAAAATATTAAAGGTTTCTATGACATCCCCTCTCATTCTTCTGAACTCCAGCGAATACAATCCCAACCAACTCAATCTCTCCTCATACATCAGTCCCGCTGTGAATTGCCCTTTCACATAACCGTTCGTCAGTCCAGAAGTAAAACACTCGAACACGTCAGTAACGAATATTCATTTATTCACGGCCGGGACAAATCTCTAAGCAGTCGGGTAACCACCTTCAAGAAGTGCCAAAGTCCCAGAATAAGGACTGTATCTTTATACATTTCACAGCTTAGGGGTGGTCCCCTTAAATTCCTAGATACACCAATGATTTGGCAAGGATCCAGAACATGTACTTATATGGAATTATTCTTCTTCGAGGTCGGGAGGTTATTTTTGACATAATCATTAACACAGGTCACTATTAATGCTGTTACAAAGGTTTCTCTTATCCCATGGCCATCTGGCCCAACTTCCTCATCTTCTCCCTTCACTTACTCCAGAGCCAGTTGCCTTTACATTTCAATGCTTATTGTTTCAGTTGGTCAAACAAGCTTAGTTTCGCTGTCTCTGCGGTAAAGTCACGCTTCCTTACATTCCATTCCCTTGACCTTTTGACATCCCTGCTTTCACAGATGCTTTTCAGAACCTTGATTATAGTAAAGTCATGCTTCCTTTCATTCCAGTCCCCTGACCTTTTGACATCTCTTTCACAGAGCTTTTCGGAACTTCGATATTAAACATAGCAGCAAAGTTATAACAAAATGAAATCCACTTCCACATTCCCCCCTTTGATCATTCCATGATCATATAACACTCAGGATACTTTAAATGGAAATGAGAGCGAGGCGGAGGTACTCCTCCTCTACTAGGCTCCGGCAGGATGCCATCTCCTCATATAGGTCAGGGGTAGGTGGAACCAGTTTTTCCTTTTCGTCTAGGGCGGATCTCTGAAGCATCTGTGGTAATGCAGCAGCACCCAAACGGTTGCATAGGCATTTCACACCGGTAGCTATGATACAGAGCAACAAACAGATGGTAACAAAGATAATGAGCCCATGGAACAGGTAAGTGGCCCAAGGATTGGACCACATCCAGTTCCACCAGTCAGCCTGACTGGCGAGTCGCAGGCGCTGTACTCCATCTCTGATATGGGTTACCAGACGCGTGATATTCTCTGAACTGTCTGGAATGTAAGTGCAACATTCGGTCCCTATGATAGCACAGGTCCCCCCTTCTTTGGCTAGTAAGTAATCCAGGGCCATACGATTCTGTAGGGCTACCGTTCGTACGGCTACCAACTCTGCACTGAGTTCACTAAGTCCCTCCGCGGTGTCATTTGCAACCTGTTCCAATATGTCACGGAGGAGCGCGTACTTCTGGAGGGACCAGATGGCGCCTATTTGGGGCCATAAGAGGGAAGTCACTACCTCCCAAGGTGGTATTGACCTCTGGGCCCGAAAGTGGGGATGATGTTCGAGCTGTGCATAGTGTGTAGTACCTGGGACAACAAAACCCAGGTAGCAGGACCCTGCCCAGTTAGTGGGGAGCCAGGGGTAAGCCTTGTGGCCACAAATGAAGTAGGTGCCATTATAGGAGGTGAGGCTAGTTACCATCGAGGAGGTCCATATTTGAGTCCAATCAGGGCCCCCCTGTGTGGTTAACAATGTTATTGATGATGGCGTGGCCTTTCCAGTCAGTAAGACTAAAAGTGTACCTACATGAACTGGTTCCTAACACATTTGTTCCAGGAGTTCTTACTTCCCGGAGTAAGCAGACCGTTCCGGTCTGGGGGTTCTGGATATTAAAGAACGGGGGTGTGTGATCTGCTGAGTAAGATGGCTGTCGCCAACCAAAAAAAATCCCGCAAAGGGTAGCCGGCACTCAGCCATTCTTGGGCTGCTTCCCTGTGGTTTACAGAGGAGGACCTGGAGGCCCTGGTTGGTAAGGCAGAGTGACTAGTTACTGTCCTGTTCTGGAATATAACCCATTCAGCCGTCTGTTCGATTGAGAAAGGAACAGATATCAAGGGAACGCCTCCATGGGCATGGGTCGGGACATGTGTACATACCCAGCAAGAGGAGACATCCATTTTCTTAGCATAGACATAGGACATAAACAGAAATGAATTTGCCGTTACATGGTGCGTTGCCCGCTTCCTTCTGGAAGGCGAGTAGGGGTGAGTAGTCCTTGGTACAGAAATTTGTATCCTGTTCTTATCGATGCACCGGTAGTTCCACCGGCATGTGCGGCGATCGTAGATCAGAACCATGTACATAGTCAGGAATCGGGGCTTCTGGTCGGCGGGATGAACGGTGGTCGGGCAGGTGTTGATAGGGGTGGTGATCCATCGGAGACCTGTCGTTGTTCCACATCGTGGGGTTCCTTCTCGGCACAGGGGTGGACGTCGGCTTCCATACGGGCATCTTCTTCCTTCGGATGCAGCGAGAGAGAGCAGGGTGGCGAGTGTCGTGACGGTGAAGAGGGACTTCATCCTGGTACCCGTGTCCCTAAGACTTAAAGGAAAAGTTTAGAACATCATGGATACTTAATTAATTTACAATGGTGCATATGTACCCATGCGTTTCGTCCCTCCACTTTTACTGCAGTGGGGGTAGTGAGTAGAACCTGTAGGGGACCATCCCATCGAGGTTTCAAACCTTTACGTGTCCAATTTCGAATTAGGACATAATCCCCAGGGTTGATGGAGATGTCATGAGTAATGGATGGGACTTCTTCCTGGGTGGCACGGACCCGGGAATGTAATCCTTTCAAAATTCTAGTTAGTGTTAATATATAATTAGTCATCTCAGTAGTCATGTAATGGAATTGAACATTCCGTGGAACACTGCTGTCCCAGGGCGTTCGAAAGGGTCTTCCATATAGTATTTCCGCTGGGCTTAGGCGAGTTTTTCCTGCGGGGGTGGCACGTAGCTGGAAGAGTGCTAAAGGCAGGAGTTTGAGCCAAGTGGCCCCAGTGTCTGCTTGTAGTTTAGCGAGTTTAGTCTTTAGAGTCTGATTAGCCCTTTCCACCACTCCAGCGGCTTGTGGTCTGTAGGCACAATGAAACTGTTGCTTTATTCCTAGCAGAGCACAGAATTCCTTATTGATTTGACCTATGAAGTGGGGACCATTGTCAGAGCTCAGCCGGGCTGGAATTCCAAATCGCGGAACAATTTCTCGCATTAACACCTTAACTACTGTCGAGGCCTTGTTATCCGTAGTCGGGTAGGCCTCGATCCATTTGCTAAAAGTGTCCACAATGACTAACACATATTTATAGCATTGACATCTTTCCAACTCAATATAATCCATTTGTAGGGTCTCAAATGGACCCTCAGGTAAGGGGGTTGTGCCAAGATCACAGGGGACGGCCTTACCGGGGTTGTGCTGTTGACAGATTAGGCACCGACTGCTAATTTGTTGGGCCATCTCCTGCAGTCGTGGGTGCCACCAGCTTTTTAACAATATGTCCCCTGTGGCACGAGCTCCACAGTGAGTTGCAAAGTGTACACATTCGGTCACCCAGGCTGCTAATGCATCGGTCATACATGTTTGTCCTACCGGGGTGACCCACAGCTTATTTTCATTATCATATATACATCCTAAGTTTTTCCACATATTTACAGCAGTTGCAGGAGCGTCCTCCTGCATTTGGATTATGTCAGCAATGGTTGGCATTGGTTTTTCAGAGGGAGACTTTTCCGAGGGGGTTTTAGTCTGCCTCATCATTCTAGGCACCATTAGTTTGCCAGATTTAGAAATTTCTTTTGCCTTCTCGTCCGCTCTCCTGTTGCCCGTTTCCACCAGTCCCGTGCCTTTTGTATGCGCTGCGCATTTTACCACCGCTATCTTGTCTGGGAGCATAAGGGCTTGCAATAACTGTGTTACTAACTGCTGGTGTGAGATGGGTGTACCAGAAGAGGTTAGAAATCCTCTGTTTTTCCATAATTGCCCGAAATCATGTACTACCCCGAAGGCGTATCGGGAATCTGTATAAATATTAACCTTCCTTCCCTTTGCCAATATGCATGCTCGTATTAACGCAAATAATTCTGCTTGTTGGGCAGAAAAGGGAACTTCAAATGCTGCTGCTTCTACTACGTCACCGTCTTGATCGATGATTGTATAGCCAGATTGTCTATCCCCCCTTTCGCCGATGGAAGAACTTCCATCGGTGAAAAAGGAACAATCTGCACCCGGGAGGGGTATATCGGAGAGGTCGTCTCGGACCGAGGAGACCTCTCGCAACAGTTGCAGACAGTCATGAGTTGGGTCGAGCATGTCCGTGGGAGGATACGTCAAAAAGTTAGCGGGGTTGATAGTGGTGCAGTGGGCAAACTGGACCTTCGGGTTATTAAGGAGAGCAATCTCATATCTATTCTGACGAGCCATCGTGAGATGCTGAGTCTGTAGCTGTCCCAAAAGAGCTGTAACAGAATGGGAACTATAGACAGTGATATCTTGTTGGAGGGTAATATTAGCAGCCGATTGTAGGCTGTTGTAGATAGCTGCAAGAATTTGGGTACAGATAGGATAGCCAAGGGCTACCGGATCGAGTTTAGAGGAGTAGTATGCAACCGGGCGACAGCGGTCGCCGTGGCGTTGGGTCAGGACAGCTGTGGCGCAGTCGGCAAGGACTGTGCAATAGAGCTGAAAAGGGTGATCATATAAGGGTCGACCAAGGGCAGGGGCCTGGAGGAGTGCCTCCTTGAGACGGTTAAAGGCCAGTGCGGCTTCCGGGGAAAAGGAAAAAGTATCGGGTTCATTGGTGTAGGGGGTAAGGAGGCGGGAATCCAGAGTAATATTCGGGATCCACTGACGGCAATAATTGACCATGCCCAGCCACTGACGGAGCTGCTTGGCAGTCGTTGGGGGTGGGAAATCGCAGATAGGGCGGATCCGGTCTGGATCTAAGGAACGAGAGGTGGCAGATATCCTAACACCAAGGAACTTAACAGTAGGTTGAGCAATCATAACTTTCGAGGAAGAGACAATGTAACCAAGGGAAGCCAGAAAATTGAGTAAAAGTTGAGTGTCGGCCCGACATCCCCCCTCAGTAGGGTTAGCGATCAAGAGATCGTCGACGTACTGAACAAGAGTGGAGCCTCGGGAGAAGGAGAGGGATTGTAGTTGGTGTTGGAGACAGCGGGAGAAAAGCGTGGGAGAGTGAATGAAACCTTGAGGCAAACGTGTCCAAGTATACTGTTGGCCATTATAAGTGAATGCAAAAAGATATTGGCATGATTGATCGAGTGGTAGAGCAAAAAAGGCATGTTGGAGGTCTACAAGGGAGAAGAATAGTGCGTCTGCAGGAACCTGGGCTAGAATATGCGCAGGGTTAGGAACAAGGGCGTGGAGAGGCTGGACAATAGAATTGATAGCACGTAAGTCCTGGACGAGGCGGTACTGATCTGGTTTCCCAGGTTTGGGCACCGCTAGGATGGGGGTATTGCACGGAGACTGACAAGGAACCAGGATACCCTGGTCGAGAAGTTTAGCTATGAGTGCATCGATGGAGTGGCGAGCTTGGGCCTTAATGGGATATTGTCGGATCGAGGGGAGCTGAACATCGGGGAGGAGAGGAATAGTGATAGGCTGGGTAGGGACGAGACCAACATCAAACTTATCCGCAGCCCATACGTGGGGAGATACAGTCGCGTCGGTCTGGGTGCGATGGTGTAAAAGAATGGACTGGGATGTAGCTGGTTGTGACATGTATGTAATGGTAAGACCGCCAGGGAGGAGTTGGGGTTCCAGAAGAGAGGGGTCAGACTGGTCCAATGCCTGTCGGACCATTGGCCCTAGATCCTTGGCATGGTGGGGGTAATGGACATGGCGGGTGACATGCGGGGCGGTGTACCCGTCTTGGTGCCATAGCCAGGTAGGCACTTGCGCCGCATCCGCAGTCCCGTGGGGCCCGCTCACAGAAGCAAAAAGGGTGACTGAGAATTCCTGTTCAAGGTGAGGGCTGTAAGAGTTGACCAGGCCCTCGTCGGCTCCGGTCGAATCGTAGGCCAGCGTGACGTGGAACAACCGCTCAGGCATCAAATGAAGTGCCCACCATTGCGGGTGCACATGAGTGATCAACTGGCGTGGTATGCTGGGCGAATGGACAGTGATCCCGTTATCCCCACATTCGAGATGTATTCCAAAGGCACAGAGAAGGTCTCGGGCCAGTAGATTACAATCTAGTCCGGTTGTAACAATAAATCGGTGCTGTAGGGTGTAGCCCTGGAAGGAAACGGGCACAGGGAAAGAAATGGGATAACTAGCTACCTGTCCCTGGAAACCAGATAGTTGTTGGGTCTCTGATGAGAGGGGAAGGTTGAGGTGAGACTGTACGGAAGACATGGTAGCCCCCGTGTCTATGAGAAACGGATAGGAGTGACCATAAATGGTTAAAGAAAGAACAGGCTCAGAGTCAGGAGAGGTTAAACGAGAAGGCAACATCGACAATCAGTATTGTTGGAAGGGGTTATTCTGAGTGAACGGAGTAGTGACTGGAGCAGCCACTGCGGGCGCTCCTCTGCCCCGTCCTCCCCCTCCACGACCCCCTCTGCCGCGGTTAGGGTGCGTGTAACAGTTACGAGCATAATGTCCTGGCTGACCACAACTATAACAGAGCCTAGCATGTTGTGGTGGTTGTGTGCGGGTAAGTGCTACCTGGGTCGGCATCGGTGGATAATAGGGTGGTGGGGGATGGGAGGGGTGTTGGTAGGGTGTGGCATAAGAATAAGGTGGGGGTGGTGCATAGGCCGACGCTGCTCCCGGGGGGGCATACGGAGGGCCATAGAGCGGTGCTTGGGGCCCGTTTGGATGGGAGGTGTATCCTCCACTTTGTGGGGTCACCCAACCAGGGGCGCGGCATTGAGGTTCCACCTGGCAGCCCGTGTTATCAGGCGCCCAAGAGGGTATTGGTACCTCCTGGACGTCTTTTCTAAGGACATACTCAGTTTTAATTTTAGGGGTTGCTTTAGACGGACCCTCAGGTGAGCTGTTTTTCCAGTAGTACCTCACAGCTCGTGCCATTTGGGTGGGACTATTATCGGACCAATCCATATTGTTAGTCTTAATCGCATCTGATAAGGAGGTGGGCAGGCAGCTCAAGAGCATAGCACAATACTGTGGGCTGTTGTTGCCAGCACGGTAATTAGTGTCTCCGGCTTGATTACGGTAGGACTCATTAAAACGCTCTAAAAAGGTGTCGGCTTCCTCATCCTTGCGGGGTTTGGTCTCAAGTATTTTAGTAATATCTACAGGCTTTTGAAGGGTAGTGTTTAATGCAGCAAAAATTGCATCTTGGCGTTGCCGGTCCGCCTGGTGGAGCACGTTAAGGGACGCTAAAGACACAGGGAGGGTAATAGTAGGATTCTGCTGTTGTAAGACATTGCAGAAGCGAACGTGTTCTTCTGGGCGCAAGACCTGCTGGACCAAGGCCCATAAGTCCCGTGCTTCAGCCTCATATACACGAATTGTACATTGGAGTTGGTCAACAAAGGCAGCAGGGGACTCTTTTCGATTTGGTATTCCAGCTAGTATGGACATAATCTCATTGGGTTTCCACGGGACATAAATATTCATGGTACGTTCAGCATTAGGGTTGCCCACGGGAGCAACAGGGTCATAGGTAGGATTTGGCACCTGGCGCATTGGCATCTGTCGTGGTGGGGGTAAGGGATGGTCGAGGGCTGGTGGAAGAGGAGGAGGGAAATCCTCGTCCTTATCCAGATTTTGGAAAAGACTGTCTAATTGTTCTCCCACTTGTTCCTTCAACTGGACCAATTGCATGAATGGTCCCCCTCCTCCCCTTGTTCTCGACCTTGTACTCATGGCCGGGGGTTTACATGCTGGTTGGGGCGGCGGTGGTGCATAAGGTGGTGGATTCTGACTTGGGTGGGGTATAATAAATTGGATCGGTGCATTAGGGAGGGGTGGTAGAGGCGGCGGCTGTGGTGGCTGTGGAGGCTTCCGATGTCCCCCACAATGGAACAGATGTTCCTCATCCCCATCGTCCCCGTCCTCCCAACCTTGCTTCGCATTGCTGACCGGCGCCGGGGTAGGAGTAACATTCTTTCGTTCTTTACATTCCCTTCTTAAGACCTCTACTGTTTTAACAATTCCCCCTTCGGTGAGGCCAATGCCCAATTTCGAGGCATTAGCCTGCCAGCTAGCCAGTGTAGATGCATCTTTCACTGACTGACAGTATTCCCTCCATAAAGCAATTAATTTCTTTGCGGTGGAACCGCGATTGTTTTTCCAGATCACCTGTTGGGCCTCCAGGACAGGACCCAAGTCTTTAGGTCCCCCCAGAGGCCATTTATCCTTGCCTAGGTTTTTATGGAGGGCCCCCGACAATTGTCGGAGTTGCTTTGAGTGTTTGGGGTATTGTTCACAGAGAGTCTGGAGCGCACTGCCCGGGTCATCACAAGTATCTACGGTATTACCCATGGTGGAATTCTGGTGGAATCCCGTAACAGCCTCCCCGAACAGGCGCCGGAATGTGGCGACTAGGGGCTTTTCACAGTAACTTCATTGAAGTCTACTCGTGACAATAAGCGATTTTCATTTCATTTCATTTCATTAATTCCACTCTCGTTTCCTAGTAGTCCTGAGAACACTACCCGAAAATTACCTAACAGTCTGGAGCACACAGCCCAGAATCGTCTCCTAGCAGTCCCGAGAACTCCGCCCGTAAATTCTAGAGAACACAGCCCGGAATTACGGCGGCAGTCCCGTCCGGAGCCCACAGCCCGGAGTCGTCTCCTAGCGGTCCCGAGAACCCCGCCCGTAAATTCTAGAGAACACAGCCCGGAATTACGGCGGCAGTCCCAGACCGCCCCTAGTGACGATAACCGCAGGGGTCACTCACTTACCCTCTTTAAAACGGGTTCGCTGGACTGACCTGGATCTCGCAGAGGCTTCTTGACAAACCAACGGCAAGGCTGAGCAACGATCAAACTAGTAGTAGGCGAATACCAAGGTGGAAAAGAAATTTTACTCACGTTGGGGGCCAAATTCGTCCTCTACTTTGAACGAGCTCAGTCGATTACGCCGGTTGGGTAGCGCAGACACCTCTGGAGATCCCACCGCTGCCACCAAATGTGAATTGCGCTTTCACATAACCGTTCGTCAGTCCAGAAGTAAAACACTCGAACACGTCAGTAACGAATATTCGTTTATTCACGGCCGGAACAAATCTCTAAGCAGTCGGGTAACCACCTTCGAGAAGTGCCAAAGTCCCAGAATAAGGACTGTATCTTTATACATTTCACAGCTTAGGGGTGGTCCCCTTAAATTCCTAGATACACCAATGATTTGGCAAGGATCCAGAACATGTACTTATATGGAATTATTCTTCTTCGAGGTCGGGAGGTTATTTTTGACATAATCATTAACACAGGTCACTATTAATGCTGTTACAAAGGTTTCTCTTATCCCATGGCCATCTGGCCCAACTTCCTCATCTTCTCCCTTCACTTACTCCAGAGCCAGTTGCCTTTACATTTCAATGCTTATTGTTTCAGTTGGTCAAACAAGCTTAGTTTCGCTGTCTCTGCAGTAAAGTCACGCTTCCTTACATTCCATTCCCTTGACCTTTTGACATCTCTGCTTTCACAGATGCTTTTCAGAACCTTGATTATAGTAAAGTCATGCTTCCTTTCATTCCAGTCCCCTGACCTTTTGACATCTCTTTCACAGAGCTTTTTGGAACTTCGATATTAAACATAGCAGCAAAGTTATAACAAAATGAAATCCACTTCCACACCGCCATCCCAGGAATCAGTCTGGTAAACCTTCGCTGCACTCCTTCCTTAACAAGGACATCCTTCTTCAGGTAGGGAAACCAAAACTGCATGCAATATTCTAGTGTGTGTTCTCACCAAGGTTCTGTATAACTAATTGTTATCTAATAGGCATAGTTGCTGATCCTGTTGGTTGCTGAGGCCGTTACTCCTCTTCATTGAAAGCAAAGTAGTTATAAAGATAGTGATGAGAAACTCTGGCAATTAATTAAAAGCAATTAATTTAAAAAGTCTGAAAGCGCAACACCACCACTTGCCGCTCCTCCACCCGCCCATCCCCACACCCACAACCAATCCAACCTAACAATCCTTCACCACCTGAATACCTTCGATTACCCCAACCAACAACCTGATTATCCCTCACTATCCTGCTCTCCCCCTACTCTGCAACTCCCCTCCTGACCCGCCAGCTCACTCTGATCCAACTGACTCGCCTTCAACACCCAGCTTCCCCCCAAAAAAACTCCTGACCCTCTCCCTCCTAAAGGCCTAATTCCCCCTTATCCAGCTGATCCTGACCACCATATCCACCTACCAACCTACCCAGCTACCACTTTATCCCCTCAGCCATTTACCTCATGCATCTTACCTCCTGACCCACCAAACTCTTAGCAACCTACTTAACCAACAAACTCGCCCACCTGTTTAACTTACCCACCCTACCACCTTACCTTATCCTACTCCCTCACCAAACCCTATCGCCTAACCTACCCTACAACTCACCCACCCTGCCTCCTTACCCACCTTACCGCCTTACCCAGCTGGATATTCTCCTGAAAGACCAAACAAAATAATGGTACCCTAATCCCAAAGATGCAATAACCATCAGGTGAATATTAAAAGCAAATTACTGCGGATGCTGGAATCTGAAACCAAAGAGAAAATGCTGGAAAATCTCAGCGTCTGGCAGCATCTGTAGGGAGAGAAAAGAGCTAACGTTTCGAGTCCAGATGACCCTTTGTCAAAGCTAAAAGACAGAGAAAGTGGGAAATATTTATACTGTGGAGTGAGAATGAAAGATGAGCCACAGAAACCAAAGGAACAGGGTGATAATGGCTGTCCCCAGAGAGAACAAAAGGTGTGCAAGGCCAAACAGCAGAGAAACTAACATCAGATGGTAAACTGACAGATATAGATAAAAGCAAATTACTGCGGATGCTGGAATCTGAAACGAAAGAGAAAATGCTGGCAAATCTCAGCAAGTCTGGCAGCATCTGTAGGGAGAGAAAAGAGCTAACGTTTTGAGTCCTTTGACTTTTTGTACTAGCTACGCTTGCCTTTTTATGGGGTATGTGGAACATTCCTTGTTCCAGGCCTATCCGGGCCCCTTCCCACAACTCCTTTACCGATACATTGATGACGATTTTGGTGTTGCGTCATGCTCTTGCCCGGACCTGGAAAATTCATCAACTTTGCCTCCAGTTTCCACCCCTCCATCATTTTCACCTGGTCCATCTCAGACAATGTCCCTTCCCTTCCTTGATCTTTCTGTCTCCATTTCCAACAACAGACTATCCACTAATATCCACTACAAGCCCACTGACTCCCGCAGCTATCTGGACTACAGCTCTTCGGACCCTACACCCTGTAAGGACTCCATTCCTTTCTCTCAACTCCTTCACCTCTGTCGCATTTGTTCCGATGGTGCCATTTTCCAAAATGGTGCTTCGAAAATCTGTTCCTTCTTCCTCAACTGTGATTTCCCACCTACCGTTGTGGACAGGGCCCTCAACAGTGTGCGGTCCATCTCCAGCACCACTACCTTCGCCGCCTCCACTCCCTCCCAGAACAAGGATAGAGTCCCCCTCGTTCTCACATTTCATCCCACCAGCCTCCGTATGCAAAGCATAATCCTGCGCCATTTTCGCCAACTCCAGCGTGATGCCACCACCAAACACATCTTCCCTTCACTCCCTCTGTCAGCATTCCACAGGGACTGTTCCCTCCGAGACAATCTAGTCCACTCCTCCACCATACCCAGTACCTCTCCCATCACCCATGGCACCTTCCCATGCAATCGCAGAAGGTGTAACACCTGCCCCTTTACCTCTTCCATGCTTAACATCCCAGGCTCAAAACATTCATTCCAGGTTAAGCAGTGTTTCACTTGTATCTCTTCCAAATTATTCTACTGCATTCGCTGCTCCCAATGTGGTCTCCTCTATATCGGAGAGACCAAACGCAGACTGGGTGATCGCTTTGCTGAGCACCTTCGGTCTGTGCGCATTCAGGACCCTGCCCTTCCCGTTGCTTGCCATTTTGACACAAGACCCTGCTCCCATGCCCACATCTCTGTTCTTGGCCTGCTGCAATGTTCCAGTGAAGCGCAATGCAAACTGGAGGAACAACATCTCATTTTCCAGTTAGGCACGCTACAGCCTTCCGGCCAGAACATCGAATTCAACAACTTCAGATGATCAGCTCTAACCCACCTTGACCAATTTGTTTTCATTTTATTTTAACTGTCTTTTACCATTTCTTTCTTTCTTAATATACATTTAATTTCACCCCCCAATCTTATCCACCTTTCCTTCACCTTTCTCTTCTTTGCTTCCCCCTTTCCCTCCCCCCACATCTACAGTTCATCCTCTGACAGATGTAGATGTGGGAAGGGGAAGGGAGAGGCAAAGGGGAGAAAGGGTAAGGAAAGGGAGATAAGATACGGGGGGTAAATATATATATATATATTTAAAGAAAGACAAAAAGAAAGAAATGGTAAAAGGCAGTTAAAATGAAATGGGACGAAAACAAATGGGTCAAGATGGGATAGAGCTAATCATCTGAAGTTGTTGAATATGATGTTGAGACTGGAAGGCTGTAGTGTGCCTAACCAAAAGATAAGATGTTGTTCCTCCAGTTTGTGTTGTGTCTGAGACATTGCAGCAGGCCAAGGAAAGACATGTGGGCATGGGAGCAGGGTCTTGTGTTAAAATGGCAAGCAATTAGAAAGTCAGACCCCTGAATGCGCACAGGCCGAAGATGCTCAGCAAAGTGATCACCAAGTCTGCGTTTGGTCTCTCCGATATAGAGGAGATCACTGTGAGATACCACGCAAGATCCCGCTTGAGCCCCGAAATGACCCAATGGCACAGAGGTTTAGGACTGCTGTAGCCTCCACGGACACTGGGAGTAGGTGTCTTCCTCTTCCATGGTGTCCCAAGTCCATGTGGCACAGGTGCCACACTGTCTCTCTGTTGAGACAGTCTTCTGTGGCTTATACTGTCCATCAGTTCATGGAAGTACGAACGATGCATGTACAATTTGGGCATGTGTCTTGCCGCTGGAGGATCATGTAGCGCCGCTGCATTCGACTTCAATCTCGTTAATGAGATTGAAATGAATGCTAATTAGGTTTATTGATATTCTCGCCATTTTTGGGTGAGGTCCGGAACTCGCCATCAAGAGCTGGTCAGGTGAATCACAAAATGGTTTGCGGCTCGCGTGAAGCTCAATTTTGCCCTCTCCCATTATTCACCCAGCATGCCCGGATCTGCGCTGAGAGCAACGTGCTAGCTGAATCGTGTTGGAAGTGTTCCCACCAGAACTGAATCATTCCCTCTGTGTCTGTGTGGGTTTCCTCCGGGTGCTCCGGTTTCCTCCCACAATCTAAAGGTGTGCAGATTAGGCAGATTGGCCATGCTAAATTGCCCATTAGTGTCCAAAGGTTAGGTGGAATTATGGGGTTGCTGGGGAGTGGGCCTAGTTAGGCTGCTCTTTTATAGGGTCAGTGCATACTCTATGGACCAAAAGGCCTCCTCTTGCACTGTAAGGCATCTATGATTCTATAAACTGGAGCTGCTTATAAGCTCCAGTCACTACACACTCTCATTCCAGCCAAGAAGATGGCTCAGAGAAGACCTGCTCCCCGATTTTAGGAGTCTGAAGCGGACTGACTGCTCTATGAGGAGGAGAGGGACACCATCTTCCCCAGGATGGAGCAGAGATTGAAGCTCGACCTCCTGAAAAGCACCTGCGAGGAATTGGCAGATGCAGTCAGTGCTGCCAGCATCACCAGGAGGATCATCATGCAATGCCAGAAGAAGATCAATGACCATCTTCGGTCGGACATCTTGGTGTGCCCTGTTGAGAGTGAAGGTTTTTTTGTCTCATGCCCGGGTGCATAGAGCATCTGTGACAGCACGGATGCATTTGTGTGTGGATGTTTGCGAAATCCCACACAGGTTCTCGTCCAAGTCCTAGAATGAGCGATAGGGATAAAAGTTTAAGGCGGCCATCATCTTCACAGGCACTGGGAGCCAACATTCTCCCCCACAACCCTGTGGTGCAGGTGGTTCACAGTCTCGCTGGTGACACAGAGTTGGCATCGACATAGGCGGTCCGGCAACTCCTCGAAGAACAGGCGCCGACAGTATACACGTGCCCTGATGTGGCACCTCCTTCTCACCTCCTCCTCAGCCTGATGAAAGGCTGGCACTTGAGCTTCACAAGATGGCCCCTGCTCTTCTGGTGCCATTTCCTCTTGTGCAGGATCCTCCCTAGGTCCCTGTCCCTCTAGTCTCTGTTTGTCTGCAATGGCAGCAGCGGACAGATAGATAACAAGCACAGGTTATCATCTGAAATCCATGCCTTTTCGGAGACAGAGAATGTTAGCAAAATGAGTATCCCTTGACAATCCAAAGCCGCGAGGTTACATGGTCACCCTGAGTTGTACTGCTGTGCCACCCTCAGCACATAACCCCCACCCCTCACCCGACCCCTTTGATATGTTATCCACATTTCACCCATCAGTGAGTAGCACTGTGCGTGTGATGTGGGGAACCTCAACCCTCACCACCCATCTATGTTAACAGGGGTTCCGGGAGCTGCCACAACTCATTTTAGTGATAGGCGCTATGGCTCCTGTCCTTTTTCATGTCCCAGTGGGACCTACTGTGGGTCTCCTCACAGGTGGGCCATGCGCTATACCACCAGCAGGGTGGCAGCTTGTTGTGTGGTGGAGATGGTCAGCATGTGCTGCCAGTCGCTTCCATGGTTAGAGGCTTGTATAGAACATAGAACATAGAACAGGACAGCACAGAACAGGCCCTTTGGCCCTCAATGTTGTGCCGAGCAATGATCACCCTACTCAAACCCACGTATCCACCCTATACCCGTAACCCAACAACAGCCCCCCCCAACCTTACTTTTTAGGACACTACGGGCAATTTTAGCATGGCCAATCCACCTAACCCGCACATCTTTGGACTGTGGGAGGAAACCGGAGCACCGGAGGAAACCCACGCACACACGGGGAGGACGTGCAGACTCTGCACAGACCCTGGGCAAATCCTACAGAGGGAGTGAATGGGGGAGGCATGTGTTTGCTGGACACCTTAGCTGCAGTGTGATGTGGGGCTTCAGTGTAACACACAAGTTACGACAGAGAGCTGGTCAGGTTTCCTGGTCTGTAGCAGGATTGATGGGAAGAAAGGTACAGTGGGCAGGCAGGACTTGCAGACAGCTCGCGATGCTGAGGGATGGGCTAGCTGCTCGTGTCACTGGTGAGGCTTCTACCATGAGAGGGGCTGTGTGACAGGGAGGGTGCCAAAGGTTATGGTTCATGTTTCCATTGTTTAGGGTGAGCTGTGCTATTCCCCTGCTTCCTATGCTGTGGGCTGCGCTTCTGAGGAGTGCACTGAGCTGTGCCAACATCTGGTGGGCTGGTGATTGAGCCTAGCCACGCCCATCCTGTAGATGATACTGCTGGGGTCTGAGGGTTTCCATAGGGTCAGGTTGGGTGATATCCCACATGACCAGAGGCTCTCTGAATATTTACAGGACACAGTAAGCAGACAACAGTGTGAACATCCAGGGCGTGGAAGTTGCACCAAAGGGGTGCATTTGAATAGCATACTGAAGCAATGACATCCTGAGGGGGACACTCCAAGTGCACAGACCCATTTCCCTCTGTTCCCTATGGTCCAGGAAGCCACCTCCAGCAAGACCAACAAGTTCTGAGAGTTCTCTTACCTTATTGTCATGGTGTTCAGGCCCCACTTGTAAATATGTACACCAATTCACCTCCGCGTGACTGCCACCTGAGAGGGGTGGAGCATGACGTATTTTCATGGGGTTGCCGACATGGGAAATGGACCTCACTGCTGCCACTAGTGGAGGATCAGAGCATCGCGTTGGAATCAGCGCCGGGTGCAAATTGATTTTTGCTTCACACGAGATTCTCACTGCTGGCATCGAACAGCAGATAATCCAACCCGTTGTGCCTCCAAAATCCCACTTGTGCGCTGTTTCTAAGGAAACACAATAGGTTCGCGATCTTGAATCTAATTCTGCGGCTTGATATTCAAATTGGGAATTCCCACTTTCTACCATTACTATTGGGAGCTGCCATCAGCTCAATTCATGTACAATCAGCAGAGTGCACGTGGTTTTATTCTCTTTCCAATAATACTGGAAAGGAGACACTACAAAACCCATTGTTGTTGAAGACAGTGAACCATAACTGAGCAGATGTACTGAATCCAGGCAGAGAAAACCCATTTCAACCTGCATCAGCATTGAATCCATATGAAACCTGAAACATAAAATAAGTACCATTCATTCCAAGGATAGAAAAATCTTAAATTTTAACTTGGTGAATAACTTAAATTAGAGCAGGCATTTCTGTTCAGAGTAATCTGCACTCCTTAAACTTTTCAGGGAGTTTTCACATTGTATAGGTCAACTGAAACATGGATTCCTTGAGGGGCCTGTTGGCTCAGTTGGCTGTGTCGCTGAGGTTAGTGCCCATAGTGCAGGGTTTAATCCCTATTCCAGCTAGACTGGATTCAGGACCTGCCTCCTTGATCTACCCATGGTGAAGATTGCAGCTCTGTGGATCAGGCCTCCCTTCAGACGAAGAAAAAGATCAGCTGAAGTCTGGAAGATTAAATTATTCAAGATTCCCTTTACACCTGTCATCACGTCCCTATTTTTATTAAAAAAGAATATTTAAAATTGTGCCAACAACAAACCATGTCCCTTTTCTTCAGAAACATTTTTAGAATAGGGCTTCAGGGTTTAAGCGTCATGGAAACTGTTTCCTTGACATTGCAGGAGGGATCATGTAGAAGTTCGGCCAATAGGAAAAACTCGAAGAAAACTGAAAGTGCCAGGAAAACACAACAGGGTCTGTGGTAAGGGAAACTGCATTAACACTTTGAGTCCAATATGGCTGTTTTCTGGAATGGAACTGAACGGGATAGAAAATCTGTGCTTGGGAAACTGAGATTGTGTCGTGTCCATACAGATCAGTGAACCAACCCAAAATGGTTTTCCTAGCCTCTGTGGATGAGCTGCAATATTTGGATGACAGTGGCCTGGTCTTTTGACATTGACAGGGATGAAAATTTGTCCTGAAGTGCATGTGGGAACAATCATCCAGAAGCTGGAAACACTGCAGCTTCTGTTCACCCAATTATTAAGAGAAAGCCACATAACCAAATTCAGACAAGGCTTGACGCGTCTGGCAGGCACTGATACTGCACTGACCATTCTGTGCATGGAAACAGGCCAAAACTAAATTATTCTACCACAGCCATTAAAATATATTTTCAATATTCTACAATGGCAGGTTTTATAGATTTGAATTACCATAATAAACGGCTGGGATAATTTGCTCACAGATGGTTATGTTCACAATTGCCTTGCTGTGACCATATTTGAAGTCAGTATTTTAGACTTTAATGTATTGTTGATAAAAAGCTAAATTTCACAAGTTTGAGATAACTGCAGTTATAGAATTGTTTAAGGATCTAAATTTTATTTCTACTTTAAGGAAGAACATGCACTTATTATTGTTCGGATATTTTGCATAGTTTTCAAAATAGATCATTAATTGCACATCTCCCAAAGCAGCCAAAATAAGCTGTGAATTGCCAGTGAACATAATGGAGCTTCATTAATTATCTGAAACTTTGTTGGTGACTCCTTCCACAGGCCAATATGTCCTACAGATGCAACTTTAGCTGGAATACTGCTGTTCCCTGATATCAGCATGTAGAACACAGTGATTATCTGTCAGCCTTCATTAAGCTAACCTGAACTTGAACCTTTGGTGAAAAATGTACCCATAACATAGATTCTGGTAGAAAATCATTTGTATTGAGATGCCTACAAATAAAATAACAGCAGATGTTCAGGCGAGGAACTGAGGGACACAAAATAATGAGGGGAAGCCAACTTGACAGAGCACGACATTCATCAAATTCTTACACTTCCTCTGCATGAGGGGCAACTTCCACAGTTACACATTAAAAAAGTATAGCAGAGAGTGGGCATGCCAAATTCCGAAAAATTTGAATAATAACAAGTTATTTATCTGACCAATGATCATCAGTAACAACTGGTGTAGGAAAATCTAACTTAAATCAAATTTAGATTATTTGGATGGATAGCAAATTGGCTAAGAAATGGGAAACAGAAAAAGGGTCTGGGTGCTCTGTCCAAAGGCAGGTCATTTGGCTCGTTGTCTACTTGTGCTTAATCCTGAGCCAGTTTCCTGTCAGCTTTTGTCAATTGCGGCTTTTCCTTGCCTTCGACTGTCAGTGCAAGGAGACAGGCCTCAAATTTACCAGAGCTAGAATGGGAATCGAAACCATGTTGTTGATGTTATTCAAAACCACACACTAGCCACCTAAATTCCTATTTCTAAATGGGAAAAGCCTGAGGGAATCAGAAACACAATTGGACTTGGGACTCCAATTTCATGATTCTCTTAAGATTAACATGCAGGTTCAGTCGACAGTTAGGAAGGCAAATGCAATGTTAGCATTCTTGTCGAGAGGGCTACAAACAAGAGCAGGTATGTGCTTCTGAGGCTGTATAAGGCTCTGGTCAGACCTCATTTGAGTATTGTGAGCAGTTTTGGGACCCATATCTAAGGAAGGATGTGCTGGCCTTGGAGAGGGTCCACAGGAGGTTCACAAGAATGATCCCTGGAGTCAAGAGCTTGTCATATGAGGAGCGGTTGAGGACTCTGGGTCTGTGCTCATTGGAGTTTAGCAGGATGAGGGGTGCATCTTATTGAAACTTACAGGATACTGCAAGGCCTGGATAGAGTGGACATAAAGAGGATGTTTCCACTAGTTGGAAAAACTAGAACCCAAGGGCACAGCCTCAGACTGAAGGGATGATCCTTTAAAACAGAGTTGCGGAGGAATCTTTTTAGCCAGAGGGTGGTGAATCTGTGGAACTCTTTGCCACAGAAGGCTGTGAAGGCCAAATCACTGAGTGTCTTTAAGTAAGAGATAGATACTGTTGCATTCTCTAATCTGCTTTACCTGGATGCAGCGGATATGTAGTGTTGAATAAAGAACACAAAGCTTTGTTAACAAACTATAAATTTATTACACTAATAAATAAGATTTGTTCACATTCCTAAAGTAGAAGGTTTTATATAAAAATATGCTATCTCTAACTTATAGAACTCTCAAATATACAACTGCTCTCTATGCCTAACACTCTTCCAGCTCTCTCCTAACTCTTAATTCCTAATCATCTAATCAACTTCTAACCCTAGAATCCCCTAGTCAGATGATATATATATATATGGTAGTCAGCATTAGGGGTATTACGGTACCCTGGATAATGCTGTAAGACCATTGGTGTGGGAGGTTCCTGAGACTGCTGTATCATTGGTGAAGCCTGCCTGCTGGTTCTGCCCAGTAAGGCGGAGTATAAGAGCCCGTGTCTCCCCAGCAGCTGCATTCTGTACCTGCGCTGCTGGGGAAAACATCTAGTACAGTAAAGCCTTCAATTGTCGTCCAATCTCGCTTCTGGAGTCATTGATCGAGCATCAATATATATATGACTGTTCTGTGGTTCCCTATAGTGCAAAGAAGCATTATCATGAAATTGTTAACTCTTTACATCCCAGTCAATATACATATCATTACATCCCCTTTTTTTTCAAAGATGTTTGGAGATTTCTACAAACATATGTAGAGTAAGACACATTGTATGTTCTTTACATGTAATTGAGTACTGAAATTGTACAGTAGTTAACAATTTAAAAAAACTTTGCACAGTCCACAAATTGAGTCTGTACTCAGTTTTCATTCGTAGTGTGTTGAAGTACCAAGTCATCCGCTCAAATCGACCAGGTGTTCGACTGGTTAACTCTTTCCATCCCAGTCATTATACATATCATTACAGATAGGTTCTTGATTAATAAGGGGATCAGGGGTTATGGGGAGAAGGCAGGAGAATGGGGATGAGAAGCATTTCAGCTATGATTGAATGCCGGAGCAGATTTGATGGGCTGAATGGCCTAATTCTGCTCCTATGTCTTATGGTCTTAACTGAGCATTCTGGCCATGTGTAAATGTGCAGTTAATCAGATTGCAGGATCGTAGAAAGCTGTTTTCCGAAAGGATCAGCGATGAAATCACTGTTATTCATAATCTGCATTAATGATTTGGATTTAGGAATAAGAACTCAGGATTAGAAATTGCAGTGGGGAAACGAGTTTGGGTGGGGAGTGTGTGGATTGTATAGCTGACACTGAGGAAGTATACAACATAATACAAGGGTCATTAGAAAACATGCAGACTGTGCAATTAAGTGGACAATAAATCTTAACATTAATAAATGTTATGGCCACATGAGCAGTGGTGGACTGGGTCTAAAAATAGTGGTTGCCAGGAGACAAGGGGTGCTCACCCACAACTACAATGCTATCATTTAATTTTCATAACGAATAAATAAAATTTTCAAAAAATACATATGGAAAAAAGGGTACAATTAAAATTTTTGTGGAAAAAATGTGTATTTCTTAGTAATTACAGTGTACATGTACTGTACATATTATTACTGGCAGTAGATACCAAATGTAAATACAGAATGTTATAATTGAATTTTTTATTTTTTTATTTTATTTTAAGTAATTGGTTGATATTTTTAAATAGTTTACTGCACAATTTACACATTAACAGATAGTTCAAAAGCACAATAGAGCATTGCATGCAGTCGACTATATTAAGAGTAATCGTTTTTGTTCGCTAGATGATTGTGTGAATCTGCCAATAATTGCTTCTGCATCCAGTTCATCTAACAATTCCTTTTCAATGGATATCAACATGTATGATTCCAAATTCTCCTCAGACAGCGAATTTCTTAACCTTGTCTTTATGATCTTTAGCTTTGAAAATGTCCTCTCACATTGGACTTGAGTAACTGATAGAGGAAGGGCAAAATGAATCCCTTGTTCTTCCACTTCAGCTCTGACCATAACAGGGTTGCGAATTTCTAAGGACGAGGATATTAACTTAATGTCTGTGCTTGACTATTTACATGCTCATTGCAAAGAAACCTGTCAGACAGGCAGGCATTTTTGAGTTTAAAAAACAAAGAGGTTTGTTTTTTCACTGAGCTAAAAACAGACCTATGTAAAGATTTAAGATATTTAAAAAGATAAACCAATGTCCTGATGTTCACAGCACACACACCCATGCACACACTCCCTCTCTCTTGCTCTCTCTCTCTCTCTCTCACACACACACCCATGCAGAATAGCAAGTTACACAGTGGAATCATAGAATTTACAGCACAGAAGGAGGCCATTCGACCCATCGATTCCACGCCGGCTCATGGAAAGAACACCCTACTTAACCCTATGCCTCCACCCTATCCCTGCAACCCAGTAACCCCAACTAACCTTTTGGACACTAAGGGGCAATTTAACCTGGCCAATCCACCTAACCTGCACATGTTTGGACTGTGGGAGGAAACCGGAGCACCCAGAGGAAACCCACGCAGACACGGGGAGAAAGTGCAAACTCCATACGGAATTGAACCTGGGACCCTAGAGCTGTGAGGCAGCAGTGCTAACCACTGTGGCACCATTGGAGGTTACTTATTAACCAAATTAAGATTTAACAATAAAAGGCAAAAAATAGAGATTTCACTGTTGATGGGTCCTTTGTTGGTCTCCACGGCTGCGACAGCAGCTTTCCAAGATGGCCTTGAAATTTGGAGTGGCTATTTTCCTTACCCTTCAAGGACATGTGCACTCCTTTCATGGAACCCAGTGTCTCTACAAATACACTGCTGTATTTTTCCATTATGGTCTGCAAATCTGACTTTGAATCCACTAAGCTGTTGACAGTTCTCCAATTAAATTTAATCATTTCCAGCAAAGAGCAGCCACAGAGAGCAGGGAAACCACCTCGGACCACATGGAGTGGTGACTCTGTGGTTTGTCCATGTGACTCAACCTTGACTGTGATGTGACCTCACAGTGGCACTATCTCTTCAGTATAGGTCCTCAAGATCATGCCTTGGTTTTTTAATGGAGGTGGTTTGGTTTCTATTCATAGATGGTCTCAGGAATTAGGGAGACGGCAGCCCCCTTGTCAACCGACATTTTGATTGGTCGTCCATTTTATTTTTGGCAATACCCAAAAACGGTGTGACTGATCCTGGACTGAGAGTACATAAAGCTTTGTTTCTTCATCAGGATGAAGTACTATGGCTTCACTGTGGTGGCTGTTCTTTTTTCCCACCTTATGAATTTTCTTCATTGAATTTGGTTTGTTTATCCCTCTAAATGGGTTATCCATTTATACCCCTGATTGCGTGTTTTTCTCTCGCGAATTGTTTTTTACTCCAGCAAACTCTTGCTGTGTGGCCAGTTCTGTCACAATTTTTACATTGGCTGTCCTTGCTCCAGCAATCAGCCTGTGGCTGGCTTATTTTTGCTCTGTGATAACATGCCTGTTGTTGGGTGTACTTCTCCTGGGCAACAGCTACTTTATGGATCCTCATGCTGGTTCCGAGCTGAGAAGCCTCTTTAGTCGCGAAGTCCATCACAACCACAATGTTTAGGGCAGTCTTCAGACTTAAATTACGCTGTTAGTAAACTCCTTTGAATGGTTTCAATCTTTAATCCACACACGGTCTTGAATGGCATTATATAACTAATTGCCATATTTCTAAAACTCTGCAAGTCATTTTAAATTGACAACAAACTGCACAAACATTTGTCCATCTAATTGGTTTCTCCAATGAAAATGAAATCTTTCTGCAACAATCAACAACTTAGATGTGCAGTGATCCTCTAGTATTTTCACCAACCCTTGATGTATCTTATTCCTGGTGTAAGGGTCCTTCCTGTTTATTCCTGTTTATTCCCTTATTTCCCCTTTCTTTTATTTTGCTGTTACATTTTTGATCCTTGGATATTGTCTGTAATGCAGCCGGTCATTTTAATTCAAGCAGAAGGAAACCGTGGCCTGTACCTTTAATTCAAATAGCAGGATCCAGAAGGCTAATTCAAACTACGATTGACCAATGACAGAGATTGGTTGGGACTCGGTTTGATTGGTTTGGCTGGTGGCTAATGAATTGGCCCAAAGGGCTGTGCTCTGCCCGGTAATGGGTGATGATTGGATTTGATTCCAATGAAATGGTTCAGAGACTTAAGGAGCTTTCAGTTTCATTTTGACAGATTAGAGAGAAGACTCACCCTCTTTCCACTTCCCTTTTCTAACCTGGAACAAAGACTGGCTGAATCAGTTTACAGGAGAACCATTAACGCTGTGAAGAAATGGTTAAGAACCTGATCATTCTCTCCATAAATATCCAACTAATTCTCACCTAAAGGATAGTGTGAGAACCAACTCTCTCTGTAGAAAAGGCTGGTGTGAACCGACCAATCTGTTCTCCAGAAAAGACAAAGGCTTGGAAGAAAAGCTTGATGTGAAGCAAGCGGCCTCTCCAGGAGAAGCTGTGAGCAATATTGCTGAACTGCAAGGAAGATCATTGCAGGCTGCAAACCAAAGACTTTAATCTACAAGCATACTGTGAATTAAGCATGCTGCAAACAACCACCTGAAGCAAAGACTCTTATTATTGTCCTTCACCCCCCTCCCATGTATGTCCTGTGTGTGTGGGTAGAGACTGAGCCAGTTAAAGGGGGTAGTAGGTTAGCTTGTTGTTTAGTTGCATTTACTGCATATTTCATCATTATCCTCATTATAAATAAACAGTAATTGTGTTTCAACTTACAAAACTGGCGACTGTAATTATTGTTTGCCAAGGTCCAAAGAAGTCAAGAATTTCTATAAGAATTGTTGGTTAATGTACTTGTGTTGTGACTCCAGGGCACGTGGGGCTGGAATTGACCGCGCACTAGTCCAGAGTATAGGCCATCTACGACTGAACTAAGCTGCTTAACAAATTAAAATTTTGCTTCTGATAAAAATACAGGAACCTTTACGTCTTCTGATATTTTATTGGCTAAAATGTAATAATTGAACCTCTCTGCTTAAGATTTCCAGTTCTCTGAATCCCCATCAAAAGAGCCCATTGTGCCTGTTGTGACACCCACAGGGGATCATCAATGGATCTCCCTGTAGGTTTTGTGCAGTATGAGTTCCTGTATTGAGTGAGCTGAGACCTGCCCAAAAAGGACTCACTAGCAGGACTTTAAAAGGTGTAATCCAGACCCAGACCGGTATTCCAATGGTGCCGGGCTGGGACATAAGCATCATTGCACAGTGGCTGGGGCTTCTTTTTGTTCCAACAATAAACCTTAGCTTTATGCAAGCCTGGCGTCTGCTGGGATTGTGAATAGGATTGCGTATGCAATTGCGAGTGACCTTCAAAGCAATTCAAACAGCTCCACATTAAGCAAGAGAAAAAAACGGAAGTGCGCGTTTTTGGGTAAACCCAAGCCAAATGATGCTCACATAGAGGACTGGCCCCATTACGCTTAGCTCATGCGTTGTTTCTTTCACATCAACAACATTAAAGAAAGATGAAAAGTAGAAGGTAATCGTCCTGACAGCATGTGAGGCCCCGTCGTTTAGCATCATAAAATGTCTAACCTACTCAATGACCCCGACTCCAAAACATTTGACGAACTGATAGACCGAGTGTAAAATCACTAGGATTCGAAACCATCAATCATCTTCCAACAAAAATTTTTAATGTTTTAATATGGCAGAGAGAACCCGAGGGAAATGTGTCACCGAATCCCTCAGTAAATTACAGAAATTAGTAGAGTATTGTGAATTTGGCGGATGCCTGACCGAGATGCTATGGGATAGATTGGTGTGTGGAATTAGTAATATTATGACTCAAAAGAAATTACTGGAAGAGCCCAATCTGGACCTGAAAAAGACCAGTAAGGCAGCCTTGTCCCAGAGAACACTGAGAATGGGGCTCAGGAATTACAAGTGACACTGAAAAGTAGTGTCCTGAGGTTGGGGAAGGGGCCTCAAAAAGAGAAGCCTGCATTTCAGATGAAGGTGCCCACTTGTATCCTCCATTATTGACACAAAGGTCCGTAGGGGCTCCCTGGTGGTTTGATTTGATTTATTATTGTCACATGTATTAGCATTCAGTGAAAAGTATTGTTTCTTGCATGCTGTACAAACAATGCAGACCGTACATAGGGAAGGAAGGAGAGACTTCAAAATATAATGTTACAGTTATAGCAAGGTGTAGAGAAAAGATCAACTTAATACGAGGTCGGTCCATTCAAAAGTCTGATGGCAGTAGGGAAGAAGCTGTTCTTGAGTAGGTTGGTACGTGAACTCAAACTTTGGTATCTTTTTCCTGACGGAAGGAGGTAGAGGATAATATGTCCAGGGTGCGTGGGGTCCTTAGTTATGCTGGCTGCCTTTCTGAGGCAGCGGAAATTATAGATAGAGTCAATGGATGGGAGGCTGGTTTGCGTGATGGACTGGGCTACATTCATGACCTTTTGTAGTTTCCTGCGGTCTTGGGCAGAGCAGGCTCCATGCCAAACTGTGATACAACCAGAAATAATGCTTTCTATGGCGCATCTATAGAAGTAGGTGAGGGTCGTAGCTGACATGCCAAATTTCCTTAGTCTTCTGAGAAAGCCGAGTTGTTGGTGGGCTTTCTTAACTATAGTGTCGGCATAGGGGGACCACGACAAGCTGTTCGTGATCTGTACACCTAAAAACTTGAAGCTCTCAGCCCTTTCTACTTTGTTCCGTGATGTACCATCGCGCGCCCAGGACCCGCACGTGGGGTCGGCGCCCCAAGATGGCAGCGCCCAGGAAGCCCTCGTGGCCGCTGGTGGCGGAGCTAGCGTTGCCGGCGCTGCGAGCTGATGAGGTGAGGCGCTCAGGCCGGCTCCAGGAGGTGAGTTCGGTGCATCAGCTGTGGGGACGCGCAGGCCGGCTCCAGGACGCCGGTTAGGTGCATCAGCTGTGGGGACGCGCAGGCCGGTCCAGGAGGTGAGTTTGGTGCATCAGCTGTGGGGACGCGCAGGCTGGCTCCAGGAGGTGAGTTCGGTGCATCAGCTGTGGGGACGCGTAGGCCGGGTGCGGGGGGCCGGGGGCGGGGGGAGCAGAGTCGCGCTGCGGGCAGGCAGGGACGGGGGGGCCCGGAGAGGCGAGGCGGCCGGGCGGCGGGGCCCGGGGGCGGGGGGTAGCAGAGTCGCGCTGTGGGCAGGCAGGGACCGGGAGGGACCGGAGAGGCGAGCCGGTCGGGCGCCGGGGCCCGGGGGCGGGGGGGAGAAACGTGCGGGGCAGGCCGGCAGAGGCCTGGAGGGGCCAGGGAGGTGCGCATGTCGGCCCGCGGGGCGCGAGTCGGGAGCGGCTGGGGCGGCCCTGGGGGAGAGAGAGAGGCACACAGGCCGTTCGCAGAGGCCTGGGGGCGGGGGGGGAGAGTGCTGTGCAGCTTCCAGAATCGCCGCAGCCTGCGTTTTGGCCTGGCAGACCGTGGAGTAGTGGCCCTTCTTCCCGCAGCTCTTACAGAGGGCGGAGCGGGCTGGGCAGCGCGAGCGAGGGTGTTTAGCGTACCCGCAAAAGTAGCAGCGTGGCCCCGCGGATTTATCGGGGCGTCCCGCGGCACAGGCCTGAGGGAGGCCGGGAGCGGCGGGTGGCGGGTGGGAAGCATGCCAGGAAGTGGCCTGGCCAGGGTCATAGGTGCGAGCGCTTAGATCTGCGACCTCCAGGGAGGCGGAGAGAGTCAGCGTCTCAGTTAAACTGAGTTTGTCTCTTTCCAGCATCCGCTGGCGGATCATGGGAGACAGCATCCCAGCCACGTAAGCGTCTCTGATGAGTAGCTCCATGTGCTCTGTAGCGGACACCGCTACACAGGCAAAACCTCTCCCCAGGGCATAGAGGGCCCGGGCGTATTGGTCTAGAGACTCACCGGGGACCTGCTTTCTGGTGGCCAGCAGATGTCGAGCGAATACCCTGTTGACCGGTTTGATGAATTGTCCTTTTAGCTTTTTTATAGCGTCATCATAATCCGTTTCCTCTTTGATTATTGCGTAAGCGTCAATACCCACGCTGGAGTGGAGGACGTGCAGCTTCTGTGCCCCGGTGGGGGGGGTGGTTGTAGATGCTAGGAACCCTTCGAGGCAAGTCAGCCAGAGTTGGAAAAGTTCTGCAGAGTTCGGAGTTTGCGGGCTGATGCAGAGGCATTCGGGCTTGATGCGGAACTCCATCTTCAAAGTCGTAGTCAATTAAATTGATGTACCATCGATTGTACGCGAGGCGAGTGATTTACCAAAGTCTGGCTTTAATTGACTAGAACACAGCTCTGCGATCGTCTACAGTGGAAAGGGACGATCGTCAGGCGTCTGAGCATTTATACCTCGTTAATAGAGGCGTGGTTAACTCAGCCTCTCGGCCAATCGGTCGAGAGGCACATGATCGACCAGGGCCAATGGTAAGCCAACGTTCTGGCCCAATGGCAGACGAGTATGCAGATCATATCACCACATTCCGATTGATGTAGACAGGGGAATGTTCTCCACTACGCTTCCTGAAGTCAATGACAATCTCCTTCGTTTTGTTGACATTGAGGGAGAGATTATTGTCGTCGCACCCGAAAGCACGTGATAACCCAGGTTTATCAGGGAAACCACTCAGGATGACTGCAAGTGTTGCAGCAGGGCACAACCTAGGCAAGGCTGCCAGCATCCGCAATACGTGTACTACTCAGGCAAGAAGTCGAGGTCAACGAGGCTCATACCATGCAGGTATACCAGTCTCCAGGTGAATGGACAATGCAATTGAATTGCACCATTGTAACCAAAGTTGCCCCAGTAATGATAGGGCTACACATTAACAGTCAATCATTAAAGATGGAGGTGGATACGGTGACTGTTGGCTCCGTCATTGGTGAACAGACATTTAATCGACTCAGTACAGGCATTCTACCTTTAAACATGAGGGATACTAGAGCTAGATTAGCAACATACACAGGGGAACCTTTGCAAATTATGGGGTCATCACGACCCCAGTAACCTAGGCAATAGGGTCGGCCCAAGTTCCATTCATAGTCATGCAGGGATCTGGACCAAGTCTCATTGGCAGTGATTGAATCCAGAGGATTAGACCGGACTGGTTGGAAATCATTAAATTGGGTGCAGGAAGACAATACGGAATTATTAGTAAATTCCCTGATGTCTTGCAAGAGGGCCTCGGAAAAATAAATGGAGTCAGGTCCAGAATCTATGTCAACCAATGCCATGACCAAATACTTCAAAGCATGACTGGTCCCATATTCATTGCTCGAGATAGTGCAAACTGAGCTTGGGTGACTGGGAAACATTGGAATAAGATCCATAGTTCCTGTCGTCAAATCCAATAAATCAGTCCAAGGAAAGTCCTGAAGAAGCACCTGGGCCACTTTCGAAGCAGGGAGCCTGCTCCTGTCGAAACCGTAACTCTTTCCCAAGTTGTGGCTGTCTCTAGCAGAAGGCTACAGTCCACAGAAGGCACTGTTCTCCATTAGTGAAGAATCAGGGGCGGAATTCACCGACCCCCCGCAGGGTCGGGGAATCACCTGGGTCCGGTGTAAATCCCGCCCCTGCTGTGGCTGGAATTCTCCGCCACCATGGAATCGGCGGGGGTGGGAATCGCGCCGTGTCGGTTGGCGGGCCCCCCGCGCCAGTTGGCGGGCCCCTGCAGTAATTTTCTGGCCAGCGATGGGCCGAAGTCCCGGAGCTGTCAGGCCTCTCCCGCCGATGTGGTTTAAACCACCTCTGGTGCCGGCGGGAGCAGACGGCGCGAGCGGGCCCCGGGGTCCTGGGGGGGGGCGCGGGGCGATCTGACCCCGGGGGATGCCCCCACGGTGGCCTGGCCCGCGATTGGGGCCCACCGATCGGCCGGCAGGCCTGTGCCGTGGGGGCACTCTTTTTCTTCCGCCGCCGCCACAGCCTCCACCATGGCGGAGGTGGAAGAGACCCCCTCCACCGCGTATGCGCCGGGGTGACGTCAGCGGCCGCTGATGCTCCGGCGCATACGCGGACCCACGCTGACCGGCGATGGCCTTTCGGCCAGCCGTTCGCATCGGTCGGTGGGGCGCCAAAGGCCGTTCACGTCGGTCGGCGGAGCGGGAGGCACTACGGCACGGGCCTAGCCCCTAAAGGTGCGGAGAATTCCACACCTTTGGGGAGGCCCGACGCCGGAGTGGTTCTCGCCACTCCGATATGCCGGGACCGCCCGCCCCACCGGGTCGTGGAGAATCCCAGCCCTGGACCGTGACCCTCTGATGCTTGCTGAGAAAGCGAAGGTTACCTGTCTGCTTCACACCATCTGATCTGGCTCCACCTGCCATGGGCTCGAGGCCCAGAGTGAAGAGACGGAAGAGACCTCATCGCCGCAGGAGGTCCTGGGATGAAATGGATTTAAGAGGGAAGGGATGTTATGATACCCAAGAAGACCAAGGGGATCATCAGGTGATGTCCCTGCTGGGTTTGTGGAGTACCCGTCCCTGTATTGAGTGGGCGAAGGTTCGCCCAATCGGGATTTACCAACGGGACTTTAAAAGGTGTAATCCAGACCTGGATCGGTTTTCCCGATGGTCCGGTGTGGATCCGCAATCATTGTATGCCGTAAATTTGGAAAACCTTTCCACTTCATTTAATTCAGTGGTCTAGGTCATTAAAGATGGATCACAAACTCGTAAAACATTTATTTTGGTTGCAAACGATAAGAATCTTTGTTATCAGTCCTGCTTGATTTCTATGTCTTACTATACTGCACGTAGAGTGCTCATGGCTCCACTCCTCAGATTGCCAATTTAAACTCCTTGGGCTGGATTCTCCGCCCCGCCGCACCACATTTCTGCCCCGATCCGCTGCCGGGATTCTCCATTATGCCTGCCGGTCAATGGGGTTTCCCATTGTGGTGCGGCCTCACGCCGTCAGGAAACCCCTGGGCGCTGGCAAAACGGAGAATCCTGCCCTTTTTCTTTGATGTTTTTTCCCCACAATCCTACTGGACTTAATCCAGGTGCGATTTTCTGACCTTCTGTTAATCTGCAGGCCTATTGATCGGTCGAAGCTGCTCCACTCCGACAATTACTTCTGAAAAAAAATGTTTCAAATGTTTCGAATCCAGACCTTGTCACCAGTTTTAATGTTTCTAACTGTTGTATCCTTAAGCTAACCTTACAATATTAATGAGTTACCCAAGCACGTAGGTTTTATGTAAGATCGACAGAGGTTCACAATACAGATTTATAATCCCTTATCTGAGATGCTTAAGGCCGAATTTGTATCGGATTTTGGAATTTTTCACATTTTGTAATATAATTTTCGAGTGGATGAAATGGCCTGTTATTGGGACTTGTGCATGTGCGGTATGTTAGGATCTGTGCATGTGCGGAGCATTGAGATCGGTGCATGAGCAGCACATTGGGACCTGCGCATGTGTGGCCTGATGGGACCTGCGCATGTGCAGCCACTTGGGACCTGCCCATGTGCGGCATGTTGGGACCTGCGCATCGCCCGGCAACATTCCTAGAGCCTTGTGGGATTTCCCACTTGTGATGCCTGTCGGCTCTCGAAAAAAAGTACAGATTTTGGAATTTTTCGGTTTTCGGAATTTCGGATAAGGGATGTTCAACCTGTACAAGGTTTGGTACCAGATTCTCACAAAAGCCTGTGAAGCAGCTGATGATGTTGCATGTGTAACGTGCCTCCATTCTTAAAAAGCATTGCACACAACTACAATAACCTACATATGTAATGTTTAGAGTCTGACAGACAGGTACAGCAGTATTATATTACTAGGCCTCAGGTCCAGTACTAAAGGAATATTGCAGTACCAGAAATCAAGATTTTCAGATGAGATGCTATATTCAGTTATCCATCTTGCGTCTTCAAGTTGATGGAAGAAAAATCACCAGACATTTTTGAAAAAGATCAGGACGTTCTCCATGTGCCGTGCCAAACACCACTTTTATCAATGCATACCATAATAACAGTTATTAGCTCATTAATCTCATCACTGGTTGGGCCCTTGCAAATTGATGGCCTTATTTGTTTGCATAATGGGAGTGACGCTTCAAAAGTAAAGTTTTGGCAAGGAAGTGCTTTTATCTCCTGATAATTTTTGTCTCTACTCAGCTGGTGCTACTCTAGTTTCATGTCAGTATAGAATTACATATTTCTTCATTAACTTCCTCCTTAGGTGGATTGGCCATGCTAAATTGCCCGTAGTGTAAGGTTAATGGGGGGATTGTTGGGTTACGGGTATACGGGTTACGTGGGTTTAAAGGAGGGTGATCATTGTTCGGCACAACATCGAGGGCTGAAGGGCCTGTTCTGTGCTGTACTGTTCTATGTCTATGTTAAACTATTTATTGAAATAATTAGCAGCATATAGTGTGTACATTTTTCAAGAACTATTTTGAAGAATAAAGGGATTAAGGGTTATGGTGTTCGGGCCGGAAAGTGGAGCTGAGTCCACAAAAGAGCACCCATGATCTCATTGAATGGCGGAGCAGGCTCAAGGGGCCAGGTGGCCTACTCCTGCTCCTAGTTCTTATGTTCTTATGTTCTATTCAACCTCTCATTATTGTGTAATGAATGCCAGAAACAGATGAGATAACCTAATTTACATATTGATACATAAGCAAATCACACTGAATGACTTATGACTACAGGATTTTACATGCATAGATTTATTTAGTTATTTGTGAAATACGGAAAATGAAGGACACAAGTTTATCTATTTTGTTATTTGGTGTAGGTGAAGAGCATATCATTTATTTATGCATTCAATTTCTATTATCTATGAGATTACAGCAAGTAAGATCCAATATTTATTTTCAATTATAAGTTGAGCATTATTGTTCAGTCATCCTTTTCAAGTATCACTCTTGTCTTTTAAAATCTTTGATGTGACTTTTATTTAATATTTTAATGTTGGAATCTCCAGCACAAGTTTTAAAAAACTTTTGCAGTGACCCTCTGGGATATATTATAGAAGCAAAACAATTTGGAAAGAACTCAGCAGATCAGGCAGCATCTGTGGAGAAAGCAACAGAGCTAATGCTTCAGGTCAATGACATTTCAAGTAGGGTAAACAAAGAAGAGTACTTTGCTGAGCCTCACAAAGAAAGGCAAGACTGCTGTCCAGGGGTTCGCCTATGCCTGACAATGATCCTCTCCCACAAGTACCAGGGACAATTCTTCTTGATCCCTGGGAGCAGTCTTTTGCCCTGTGAATTCCCATTCCTGCTGGCCAACCAGCTGTTGTTCTCCTCTGGACTCTTGCACAAAACTGATATGTGCGCTGTGGGTGAGGCCTGAGAATTAAAATCCAAAGATGGGGGTTGTCACCCTGAGTTACAATTGAGTATTGTAAGACAAGACTGGCGATCTTGATCTATCATTACTCATGCCCAATGGCCTGTGCAAATGGATTTTCACCAACAGAAGTGTCTGTTCAAGGAACTTGCGGAGCCAATAAAAATGCCTCACCGGGCCAATTTCCCATTTTCAAACAGAAGGCCTGGGTACAAGCAGTGTCTGGAATATGGTCAGGGTAAACCTGGTGTGCACACAGCAGTGAGCCATCAGAGCTAAAGGAGGCACTGATCAACTCATATAAAAGATGGCAAATCATGCTCAGCTGACACAGAGACCAAAGGCAAGAGAATTCTTAGCTTTGCAAGCCCAACTCCTGAAAAACAGCCACAGAAGTTCTGACTTTAATTCTAGGAGGATTGTACGTAATGGGAGTTGTGTTCACCACCTTGGGAACGATTTGGAGGCTGCACAAGGGCTTCAAGGTGTAGAAGCAGGATGTAAGACTAGCCTCAATGATTTGGCACTTAGTCCTAGCTGCAAAAATCCTCAAAAATCAGCCTTCTGATCCTGACCATCTTCCACCCTCTCTTGTTCCACACACTCCATAAGGCCATAAGACAGAGGAGCAGAATTAGGCTCCATCGAGGTTGCTCCGCCATTCAATCATGGCTGATATTTTTCTCATCCCCATTCTCCTCCCTTCTCCCCATAACCCCTGATCCCCTTATTAATCATGAACTTGGGAGCAGCACAGTGGTGCAGTGGGTTAGCCCTGTTGCCTCCCTGTTGCCGAAGTCCCAGGTTCGATCCTGGCTCTGGGTCACTGCCCCTTAATTTAAAAAAAAATGAATTGGGTACTCTAAATTTATAAAAATAGCAAAAAAAAATTAATCATGAACTTATCTGTCTCTGTCTTAAAGACACTCAGTGGCCTCCATAGCCTTCTACGGCAATGAGTTCCACAGGTTCACCACCCGCTGAAGAAATTCCTCCTCATTTCTGTTTTAAAGGGTCATCCCTTTAGTCTGAGATGGTGTCCTTTGGTTCTAATTTTTCCCACAAGTGGAAACATCCTCTCCAAGTCCACTCTATCCAGGCTCGCAGTATCCTGTAAGTTTCAATAAGATCCCCCCCTCATCCTTCTGAACTCCAATGAGTACAGACCCAGAGCCCTCAACCGTTCCCCATACAACAAGCTCTTCATTCCAGGGATCATTCTTGTGAACCTCCTCTGGACCCTTTCCAAGGCCAGCACATCCTTAGATACAGCCCAAAACAGTTCACAATACTCCAAATGTAGCCTGACCAGAGCCTTATATAGCCTCCGAAGTACATCCCTCGTCTTGTATTCGGCACGTAACCTGCACGTTAACTTTAAGAGAATTGTGAACAAGGACTCCCTAGTCCTTTTGTGCTTCTGAGTTCCTAAGCAATTCCCCTTTTGGAAAATAGTCTCTCTCCACTTCCCGTGTGCCATCCATGCCAACCCATACAACCTGATGCCCTCTCCACACCAATTCACTCCATGCCAGCCTATACCCCTTTGAACATCCCCATGACCTTTTTAATGCCTATGCCCCTCTCTCCAAGTGCCACATGGCCCTTTATAATTCCAACTTCAACTTGGTGCCAACTGATGCCCAACCCACCAATCTTTCCCTTACATCCACCATGTCAATTCACCCAGTATCTACGGGGCGGACCTCAGGACCCATGCAGAGGAGAAATAAAATAACGTTTCAAAATGATTTCATGATATATATAAAAAGCCACAGATGAAAACGCATTCATTACATCTAAATTCTTTCAACTACGGAATTATTTATTATAACAAGCAATCGTATTCATTGTCCAACTTCAAATACGTTGTAAGCACTCAGAGTTGCCAATCACACTGTGAACTAACAGGCACCCCACTGTGATAATGTTAGGTTGTGAAATCAGTCATGCAGCACTAATGTAATCGTTCAGCCCTTACGTTTATGTCAATAGAGAGAGTGAAATAACCAGCTCTGGTATTTTTTAACACTGCAGGCACTTTTTTAACCAAATAATTAAAGGCCATGAGATTTAAAAGTCTTGATAGCCCCCTTCAAAGTTTCCTTTGCAGTTCTCCTGACTGCTCCTTTGACAGCTCACTTGATAGTTGCAATGAGTTTATCCCTTTTTTCTGCACATTCATGTCTAATTTTGAAATGCCAAAGGGCACTTGACCTCTCCCAAAGCACGTCATACCTCTCCCAGAGGGCACCTTACCTCCCTAAAGGTGTCCGAGGACAATATCCAAAAGGGTATCCTAACTCTCCAAAAATGTACCCTAGCTCTCCACAGAACTGTTCTAAATTTAGGCCTTCATCTGATAGGTCTAAATTAAACAAGTCATTTTCTGGTCATTCCACTAGCAAAAATTGGAACTGACTGAAAGAAACTGCACTTTAACATGTGCAGTTGCCTCTCTGAATCATAGATACGCATAGTGCAACCCATCCCCATTCCCCACCCTGACAAAATGATGGCGGACAGGTTCAGGGGCAGGATATCTCGGATCCGGCCTCCGGCGTCATTTTGGCAAAGCCGGAGACTCTTTCCATCTGCACACAAATTCAACCAGAGTTGAATTGGTTATGCTGAAAATCAGATATATCTCAGTAGTAAAATGTTGGAGTCCTGAGAGGGGGTGTTTGGCTTACGTAAATACAGGAGCAGCCTCTGTCACAGGGTCTTGCAGCAGGAGGTGAGTGTCTTGGGTGTGGGGGGTGGTGAAAAGGCGATGGATGGTGCAGATCTCATCTCCCCCTCGGGAGGGTGATGTAGCCCCATTACCAGCCTCAGTGACTGCCTAAGCCTTTCCCTGCTGTCATTGGTGGCTGGACGAGGCCACAGGCTTGGGCATAGCAGGCATCTGCTCCGGGAATTCTGTACTATTAACGTCATAGAGTATTCCATGTGACAGAGCTTTCTGTGCATGTCAAAGCACTGTTCCTGCATCGATTCAGAGTGGTGCTATATATGACCCTGCAAGATGGTCGTCACTCTCCGCAAGGTCCATACATATTGTAATCCTCGCCAACGTGGTTTCTGGCACAGAGGACTGGAAAATCATGTGAGCCTGGAAAATATGGGGCTGGATTCTCCGGTCGCCCACACCAAAATTGCGTTCGGCGACCGAACGGAGAATCCGAGTTCCCGACCATATCGAGGGAGAAGCCGCGCCACGTTTCAATGGTCTCAGGACGTTGTAGGGATCTCTGTATGTGCATGTACATAAGGGGTTAATGTGTAATCAATGGCACCAGATGATCACCGGAGGGCTGATCCAACAGGATTATAAAAGAAGCCACATTTGGCCTCTCTCTCTCTCTCTTTTGGGTATACTGTGATCAGGGCAGTATCAGATTAGTTCAGATGGTTAGTGGAATTACATATAGTTACTGTTGTTAGATCTTGTTAACCTTATCACTAGTATCAATGTTGAAGTAAAAAATCTCATGTAATTATTGTTATAGTTGCTCAATAAACCTTTTGTTACTACTGGACGAGTTTGAGTCTTCTTCATCGAGATTCAGAAGACCTCATCATTAACAAAGGTTTGAGTAACACATATTACACTCCGTAGTATATCAAGATAATACAGGAGCGTAATAAAAGATGGTAACAGGACTATTGTCTTTAAAAGAACTAGTTAGATTAGGTTAGACAAAAAGAGAAGAAAATTCAGACTGGATATTTGACTGTGGAAGACTTTGCAGCAGATGGGTCATCGACGACTAAATGATTCGATGGACCACGTTCAAGTATCAATGCAGCTGAAAACTGATGGGAACTTAAGTAATAACTGGAAAATGTTGAGACAAAAATTCCAAGTATGTATGGCAGCTAATGATTTAAACACAGTCTCTGAAAAAAGGAAAATAGCACTACAACTCGGAACCCTCCCACCCGGCTTACTCACTTTTCCAACTTCTTCCATCGGGCAGGAGATACAGAAGTCTGAGAACACGCACAAACAGACTCAAAAACAGCTTCTTCCCCACTGTCACCAGAATCCTAAATTACCCTCTTATTGGCTGACCTCATTAATACTACACCCTTATGCTCCATCCGATGCCAATGCTTATGTAGTTACATTGTATATCTTGTGTTGCCCTATTATGTATTTTCTTGTATTTTCTTGAATTTTGTTTAATTCCCTTTTCTTCCCATGTACTGAATGATCTGTTGAGCTGCTTGCAGAAAAATACTTTTCACTGTACCTCGGTACACGTGACAATAAACAAATCCAATCCAAATTGCAGGACATGAGGCTATAGAGATTTGTAACTCCTTTAATTTCTTGGAAGGTGAAGAAAAAACTAAATTTAAAGTGATTATCGCAAAATTTAAAAAGCACTGTAAAAGTCAGTCTGGTGAGATGCTGGAAAGATTTAACTTTCATCATAGGTGCCAGAGAAACGGAGAGCCCATCACTAATTTTATTACAGACCTCAAGTTAATAGCACAAGGCTGCAATTATGCTGATATCAGAGATGCTATGATAATGGACTATCTGATAAAATTTGAGGGAAGAACTTTCACAAAAAAAGTATTTAACATTAGAAATGGCTATACAAAAATGCCTTGCTTATGAGCAAAAACAAAATCAATACTTTGAGTCTCTACTAACACAGAATCGTTACCTAGGAAACAACATCCGTAAAAATGGCGTGGAAATTTACCACGAGGTGAAGGCAGTATCTCACTCGATGCAACAGCACATTTTGAATGGCAGCCATCTTGAGCGAGAGCGTTCCGGCCAGTACGCACATGCACACTTCTCAAAAAGAAGAAAAACGGCAAAATAAACTTACATGCATGCGTAGTTGCAAAAAGAGCGCACAGTAAAGGAAACTCAAATTGCGCATGCACAACCAATTCCTATGCATGACCTCACGAGCGTCATGATGTCATAATACCCGGACCACGCCCACTTAAAGGGGAAATGCCGTAAAATGGAAAAAAAAAATTTTAAGTTACAGAACTCAATTTTTTTATTTCGAAAGACAGAACAATGCCTGAACTTCTACCAGCAGTTGAAAATAACCTCCGCAGCACCCTGGAAAAAGCAGTGTGCACCATCCAAAGTGAAGAGCACAATAACAAATCCGAAACAAAAAGAGATGATTTGTTTATCGAAGAATACTGCTCAGACATGGCTGACTTCTTCGGGTATGATGATCATCGCATCAGCAACATGGTTGAAAAACTCAATACGAATCTACTCATGGTAGATGAATCCAATACCATGATGCAATGGCAGATCATTGAAACATTGGATGACAGCAACCTGTCAATCAGCCAAGAAGAAAACAAAGCCACACAGGGAGCACAGAACGACTCAGTTGAGAGAGCACAGATCGGCTCCAAAGAGAGAACACTGCACAGCTCCACACAGAGAGCGATGAAAGACTCCACAGAGAGAGCAACACAAGTTTCCACAGAGAGCTCGTTGACAGACTCCAGAATGGAAGCAATTAAAGACTCCAAAGCGACAACCGTGTACGAAGAAGACTATGAAAGTCTATCCACCTTATCTGAGCAACCCAGAAGCAGTCTATGAAAGTCTATCCAGCACAGATGAACAACGAGAAGATAATGAATGTCTACCCACTGTATGTGAGAATAGTGACACAGTGATAACAATCGACATACAGGATGTGCAAGGTCACAGCGAGGTTAACAGATCTCAGCTTGTATGTACAGAAGCATTCAACAATCAAAGTGAAACTACCCCTGAGTCCAGTGAGACCATGTCAATTAAAATCTCATCTACTCAAAACTATCCACAAGAAAATGAAATCTTGAAGATTTTGACTCCAGAAGTGGAGCACCAAGACAACAAAATGACATACAGAATCAATATCCCGCAAGCACAGGAAAAAGTCCAGGTCAGACAACAAAGATGTAACACAGAATCGGCACCACAAGCATAGAAATAAAGTCAAAATCAGACAACAAAGTGATTCGACCATTCAAACACCTCATGATGACTTCATGGTTATTTAAGCACAAGAACACTGATGACGTTCACAAAGAAATGACGACATCAACATCACCACTTCAACAGCAGAAGAAAGCAACTCAACCGAATAAATTCATAAAGTTTGGACTCATAAATTTTTTATAAAGATTGGACTCATAAATATTAATTGGCTTTGTATAATCATCAATAAAATCACAACTTGTACATATCATCATTTATCTACATGTTTCAAGCAAAGATCACTAGAGGGCTGGACCAACAGGGGTATAAAAGAAACCACATTGAGTCTCTCTCTCTCTTTTGGGTGTCCTGTGACCAGGACTGTATCAGATTAGTTCAGACGGCTAGTGGAGTTACGTATAGTTACTGTCGTTAGATCTTGTTAACCTTATCACTAGTATCAATGTTAAACTAAAGAACTCATGCAATTATTGTTATAGTTACTCAATAAATCTTTTGTTACTACTGGACGAGTTCTAGGTGAGCTTCACGGTCCCCCACATCCCCCACCAATGGACAATGCCACCCCCGCATACATGGCCAGGGGCATTACCTGTCCCCCAAGTGAGTACACCCTGTGGTGGGGTCCCTGAGGGGCCTCCCCTTTCAGGTCCCCTCCACTTCTCCATTTCAGGACCTCAGATTCATACCTCTCCAACCTTTATGAGGCCTCTTCATAACACCCCCCCCCCCCCTTCACCTCTCCACTCTTCAGGCCCCCAACCCCCTTTTAATGAGCATTGCCCCCTCAGGCACTGCCAGACAGGCAAATGTGCAGTGCCCCTGCCATCCTGGTAATGTCAATCAGGCCAGGGGAAATGCCAGGGTATTGCCCTGCACTGACAAACCGGTCCTCCAAGACCACTTGAGTGGCCGTGACACGTGATCCCCACGTGTGGAGACCAGTGCAAATCGGGTGCGGCCTCACCCGTGCCACAAATGATTGCAGGGCACCGGGTGAATGCGACGCCAAACAGGTCACGCAAATTTAAGTGAGCCTAATGGATCATTTAAATATGATTATCTGGATCACGCCCAACATGGGTGTCATCCAGGTCGCGATAGGCAGCGTGGGTCAGGTCGTGTGACTCACACAAGGTTTCACGTTTGTGCGATGCCCAATTTGTGCCTATCCTGCGATGCACCCGATGCACCCAGATCGGCGCCGGGAACCATGTGGTGGTAGAAGTGTGCCCAAAATCAAAACAAAGCATTCCTTTTTTTGGTTGTGAAGAGATCAGACCTATTGTGAGCTGAAGCTTAAAACTTAATCCTTCCTCTGTGTTCATCTAACTGCTGTGTAAATGTTGCTTCCAGATGTTTAAGCTATTCCTGCAACCAAGAGGAAGGATATATTTTGAAAACTCTGGCGACCTAATATACTGGTAGAGAGGACAGCAATAATCATAGTCATTCATCTGTGTAGTAAAATTATAATGAGCAAGATTTCTCAACTTTGCATCATCTCATCCCTTAATTATTAGTTTAACTTGGTATTAATGACAGTTAAATTAAAAATGGCCAGTAAATCTGGTAAGTTTACGATGAACAATCATGCTGTTTTAAGTTTGTGAACATACTCGAACATACTGTCACACAATTCTCGTTGTGGGCTCGAAGATCCGACCGTCCCAATCTGTCGATTTAACGGTGAATTACATCTACTGAATTTGGTCCTGATTTCATTCAACGTCCTTTCTTGTTTACCTCCATGAGAAGCAACTGGAATGGGAATGCAGAGGAGTTTTACCCCCTATAACTCAGAGAAACTGAGGCCAGTTGTAAACTAACTGTGCAGTAATGGCATTCGGAATCATGCTGATTTATGTGACTCAGTTAGTCACATTCACTCAGGGGAACCCATTTTCTCTTTTTCCGTTGATCAAAGAGACAAGGACTAATTTACTTTTGACCTGCCGGTTGGTATTGGCCCTGAAATAGCTGTGCTGCACTTTTCACACAATTCTCGTATACTGCACAAAATTGCCCTGGGCCTTTTGCTGGTTGACCCAATGGTCTATGATCCTAGATCATAGGCCCCCATGTAATACTGAGTGACAACCAAGTGGATCATGCACAGTGCGTTCTCTGGTCAGTTTAACTTTTTATAAAGAATAAAAGGACCATAAATGTAGATTTAAAAAAAATTCCTTTACAGTATGTGGGAATTGCTGATCGCCCGTCCCTAACTTCCCTTGAGGAGGTGGTGATTTTAGAAGTGCTGACTTCCAATGATTGGCAACCAAGGACTTATAACAATAATAGTTTATTAAGCACTGTTACTAACCAATCAATTATTTGACGTTTTGCGTTTCGTGAATAGTTGGGTAACACATTTGATACACTGGTATGTTATGTAGATGATGAATGCTCCTACACAGGAGAAAAAGATAAATCGTATTATGGACATTCCCATGGGTCTCAACCAAAGTTTTGTCCAGATGGAGATATCTGAGGGGGTGTCAAGCTTTCTGACTTCTTTTTGCATGTGTGCTGCCAGATCATTAAATTCTTTTCAATTATCTGGAATAAAAGTGCAACACGCCGCACCAATCAGGGTGCAGGTGCTACCTTTTTCAGCTAGCACATAGACAAATGCCATTCAATTTTGTAATGCCACGGTTCGAATTGCTCGCATTTTGTCTAGGGCAGTGGCGGTGTAATCAGCTGTGTTTTGTATGATGGTTGTTATTTAATTTAATTTGCTGGCCACCCTTATTTCCTAATAAAAAAGGAATAATTTTAGCATAGATTGTGTCTCATGCACTGAGGGCATGTTTATTTCTTTGAGCGGGTAGTCCTGATAGAGAAGGGAAATGAGGGACATGACTCAGTAAGAATTGCTAAATTACTTAAAACATTGATATACTGATTAAAAATTGATATCATGATTACATAATTCAGTAATAAATAATTAATAATAATAATTTCATGTATTCAAATAAAATGATTATACAGCAAAATAACTGAAGTTGAGTATATGATTTAGTAATAAATGGTAAAATGATTATCAAAATTGACTATGTAATTCAGTAATAAAATTATTAATAATAATTCACTAATAAATGAATAATAAGTAAGTAATAATTCAACAAAAACTTTCCATTTTGATGTTATTGGCTAGTGGTGCATATGAATTAATATGAACCATGTGGATTGGTGGGGCACTATAGGTAGGCATGCATTAGCCAAAGTATCTGGTCAGCAACATTAGTATGTAAATGATAAGTCCAGATATGCAAAATAGGAAAATAATGTTAATTCCTGTGACAGCCAACCATCAGAAAGCCAACCCCAAAGAGTGTAATCAAAGGGTTGGTCAAGTTTTTTTTAACTTTGTATTGGATGTGTATTGCCAAGTGTTTGCCATCTTCTGGATTATACACAAAAGCCTGTTGAAAGGGTTAATTTTCCTGCAGAAACAAAAAAGGGCGTATAGTGGCTGGATAATTTGGAATGATGCCCTTTGCATCTCTAAACGTTTTTATATATGTCACTCAAATGGACTGGGAGTAAAAGTTGGATTGCTGCCAAATTACTGCTTATCAACTGTCTTCAGAACAGTGTGTTCTGAAACATAGATTTGCTTTTAATCAGGATTTTTCTTACAGCATCCACATTATCTGAAGTTTTAATTTACAAGCTAATTTTAAACATTTATTCTAAAATATCAAACACAATAACTTATTGACCATATGACTGAATCAATCTTGCGCTGAATGTACTTGGTTTTCTGTAAATGACTTCGCTGGGTGTTAAAGAAAGCACAGCTAACAAGATTTGTTAATTTCTTAAAATTAATAAAGCAACATTCAAAATAATGACAGTTTTCCCAAGTTAACAGTTCTTGGCAACGTTTTGGCGATACGTGACTTGGGCGTATCCGTGCAGCCAGGAGATGGGTCTTCATCGTAGGAGTCCAGTTTGTAATCATGAAATCTGAAATTCGCAAAATGGCCGTCTTCAACACGGGAAAGGAATTTCATATCTTTTCTGGAATTCTTTTTCGAAGTGAGTACAGGGGTCGGATTTGTTGTTGACGGAGGAGGAGAAGCAACGATTGATGTGCTATTTTTAGCTGTTGCTGTTTCGGACTAGGACTGAGGTCTGGGTAGGATCAAGTTTAAAGCTGTAGACAATTCTAGTTTTAAACCAGTGACAAAATGGGTTTTAAATGATCCTAATGCACTCATTTCAGTTTTCCTCTTTTGGTTGGAGTTCCATCCCAGAAAACACCTTCCAAACTGTTTCAAACATTTCATCATAGCTTTTGAGATCTTATAAATGGTTTAAAACCCAGGCTGTTGTCTTTATCACTTCAACTCCAAGCTGTTTGGTGCTTAATGGGTTAAGTTGTATTACACTTTGCCACTAGGCTTGTTGTTCAACTGAATAGGCTTTTCTTGTTTAACAATCTCACAGTCTAGTAAAGCTGCAATGTGAGGCTTTTGGATCGGGTCCAACAGCATTTCTTGGCTGGTTTCAGAGTAAGATAACGGTTTGTTCTGGGGAAAAAGGGTCCTTGAACCCGGAACGGACAGATAGTCCATTTGGCCAGGCTCCCCCTTGTGGAATTCCGATCAGTGTATTCATTGTTTTCATGTCAGTAGCAGCTTGCAATAATGCAGGATTTGATCTAGTTACAGCTGGTACATCTTAGGCCTTCGTTTAAATCATTTCAACTCTTCCTGTTGGTGGACTGTTTGCTTTGGAGAGTTCAGCTGAGGTTTTAAAAACAGATTTGAAGGCTTTTGAGGTGTTAATTTGTCTGTCAGAAATTTGTTATGACATTCCACGTCACTTTCCAAAATACATTATTCCTCAAGTAACTGCTAAATTTGACTTTAAAGACCATCATTTTCTGATATTACCTGTTGAAGTTTGGATTCTGAGTGAGTATTTTTCTTTTGGAGTTCATCAATTTGTAATAGTAATAGCTGAGTTCTGCATTTTGAGTCTGCCAATTTTGGTTTGATCAGATTTCTCAAGCTTAGATTTTCCAGCTTGCAATTGGTCAATGACCGCCACTAGTTTTTCTTTCGCAGTTTAAAGTTCGCAATTGTATTTTGTGTTTGTGATTGTTTCTTGCTGCTTATGGAGCTGTGCCATTACTGCAAAATACCATTTCATAGGTTTCTTTTTGGTCAATCGTGTGTTTTTTTCCAAAACTTCTTTGATGTCGCCAAGGGACCACTGTCCTTTAGGGATGTCATATGTTGATTCAATTTGCGTAGGTACTTTAGACAATACAAAATTTCTATAAATCAAAGATATTAGGTCTCCCAATATATTGTCAACAGAGACATCTGGTACAGCACGGCCTCCCTTAGAGATTGTGGGAAGTTGTTCTCTACCATTTGAAGGTTCTGAATCTATTTTAGGATTTCTTTCCACCATAAACTCAGCCTTACACCCAATTCTTTGGTCGTCAACTACGTTATGTGCAATCTGGCGATCACACCCCTGCGACTATATATTATTCAGTCCCGTTTTATTTAGTTTCTACGACCGGCACCCGATTGAATAACGTCTTAAGGGGTCGAAGCACTAGACGTCGCGGCTCTTGGACTTTTAATGGGTGAAAAAAGAGATTTTCTTGCCCCAGGCTTGCCGTTTTTCAGATAGATGTCGTTGGGGCTTCTGTCCTTCTGGTCCTTCTTCGCTCTTCCGATTTCCTCCAACTCAGTGCTCCTCCCCTTCTGCCAACTATGCCAATTGTAGAGATCGACCATGCGGTTCGAGTCAGTCTAGCAAACACTACAGAACTTGGTAGAAATTTGAGTTGCACTTCTCAGATGCAAGTAAGAATCTTTTATTGCCTCTACTGATTACAATTGAGAGAAACTTAAATCTATTCTCAATAAAGCCTTGCCAGCAAAAGACTTAAAGATAAATAATTTATAAAACAATTTTAACTTTCAAAAATAAGGGCAGCACGGTGGCCTAGTGGTTAGCACAACCGCCTCACGGCGCTGAGGTCCCAGGTTCGATCCCGGCTCTGGGTCACTGTCCGTGTGGAGTTTGCACATTCTCCCCGTGTCTGTGTGGGTTTCGCCCCCACAACCCAAAAATGTGCAGAGTAGGTGGATTGGCCATGCTAAATTGCCCCTTAATTGGAAAAAATAATTGGGTAATCTAAATTTATAAAAAAAAAAAACTTTCAAAAATAATACAGAAATGGTTTCTTGCTTAAAGCAAAACAACTTCCATGAACTTCAAGAGTTAGTGTGGAAAAGTGAGAATACGAAAATAAGGATAAGCAAGTAGTTCTATCAAAGTATAGAGTGATCCTGGATAGAAAATGGGTATCTGAACTCTCATGTTTAAGGAAAATGTTATCAGTCAGAGGCCATCTGTCCACACCTCTGTGTCGTCCTGATTGGTTTGGGTGAGTTTCAAATACAATTGATTTGACAGTTAACTGTCAATCCACAAAGTGCAACATAAGTTTTAAATGTTTCATGTATATTTGTGTGTGCTATGGAATGTGATTTTGTGCTGTAATGAAGTCTGGTTTTTACTGGTTTCCGGCTGACTTTCACCGTATCCATATTCTGAACAATGGTGGCTTCATATTGCTATGTTGCTTATTTTGACCTTGATCTTGATTACTGGTACAGCTCATTTCTTAATGTGAAACTTACTTTGAAATCTGTTCATTAAAGGGCAGCACGGTAGCATAGTGGTTATCATCAATGCTTCACAGCTCCAGGGTCTCAGGTTCGGTTCCCGGCTGGGTCACTGTCTGTGCGGAGTCTGCACGTCCTCCCCGTGTGTGCGTGGGTTTCCTCCGGGTGCTCCGGTTTCCTCCCACAGTCCAAAGATGTGCGGGTTAGGTGGATTGGCCATGCTAAATTGCCCGTAGTGTCCTAAAAAGTAAGATTAAGGGGGAGTTGTTGGGTTACGGGTATAGGGTGGATACGTAAGTTTGAGTAGGGTGATCATTGCTCGGCACAACATCGAGGGCTGAAGGGCCTGTTCTGTGCTGTACTGTTCTAAATTCTAAATTCTAAAGGAACACCCCACAGGGACTCCCTAACAAAAGGAACCTCCCCACAAAGACCCCAAACTAAAGGAATCCAGCACAGAGACCCACTAACTAGAGGGACCCCAACAGAGGCCCCCTAACTAGAGGTTCTCCCACTTTTGCAAGCATTTTATTAGCAGTAGGTGCATAGGCAATTTGTCACATGATGAGACTACTGGTGAACCATGGAGGTGTCCTAGTTGTCGGATAATGCCTCCTAGTTGGATGCCCTGTGACCCAGGAAAGCCCCCCCCCCCCCCCTCCTCCAGGACTGACCAGTTGCTCCCTTGCCCTCAATGCCAAAGCAACTCCCTCCCTCTTGAGATCTGCCTGACTGGCTCTGTTGAGCCCCATCAAATGTCCTTTAATTCTGGGTATTTGATCTGGGCCAATTGCAGTCCGAGCAGTGACCACTGATCCCACTGGCACTCATGAGACGGGAGAGCTGCTGGACATCAGGGGCTGGATTCTCCCAAAATGAGACTATGTCCCCACGCCGGCGTAAAAACACTGGCATTTCACTCCGGAGTTTCCTATAAAAAAGATAAGCCGATTCACTCACCTGCCGGGGGTTAGCAGGGACCCAGAGTGATTCACGCAGCTTTACCTGCGGATACGGGCCCCCGCACTTCCAGTTTTGAGTCCAGGCATGTGCACGGTGGTGGCCTCCAGCGGACGCTCCGAGCGCCATGGCGGACTTGGACCGCGGAGGCAGCTGAAGAATGTAGGCCCCCTGATCGTCTGCGGGCTCAAAGATCCGACCGGCCCGATCTGTCCCCCAGCCGCCCATAAGCCCCCCCCCCCCCCAACCAGGGCAGCCGCGGACTGAGTTAGAACCATGCTGTTGGGAACTCGGCTGGTTGGGAGCGGAGGATCGCTGGGCAGGACTCTGGCAAATACCCCACGAACATGCCGATTCCTGGGACCTGGAGAATTTCAGGACCAGCGCCGGGCCCGATTTGGCGTGAAATTGGATTCTCTGCCCCCGCGCCAAACGCGATTTTGGCACGGGGCTGTGGAGAATCCAGCCCCAGATTGACTGGCAGCTGTTGTAAGTGGGACCCCGCTCCTGAGAGAGCAGAAGACCTGAATGCAGACGATCCTGAGGAATATAAAATGCATCAGGGCGTCCATGGCTGGCTACTGCCCTAGACTTTCTGGCAGGTGCATGGGCCCATTGTTATCAGAAATTTCGGCCTTTAGTTCAAAAAATTCCTAAGATCTCTGTAAAAGCCTTTTGTTACATCCATGGAGCTAATTCATCCATTTCATTACAAAGGGTGGGATGAAAATTCATGAAAGGTCACAAATATTATAAAATGTCCTCTGTTATTAATTATCGTATTACAGTTTAACGCTCAGCAATTACGTTTTTCTACTGAACCTTTTAAATGACCTATTTAATGAATGTGCAAGCCTTATACAAGAACACACTTAAATACAAAAACATTTTTGAGTGCCTATTGGGTTATAGGTTATGGGCAAAAAGTGGGGGCATTCGTCTAAGTATGACTGCCTTTCAAAGAACAGGACAGGGTCATGTAGTCTCCTTCAGTGATTATGTTTTACATCATTCTATGATTCTACAAACAAGCTCAGTATTCTAGGCAGCACAGTTATAATGAAGCAACATCAGGGCCTCTGAGCAGGATTGTTCTCTATGGTAGATTAAATATTCCCTTCAATGAATGCTCTACAAACAAGTATTAAAAGTAGGTGTAGCTATTCAAACTGGCAGTAACATGCCCCATAAGTGCCTCAGCTCCATTGAATCCATCTACCTTTTTTAAATGTACATTATGGATAAATATATTATCGCAATAAAAAGAAAACAAACAATTCTGCAGTAAAATAAACCATGATTCTCTGGTCCTCCAGCCACATGTATCCGGAATTCTGCTGCCTGTATCCTAACTCATACCAGATCCAGCACACCCATCAAGCCTTTTGGGTTATAGGTTATGAGCAAAAAGTGGGGGCATTGGTCTAAGTATGACTGCCTTTCAAAGAACAGGACAGGGTCATGTAGTCTCTGCCCTGTCGATCCAGGGGTGTAGTGGTATTGTCACTGGATCAGAGACCAGGGTTATGGGAGACCCGAGTTCCAAAACCCACCCACCAGATGATGAGCTTTGAATTCAATTATTCAAAATCTGGAATTAAAAGTCTAATGATAACCATGAGACTGTCGGCAATATTTGTCAAAAAAACCTATCTGGTTTACTGATGTTCTACAGAGAAAAATCTGCCGTCCTTACTTGCTCTGGCCGGTATGTGACCCCCAGGTCCACAACAAAGTGGTTGACATTGTTCTTAAATGTCTTCTGAAATGTCCCAACAAGCTACCCAGTTATATCAAACCATTCAAAGTCTCAAAGCAATGAAACCGGACAGACCAACCGGCATCAAACTAGGCAACGGAAATGACAACGGCAAACCCAGCCCTGACCGAGTTGGCCGGATCCGAAAGGACAATAATTGCTGGACTGGGTCTACAGTATGTGGTGAGAGAATCAACGAGAGAGAAGAACACACTTAAGCTCATCCTCACCAACCTGTCTGCCGCTGATGCATCTGTCCATGACTGTATCGTTAGGACTGACCACCGTACAATCCTTATGGAGACAAATTCTCGTCTTCGCTTTGAGAAAACCCTCCATTGTATTGTGTGGCACTATCACTGTGCTAAATGTGATAGACATTGAACAGATCCTGTAAGTCAAGTCTGGGCATCCATGAGTTGCCATGGGCCATCAGCAGCAACAAAATGGTAGTCAACCACAGTCTGGTAGTCAACCACAAATATCCCCCTCATCAATGATGGAGGAGCCCAGCACATCACTGCAAAAGATAAGGCTGAAGCATTTACAACAATATTCAACCAGAATTGCTGTGTAGATAATCCATCTCAGCCTCTCAGCTCCCCAACATTACAGATGTCAGTCTTCTGCCAATACAATTCACTCAATGTGATATCAAGAAATGGCTGAAGGAACTGGATACTGTGAAGGCTATGGGCCCTGACAATGCAGTACTGGAGACTTGTGCTCCGAAACGTGCCAAGTTCATTGGCAAACTGTTCCAGTACATGTAAAATACTGGCACCTACCAATAATGTGGAAAATTGCCCAGATATGTCCTGTCCACAAAAAGGAGGACAAATTCAATCCAGCCAATTACCGTTCCATCAGTTTACTCTTGTTCATCAGTAAAGTGATGGAAGGAATCATCAACATTGCTATCAAGCAGCATTTACTTAGCAATACTCTGCTCACAGATGCTCATTTTGGGTTCTACCAGGTCACTCAGCTCCTGATCTCACTAAAGACTTGATTCATACATAGATAAGTAAGCTGAACTCCAGGGCACGGTAGCACAGTGGGTAGCACTGTTGCTTCACAATGCCAGGGTCCCAGGTTTGATTTTCGGCTTGGTTCACTGTCTGTGCAGAGTCTGTACATTCTTCCCGTGACTGCGTGGTCTTCCTCCGGGTGCTCTGGTTTCCTACCACAAGTCCCCAAAGATGTGCTGTTAGGTGAATTGGACATTCTGAATTCTCTCTCTGCGTACCCGAACAGGCGCTGGAATGTGGCGACTAGGGGATTTTCACAGTAACTTCATTGCAGTGTTAATGTAAGAATACTTGTGACACAAATAAAATTATTATTATAAAGATTGAAGAGAGACTGACATCAAGACAGCATTTGGTTAAGGGTGGCATCAAGCAGCCCTAGCAAATGGGGAGTCAATTGGAATCAGGCAGAAAGATCAGCGGCTAGAGTAATTCCTGGCACAAAGGAAGATGAATGCGTTTGTCAGAGGATAATAAATCTCAGTTCTAAGACAACATTGCAGGAGTTCCTTGGAGTAATGTCATAGGCACAAACATCTTCCGTTGATTCATCAATGACTTTCTTTCCATCGTAAAGTCACCAGTAGAGATGTTCACTGATGATGCAGTGTTCGGCACCATTCACGACTCCTCAGATATTACATCAGCCCATGTACAAAGTCAGCAATACCTGGACAATATCCAGGCTTTGGTTGACCAGTGGCAAGTAATATGCGGGACACAAAAGTGCCAGTCAATGACCATCTCCAGAATAGAAAATCTAACCATCACCCCATGATATTCGGTGGCATTTTTGAGTCCCCCACCATCGACACATGAGGGGTTACCATTGGCCAGATACTATACTGGAATATCCATATAAATACTGTGGCTCCAAGAACAGGTCAGAGGCTATGAATACTGTGGTGGGTAACTCACCCCCTGACTACCCAAATTTTGTCCACCAACTACAATGTACAAGACAGGAGAGTGATGGAATAGTCTTCTCTTGCCTGAAAGAGTGCAGCTCCAACAACACTCAAGAGGTTCACTACCATCCAGACAAAGCATCCCACTTGATTGGCACCCCTTCCGCAAATATTCACACCTTCCACCACCGATGCACAGTAGCAACTGTCTGGACCATCTACAAGATGCACTGCAGGAACTCCTTGGGCATCATCTTCCAAAGCCATGACCAGTGCCATCTAGAAGGACAAGGACAGCAGCTACATGGCAACATCACCACCTGGAACTTCCCCTCCAAGTCCTTCACCATCCTGACTTGGAAATATATCAGCGTTCCTTCACTATCACTGGGTCAAAATCTTGGAACTCCCTCTCTAACAGCACTATGGGTTAACCTACATCTCAGGGACTGCAGCGGCTCAAGAAGGCAACTCACCATCTTCTCAAGGGCAACTAGGAATGGGAAATAAATGCTGACCTAGCCAGTGAAGCCAAAATGAATAAAGAAGGAAACTCTTGCAGCAACATCTGAGTGAGGGATTGCGGTGAGGTGATCTTCCTAAAGATTGGAGGAAAGGGACAACGTCTACAAATAAAGATGCATAGATAAATGTGATCAAAAAAAGTCAGCCACCAGAGTGTGATCTTTCTAACATGGAGACTGGACACTAACTTTTTCCAGGTCTTTAGGAAGGTTGGAAAGGTGAGAAACATAGCACATGTGCCAAGCCCCACACTCTGACTTTCACAGAAGTTTGCAGCACTGCACTTCTCAGCACAACACACCTCGCAGCTTCACTTATTCCTGTCCGTGCAGTCATCTCTCATCCTCTTCTGACAGACAACACTCACACTCACCCTCTTACTGCCTGATTGCCACACAACCACCAACTCATGCTCGCAGCTGTCTGATTTCTCTCCTTGCAGAAGCACATTTTTAAAAATTCATTTTTATGGGCTATTGGCTTCACTGACAAGGCAAGCATTTGTTACCCATCCCTAATTGTCCTTGCGAAAGTGGTGGTGAGCTGCCTTCTTGAAGAGCTGCAGTGGTGTATGTACACCCACTGTGCTATTAGGCATGGAGTTCCAGGATTACCACTCAGGGACAGTGAAGGAACAGCCAATATATTTTCACAGCCTGAAGGAGTTGGAACATGGCGTTGGGGGTGGGAGTAATGCGCACAACTTGGAAGGAGATAGTCTCCCAGGTGACTTGGGTGTCAGCAATAACCTGAACCTTTTTAAGTACTGGTGCTCAGACATGTCAAGAAAGCCGACCCGCGTTCTGTAGACCTGTGTTCAGGCTTTCACCTCATCTGAGGTGGATCTCAGTGTCCATGTCATCTGCCCTGTGGAGCGGTCTGTTAATGAGAAGTAGGCACCTAGTTCTGATGTTGGTGCTCGTACTGCTGTTGGTCTTGCTGTTCCTCCTGTTCTTCATCAGAGGTGTAAGGTTGAGCTGTACAAGCTGTTCTCATACCGCGATGGAAATTATCAATCGGAAAGTGCAGCTCAAGGTAAATGAGATGAAGTGCCTTCCATGAAATTGGAAGTAACCTGTCAGACACTCAAAACACTTTCTGAGAAGGAATGTTTTGAGCTGCCATCTCTAATCTGGCCATGACAGGAGCTCTTCAGTTTCATTGATCAAAGACTTCCAAGCCTGTCAGTTTCACTGACGATGCGCTCTTTATTGTGCGTTCCCTACTTGACAATAATACGTTATTGCCAATTGGGAAATAGGTCTGCAGGAAAAACCAGAATCTTTGCTGAAAACTTCAGCTAATTACTTATTAAATTATTTTAAGGTGTATCTGACAGGTCCAAAGGTGGTCCCTGCTCTGCTGAAAATCCACTTGGGTAAAATGAGTACGATGTCAGCATCCTAACCATTTTTGGTGATTTAGTCCTCACATATAGCCAAACCCAGTCTCCCCTTGCCTGTTAAAACGCCCCCTGCTTTTCGTTGCAGTACATTATTAGAGCAGGATGTTTGAATGTATGTCAAAATAAATCATGTGATTCAAAGGTGAGGCAACGTTTGAAATAATTATGCATATTTCTTTTACTCCAGTTTCAAAAGGACACTGTTTCAGAGAGTTTAGAGAAGAGAGGAAACTCTGACACTTAGGAGTCCAAGTTCAGCAAATCACAGAAGTTAACAGCTGACAACTTCAGTGATGAAAGCCTCAGGCCGAATTTCCCACACCCAGGGATCATTAAATTCGGCCTCAGATTCACCCAATATTGGGCCTCAGGCCTCATTTAAATGAGCCTGGTGCGCTGTGGACATTTGATGTCCACCTGAGGCAACTCAACAGTGAAGATGAGGGAATATAGATGCAGCAGACCCCAGGTAAATGCATAAAGAGGAAGGAAAGGTGAGCGAGAAGAAGGGAATGTGAGTGAGACGAGTTGACTGAAAGAAGAGGGAAATCTGGTGGGTAACTGAGAAGGAGATTGGGAGAGCAACAATCGAGACATTGAATGGTGTCGAGAAGGACATTGAGAAAGGAGGTCCGTCTTGAGAGGGGTGAATGATGGATGACAGCAGTCCATGGTTTTACTGTGCAGTCAACCTGCTGGATTGCCAGTGAGGCTGGAATAGATCTGATTTTCCATAACACAGCTGGGCCCAGGACTGGATGCCTTCACAGGAAGTAGGGAGCAGATCTGCATGTTGCCCATTGACAAATATGCAACCCTTTTTTAAAAAAGTTTTCCCGTACTAGCCTCCCTGAACAGGCGCCGCAATGTGGCGACTAGCGACTTTTCACAGTAACTTCATTTGAAGCCCACTTGTGACAATAAGCAATTCGATTTTCATTTCAAATATTCATTCAAGAGGTGTGGGCAACATTGGCAAGGCCAGACTTCATCGCCAATCTAGTAATTGCCCTTGAGAAGGTGGTGGTGTACTGCCATCTTGAACCGCTGCAGTCCATGATATGTAGGTACACCCATAGTGCTGTAAGAGAAGGAGTTGCAGGATTTTGACCCAGTGACAGTGAAGGAACAGTGATATATTTCCATGTCAGGATGTTTGGGAGGGAGTCCCTGAACTTTGACCCAAAGACATTGATAAAATGGTGATATATTTCCACGTCCTGCAAGACCACGGACCAGGTGCTGGAAAATGGGACTAAAATGTGCGGCTTGTTTCTTTCTTCTATTTTTTGGCCGGCACAGACACGATGGCCTGAATGGCCTCTTTCTGCACCATAACCTTTCTAAGGTTCTATGGTTCGAAAGAAAAAAATGTCTTTCCTGCATTTTCTGTTCTGTATTTTGTAAACATGAGTGCTTATGCATGAGCAAACAGTCATTCAAAGTTAGTTGATCTCAGCCAGGAAGGGGAAATAAGATTCTACAGTTAATCTCAGTATTTCTGGATTCGGGAAGGTTGCCAACATGTAGGGAGAGATTAGATAACTGGGATACTCTAGTTTATTGACATAGTCATAACAGTCTATATTGCACCATTTATTGAGTTAACTGCGTGTATGGAATTATAATGTACTGTGTATATAATTGAGACCACTTCGATGAACTGTCAGCATGGATGCAGAAAACACCACTATCAAAACCCCAAAACTGGCTGCAGAGATAGGGAGAAAATAGGATTCTCTTTTCAGTGCACCTATGTAATATCACCAGAGATGCTTTTGGAAGACACATCTTTTAGAAGAAGCAGTCTACTTGCATCTGAAAACGAATTCAGATAGATAATATCAATATTACAGGCCACCTTTGAGGCACGGAGTGTCAATATCCTGTGCCCAGCGCTTCACGATTTATCCGAGATAGATTAAGCTGTGAACCAGTCAGCCTGGATCTTGCCAGTCATCACTTTAAGGTCTTGTCAGATTATTGGAATTGCAGATTTGAGACGATATCATCAAAACAGCAACAACAGAAGATTGCACATTTGTCGTTAGGCAACATGAAGGCCTCGGTCTGACGAACACTCAGCAAAGATATTCTAGAAATATTTCTTCAGAGGTAATTTGCTTATTGAAACCAAGAGACTTTTGCATTGATTCTAATCTGTTGACTGGTCCAGCAGAGTAGCAGTTGAAACACATCTGTTATTTTCCCCACAAACATTTGCACTTAAAGATTTTCCAAAGCAACCATCCAGGACACTACAATATTACAGTGTAATCAAAATAGGATAAGTGCACAGCAAACTAAGTAGCAACATTGGAATAAAAAGCATTGGGCTGCTTCATGATACCTAAGTGTGCTTTGAGCACTTATGTAGGACATTTTATTATATTTTTAAAAATAAAAATGAATGCACTGATGTAAGTGTACCACTAATATTAAACCTAATTAGAATATGAACTACAGCACAGATGGATTAAGAGGATTAAATGCTAATTGGATAACTGATGTTCTTGCTTAACTTGTGGTGAACTTTGGTCACTGTGCTCAATGTCAAGCTACAAACATAGAATGTTGTTAATAATGTAAAAGTTCCTGCCTGGAATTAATTGGCTAATAAAATTGCCAGCAATCTGAACATTTGACTGCACCATTAGCACTTTTCAATGTTCATGTTTATTCTACAAATAGATTTACTTCAGCATTTTAAACCAAGGCCACTTCATTGCACTAATCCTTTGGTTCATCCTTGACAAATAATGATCATCTTTTTATTGATTGTGGTAAGTGTTACTGAGGGTTGATTTTCTTGGGGACGTTGACCTCAGAGAGCAAGACATGCCTGGGAACAAATCAGGTTGTCAATCAAGTAAGCTTAATAGGTTCAAGCATCTTCTATTTCTAGTGCGGTGGCTGAAAGGTCCAATCGGTCACATAAATAGTTGTTCACATTGCTCCATTCTCAGTGGGTTGAAAGTAAGGGTTATTCTCTCACCAACCTTGAAGGAAGGACATTGGAGAAAGATTGCCAAAGACCTTTCTAGGAGCATTTTAAGTAACAAATAATGTGCCACTGAGGTCCTCTTTACTGTAAGTGCATAATGACGATGTCAAAATAAAAGTGAAGACAATGTTACAGATAACAAAAATATTCCACGGATTTCAAAATAGTTGTATGTTGTTTTGCATGAGACATTTTCATGATTGAACCCTATAAAGTGGCTAGAGCAAGATACTGATGCTGTAACATAATTTGCTTGGAACTCTATTGCAAGAACCTGGTGACACAGTGGTAAAACTGCTGTTTTAATAACGCCGGGGAACTGAATTAAATCCTGGCCTTGGGTGACTGTCTGTGTGGAGTATACGGGCTGGATTCTCCGATTTGAAGACTAAGTGCTGACACCGGCGTGGGAACAGTGCCGTTTTACGCCCGGAAAAACAACGCAAGAGTTGCACCGATCCTCTGTCTGGTGAATGAAATGAAAAATGAAAATCGCTTATTGTCACAAGTAGGCTTCAATGAAGTTACTGTGAAAAGCCCCTAGTCACCACATTCCGGCGCCTGTCCGGAGAGGCTGGTACGGGAATCGAACCGTGCTGCTGGCCTGCTTGGTCTGCTTTAAAAGCCAGCAATTTAGTTCAGTGAGTGGGGTGGCTAGCAGGCACGCAGCGTAAACCCCGTGGCTGGAGAATTGCCTGGTCCATGGCCGCGCATGCGCACGCCGGCGGCCTGCAGCGGCTGCGCCGTGCAACGTGGCACTGGCCGCTCATGGGCCCAGCCTGCCAAAGACTGCCCCTTTGACCAGGCTAGCCACCCAGGACCACCCCCCCACCAGTGCCCCCAGCCCCCCCGTCAAAGCCCCCCCTGCCCGCGGAACTGCTACCACCTGACTGTGGCAGCGCTAGACTCAGTCCGCAGCCGCCACGCCAAGTTCACAACAATAAATAGCATGAATGTCCCATGCTGCCGGGAACTCGGCCCATTTTGGGTGGAGTATGTCAGATGACATCCTGAGGCCGTCCATACGGCGTGCGGTGTACTCTGTGAGTATGCCATTTTGGAGGGGGTGGAGTATCACAAAAGCAGTACCACCCCCGATTTTGGTGCAAACCGGGGTTCTCCGGCTGATCGCCGAACGCGATTTTGACTTCGGAGACCGGAGAATCCCGCCCTACACGTTGTCTGCATGGGATTCCTCCGGGTGCTCCGGTTTTCTCCTGCGGTCCAAAGATGTGGGGCGAAATTCTCCGCACCCGCGGAAAGTCGGCAAACCGTCGTAAAAATCGGGACCGTTTTACGACGGTCGCGAAGGCTTCATTCCCCGACGGATTCACTTCCTGGAAATGGGCTAGTAGCGCGGCCGCGTCAATTACGTGCGTGATGACGACGGAACGCGACGACGACACGAACCCGCCCATGTGACGCCGCCCAACGCCGTAAAAAGGCGCGGGCGACCACAGAATCTGTCGGGCAGGATGTCGGAGCCGAGGAGAGCTGCTCCTCGCTTTGTAGATGCAGACGTCGAGGCGCTGCTCGATGCCGTGGAGCAGAGGAGGGGCATCATCCGCCCGCGGAGAGGGCATCACCAACCTGCCAGCACGGTACGCCAGGCCTGGCGTGACGTGGCTGCTGCCGTCAGTGCTGTGGGGCAGACCCCTCGCTCAGCAGAGCAATGTCGAAAGAAGCTACACGACCTCACCAGGTCTGCCAGGGTAAGTGCCATGAGGGTGCCCCTAGTCACAACCATCCCTCCCCCTTAACTGCCCGGGGGGGGGGGGGGGGGGGGGGGGGGGGAGAGGGATTGGGGCAGAGTTATTTGAGGGTGGTTCACAAAGTTGTCACAGACCCAGCGCTCTGGCCCCGAGGAGAGATGCAATCGTCTGATGACAACTTGCCCCCCCCAAACTGTGCCAGTATCTGAACGGACTGCTGATACCTACCGTTTTGTAATGATCTACCTATGTTCCCTCCCCCAACAGGCCAAGGCCGGTCATAACCACCGTGAGCGGCACAAGACTGGAGGGGGTTCGCCCAACATGCACCCCCTCAGCACCTTTGAACAGAGGGCACTGGACCTTGTTGGGGGGTCTGCCACCCGCGATATCGCGCAATGCGAGGTTGGCGGAACTGCAGCAAGTGAGACAACCCTCCCTGACAAACACCCCCCCCCTCCCCCATCCTCTGTCCCTTCACAAACCCTGCCCACTGGGACACCTCCCCCATCCTCTGTCCCTTCACACACCCTGCCCACTGGGACACCTCCCCCATCCTCTGTCCCTTCACACACCCTGCCCACTGGGACCGTCCAGCGGCCTGCCGAGCAAATCGAAATAACCCGTCTCATTCTCTTCCCTAGGACGTGATGCCCAACGACCAGGTCCGTCTGGCTGCAGACGGAGACAGGAATCTGCCGCCACCTCACCCGGGGCCTCACAACAGAGGGTGCCCGATCAGCGGGCAGCCCTATCCGCCCCAACCCAATCTGCGGACCAGGAAGCACAGAGGGTTCGAAGTCCACCACCACCACCAGAAATGGCCAGGGACAACCCTCCTGTCGCTGAGCAGCCCCACACCATGGACGAGGCCCTAAGCATTGAGAGCGTCGGGCTTGCGGCACTGCTTTCTCCCACCACATCCATCATCCCAGAGATACACACCCCGGCGGGCCTATTTAGTGATGAGTCTCCTGGGGCACAGTCTGGTTGGCACATCACAGATGAGCAGGTACAGCAGGTGGAGGTCGGAGCAACAGAGGGCCCGGACTCGCGGAGGCCAGACCAGGCCCAGGATGCAGCTGGCTCCCAGACGTTTTCTGAGTTCCTGGAGTTTATCAACCCACCCGCACAGCCGATGCCTCAGGAAACCCAGGGAAACAATGACAGGATGAGGGCTTCCTTCCAGACTCTGCAGACGCTGTTAGAGGAGTCGAACCGCGTCCAAGAGCAGGGAGTGGTGCCGCTCATGGCAGAGACCCAGTCCGACACCGCACGGGTGGCATCCGCGGTGGAGGCAATGGGTCAGGTTATGCAAGACGTTGGTATTAATGTGCACGCGTCATCCTCGGCCCTGGACAGGGTTGCCCTCTCACAGGCAGCAATGTGCCAGAGCCAAAACGACATTGCCGGCGCCCTGCGGGCCATGGCCGAGTCTCAGCAGGTCATTGGCCAGTCGCAGCACGCCATGGCACAGTCCCAGCAGTCGATAGCACAGTCCCAGCAGTCGCTGGCACAGTCCCAGCTGTCAGTCGCGGAGACCATCAACCGCCTGACACATATGCTGGATGGCGTCGTGCACACACAGGTTGAGATCGCACAGTCCCTGGCGGGAATGTCTAACTCCCTGGACTCCGTCTCTGCAAACCTTCGGATCCTGGTGGATACCGTTGCAGGCCTCCAGGACTGGCAGCGCCATGTGTCGGTGGTGCGACGGGGAACCTCCCCGCTCGCACCTCTGTCCCAAAGTGAGGCCCGGGGGCCACCGGGCTCCCCGAGGGAGGAGGAGGTTTCGGGGCCCGTCCCATTAACTCCATCACGGGACGTCCCGGAATTCTCGGCCTCCCCCCGTCCCATCCCTGGTGCATCGGGTGGGCAGCAGGCAGAGCAGGGTGGCACAATGTCACCCGAGACGCCCGCAGAGCAGCCTGGCCCATCAAGGCCGGGTCGACCCAGGAAACGCATAGCCAAGGAGAAACGAGTCGAGGGGGGCGATTCGCAGCAATCCTCCTCCACTCCTGCTGTATCATCTGGGGATTCACTTAGACGTAGTGTTAGGGCCCGTAAGGCAACTAAGATAGACACTGAGTAAGTTGGCACGGGTGAAGGGCACAGTTTAGTTGTAGGGGCTAGGGCACCTGTAAATAATTGTTAATATTAAACGCACTGTTCCACCTTACTTGTAATACCGTGTGATTGTTCCACAGCCACAGGAATCGTGATGGTGACCGAGTGTCGCTGGGGGTGACGGGTGGTGAAACCTCGGTGCCGGGTGTGCAGTCCCTGCCCCTACCCCCCTCCCACAGCTAGCCCACGCGGGCACGTGATGGAGTGTCAGTGACGAACTCAGCGGCCACCAAGGTGGATGGTTCAGCTATTGCCATGGGTCAGACTCTCTCTAACGATTCTGAGCTCACAGCTCTTCGCAGAGCGGGCTGTCATCATTCCACATGGCACTGATCACACCCGCTGACACAGCCATCAATATTGTGCGATACCGTCTGGACCCAGTGATAAGCGTCATGTCGAAGTGGAGCAGTGTACACTGGGGGGGGGGGGGGGGGGGGGGTTGTGGTGGTGGCAGTTGTGTGGTGACCCTCTGCATGACTAGCGATGCAGGTGGTGGTTTGGTGTTCATCGGGGACGTCACATGCGATGCGTGAACCGTGCTGCCACCAGGGCGTCGCGTGCCCGCCGTCCTTGCCGGGTCCGTCGTGCCGCCTCCTGGACATCACCAGCACCTGGGTCGTGTCTGCGTTCTGCGCCCGCCACTCCGCCAGCCTCCTCCTCCTCCTCCTCCTCCTGCTCCTCCTCCTCCTCCTCTGTGCTGGCACCACTGCCACTAGCTTCTCCCTCCGCCTCCTGCAACAGGTCATCTCCCCTCTGCATCGCGATGTTGTGCAGCGCACAGCAGACCACTACAATGCGAGCGACCCTGTCGGCCTGGTACTGCAGGGCCCCTCCGGAGCGGGCCAGGCACCTGAATCTCATCTTCAGGAGGCCAAGGCAGCGCTCCACCACACCCCTGGTTGCTGCATGGGCCTCGTTGTATCGTGTTTCCGCATTGGTCTGAGGCCTCGGTATAGGCGTCATCAGCCAAGACCTCAGCGGATAACCCCTGTCACCTAGCAACCAGCCCCTCAGCCGGGGGGGACGTCCCTCAAACATCGCAGGGATGAACGACTGCGCTAGTATGTAGGAGTCATGCACACTCCCTGGGAACCTTGCACAGACGTTCATGAACCTCATGTGGGGGTCGCATACCACCTGGACATTAATGGAGTATGTCCCCCTCCTGTTTGTGAACACTTCCTTGTCCACAGCAGGCGGGCGCATGGGGACGTGAACACAGTCGATTGACCCCTGAACCCTCGGTATCCCGGCCACACTGGCAAATCCACGGGCTCGTGAGTCTTGACTTGCTTGGTCCTCGGGAAAGGTGATGTAGCAATCGGCGATGGCATAGAGGGCGTCGGTCACATCCCGGATACACCTGTGGACCGATGACTGGGAGATCCCGGAGACGTCCCCGCTCGGAGACTGGAAGGAGCCGGTAGCATAGAAGTTCAGAGCGACCGTCACCTTGATGGCTACCGGGATCGCGTGTCCTCCCCCCGTTCCACGTGGGGCGAGGTGCGACAGGAGTTCGCAGATATGTATCACCGTCTGCCTACTCAGCCGGAGTCTTCTCCTGCAGGTGATGTCCGGCATTGTTAGGAAAGAGACCCGGACACGGTACACCCTCGGCTTTGGTCGTCGCCTCTGACGCCGTGGCTGCACCCTCACTCTCTCCTCTTCCTCTTCCTCCTCCTCCTCCTCCTCCTCCTCCTCCTCCTCCTCCTCCCCCCCCCCCATGCTGCTCGACGACTGGCAACTCCTCGGCCCTTCCCTCTGCTGCTGCAGCTGGCCCTGCAGCCACTGCGGGTTGTGGGTGTGGATGCTGCTGCATCTCCAAATCCAGTAGAGCGGCCCCAACCACTGCGCAGAACATAGCCGTTCTGTTCCCATGCATCGTGCTAACCTACAGAAGAGTGGTAGGAGGCAGAGAAACGGGACATGTTAGACGGACGTTAGTCGACACCTCGGCAGCCGCCAGCCATGGGATACCAGTGTGTCCCGGTGGCCTGGTCGCGCTGCTGACACGCGGTCAGCCTAACCCCTGGTCACTTTCTGCATCCAACGGCCAGTAAACTATGGCCTCCTCACGGGTGCGTCAGTGGCCTGTGGCCGGAAGCCACAGGGGAACCAGCGGCCGTGTCCTCGTCACCTGCACATCATGGCATGCTGGCAGACATTTTGTTACGGGGTTGGACGGCTCACTCTCTACCTAACCCCCCCCCTCCGTCGCCCCCCACTGCCTCCTCCGTCTCCCCCACTGCCCCCTCCGTCTCCCCCACTGCATCCTCCGTCTCCCCCACTGCCCCCTCCGTCTCCCCCACTGCATCCTCCGTCTCCCCCACTGCCCCCTCCGTCTCCCCCACTGCCTCCCCCATCTCCCCCACTGCCTCCCCCGTCTCCCCCCCCCCCCCCACTGCCCCCGTTCTGGACCCCCTCCCGTTCCCAGGGATGCCTTCCCCGTTGTGGCCAGACTCGAGCGGTGCGCTGAACGGTGAGCTGAGCGGTGCGCAGAGTGGTGCCCTGACCTCCTCCAAGCAGTCGTCAGCCAGGCCGACTGGTTGACGAATTTAAAAAGCAGGTGTGTTTCACGACATCCAAACAGGGCGCCATGACGTCGGGACTTCGGCCCATCCGGGCCGGTGAATAGCGGGGGGGCTCTCAGTGGCAATTCTGGTCGTGTCAGGGGCGGGAAGGAGGCGTTTGTCGGGAAACGCGACTCCGACAATTTGCGGGGTTCGGAGAATAGCGGGAGGGCATCGGAACAGCGTCGCCGTAAAAATTTCCGACGCCCGCTATTCTCCGAACCGTCGTGAGTCCGGAGAATCGCGCCCGTGAAGGTTAGGTGGCGTTACAGAGATGGGAGGGAGGGGACGCAGTTGGCCTCGGTAGGGTTCTCTTTTAGGGGTTGGCACAGACTTGATGGGCTGAATTGCCTCCTTCTGCACTGTTGGTTTTCTATACCTTCTGGTAACTGCCTTATTTTCTAGCTTTTATCTTTCTCTCCCTTCCTTTTCTGACAGTGTTGACTCGTACTGGCCACCCTCATTCAAGCAGCTAATCTTCACGTGTAACCCTATGAGCATTAGCAGGCCATCTGACTGTTGGTAACACAATAGCCAAGATCATTTGCAGCAACCTTACATGCTCATTTCCTCGCAGTCACTGGATAATAATCTGGAGCAGGAATTGGGTGATTTTCTTTCACCGCTTCCCTAGCCTAGGATGCTGCCTCCTGTTTGGCACAACAAATCTGATTGAGATCAGCTAACTCAACCCAATGTGTTGCAGTAGCACAATGGACTGTTTCCATTGCGTTTTGGCAGGTGCTACAGCTCAATTTTAAGAACAAAACATTTTTTAAAGAAGGCTAATTGTCTTATATAGGCCTTTCAATCTGATTGCTCGAACAGCAGAGGTGATCAGTGAGCTCAGTTGGCTGGACAGCTGGTTTGTGGTGCAGAGTGAGGACAACAGCTTGGGTTTAATTCCTGTACTGGCTGAGGTTATTCATGCAGGCCTCGAACCTTGCACCTTCCCTATGGTGTGGTGAGCCTCAGGTTAAATCACCATCAGCCAGCTCTCTGAAAGCATCCTATGGCCCTTGGGGACGATGGTGACTTTCATACAATAGAATATCAGAATATTTTATACAATGTTGCAAACTGCTAAAGTTGAAATCTCATATTTGAATGCTCCACAGAGAGCAGTGGGTCACACTCTATCTGGATATTTGAATTTAAAGTTCCATTTCAACAACACACCTGGGCACATTCAGTGATCACAATAGACCGCGACATTGCGAGGCAAATGACGAGGCAGCGCTTAATCACGACAGTGATAATAATCTTGATTTATAATCTTTACTAGTGTCACAAGTAGGCTTACATTAACAATACAGTGAGGTTACTGTGAAAATCCCCTTGTCGCTTGTTCGGGTAAACTGAGGGAGAATTCAGAATGTCCAATTCATCTAACAAGCACGTCTTTCAGGACTTGTGGAAGGAAACCGGAGCGGACACGTGGAGAACGTGCAGACTCCACATAGACAGTGATCCAAGCCGGGAATCGAACCCAGGTCCCTGGCCCTGTGAAGCAACAGTGTTAACCACTGTGCTATCGTCACTACCACAGGCTGCTTATAACTGTACATAAGTGCAATACATTACATTATATTGCTGTAGACACAGTTTTGTCTTTCACTCAAGGCTGTGGGCAGAGTTTCTTTTTTTTAAATTTAAAGTACATCATTCTTTTTTTTCCAATTCAGGGGAAATTTAGTGTGGCCAATCCACCTACCCTGCAGATCTTTGGGTTCTGGGGGTGAAACCCATGCAACAACGGGCAGAATGTGCAAACTCCACACGGACAGTGACCCAGAGCAGGGATCGAACCTGGGACCTCAAGCGCCATGAGGCGGCAGTGCTAACCACTGTGCCGCCATGCTGCCAGTGGGCAGAGTTTCTGAGCACTTTGCATGGTTCTTCCCAGTTCCTGATGGTATTTCTTTTATCACATAGAGCCATCTGGTGAGTAGATATTTTCTGTTTAAATATGCCGACCTGGAACCAGATTTACACTTGACTGGCAAAGGCAAACAACAAAACAGCATGCCAATTTCCAGGGTCTTTCAATTTAGTGATACTACCACATGTTCTCTCATTGTTATTCTTGGCTACAATATCCAGTGAATAGTTAATCCCATTAATTGGGCTCAAAACACTGTGTAGCAAACTACATAATTTTATCAGGAATTACACAAGGTAGTCCGACAGTATCTGCAACGTTTCATTGGGCAACCCCGTTCCATTACAGAAATACACATGTAACTGCAGTGAATATTACAGTTTCTCCTCTTTAAAAGGAAACAATTTTTAATAATTTTAGTTCATAGAAACCCCACATGATTAACTTACAAATACCAGGAAATGTAGTTTGTCCACATAACTGGCAGATGGTGGCGTTGTCATAATGTCACTGGAGAAGTCATCCAGATGTCCTGGGGGCATTGGTTCAAATTTCACCATGACCGCTGGTGTAAATTGAATCCAACTAATTAATAAAATTAATTCTTGAAAATCTGGAATTGAAAGCTGGTCTCAGTACTGGTGACCTTGAAACAATCATAAACAGGCAGAAAAAAACAATCTGGTTCACTCATGCCCTTATGGGAAGGAAATCTGAGGCGGAATTCTCCGACCCCCCGCAGGGTCGGGGAATCGCCCGGGGTCGGCGTAAATCCCGTCCCCGCCGTGGCCGTAATTCTCCGCCACCCGGGAATCGGCGGGAAGTCTCGCCACTGTCAGGCATCTCCCGCCGACGTGGTTTAAACCACCTCTGTGCCGGCGGGATTGGCGGCGCGTGCGGGCCCCTGGGGTCCTGGGGGGGCACGGGGCAATCGGACCCCGGAGGGTGCCTCCACGGTGGCCTGACCCGCGATCGGGGCCCAAAGATCGGCGGGCGGGCCAGTGTCGTGTGGGCACACTCTTTCTTCTACCGCCACCACGGCCTCCACCATGGCGGAGGCGGAAGAGACCCCCCGTACCGGCGCGGGCCTAGCCAACCACTCCGGTGTCGGGCCTCCCCAAAGATGCATAATTCTCCGCACATTTAGGGGCTAGGCCCGCGCCGGAGTGGCTCCCGCTACGCCCACTGGCGCCAACGGCCTTTGGCGCTACGCCGACCGGCTTCGGGGCTGGCCGAAAGGCCTTCGCTGGTCGGCGTGAGTCCGCGCATGCGCTGGAGCGTCAGCTGCCTCTGACATCACCACCGGCGCATACGCGGTATGGGGGGTCTCTTCCGCCTCCGCCATGGTGGAGGCCGTGGTGGTGGCGAAAGTAAAAGAGTGCCCCCATGGCATTGGCTCGCCCGCCGATCGGTGAACCCCGATCGCGGGCCAGGCCACCGTGGGGGCACCCCCCGGGGTCTGATCGACCCGCGCCCCCCCCTCCCAGGACCCTGGGGGCCCGCTTGCGCCGCCAATCCCGCCGGCACAGAGGTGGTTTGAACCACGTCAGCGGGAGAAGCCTGACAGCGCGGGACTTCGGCCCATCGCGGGCCGGAGAATCGCCGCGTTGGCCCGCCGATCGGCGTGGGGGGGGCATACCGATCGGCGGGGCGTGATTCCCGCTCCCACTGATGGTGGCGGAGAATTCCGGCCATGGTGGGGCGGGATTTACGCCGGCCCCAGGCGATTCCCTGACCCTGCGGGGGTTCGGAGAGTTCCGCCCCGGTAAGGATGGCAGATTTCCTTCACTATTGGATGGGTTTTTATAACAATCGACAATGGTTTCATTAGGCCTAATGAAATTTTTATTAAATTTAAAATTCGCCACCTACTGTGGTGGGATTCGAACTCAAGTTCCCAAAAGACCAGTGACAATACCATTGTGCCACCACCTCAAGGCCACAATGCGGTTGACACAAGGTTAAATAGGGATGGAAAACAAATGTCTTGCCAATGATGCACACATCCCATGAAAGATTTTTTAAAAAGCTCACAAGACACCACAGGGTAGATTTTATAAATATGTTAATTTCACCTGGAGGAAGCCAATATTAGGAATTGAGTTTTCCCACCTCCCAGGCACAATGTTAGTTTTTACATGTACACTGATGGCATCCAACTCTACCTCATCCCCGCCTCTCCAGACTCAGCCACTGCTGTTAAATTAACTATTTAACCCACATGTAATACCGGATGAGCTAAAAATTCCTTCACTTAAAAATTGGGCTTTCTCCCCAGCAACAGTCTGAGCTTAAGCAAGTCTGCTTGCAATCTTGGTGTCACATTTGACAGAGATGAGCTTCTCACCTCATTTAGTGTCATCACTAAAATCGTTTATTTCCACCTTCTCAGTGTCGTACTATTTCACCTGTGCCTCAGCTGATCTGCTCCTGAAACCCTCATTCATGCGTTTGGTACCTCGAGACTATTCCAATGCACTCATGGCTGGTCTCCCACATTCTCCTGTCTGCAAACTCGAGGTTCCCCAAAGCTCTGCTGCCCATGTCTTAACTTGCACCTAGTCCCATTCCTCTATACCCTTGTGTTTGCTTCTGGCCAAGCAATGTCTTCAATTTATAATCCTCATCCGTGTTTTCAAAGCCTTGCCCCCCCTCCCCCCCCCTTCTCTCTCTATGTAATCTCCTCCAGTCCCACAACCCTCCAAGATATCTGCGCTCCTCAAATTCTGGCCTTACGGGTGCATCGTAATTTGAACAGTTCTATCTTTGGTGGCTAGACATTTAGTTTTCTAGTCCCAATCTCCAGAATACCTTGCATCTCTCCATCTTTCTACCTTGCCTTCTTCTTTAAGACGCTTCTTGAACCCCACTTTGATCAAGCTTTTGATCATCTGATCTATTATGTGGCTCAGTGTCGTGTTTATTGTTTAATGCTCCTCTGAAACACCTTGTGACATTTGATTGCATTAAAGGTGTTGTATACATCTAACTTTTTGAGTGATGATGTTGATGACAGAGTTGGAGGAGATTGCAGAGATAGGAAGGGCTGAGTTTATGGAGGGAGTTGAAAACAAGGATGAGAATTTTAAAATCAAGCCACTGCTTGATAGGGTTCCAATGTAGCTGAACAAACACAGGGGTGGTCAGGAATGGCTCTTGGTGCAAGTTAAGACATGGGCAGCAGTAAGAGCCACCAGTAAGGAACTGGGAACTTTTGACAGTGAGAGTCATCCTCAACACTCAACTGGTGGCAGAGGATGAGGAACAAGAGCAGTAGCAGCAAGGGGAACTTTACAGAGCTACAATAGAATGACTGAGGGTGCTTCAGAGAAAGGCACTGCTTGCAGACACACTACCCTGCACATTGGAGTATGAAGACCAAGCTTACTTATCTTTCGGAGGAGCAATGTGCCAAGAGGCTGTGGTTCTCCAGACAAGTGGGCCACAGGCCTGCACAGATTCCGGCAGGGATACCTACTGCCAGCTGGTCAATCCTTCCCCAGTGACTCAGAAATAACCATGCTTCTTGGTCATTTTGCTTCAGGTCCATTTTAGCTTGCAGCTGGGGTCATGTGTCACATCTGTCAACCTGCACCCCGTGGCTGGTTTTGACCACCTTTTTGCTCCAAGGCAAGTTATGACATCAAGTTCTCCATGGTTGCATCTCGCCGACAGAATAGCACAATAATTGATATTGAAGTAGCAGAAAAAACCGGGGAAGTAGCAGTAGCAGCAAGGGGAACGTTGGCAGATGAGGTGCCTGTCGTCACTGTGGGATCCTCTCATGGCACTCTGGATGAGAGCGGCAGCTCCTCCTTCCCACAACAACTACGCGATGTCCAACCATGTCATTGGTCCCACTCTCCCAGGCAGCCAGAGGATGACCCACAAGGTCATCTGGGCCGGAATGACAGCAGAATCTGCAATCTACCACCAATGATAGGTGACGTGTGTTCTTTTCATCGGTGTGATGCGTGGTTTGAGTGTGATTTTAGCAACCATATCATATGTTGTTCCTTGTTTTGAACCTTGGTAAAGATATAAATCAAGAATTGCATCAATACCCTGAGTGTCTTTCATGTGTTTCATAAGTGCACGTCTCATCAATGCTTTATGTTAGATGGCACGAGCAGCAAACCTTATTGCAGAGTTTGTGAGGTGACATTGCGGTCATGTCATTGTTCCCTCAGTAATGTGTGTTATGGTGGCATCAATGAGATTGAAGCCATGCCATGGCAGCCTCACTGAAGGTACATTGAATCTGGCTTCTCTGGTGTCCTTGCCTCCCTGCGGGCTCCTCAATTCTGCCTTCTTGTCTTCACATTATGCCTGGTGGGATCCTCATCAGACCCAACTTTGCTACTCTCACCTTCCAGGGGGTCTTTGCCATTGTCACATTATGCAGAGCACAGCAGACAATGTCAATAAGTGACACAAGCTCCGAAGGATGTTCCAGTTCTTCCCCTGATTGATCCAGGTATCTGAATTTCATCTTCAGCAGCCCAATGGTCCCTGCAACTACCACCCTTGTGGAGATATGTCACTGATTGTACCTCACTTCTGCCTCTGTTCTAGGGTGCTGGAGTGGCATCATGAGCCAAGTTTCCACGGAATACTCTTTGTCACCCAGCAACCAACTATCCAGCTGAGTTGGACCCATGAACAGCCTTGGCATCTGGGCTGTCACAGGATGTATGTGTCATGGGTGCTGCCAGGGTACCTTTAACAGTCATGTAGAATCTGGAACGAAAACAGAAAATACTGGAAAATCTCAGCCGGTCTGACAGCATCTGTGGCGAGAAAAGGGAGCTAATGTTTCGAGTCTGGATGACTCTGTCAAAGCTGAGTCATCCAGACCCGGAGCATTAGCTTCCTTTTATCTCCACAGATGCTGTCATTGACCTGCTGAGATTGCCCAGTATATTCTGTTTTTGCTTCAGATTCCAGCATCCACAGTAATTTGGTTTATCTTGCAGAATCTGGGCCTTGTGGTCGGACACTATCTGCATGTTCATGGAATGTTCAAGAAGGCACCCAGCTGACCTGATAGCGTTGTGATGACCATATGAGTATAGTCTATGGGACTCTAAATCCAGTGTAACCCAGCGATAGCTTCAAAACCTCTGGCTCACTCAGCTTGGCTGGCTTCATCCGTCCAGTAATGAATGAACGTGAGGACCTGTCTGAACAGAGGGTGATCAGTGATGAATTTGATGTAATTGTGGACAGATGACTGAGACACTCCACAAAGGTACCGCACTGAGTCCTGGAAAGGGCTACTGTGACCTGTCGAGCCACTGGCATTGGATAACCACTTATGCAGTTGGAGGCAATCTCAAGCCCAATCACTTGCAATAATGATGTCACGGTATCCCTGGAGAAGCCAAGCCTCCTGAATCACTAGATCTCATACATGTTGAAATAGCTGGATGACTGCCTGTACTCTGCAGGTGCAGAATAGTGGCATCTTCTATGGGCTATTTCACCTTGCTCTCCCTGCTGACCCCGCATTTCCTGCCCCTGCGCCTCTCCTCCCATAGGTCTCTTCCTCTGTTACAGTCTGCGGACATCTGGCTTCCCTTCTCTTCTTCCTCAGACCACCCCCACTGCACCCTCCTCCCTCCCCCACAGCAGAGTAAACAATCCCCATCTGCTGAAATTCAGATGGCATTGCCCTGTGGACTAAAGGCTGCACTGGGCTGAAATGCTCCAAGAAAGTTAACAGGACAAAAGAGTCTTCAGAGCAATGCAAACAAAGCAAATGCTTCAGAGACGGAACCAAAGGAAAAACTCTAAAATCTCAGCATTAAAGTAGCAATAAACTCTCACCTGAAACTTAATAACTCAGGCCGCCTTTTATCCTGTCCTTGGATGGGACAGTTGAATAAAACAGAATGGCCGACTGTCTATGTCACCTGTGTGATGAGTGCAAACTCGCACGGGCAATGTACTTTTTAATTGCCTCAAGTGGCTGAGTAATTGTTGGCGGGTGTGCTTCCCACTCCCACACACGCCCGCTGATCATAACGGAACGTGATATTTCACGGTCTTCTGGGTCAAACATTCGGCCTAACATTCTTGCCTACAGTGTCAGTTAGCTCTGCTGGCTGGACAGCTGGGGCGAAATTCTCCAACCCCACGCAGGGTCGGAGAATCGCCCGGGGGCGCCGATAATCCCGCTCCCGCCATGTTCAAAATTCTCCCACCCGCCATAAAACGGCGTTCATCAAGTCCCGCCGCCCGCCTCGGAGAACGGCTGGCACCGGCGGAATGCCATTGTTTTTTGTGGCTTAATTATTCTCCGGCCCGGATGGGCCGAAGTCCCGCCGACGTGGCCACGGGTCACGTCAGCGAAAATCAAAGTTGGTTTATAACGGCGTCAGCCATTGATGATGGTTGACGCCGTTCAGCCTGGAGGTGGGTGACAGGCCGGGGAGAAAGATAAATTACCTACTTCGAGTGCCGGGGGGGAGGTTTGTGAAGAGAGAGAGTGAAATCACTTACTTTGAGTGCCGGTGGGTTGGGGGGAGGGGTTTGTGAAGAGAGAGAATGAAATCACTTACATCGAGTGCCGGGGGGTAGGGGTGGAGGGGGGGGGGGCGGGGGCGGGGGGGTGGGGGGTGGGGGGGGGGTTGGTTGGGGTGGGGGGGTGGGGGGGTGGGGGTTTGGGTGGGGGTGTGGGGGTTGGGGTGGGGGGGTTGTTGGGGGTGGGGGGTGTTGGGAAGAGAGAGAGTGAAATCACTTACTTTGAGTGCCGGTGGGTTGGGGGGAGGGGTTTGTGAAGAGAGAGAATTAAATCACTTACATCGAGTGCCGGGGGGGTAGGGGTGGAGGGGGGGGGGGGGGGGGGGGGCGGGGGCGGGGGGGGGGGGGTTGGTTGGGGTGGGGGGGTGGGGGGGGTGGGGGTTTGGGTGGGGGGGGTGGGGGTTGGGGTGGGGGGGTTGTTGGGGGTGGGGGGTGTTGGGAAGAGAGAGAGATAAATCACTTACTTCGAGTGCCGGGGGGTAGGAGTGGTGGGGGGGGGGGGGGGGGGGGGTTTGGGTTGGGGGGGGTGTTGGGGGGTGGTGGTGGGGGGGCGCTATTTATATCATGTTTCGCCGGGCGGCGTTGATTATGTTGCCCGACGTCAACCGACGCGCCACTTCCGCAGCGGGAGAAACTGACGCGTACAGCGTCACTCCGCTGCTGGCCCTTTCGGGACGGGAGAATTCGGGATAATAAGCGGGCCCCGATGCCTGAGTCACCAGCGCCGTTTTTGCCCGCCGGTCAAGGGCGTCACGGTGGACTTCGGTGAATTTTGCCCCTGGTTTGTGAATGTAAGAACACTAACAAATGTGGGTTCAAATCCGCTACTGGCTGAGGTTGTTCATGATGGCCCTGCTTTCTCACCTTAGGGGCGAGATTCTCCGACCCCCCGCCGGGTCGGAGAATCGCCCGGGGCCGGCATCAATCCCACCCCCGCCGTGTCCCGAATTCTCCGCCACCTGGGATTCGGCGGGGGCAGGAATCCGCCACGCCGGTCGGCGAGCCCCCCCGCGGCGATTCTCTGGCCCGCGATGGGCCGAAGTCCCGCCGCTCACAAGCCTCTCCCGCCGGCGTGGATTAAACCACATACCTGACCGGTGGGATTGGCGGCGCGGGTGGGCGCCAGGGTCCTGGGTGGGGGAGGGGGGGGGCGCGGGGCGATCTGACCCCGGGGGAGTCCCCCACGGTGGCCTGGCCCACGATTGGGGCCTACCGATCCGTGGGCGGGCCTGTGCCGTGAGGGCACTCTTCTACTTCCACCTTTGCCATGGTCTTCACCATAGCGGAGGCGGAAGAGACCCCCTCCCCTGCACATGCGCCGGTATGATGTCAGCAGCCGCTGACCCTCCGGCGCATGCGCGGACTTACGCCGGCTGGCGTGGCGACAAAGGCCGTTCACGCCAGCCGGCGGAGCAGGAACCACTCCGGCGTGGGACAAGCCACTCAATATAAGGGCTTGGCCCCGAAAGGTGCGGAGACTTCCGAACCATTCGGGCGGCCCGACGCCGGAGTAGTTCAGACCACTCCAACAAGCCGAGACCCCCCGCCCCGCTGGGTAGGGGAGAATCTCGGCTCAGGTGTGTGCCCCACACGTCTCCAAGTAGAGAGCAGCTTCTGGGACTGTACTTACATTTATTACAGTTCTTCTTTTGTAAAGCTATGCAATATAATCCTGTCAGAGTAAGCTGAAGTACGTGTAACTGATTATCGATAGGTAGGTGGTAGGTAGTCCCGAAAGTGTCTTCAACTACAATGGCTTTGAATTACCGTGCTTGAGTCATTTTAAAACATTTAAAGCAACAAACAAACTGACCAGAAAATAACTTTGAAAAATAAGGGTTTCAACATATGGGGAAATGTCTAATAGAAACATAATAATAAAAAAATGTGGTATAACTATTGCACTAATTAAAATGGAAGCCTGTTTCCCTTTCAGAATTTAATTGATCCTTCTTTACACCTGTTCTAGAAGGCAAAAAACAAAGCTGGGGCAAATCCTGTTGAATTATGTCAGTTGTTTACTTGCATGGAACCTGTCCATTTTGTAAGACAAAGCGCAAAATGTGCCAAGGGGAATGTACAATTGAAGTTCAGTCAGAAACAGAAAACATGTCCCCTTCTACTACTGCAATTTCCCAATGCACACCACACCATCACTGAATTATAACAACATAGCCTGTAATTACAGTACAATCAAATCCATTTGAATGCTGTTTCAAAGTGAAATGACAAACTATTAAAAGCAACTTTGATGTGGCCACTACAGAGCAATGACGGCCCAGCACTTGGACCTGTGCCACAAACTGGCATGTCGTGGGACATCAGGTCGAAACTTACTCCAAGCTGGACTACATGTTGATCATTTCTATAAAAACTAGCAGGTCAACATACATCCATAAACACTAGTATAGCTTCTTGAAAGAAATTAGCTTTATGGCTGGTCTTAAAGGAGAAGACAGAGGTGGAGCATGGTGGTTAGCATAAATGCTTCACAGCTCCAGGGTCCCAGGTTCGGTTCCCGGTTGGGTCACTATCTGTGTGGAGTCTGCACGTCCTCCCCCTGTGTGCGTGGGTTTCCTCCGGGTGCTCCGGTTTCCTCCCACAGTCCAAAGATGCGCGGGTTAGGTGGATTGGCCATGCTAAATTGCCCGTAGTGTCCTAAAAAGTAAGGTTAAGGGGAGGGTTATTGGGTTACGGGTATAGGGTGGATACATGGGTTTGAGTAGGGTGATCATTGCTCGGCACAATATGAGGGCTGAAGGGCATGTTCTGTGCTGTACTGTTCTGTGTTGGAGAATAAAAGGGATTTAGAGAGGGAATTCCAAAGTGTGGGGCTGAGGCAGTTAGAGGCATAGGCACCGATAGCTGGGAAATCTCTGTCAAATCCAAATATTCAGCACAATGCCTCTAAAAGTACAAGGTACTTTCAGCCAGGTTGCAATAGCAAAGCTTCTGAAATATTACCTTATCTGTTAGGTTGATGCCTGGCGCTTGAAGAAATGTTCATATAGGGCCTAGCTTGCAAATTCACACTTGTGTGATTGATGAGTTCATTGTCTGGACCTCCGTGGTCCAGATTTGGTTTCTAGTGCCAGGGGGGCAGCACGGTAGAATTGTGGATAGCACAATCGCTTCACAGCTCCAGGGTCCCAGGTTCGATTCCGGCTTGGGTCACTGTCTGTGCGGAGTCTGCACATCCTCCGCGTGTGTGCGTGGGTTTCCTCCGGGTGCTCCGGTTTCCTCCCACAGTCCAAAGATGTGCAAGTTCGGTGGTTTGGACATGATAAATTGCCCTTAGTGTCCAAAATTGCCCTTAGTGTTGGGTGGGGTTACTGGGTTATGGGGATAGGGTGGAGGTGTTGACCTTGGGTGGGGTGCTGTTTCCAGGAGCTTGTGCAGACTCGATGGGCCGAATGGCCTCCTTCTGTACTGTAAATTCTATGATCAGCAGGGTGGTTTGCGTTACCCAGGATAGACTTCTTTTGCAGTCTTCTGTGCATGCGTAGGGGTGCCCTGGTGTGAAGCCTTTATTTTAATGGATCACTAGACCGGTCACGCAGTTAGTGGTCAGAGGTGCTAATGCCCCAGCAAAGTGGTGCTCGACCTCCACACGACAAAGGAAAAAAAATTAAAAATTAAAATCGCTTATTGCCACAAGTAGGCTTCAAATGAAGTTACTGTGAAAAGCCCCTAGTCACCACATTCCAATGCCTGTTCTGGGAAGCTGGTACGGGAATTGAACCCATGCTGCTGGCTTGCCTTGGTCTGCTTTAAAAGCCGGCGATTTAGCCCTGTGCTAAACCAGCCCCACAGGAATTCTACGCCCATCAAATCCAAGCCAGAATGTTAGAAATAAAACATCATATTTGTTAACTTCAGAATGATACAATGAGCACATATTTATAGAAATTGGTAAATCATAAAAAGGTGCAGGCATTGTTAAGGTATGAAGAGAGATAATGACTAATAAATTGAAATAATTCATGAATTTTGGGTGCTTGTTTGAAAAAGAACAAATAACCAATTAATGGCAGTTCTATTCTTTCGACTTTGTGTACAGAGTAGATTGGTCTCAAGATGCAAATAACTATGACGAACCCATCAGCGCTGCATTAGCCAATCAAATATAATCAATTTCTAAGCGAATATTTTTTGTTTGGCAATGGAAAAATAATGGCCGGAATTATCCAGCTGTTGGGATTCTCTTTTCCTACTGGCAGCGCACTCCCGCCCGAGTGTTTTCCTGATGGCGTGGGTGACTTCGATGGGAAATCCCATTGGCAAGCGGCGGGAGTACAGGGAGGACAACGGGTCTCTGAGAAACATGTGCTTGGGGACTGGGGAATCCACACCAATATCATTAAAAATTGCTATTTGACCCTCCAATGGGTTAGTACAGACCTTAAGCAAATAGGAACACAGAAATCTCAACTAATTCCGCCTTTGAAATGGTGATAAAGGGACATAATCTTCATCGGGGCTTTATCCAGTCCCTTTATCTCAATAATTATAAAGTGTGAAGTGTTAGAAACATTGATTAAATAAGGTGATCCTGGTGACATCACAAAGCACAATGTAAAGCAGAAGCACTTTCTGGACGGAAATTCATCATGGGGCCAAAATTACTGCCCTCGCCTTCCGAATACATAATTGGCAACCTCAAAGAAGAAATAATTTCCTGCTTCACCTATGCACCAGTGCAACACAATGTAGCAAGAGGAGTAGAATAACACAACAACTGCATAAAACAAACACTGTTACAAGAATTAGCTCAATTTTGATTTTGTTCCCAACAATAGAATGATCCTTTACAATGCTCAAATGCAGGATAGCAGAAGTTCCAAAGTGGCACCACATCATAAGCTGGCGTGGTTCCCCGCATGCGCAGACCGGCCGGCATTTTTGGCGCATGCGGGGGGGGCGGGGGGGCCATCCCACGCCGACTTACCTGCCAGGTCCCGCCGTGTGGGACTATACGAAACCCATGCTGGCTGGCGGGACTGGCCAAAAACGGACGGTCGCTTGGCCCATCGGGGCCCGGAGAATTGCAGGGGGGGGCTGCTGCCAACGGCCCCCGACCAGCGTGGCGTAAATCCCGTCCCGCCCGAAAAACGCATTGAGGAATGCGGTAGACCGCGTTGGGACGTCGGGGCGGGATTCGTGCCGCCCCTCGACAATTCTCCGACCCGGCGGGGCTCGGAGAATCCCGCCGCATGTTTTAACAAACAATTAAATCAAAGCTTCCTCTTCCTTTATACAAACCTCTTGTAAAGAAACAATATGAATTGTGCAAGGAAATGCTTTCTGGTATCAGTGACATCAAAGCTCAGCACTGGAGACTGGAAAGAATTCAACAATGCCAATTAATTTTTTGTATTATAATGTCAGCATTGATACACTTGCTGAAAACTGGCAAGGTGCAATATTTATGACAATGGATATCATTATAATTAAGATCAGATCGGCAAAAAGTCAGCATGGGTCTAGAAAATATTCCTGGATATCATAACCCTAAAGCTGGCTCCATAAATATGCAAAAAATTTGATTTTAATGTAAATGTGTCTCTATCATATCACTGTAGATCCTTTTAGAAATGTAAAGAAGAGTAGTGTAAAAAGCTTAGAAAAGAAACATGGGGCAAGATTCTCCCATCGGGAGACTAAGTCCCGACGCCGGAGTGAAAACCGGAGTGTTTCACTCTGGCGTCGGAGGCCGCTCCTCGCCCCCTATTCTCCCACCCCCGGGGGGCTAGGAGCGGTGCCGCGTCATTTATGCGTGTCGGGCCTTGGCGGCGTGTATTTATGCGGCGCCGCTTTTACATGCCGCCAAGGCCCGGCACGCGTAAACGGAGTGCATGGTGAGGTCTGGGGTGGGGGGTGGGGTGGTAGGCATGTGTGTGTGGCATGACAAAGACTAGTAAAGACTAGGGGGGTAATGTGGAAGGAGGGGGCTGGGTTAAGGGTGAGGTTTCACAACGGCAGGCAGAGGCGCAAGGAGGTCGATGGAGAGGTAAAACAGTGGGACTCAGAGGAAAGACTGTGGAGAGGGAAGCTGGACCCCAACAAGACTGCATGAAACACAGACAAACAATGGGGTCAAATGGATAGCACCTGTATTACTGGCTGGGGATGAATGCAAACTGCACATTATGGGGTGGGGACCTGTTGGTTGGGAGAATTGCGCCCATTACATTTAATATCACATCCTCCGTTGCAGCAGTACTGCACTTCTATGTAGTTAGATTGTGTGCTGAAAGCTTTGGCAGGGACTTGAACCCATAAGACCTTTGGCTTTGAAACAATTGTGCTAGCAATGAAACGTAGCTGACGTTTACTGTGCAGGCAGAGGCCATCATGTTTTTACTGGCTGTTTGCAAGAAAGATTTAAAACTGAACCCATAAGCTGAACTGTTCCCTCACCAGATCCTTTCATGTTCCAGTGCTTATCATATCCATCTGGTTTACCGTTGAAAGGTGCAATTTGTCTCTGCCTCAACTGTTCCTTGGAAAATACATTCTATACTCAATTTTTTCTCTGTTAAGAAATTTATCCTGATCTCTATTTCTGCTCATTAATTTGAAATAGATGATTTCTCATCATATTTTCCACCAGAAACCTGTTGATGTATCACTTTCTCCTCCCATACACTTGAGGCCATGGTTTCACATGATTTGTACAGTTAGTTTATCATCAGAATGTGTTCCTTCTTCAGCTTTTTCTGTAATTTGTATTCTTTCGTGGGGGGGGGGGCATCGTTGGGTGAACCAGACGAGTTTTGAGGAGAGCTTCATGGTGGTAGAGACCAGCTTTCAATTCCCAGTCAATTGATTGAATTTAACTTTCACCAGCTGCCACGGTGGGATTCGAACGCACGTCCTCAGAGCATTAGCTTGTGCCTCAGGTTTACTCGTCCAGTGACATTTCCACTGTGCCACCATCTTCCTCACTGCAATGTAAATGATCCCTCCACAAAGCCACATCCCTACTATTCCAACTAAATCCCACCCCGACCGCACGCCACCAGCCCACCCTGCAACCACCCCCCTTCCTCGCTCCTCTCCGCTTGCTGAAGGACAAATTTCATGGGAAGAGGCGGGAAGAGGTTGGGGGGCGTTGGTGCAGGGTGAGTGGGCAGGTTGAACATGCCCACTTGCAAAAAATTAACAACTGTGGAATGAGTTGAATTCAACTATGCCCCAGCAAATCTGCACTTTCATTGGGAGCTTTACTCTTTCACCAAAGATCTGGTGAAAAATGTCCTGTTTCCTGCAGGGATTGATGCAGATATGTGTATTGTGTGTATTATTGCAGAGAGAACTTATATTTTGATTGTACGATATCTAACAATTCATGAGCAAAGATTTGTTAGTGACCCATACAAAATCCATACAACCTACTCGATGAGCAGTTCAAGCAGGCCAGGCTGCAGAGCTTATTTCTGGCATTTCAGGTGCTGTCTGGGGATGAAGATGGGATGTCAAATGTACAACAGCCTCCTGTTTCGCTTCATGCCAGATGCCACCTTGGTGAGGCTGTTTGCATGCAGAACAATAACATGCAGAGCAGGCAGATCATGATGTCAATCAGCCTGCAACACTGATTTGAAGCAAATGGTGCCATTTTGGAGCTCAGTGTTCCACCTAATGCCCTCTCTTAATGTCACAGTTCTGAGGAAACATTAAGCAGAAGGAAGGTCCCCGACCAACATTGTTCAAAGTGATTATTAACCACTTTCAGCTCACTTAGAATCATAGAATCCCTACAGTGCAGAAGGAGGCCAATCAGCCCATCGAGTCTGCACCGGCCCTCTGAAAGAACACCCTATCTGTGGTCAGGCCCGCATTCTATTCCCGTAAATGAGCAACTCCACCTCACCTTTTGGACACTGAGGGGCAATTTTAGCATGACCAATCCACTTAACGTACATACCTTTGGACTGTGGGAGGAAACTGTGGGGCAACACGGTAGCATGGTGGTTAGCATAAATGCTTCACAGCTCCAGGGTCCCAGGTTCGATTCCCGGCTGGGTCACTGTCTGTGCGGAGTCTGCACTTCCTCCCCGTGTGTGCGTGGGTTTCCTCCGGGTGCTCCGGTTTCCTCCCACAGTCCAAAGATGTGCGGGTTAGGTGGTTAGGATTAGGTTAGGTTAGGTTAGGTTAGGATTAGGTTAGGATTGGCCATTCTAAATTGCCCGTAGTGTCCTAAAAAGTAAGGTTAAGGGGGGGGTTATTGGGTTACGGGTATAGGGTGGATACGTGGGTTTGAATAGGGTGATCATGGCTCGGCACAACATCGAGGGCCGAAGGGCCTGTTCTGTGCTGTACTGTTCTGTGTTCTAAACCGGAGCACCTGGAGGAAACAAGCACGGAGAGAAAGTGCAAACTCCACACAGTCACCTGAGGTCGAAACAGTCATCCAAGTGTAATAACAGTGATGACAACATCAATTCCCTGTCAACCCACAGTCCCAAACTGTACTTTCCCGCTGCCACTGAACGTCACAACACTCATTTGGCCACAATGAAAAAATTAACACCACCACAAAATAATCATTTTAATCCAGATGTCTCCATTTTGTATGCAAATTTAAACTCCTGGTGCCTCCCTACCATATACTTTACCTGTCATACTGCTCCTATTCAGTGCTATCCTTGTGGCTGCAGCCCTGATAGTGGATGGCTGCTGACATTTGCGGATGAGATTGTATTTGGCCTTGGAGGAAGACTTTGAGAAGTCCTGTGTGTAAAAAAGGTCTGACTTGGCATGAGCAGCAGCAGTCCGTACTGGCTGTGTGCCAGGAAGTAATGAGGGCACTAATGGAATGACAGCATTGAGAGCATGACTGCTGTCATCCTGAGAGAGGGCAACAGGTTGATGTTCTGTGGAGCCACTGCCACTCCCTCAGGGCAGTGTCTAACAATCTGACGGAGGATAGATTGCAGAGTTTCTATGAAATGCTGCAAACCCCCTTGAGTATCAACACCCACAGCCATGATGGCAGCAATCTGAGCTTCCACAGCAGCAGTCAGATGTCGGGTAGCTGCTACTTGACCGTCAGATGCTGCACTGTGGTTTGGAAATGTTTGAATAGTGACTCGTGCACTTATTGTTGAGTGGCTTGCTCGGCCATATGGAGTCTGGAGTCACGTGGTTCCCTGAAGGTCATGAGTGAACTCAGGTGGGGTTTTATGGCAATGGTTTCATGGTCATCATAGACTTTGAACTTCACATTTTTATGAATTCAGGTTTCCCCATCTGCCACGGTGGGATTTGAACCCAGGTTCCCAGAGCGTTATCCTGGATCACTGGCCCAGCGACAATATGACGACGCCACTGCCTGCCCCGTTTGAATTGCAATAGCCACCATGCCAATGCTGGAAAGGATGAGCTGTAGCTCTGCACACAACGTGGTGTCGAGAGAGTGGCAGACACCTCAGACACCTCCATGCTTCTTGCCGTTGACCACGGAGAAGTCGCTGTGAACCAAACGGTTGGTTGTGAATTCAGTGTTCTTCCGGAGGCTAACTTTTGATGTGCTCAAATGAGTCCTCTGTGCTGAAACATGTGTGTAGCTTTACCCTCCACAAAGCTAAAACCTGCATTATTCTTTCCTCCTGCCGTACTTGCAATGCCCTTGTGTCCTGTGTCTCACTATTTTCAGATTCTGCCTCTCAACTGTCCTCTAAGATACGTAAAGTGCCAGTATCCAGCTATTGGCTATAAATTTGAAATCAAGAAACAACAATGTGTCTTCATCTTCATTCTTCTTTCTGTTGCTCCACTGCCAGGCCAGATTTCTCCTCGTGGTTATCTGAAAGGTAAAGGACGTAAGGAATGTGAATTGTGTAAGGGTGAATGTGAGGTGTGAGACCTGATTGGTAGAGATTGTAGCTTGTTGAGTGATGGGGCTGCAGTGAACTGACCATTCGGGCAGTGTAGGATATCACCTGACCTCGCCAAGGGGAATAACAAAGATTGGAAAACCATGAAACCCCTCTTTGAGTCTCCAGCTCTCTCGTGGGAAGCAATCAAGGGGAACATCAAAAGGTTTTTCATCCTCAAAGGTATTCAGAAGGCGAGAGAGAGAGAGAGAGAGAGAGATTGGAAGGGGGGGGGGGGGGGGGGGGGGGGGGACATAGCCAGACTCCAGAAAAGTATGCAAAATCTGCTCCGGCTGCAGTCAATGGGGGTGGATGTCAAGGCAGATCTCCAACAGTTACCTCAGGGGCTTCAAAGGTCATCTTCCAGTTTAGAGTCCGCTCCGTGGAGCAGGATGCAACGTGATCGCGCTTCTTCTCCCGAAACAGCAGCCTGAAGGAAGAAGATGGCTCCGTAAAGTCATCGCAGTCTGACATTCTGAGTATCAACAAATCCTTTCATGCCGGACTGTATGATTGGAAGTCAATAGACAGCACGGCCTCCTTGTCTTTCTTGTCATCTATCATGAAGGTCTAAGGCGACAGTGAGCACGAAAGCTGGGACAAACCGTTAACCCTGGCAAAGGCCGTCAAGTCATTTCAAATGACAAAACTCCCTGAAGTGACGGATTACCGGCTGAGTTGTATTCGGCCCTGTGGGACTGGATCGGCCCAGACCTGCCGGAAGTGGACGAGAGTATGCCTCTGGATGGCAGCATGTCAAATCCATGAGGAAAGGTATCATCGCCCTCACCTACAAGCAGAAGGGGGAAAGGGAAGAAATTAGAAATTGGCGACCCATTTCACTGTTGAATGGGGATTACAAAATTATAGCCAAGGTCATTGCCAATCAGGTCAAGTCTGCTCTGGAGTCGGTGATCCATCCTGACCGAACAATGCTGCACCAAGCAGGAAGACCACACGCTACTCAAGGATATGATCGCCTACGTACAAGACAGGAAGGTGGACATCGGCCTCATCAGCCGGCACAAGGAGAAGGCGTTTGACAGAATATAGCACACGTACATGATGGATGTGCTTTCCAAAATGGGGTTTGGGGAAGGACTCTGCAATTGGATCCAACTGCTGTACACAAACATCAGTGTCACAGTCTCAATCAATGGGAATCAGAAAATTTGAAGATCAAATCTGGAGTCAGGCAGGGCTGCCCCCTTTCCTCTGTTCTGTTTGTGTGTTGCATAGAACTTTTTGCTGAGTCCATCAAGAAGGACCCGGGCGTAAGAGGATTGATGATCCCGGGCAGCGAAGGCATTCAGGTCAAGGCCTCCCTGTACATGGACAACGACACTGTCTTCTGCTCAGATCCCATGTCTTGAACACCTGCGACCAGTTCGAACAGGCCTCGGGAGCCAAGGTGAACTATGGTAAGAGCAAGGCCATGTTCTTTGGGCCAGAAAACATGGCTTTGCCGTTGAATGGTGAAATATTTCTCAGCACTACAGCCACCAAGAAACACCTTGCTAAAGGCACCATTCAGCGGACTTTAACAGAGAAGCAATTGAAAGAGAGGTTGAGAGTTTAGATAGGGAATTCTAGAGCTCAGGGCCATGGCAACTAAAGGCACGACTGCCAATGAAAGAGCAATTCAAATCAGGGTTTCTCAAGAGGCCCGACTTAAAATAGTACTTTTATCTTGGAGGCTTCTGTGGCTGGAGAAGATTCTGGATTTGGCAGAAATAGGGCCACGGAGGTCTTCGAAAACAAGAAAAAGAATTGCTTAGCCGGGAGCCAATGTGGGTCAGCAAGCTGTGGGCAGATGAACACACACCTCCCCTCTTATACTCCGACATCTAACTGGGGAAATTAAGAAAGGCTCACAACTCTTCTTTGTAATACTTTATTGTAACATTGATTAACTTACAAATATTAGTACCCTGTTCTCCTTAAATTAAATCAGTGCTTCAAAACACTGTTTACCAATCCTAACATCTGAGCTGCAATCATTTTGTTAAACCTTGAGGAGTTGCTGCTCTTTCTTTTAAAATTTCTCCAGTTTAACCATCCCAATTTTAGCTCATCCAATTTCTTCACTAAAATTATTTTCTGGGGAACTCCATACTGTGCAGTGCTGCTACTGCTAAACACATATATTTTTAAAAGTGCAAAAAATCACATCCATAACGATGATTGCCACAAAGTCCTGCCTCTTTTGATTGAGCCTTCCAACATATTGCAACAACTTTGCATCTGGATTCATGAATAGGCCATTAACATATTTTTTGTATTTCAATGGGGAAGAGCTTTGCTTATCACATTATTAGGCTTTGTTTTAATGAAGCAGTTCTTGGCAATTTGCATTTCCAAGGAGTATGAGGATACACCCAGCCACAATGGTTCCATAGCTCATTAGTCTGCAAGTATTATTTACAGTTCCTAAGCAGCTTTCACAATCTGATGTTGGAGACAAATTTCTCTGAATCTTGAAAAGACACAGTTCATTCTGTGGCTTAATTGCCTCTCTCATCTATTGATCAGATTACTGAAACATCGTTCATTTTGTCTGTGTCAGGTTTTCAAGGCTTTTTTTAGGTCCAGTTCCAAGGGAATGCCAGGAGGCAAACCAACTTCTGAAAATTGTCTATTACGACCAGCCTTTCTTCTGTGCCTTCTTTTGGGCTGCTAAATGTTGGCTTATTTCAAGTTGAGCGTGATCTTGGTGAAGGGCCCGCTACAAAGAAGATCTCATGACTGCATTCCTTTATACAGCTTTTTATCTTTCTTTTGCTATACTTTTCCTCTTTCATCTTTATATCTATTGTTTTTACATCCCTTTGGAAGTCCCCTTTCGCTGAACATATAGACCCCTTGTATTATTTCTCATGGCTTCTACTTTTGGGTAAAAACAAACTTGATATTTTGCTTTATTTATTTATCATTTTTGAAAGTTGTAGAGTTTACTTTTGAAACACACTAGTTAAACTTCAAGCCACTCTCCTTGTCTTCCTAAAGTTACTTTTCATTCATCGTTCCCAATTTAGCTCAGGCGTATTTCAATGGAAACATTTTGAAGTGTCATTTTGGGGCATATGGCGAGGTGTTCCTTGACGTCCTTTTTGGCGAGATCGCGGCCCATATTAGATGGCACTTAGTGCCGAAAATGTCATGTTAATCGCGCCATTATCGGTTGTCTCATTGTCCGATTCATCAGAATCATGTCTCAGCGTCTTGCCGCTAACAAGGGGGAGCTGCCATGCCACTCACTCCCAGTCAACACACAAGCATGGCAGGATACTGACCTGCTCCTCACTTTGGCGATGCCAACCTGGCCAGGCTCCTCAATGCCGTTGATGTGAGATGGGGAATTCTGTTCTCCCAAGGAGGTCGGAGGCCCAACAGCAGGGCCAGCCCTGCTGCCTGGGAGGCAATGGTGGCATCACTCAGTACAGGCAGCATGATCAGGCGGACCACCGTCCAATGTCAGAAGAAGACCAACGACCTCCACTGAGCTGAAAGGGTAAGTTACCACGTCTCTCCTGGCATCAATTCTGCCTGTCCACCCTCAATTTTTTAAACTGCCACCCCCCCCACCACAGATCACAGGTTGACACCTCGCACCCTCCCCACATCAATCTTCATGCTTCTTCCTCAGCACCCCCAAGCACCCACCAGCACAACCCCTTCATGTCCAGATGCAGTACCCACACATGCTACGTGCTGTATACCCCCATTGACCCATCAAGTGTGCGGTTTACAATGTCCTCTTTGTCTCCATGGGAGAAGATAGCCCATAATTAATGGGAAAGGGGCAAGACGAGGATGGAGTCCCAGAGATCCGAGTCCTCACCCCCGATAAGGAATGGGCTCTGGAGGTTATGGGGTTGACACAGGAGAGACCGGTCACTGACAGTGAGATTGGCCTGTGCCACAAAGGTGAGGATCCATTGCCCCTTCACCCATATGACCTGTCTCAAGTGAGTTGTTCATGTCAGACTAAATGATCCTTCCCTCTCACTGACCACATGCTCATTCTCTTGCAGGATCTCCATCTGATGAGGCAGGGTCATCTGGAGTTGTTCCAGCCCCGTCGCCCAAGAGATCACCTTGGAGGTGAGCTCTGAGGAGACCACCAGCAAGGTATCACAGCTAGCACACGTACCTTCCACCAGCGCAGAGACACACACTTCAGTGGGTGACATTACTGGAGTGGCATCTCAGGCACAATCTTCTGAGCTCTACGCAGTTGCTGTTGCACATCAGGTGGAGGCAGGAACATCCAAGGAAGACAGCAGTCGGAGGTCTGCTGGATTCCTGGACTCAGCTGGGTCCCAGTCAGATACCTAGCCTCTGGATAACGTTCTCCCAGAGCTGGTGCAGATGATTAGACACAACTGTGACATTCAGGTACTGATGCCAGGTACATTCGAGCAACTGCATAGCCGATTGAAGGAGTCACAAAAGCTGGGGTTGGAGGAGATGTTGTCGACCATACGTGGCACCGAGGCCAACAGTCTTAGAGTGGCCACTGCAGTGGGAAATCTGGGAGCACAACATCCACAACTTGAGTGATGGTGTCCAAGGCGTGCCTCAGTCTTTGACAATCATGGCTGAAGGCCTCGACATTATCTCCCAGTCACTGAGGGCCATGTTCCAGACGCAGATAAACATTGCTGAGGCACTCCAGAGCATGGCCCAGTCACAGAGTAGCATCACTGAGGGCAACGACACCATGATGCAGACAATGGGGAGCTGCCAGGATTGGCAAAGCCGATGACTCAGAGGCCTGTGGATCTCAATCAAACTGCCCTTATGTCCCTTGGAGACCCCCAGGGCCCTCAGTGCACCGTCAGGGAGGAGGAAGCACTGGAGGCCAACTTGGAGCCTCCCACCAAGGATATAACAGCAGTCTCCAGTTCTCCAGAAGCATCCCCCCCTGACATGAGTGCATCTCAAGGGCAGCGTGCGGAACACGGTAGCATGGAGAAACCAGTGACACTGGTAAGTTGACTGGGGCCCTGGGCTCCAGAAGCTCCAGAGGATGTCCTCCAAAGGCACCAAAGGCCACAGTATGGAAATCAGCAAGGTACCTCCACCTCTGGGGGTACAGCTAGATGTAGCGGTAGACCATGAAAAATTGAGAAGATTGAGGAGGACCGAGTGGGCAGTGGGGGTGGGGGGATGTGTAGCTATGGGGAATAAAACATGTTAATAATTGACATTAAACATGTAACACCTGATATATGTGAAGACTGTGTGTCGTTAATCTTAACACCATGCCTGCACCCTCGTCCCCAGTTGCCCTGCGCTCTCCCCCATTACCCCGTAGCACCCCACCCCACCCCCTCCCCACAGGCACAGTGGTCCAAGATCAAAAGCCCCCGATGCAGACCCCACTGAGATGATGGGTGTGGGTGCGCTGTCAGCAGAAAGACAGGAGTCAGACCTTTGCAAAAACTGAAGAGCACCAGAGCTTTCCTCACAGCGACTTACCATCAATCCCCTGCCTTGTATAGACCTGTTGAAAGTGCCAACATTGGCCCATCACCCTGAACTGATGTTGCACAGGCCCTTGGAGGGTGGACCAGGGTAGTCGGGCAGGCGGTGGTTGATAGGGAATGGGGGTTTGGGGGTGTAGAGAATTGTGGGGGGGAGGGTGATTGTGGGGAGGAAGAGATTGGGAGGGGGGGGCACGGGGGGGAAAGAGGGATATGGCAGTGGGATTGGATTGGAAGGAAGGAAATTGGGGAAGGAGGAGTTGAGTTGTCAGACAGAGCCTCATCCTATGTGATTCAGGTGTGGATGAGGACTTTCTTAGTCATCCAGGTGAGCCGGACCCTTGCCGCTGCCTGCTCTCCATCCATCGGCTCCTCCTTTGCCTCCTCCCCGGACTCCCCCTCCAGCCCCAGGTCCGCCTCTTCAGACGAGGCCGCATGTCCCTCCTCCTCCTCCAGCAGGTTACCTTGATGCTGTACCAGGTTGTGGCGCGCACAGCAGATAACCACAAGGTGGGAGACCCTCTGGAGGGTGTACTGCAGGGCACCGCCAGAGCAGTCCAGGCATCAGAATTGCATTTTGAGCAGTCCGATGCGCCACTCAATGCCAGCATGGGTGGCAGCATGGGCCTCATTATATCGGGTCTCCACCTCGATCTCAGGTCTCCGCACTGGTACCATCAGCCAGGAACTCAGCGGGTATCTGTTGTCCGCCAAGTGCCAAACTGTCAGCCTGGGGTGGTCCTCAAAGACACCGGGGAACTTGGAATGTTGGACGAGGACTGCCGTTCATCCTCCTTCTCCAGCAGGTTGCCTTTCTGCTGCGCAATGTTGTGGAGGACGCAGCAGGCCGCCACAATGCGGGTGACCCTCTCAGTGTCATACTGGAGGGCTCCTCCAGAGCAGTCCAGGCACCTGAACCGTCCCTTCAGGATGCCGAAGCACTGCTTGATCACGACCCTGGTTGCTGCAAGGGCAGAGTTGTTGCAGGTCTTGGCGTCAGTCTGTGGCCTTCAGATTGGCGCCAACAGCCACGACTGCAATGGATACCCCTGTCGCCCAGGAACCAACCCCCAGCCAGGGGGACGCCTTGAAGATGGGACTCGTCGATTGTGCCAGGATGAAGGTGGCATGCACACTGCCCGGGTATTAGGTGCAGACGTGCATGATGTGCAGCTGATGGTTAGATCAGCTGCACGTTCATCAAGTGGAACCCCTTTCAATTTCTGCAGAGCGGCCTGTCATCTGCAGGTGCTCGTCGGATGACATCTATCCTGTCGATCACCCCCTAGACCCGGGGCATCTCAGCGATGGTGGAATACCCCGCTGCCCGGGCATCCTCGTGGTCTCTGTCCATATTGAAAGGATTTGATGAGCCGACTGGGCATATAGGGCTGCCATGATGGCGAGGATGCACCTGTGCACTGAGCTGTGTGAGATTCCGGACAAATCCCCACTCAGTGCCTGGAAGGACCCCGTCATGTGAAAGTTCAGGGCGACCATCACTTTGACAGCCACCAGGGCAGGTGTCCTCCCTGATACCCCCGCGGTTCCAGGTTCGCCATGATCTGGCAGATATATTGCACTGTTCCCCTGCTCAGCCGGATCTTCAATAGCATACCCGGGATGGCAGGTCCTCCAATGACATGTGCAGCCAGTAAACACGAGGCCTCATGCGGCACTTCCTTTGCACCTCCTCCTCCTCGGCCTGTTGGGCGGCCGGCTCTCCATCCTGAGTGGCTGCCTCCTGTAGCTCTGGGGCATGTTGTGCCGCTGCACGCTCTGCTGCTGCATCTTCCTCCTCCGCAAGCAGCTCCAGCTCGTACAGCTGCAGGGCAACCCCCAGGGCTGCAGTGACCAGCAGGAAGGCCACCATTGTTGGTTGAATTCAGATATCCATTGTCTGCAGCAGCTGAAAGGCCAATATGTTAGCATGTGCTTACCCCTTATCCAACAAGGTCGAGGAGACAGAGAATTGCGATTTGGTGTGAAACAGGCACCAGCCATAATTTTGGCGTAGGAACCGATTCTCCGCCCAATCACGTTTTGCCGATTCCGGCGTCGGCCAACGGAGAATCCTGTCCGTGTAATCACCCCTCACAGCTTCCTCAACAAAATCGGAGATTAAATCTGAGAATATATTATCATGTCCAGAATTGTATTGGATAAATGATCTGTCCATCAATGTGTGACTTGTTTTATGTTTCAGTGCCATTCTCCGTCGAGGAGCCACAGCTGTGCAGACCCTACCACACAGCCCAATCTCACTGGAACCAAATCCTGGCATCTACATATTCTACTGGGGCTCAAGGTGCAGTTGAAAATCCTTAACTTTCAGTGTGTTTAACCCGCGGTGTCGTGCCAGCTACATGCAGCACTCACCACACCAACAACAAAAGCATCAACAATCTGCAAAAGCATTTAATCAATGGCGTCAGCAGGTGGCCCATTTGGATCAATGTCATGTACCAGGTCCCGCAGCGTCTTCTTGCTTCAAACCGGATTGTCTTCTGGATCCATACATCCCCTTAAGCCTGGTGTTCCAGGACCCAGGTATCTTAGAACAATTTGTCCTTCTTTCCAGCTACAGAAAAGGAAGGAAACAGCAACAGCAGCCTCCAGGCATCCGCAGTCACTAGCAGGAGCAAACAGCAAACACAACCTGCAGCTGTGAAATGCTCTCACAACTAAGAAGGCTAATTTGCCATTTGCAATAACCTTCGGCTGGAGGCTGCTCACAGTCAAAGGGAGTGAAATTGATTTTCAACATTGAAGGCACAGCAAGGCTCTGTCCTGGAAGTGTTCGGTGGGATAGGCAGGTTGCAGTTTTCCCTTGCTATTGGTGTCCACAATATTTAAAACCCCTCACCATCCCCTCCCCCTCCCCGGCCCAGGGGCGACCCGTGACCTGGAACGCTTCAACCCCCCCCCCCCCCAACGAGCCCATCCCCCGAGAGGTCCCCCACCCAAATTACCACCTTCCGCTTGTCGGGATTCTATTATTCTATGATTGTTTAGAGGCTCCTGCCCCATTAACCTGGAGAGCTCATATTCTGCAAGATTTTATAGAGAAGTAAATCGTTCCCGCCCCATAAGCGGGTTCTAACAAATGGTTTTCACTGTATATTCACAGAAATAGCAGGTAGCCAGCAGTCAAGAGAGAGACAGACAGCTCATTCTTTCAGGGTCCAGAAGCGTCTGCCTTCAGACAGTAGGCAGCAGAGCAGAGAGAGAGAGCTGCTTCCACCATGAAGGTTCAACAGTTGCTCTCCAAAAAACAACACCTGACAGGCACTAATCGCTGCCGGTTGCCAGGCAGAATACTGTCCCTGACCTTTCCAATAGCCACCAGCCAACAAATAGAAATAAATCCCTCTAATCTCTTGGATGCCATAAAGTTTGGATTCTTCTGCCCCAAATACAAAACTGAAAACACTATTTTGACACTTTGAGTTCCTTACTTAGGGTGGCATGTTGGCACAGTGGTTAGCACTGCTGCCTCACAGGGCCAGAGACCTGGGTTAAATTTCACCCTTTGGTCACTGTCTCTGTGAAGTTTTCGCTTTCCCCCTGTGTCTGCATGAGTTTTCTCCGGGTGCTCCGGTTTCCTACCTCAGTCCAAAGATTTGCAGGTTAGGTGGATTTGCCATGATAAATTGCCCCTGTAGGGATGACACAGCAGTGCAGTGGTTAGCACTACTGCCTAAGACGCTGCGGATCCGGGTTCGAACCCGGCCCTGGGCATTGTCCGTGTGGAGTTTGCACATTCTCCCACAACCTAAAGATGTGCAGGGTCGGTGGACTTTCCTTAATTGGAAAATAATACATATAATTGGGTACTCTAAATTAAAAAAAAAAATTGGCTCTTAGTGCCCAGGGATGTGCAGACTAAGCTATGGGTTTACGGAGACAGGGCTGATTAGGCGTGGGCACGGGTAGACGGCTCATTTGAAGTGTTGGTACAGACTTGATGTGCTGAATGGACTCCTTCTGCACTGTAGGGATTCCATCATTCTATATTTCCTCTGCTCAACTTACAGGTATATCTCCATTAATGGACCAACAACGATAAAGACAAAATAGGAACTAAGGGAATCAACAGAAAGGGCCCTTATACAGGGATTTTTTAAGGATGGATGAGGTGGCATGAATAGCATACTGAAGGCAAATTCTTAAAAGTCTAAAATGCATTTTTGTGTATGATTATGCAGTGGAAAAAAGAGTTCAGAATAAATTCTGATTTCAGATTGGAAATATACCAGTACACATTAATTACAAACATTAAACACAATCTTGCTGAGCTACACTGGAATCTTAGATATTACATCAAGTGAAGTGTTATTGTAATAAGCAAATTCTAGCTGAATTTGGGATATTGTGATATACAAGAATTATATGTAATTAAATGATATTAGACTCTGTCAGGGGCGGCACAATGGTTAGCACTGCTATCTCAGAGTGACAGGGACACAAATTCAATTCTGGCTTCGGGTGACTGTGTCAATTTTGCATGTTCTTCCTGTGTCTGCGTGGGTTTCCTCCGGGTGCTCTGGTTTCCTCCCACAGTCTAAAGATGGGCAGGCTATGTGGATTGGTCATACTAAACTTCCCTTTAGTGTCCAAAGGTAGGCTAGGGTTATGGGGATAGGGTGGGGGTGCGGGCCTTAGAGAGAGTGCTTTTTCGTAGAGTCGGTGCAAACTCAATGGGTCGAATGGCCTCCTTCTGCACTGTAGGGATTCTATGATTCTATAATAATATAGTTGAGGATGCCACATATTACACAATGTTTAAACCAATAATTGTGTTGATCATGTGATGATAGATGCTTTGGAAAGTAATTTTCTACTTCTGTGTCCAAATTCACTTTTCAGCTCTTGCGATTAAAATTGATTACTTCACCAAGTACTGTACTGCATACAAAATTCTTTTCATTTATTCTTTTGTGGGATATGTGTGTTAGCTAGACCAGCATTTATTTCCCAGCTCCGAATGCCCTCGAGAAGATGCTGGTGAGCTGCCTTCTTGAGCTGCTGCAGTCCATGTGCTGTTGGTACATCCACAGTGTTATTAGGAAGGATGTTCTCGGATTTTAATCCAGTGATAGAGAAGGTGGTATCATCCCAAGTCAGGATGGTGTGTGCCTTGGAGGGGAAATTGCAAGAGGTGCTGTGCCCAGACATCTGCTACCTTTGTCCTTGTTGGTGTGAGAGGTCACAGGTTTGGAAGGTGCTGTTGAAAGAGACTTGGTGGCCTTCCGCAGTGCACCTTGTAGAAGATGCACACTGCTGCCGCTAAACATCAGTGGTAGAAGGAGTGAATTTTAAAATTGCTGGATTGGGTGCCGCTCAGGATGGTTAGATGGTGTCAAGTTTCAGCATTGTGGTTGAACTGTCTTCATCCAGGCAAATGGCGAGCATTCCATCACAATCCTGATTTGTATTTGTTAGATGGTGCACAGGATTTGGGGAACCAGGAAGAGAGAGAGAGCATTCCCAGTCTCTGACCTGTTCTTGTAGCCACTCTATTTATATGACTGGTGCAGTTTTTATGACTCAGACCAGCCCCTAACAGAAGCTAGGATGCTGGACTCAAACCCGAATATTTTAGTTTATTTTAAGACTTTGCAAAAGAATGATTCGCTCCGGGAGTGATTGCATGAAAAAATTGGAGTTTGGTATTTCTGAAACAAAACTTTATTATGAATACAATATTAAACTTTTAACTTCACACCCAAAAAGAACAGCTTAAGACAACTATACAATTTCCTATTAAACAATAGAATAAAAATACAGCTCTTAATCCATCTTAAAATTAGCATGCCATAGTGTAATACTTATTTTATACAATAGATGTGGCTCTGGTTAGAAACCCTTCAGACTCTGGCTGAATATCTTCAAATAGCTGCTTCAACTAGGTTGTTTTAACCTCTACCTTGTCTTCAGACAAGACTGCTCTGCTTTAAAATATTATTACTCTTTTTTTAACCATCCTTCTGGGAAAGAAAACTGCCTTTACTTGTGCACTCTGTGGTAGTCAGATCAGAAGTTTTCTCTCTCCAAAAGCTTCTCCAAACTCACTGCCTGTCTGCTTTCCTGGGCTTCACCCAGCAATGACCTCATCTCCGCAAGATGAAAAACAAATTATCTCTGCAGGTTGTAAAAGCGCATAAACGCGGCAGGGACTTTCCCAGTCAAAACACATTCATCTGGTCTATTTCACCTGCTGTTTTCTCGAAGCTAAACTAACCATTTTAGAAAAAGGTCATTGCAGCCAAACACACTTGTAACAGGCTTTTAACACTTAAATTGCCCCACTATTTATCGCCAACATTCCTAACATCCTCCAATCGTCACACAAGTTCAGTGCCTGGTTAATGATAACACCAGAATGTTGATTGTGGGAACTTCAGCGATGGTAATGCTGCTGAATGTCGTAGGGAGATTGTTAGATTCTCTCTTGTTGGATATGGTCACAGAGTCATAGAGGTTTACAGAATGAAAACAGGCCAGTTTTTACCACTAAGATAGTCCCGATGGCCCTTGGCCCTGTTTCCTCAGCCCAAGCCTCAAATTCGAGAAGGCCTTGCATATGGAAGACGTCAGTATCTGAAGAGTTGTGAATGGGACTGAAGATTGCACAATCATCAGTGAACATTTCCACTTCTACCTAATGATGAAAGGAACTTCATTGATGAAGCAGCTGAAGATGATTGGACTGAGGAAACTACCCTGAGAAACTCACCTTGCGGCAATGTCCCGGGACTGAGATGATTGACCTCCACCACGACAACCATAGTCCTTTGTACTAGGTATGACTGTAACCAGTGGAACATTTTCTCAAAATTGGCTCCCATTGACTTCAGTTTTGCTGGGGCTCCTTGATGCCATACTCGGTCACATGTTGTCTTGTGTTCATTGGTCTCGGCTTGTCCTACTGTTCACATGCTTTAAATCTGTTGCGCAAAACAATCAAAAAGAATCTTAGAACACCTTTTTGGTTCAATATTGGAAAGATGGAAGCTCTGTCCAATGGTACTGAACACAAACTCTGTCCCCTAGCCATTGACTCCATCTCTCGCCCTCGCAATCATCTTAGGCTAAACCTTGAGATCCTTTCTGATGCTGGTCTGAGCTTCCAATCCCATGACCTCTCCATCACCTATACTGCCTAATTCCAATTTGTGCACGTGTGCCCCTGCATTTTGCTCCTTTCATAGAACATAGAACATAGAAAAATACAGCACTGGACAGGTCCATCAGCCCACAATGTTGAACTTTTGTCCTAGATTAAGAACAAATTAATCTACACCCCATCATTCTACTGTAACCCATGTACCTATCCAATAGCCGCTTGAAGGTCCCTAATGTTTCCAACTCAACTACTTACACAGGAAATACATTCCATGCCCCCACTACTCTCTGGGTAAAGAGCCTACCTCTGACTTCCCCCCATGTCTTCCATAATTCACCTTAAATTTATGTCCCATGTAATGGTTTGTTCCACCCGGGGGGAAAGTCTCTGACTGTCTATCCTATCTATTCCCCTGATTATCTTATAAACCTCTATCAAATTGCCCCTCATCCTTATCCGTTCTAATGAGAAAAGGCCTCGCACCCTCAACCTTTCCTCGTAAGACCTACTCTCCATTCCAAGCAACATCCTGGTCAATCTCTTTTGCACCTTTTCCAAAGCTTCCACATCCTTCCTAAAATGAGGCGACCAGAACTCCAAATGTGGCCTTACCAAGGTTTTGTACAGCTGCATCATCACCTCAAGGCTCTTAAATTCAATTCCTCTGCTAATGAACGCTAGCACACCGTAGGCCTTCTTCACAGCTCTAAACACTTAAGTGGCAACTTTCAAAGATCTATGAACATAGACCCCAAATCTCTCTGCTCCTCCACATTGCCAACAACCCTACCGTTAACCCTGTATTCTGCATTCATATTTGTCCTTCCAAAATGGACAACCTCACACTTGTCAGTGTTAAACTACATCTGCCACTTCTCAGCCCAGCTCTGCATCCTATCTATGTCTCTTTGCAGCTGACAACAGCCTTCTTCAACATCCACAACTCCATCAACTTTCGTATCATCTGCAAATTTACTGACCCACCCTTCAACTCCCTCATCCAAGTCATTAATGAAAATCACAAACAGCAGAGGACTTAGAACTGATCCCTGCGGTACGCCACTGGTTACTGGGCTCCAGGCTGAATATTTGCCATTCACCACCACTCTCTGACTTCTATCGGTTAGCCAGTTCGTTATCCAACTGGCCAGATTTCCCACTATCCCATGCCTCCTTACTTTCTGCATAAGCCTACCATGGGGCACCTTATGAAATGCCTTACTAAAATCTATGTCCACCAGATCCACTGCTTTACCTTCATCCATGTGCTTGGTCATCTCCTCAAAGAATTCAATAAGACTTGTGAGGCAAGACCTACCTCACAAATCCGTGCTGACTATCCCTAATCAAGCAGTGTCTTTCCAGATACTCAGAAATCGTATCCCTCAGTGCCCTTTCCATTACTTTGTCGATCACTGAACAAACTGGCCTGCAATTCCCAGGGTTATCCCTATTTCCTTTTTTGAACAGGGGCACGACATTTGCCACTCCCCAATCCCTTGGTACCACCCCAGTTGAAAGTGAGGATGAAAAGATAATTGCCAATTTAATCTCTTGCTTCCCATAGAATCCTTGGATATATCCCGTCAGGCCCGGGGAACTTGTCTATCCTCAAGTTTTTCAAAATGCCCAACACATCTTCCTTCCTAACAAGTATCTCCTCGAGCTTACCAGTGTGTTTCACACTGTCCTCTCCAACAATATGGCCCCTCTCGTTCGTAAATACTGAAGGAAAGTACACGTTCAAGACCTCGCCTGTCTCTTCAGACTCAATACACAATCTCCCGCTACTGCCATTGATCGGACCTACCCTCGCTCTAGTCATTCTCATATTTCTCACATATGTGTAAAAGGCCTTGGGGTTTTCCTTGATCCTACCCGCCAAAGATTTTTCATGCCCTCTCTTAGCTCTCCTAATCCCTTTCTTCAGTTCCCTCCTGGCTACATTGTATCTTTCCAGCGCCCTGTCTGAACATTGTTTCCTCAGCCTTACATAAGTCTCCTTCTTCCTCTTAACAAGATATTCAACCTCTCTTGTCAACCATGGCTCCCTCACTCGACCATCTCTTCCCTGCCTGACAGGGACATACATATCAAGGACATGTAATATCTGATCCTTGAACAAGTTCCACATTTCAATTGTGTCCTTCACTGACAGCCTATGTTCCCAACTTATGCACTTCAGTTCTTGTCTGACAGCATCGACTTTACCCTTCCCCCAATTGTAAACCTTGCCCTGTTGCGCGCACCTATCCCTCTCCTTTACTCAAGTGAAAGTCATAGAATTGTGGTCACTATCTCCAAAATGCTCCCCCACTAACAAATCTATCACTCGCCCTGGTTCATTACCAAGTACCAAATTCAATATGGCCTCTCCTGTGGTCGGACAATCTACATACTGTGTTAGAAAAGCTTCCTGGACACACTGCACAAACACCACCCCATCCAAACTATTTGATCTAAAGAGTTTCCACTCAATGTTTGGGAAGTTGAAGTCACTCATGACTACTACCCTGTGACTCCTGCACCTTTCCAAAATCTGTTTCCCAATCTGTTCCTCCACATCTCTCCTGCTATTGGGGGGCCTATAGAAAACTCCCAACAAGTTGACTGCTCCTTTCCTATTTCTTTTTTTTTTTATAAATTTAGATTAGCCAATTATTTTTTCCAATTAAGGGGCAATTTAGCGTGGCCAATCCACCTACTCTGCACATTTTTGGGTTGTGGGGGCGAAACCCACGCAGACACGGGGAGAATGTGCAAACTCCACACGGACAGTGACCCAGAGCCGGGATCGAACCTGGGACCTCAGCGCCGTGAGGCGGTTGTGCTAACCAGTAGGCCACTGTGCTGCCCCTCCTTTCCTATTTCTGACTTCAACCCATACTACCTCAGTAGGCAGATCCTCCTCGAACTGCTTTTCTGAAGCTGTTATACTAACTATAATTAACAATGCAATCCCCCCCACCTTTTTTACCACCCTCCCTAATCTTATTGAAACATCTATTACCAGGAACATCCAACAACCATTTCTGCCCCTCTTCTATCCAAGTTTCCATGATGGCAACCACATTGTAGTCCCAAGTACCGATCCATGCCTTAAGTTCACCCACCTTATTCCTGATGCTTCTTGCATTGAAGTATACACACTTCAACCCATCTCCGTGCCTGCAAGTACTCTCCTTTGTCAGTGTTACCTTCCCCACTGCCTCACTACACACTTTGATGTCCTGAATATCAGCTACCTTAGTTGCTGGACTACAAATCCGGTTCCCATTCCCCTGCCAAATTAGTTTAAACCCTCCCGAAGAGTACTAGGAAACCTCCCTCCCAGGATATTGGTGCCCCTCTAGTTCGGATGCAACCTGTCCTGCTTGTACAGGTCCCACCTTTCCCAGAATGCGCTCCAATTATCCAAATACCTGAAGTCCTCCCTCCTACACCATTCCTGCAGCCACGTGTTCAACTGCACTCTCTCCCTATTCCTAGCCTCGCTATCACGTGGCACCGGCAACAAACCAGAGATGACAACTCTGTCTGTCCTGCCTGTTAATTTCCAGCCTAACTCCCTCAATCCGTTTATTACATCCACACCCCTTTTCCTACCTACGTCGTTGGTACCAATGTGCACCACCTGCTGAAACCATCATCCAGACCATTGTTACATCTAGACTTGACCATTCCAATGCTTTCCTGGCCAACGTCATACTTGTACTCTTGGGAAATTTGAGTTCATTCATATTCTGCTGCCTGTATCCAAACCTCACCCTTCACACCTGCCCATCAAGGTAAACAATAGACCTACTTTGCCTTCGATAGCCGCACCCTCAGTGGCAGCCACCTCAATCAGTCATGTGGTTAAGGCTGCTGGCTGATGGCCTTCCGATTGGGCCAGCATCGCTTGAAGGGGCAGCCTACCATCCTCAATTAGACAATGGTTTTGGAGGCATACTCTTAATTGGCTGCTGCTGCCCAGGGTCCCACTCTCGCAGGCCCGGTTCACTCATTCGATCCTGGTAGCCTTCTTCCAAAATTCTAGATCATGAGCTGGATTATCTGGTCGCCGCCGCTGAAATTGCCAGGTGCTCTACGCTACCGTACCCAGCAAGACGGGGAATCGGTGGCCGCTTTGCACCAATTTTCCTGCCGTAAAACGCTACCGTTCCCATGCTGGCGTGGAGACATAGCCCCAGAATCGGAGAATCCAGCCCCATGTTTCTAAATGGAGTTCGGTGACAAATTGTAATGGAAAACCACTCCTTTGACATGGGACTACTTTTTTACATTAACAGTGCCGTATAAATCCACGACATTGAACTTGTCCAGATGTGAATAGTAAATTGCAGCCTGTATATCCAGTTTGCATATGGAAACAAAATACTGCGGATGCTGGAAATCTGAAGTTAAAACAGAAAATACTGGAACTGTTCTAGAGGTCAGCAAGATCACGTCACGAAACCACGTCAATTGCAATCTTGAAGATTTTGACTCCAGAAGAGGAGCACCAAGAGTCCAGAGAGACCACGCCAATTGCAATCTTGAAGATTTTGACTCCAGAAGAGGAGCACCATGACCAACAATAAAATGAAATCATGAAGACTTTGACTCCAGAAGAAGAGCACCAAGACCCACAAGCGAATGAAATCGTGAAGATTTTGACTCCAGAAGAGGAGCACCAAGGAAGCAAAATAGAGGAATCAAATCCACCACTAATGACTGATGTCACCATCAATGCAACATCAGATCATTCTCACCATTCTCCAGAAGAAACGTTCAATGTAACTGATACCACAAAGGACAATCACACCAATAACTGTGACAATTATTCAAATTATCCACATGGAAAACTCATTGAGTGCACCACGAACAACAAAAAATTCAAGAAGCACTGCAGAAACAAGAACAACAGCAACACCAAAAACAACAAGCACAACAACCAAAAACTACAAGAACAACAACAAAAACAACGAGAAGCATAACAACAAGCACAACAAGAACAATGGCAAGAACAACAAAAACAGAAAGCACAGGCATGACAAGAAAAACAACAAGAACAACAACGAAAATAACAAAAAACAGAAAAACAAGCATGACATAAACAACAAGAATGACAACGACATGAATGACAATGAAAACAACAAAGACAGAAACGACAGAGATACCAACAATGAAACAATGACCTGTGAAACATGGTACAACTTTGGACATGAAGGACAATGCCACAGCACACTGCAAAACAATGACAAGACTACAAACATGCCATGGCATGACAAAGAATCTCACGGATTAACACCTGCTCCCAGAACAAGCAAGCACATCAGCTTTCAAGGCAGATGACACACTAAATCGAAACCACAGGCACAGAAACAAAATGTCCACGTCAGTCAACGTCAGTATTTCAACCATTCAAACACCTCGGGAAGACTTTTTGTTTACTTAACACACAAGAACACTGACAACATTCACAAAGGAGTTGCAATATCAATATCACCACGTCAATAACAAAAACAAAGAAAAAAACTCACTTATTCAGGTTGGACTCATAAATATTAATTGAATTTGTATAATAACCAATATCATCACCACTGGTACAGATGCACATATCAAAAATAATTTAACTGTTTTATACAATTTTCTTTACCACTGTACAGAAAATATGTAAAAGACAAAAAGAGGGATGTAGTGATCTGTATATGTACAAGGGGTCAATGTAAGAACTAGAGGGAGCACGGGAGAGGTATAAATAGAGACAGACAGGAAGTTCGGGGGCACTTCACAGGAACGGCAGCTGGGAGCAGAACACAAACAGGCAGTTCAGATGTAACATAGTTAAAGTGCTGGAGAGAGAACAAACTCACAATAAAGCATCTACCACAACTTCAAGACTATGAGCTTCATTCAGAGACAAGGAACACCACACATATCACCTTCGCTGGAAAAGGCCCATCAATATTAAGTGTGGGCCCAGTAGTGGGCCTTCTACAGGGCCTGGGAACAGAATCCTGCCCCCCTCTGAGAGCTGTCAGCCAATCAAAAGCTGGCCGCTGCCCATTACAGGAAGCACCAGCAGGAACAGTACCAGTAGCTAGTAATGCACCATGGGAGAGGTCTAGGATCACCAAGGGACTCAGGACACAGGTGAGAGTGAGGGTGGTATGAGGGGCAGGCGGGGGGAGGAGGGGGGGGGGGGGGGAGAGAGTTTTATGGTATCGTACGAGAGGGGGGAGGAGAGTCATCAGTAAGCAGGGAGGAACCTTCAGCAGGCCCCATCCTTTGCTGATCCCTAGTTCAAATAATGAGTGCCTTTGAATGAGAGACCACCGCATGAACTTAAAAGCAATCCTATTTTGCTTTGCAGTCTTCTTGCATGGTGATTGCCCTGCCTGCCATTGATTGAATATCAACGTGACATGATGCATCCTTAACTGAGCCTCTGGTTACTCATTTTACACAATACTAAAAAAGTGGAACCTATGAAGGGCTTCAGTTGGCCAAGAGACGGGAAAACCATCCACGAGCCTTCCTGCCCCAGACTTAATGATGGATGGGAAGGCAGTGCGGTCACCACCCAGTACCGTCCCGTTTGATTTGATGTTCTCCTGCTTGCAATACACCTGAGGGGGGTGGGGGGGGGGGGGGGGGGGGTGGGGGGAGGTGGGGGAGGGGTGGATTACATTCCCACCCCAATGTTTCTGGTTGATGACCTTTCAGGCCCGAAACCTTGGCTGGAGTTCTCCAGCCTTTCGCTGGCAGGGAATTCTCTGGTCCCACTGGCAGTGCACCCCTACCCAGGGGTTTCCCGGTGGCGAAGGATGGCTTGACCGTGGCAGGTGCAGAGAATCTCAGCATCAGTGAACGGTGAGCCACTTCCCGCCACCGTGAAACATGCGTCTGGCAGACCGGACAATCTCGCCTCTTAACTGTTTTTCTCTCCACAAATACTGCCATTTTCTGTTTTATATTTTATATGAATTATTCAACTTAAACCATAATTACCGGGCTCGAAAACTTAAGTATGAAATTACGGAGGTTCAAGTAAATTGGGGATTAGAAATTCTCTCAGTTGGAACGTGTGATCTATTGTGAAAAACGTATTGGTGAACCTATTTAAAATGGAATTGGATAAATATCTGGTTCAGAACAAGGTTGAAGTGTAAAGACAAGGTAAGCATGGATGATTAAATACTGTGCATGAGTTCAGTGATATAATGCTTGTGCAGGAGCTCAGCTCAGGTTATATCTGATCAGAGTTTTGTTGATTGAAATGTTAGGCAGAGTTTTTCATTGATAGACTACAAAGGCTTAAAGGACTGCAGGTTTGTCTTCTTGGCAATTTTACCTTTGGTTACTCATATCACACAATATTTAAAAAGTAAGATCCGTGAATTATTCCTGCCTCCTGGAAGGAATGACTCAAAATGGCTTTTTTTTCTGATTGCATAATCTCTTACCTTATCTGGGACTTGGCGATGTATGTGCAATGCAGAAGAAACATTTTTCACTGGTTAATTCTCTTTGCTTTCAAAACCTCTGAAGTGGCATTATTAATAATATCTAAAATGACAGTAATGCTGTCATGAGGGATTGCACACCTATCCCAGTTCTAATTAAAAATAAATTATGCTTTATGCAGAGTCCAGCTGAATGCACAAAGTAAACAATGTTCATTTAAGTTATGCAAGAAATAACCGCCTCCAAAATATTTTAGCCAATTCCCAGTGAAACAGATTATCTGAAAAAACTGACAAATTATTCCAATGTAACAATGTCTCCATGAAGACAAATGTCAGTTCAAACAATTCAGTGGCTTTGTTACTTGCTGCATACTCTAAGGACTTGTTACATGCAATTACACAGACTTTGCAGATAAACCTTGATTTCAAAAAATAGATATTCTGAGTTATTGCAGGCACCAATATTTAAACTGCATAGCTGTGATGTATTTGTTTTTCTGTTGGAGATATTTTTAATAATTTGATTTAGCGGACTGCCATGCAAGTCAACATATGTGAACATAGATTAAGAACTACATGCTTCTCATTTAATTCTGCAATTCAATATTTCAAGGGTCAATATTTCAATAGCAACCACAGCAATATACATTTATGTATCATTTTTACACTTAAACAAGATGCTTCACAGTGGTGTCATCTGATAAAAATTAGCACTTGGCTGGAAAAGGAGATATTAGGATGTGTGACCAAAAGCTTGGTTCTAGACATGTCCGCAACAATCAATTCTTTCTAGCTTGTGGAAAAACAGATCCATTCTACCAAATTATGTTTTCTTATTGCATTAATCTTGTATGTTTTCATCTGGACCTGGGTGACGTGTCACATGTTCAGAAGATGCATGTTTCACTGAGACATTCTCTTCAAAATTCTATCAAGTAATTCATGACATTCTCATGTTAAAGTAGACATAAGCAGGAGAGGGAGGTGCAAAGATGGAAGGATTTTAGACGAAATCTCAGGGTACAGAGCTTAGATTATGAGATAATTCACCTGAGGTAGGAGCAGTGCTCCGAAAGCTAGTGTTTGAAACAAACCTGTTGGACTTTAACCTGGTGTTGAAAGACTTCTTAGTAGATTATGAGAGCCACTGATGTCACTGAAATGTTGTGGGCTTTGTTTTGTAACAGTGGTTGCATGGACTATGAGATTTGAATCATTGAATGCATGTACTTTCCTGATGGGGATAAAGTGTCTCTGAAACAGACAAGAGCATTTTCATGACATTACGATCAATTCTAATGACTTTCAAACAAACAAATCAGCAATTCATTCATTTTCATCAGGAATTCTCTAGACATCTGCCTTGTCTGAACACAGTAAGGCTGGCAAGGTTCAGCATTTGGCATGAACAGGAAGTTAGCATTGAGACAATATTGAGAAGCGAAAATCAGTTGATTCCAATTGTGCAATATATTTTCACCTTTTTAAAATTTTCCAATTAAGGGGCAATTTTTTAACATGGCCAATCCACCGACCCTGCACGCCTTTGGGTTGGGGGATTGAGACCCAAGCAGACACAGGAAGAATGTGCAAACTCCACACGGATGGTGACCTGAGGCTGGGATCTAACCCGGGTCCTTGGCGCTGTGAGGCAGCAGTGCTAAGCACTGCGCCATTGCACTGCCCTTTTTCACCATTTTTATATGCAAGGTTATTCGAGATTTTGCTGCCAAAATCATGACAGAGAGCAGGAGCCCACTCGGCAAAACCCCAGCTGACATCCATCCTCTGCTGTGGATCACTGAGATTCCAATATCATATCTGGGATGGCCACTTTCAGTATATAAAATGGACACTCGCAGAGTTATAGGGAAATATGGACAATACTAAGCAACAAGCAGGCACAGAGCCTGAATGTGTATTTGAAAGGCAGTCAGCAGACAAAATCGAAACTCTGAGTCGATTTACATTAGATGGCCCATCTCCAGGAAACAAAGAAAGAGTGCTCAGGTAGGCGATACTGCCCCAGACAGTCCGGCGCCACTACCCCAACCAGAAGACACAAACAAAGCAAGGCCAACGGCCACCTAGGGCATGCCCAGTCGTCAAGACACCCACCCCTTTATTGGCTTAGATCGATGACAATGATCAAGAAGCTGCCCAATTAATTGGGATCAAGTTTAAGGCCGGCCTAAAAGCGCGCGAATCCCTTCCAAGTATAAGAAGGAACCCCCAGCAAAGGTTCAACATCTTGGATTCGGCTGAGAGACCCTTCCACCAGCACCACCAGAAGCAAGTAAGTTCAAGTTCAACGCTCGCTACCAGACAGACAACCTTAGCTGTTTTCCTGTTGCCTCTTCGAACCCAACAGCCTCAGATCCGAACAATGGCCATTGTTCCTCTGACCTAAGTGGGCACCCGAAGTTCAGTACAGGTGTTAGTGATAGATATAGTTTAGCCTGTAGTGTTATTGTGCATGAGTAAATCATACTCTTTATAAATAAAGTAGTATTGACTTTGAACTAACTAACTGGTGTATTGGCTCTTTGATTGGTATTTGGGTTGAACCTTGTGGCGGTATCGAGAGATACCTGGCGACTCTGAAAGTATACTCATAATTAGGATTAAGAAAGGCGACCTTATTAACTGCCATATTTATAGCAAGTAAACAGAGCAACAAGGAGTATTAGACAATCTGTGGGCTGATTAACTTTTCGCCAGGATAAACAATTTTGACACATGTCTGATAGGCAGCTGGCAGCAAGATGAGATGATACTGCATATGCACATAGTCCAAACGGGAATGAAGTGGTTCTCGTGGCTCCTGAACACAATTCAACATCGAACTTCATGGGTAAGGCTATTGGACTTCCTCACATTCTAATTTCAGTTTAACATTGCAGTGAGTCAAGGATAGGCAGTAGCATAGTGGTATTGTTACTGGACTAGAAATCCAGAGACCTCGGGTAATGCTCTGGGGCCATGGGTTCAAATCCTGCCTGGGCAGATGGTGGAATTTGAATTCAAAGAGCAAAGAACAAAGAAAAGTACAGCACAGAAACAGGCCCTTCAGCCCTCCAAGCCTGCGCTGACCTTGCTGCCCGTTTAAACTAAAATCTAAGTTCCAGGGTCCATATCCCTCTATTCCCATGTATTTGTCAAGATGCCCCTTAAATGTCACTATCATCCCTGCTTCCACCCCCTCCTCCAGCAGCGAGTTCCAGGCACCAACTACACTCTGTGTAAAAAACCTACCTCGTACATCTCCCCTAAACCTTGCCCCTCGCACCTTAAATCTATGCCCCCTAGTAATTGACCCCTCTACCCTGGGAAAAAGTATCTGACTATCCACTCTGTCTATGCCTCTCATAATGTAGACCTTTATCAGGTCACCCCTCAACCTCCTTCGTTCCAGTGAGAACAAACCAAGTTTATTCAAACACGCCTCATAGCTAATGCCCTCCACACCAGGCAACATCCTGGTAAATCTCTTCTGCGCCCTCTCTAAAGCCTCCACATCCTTCTGGTAGTGTGGCGACCAGAATTAAATACTAAACTCCAAGTGAGGCCTAACTAAGGTTCTATACAGCTGCAACATGACTTGCCAATTTTTATACTCAATGCCCCGGCCAATGAAGGAAAGCATGCCGTATGTCTTCTTGACTACCTTCTCCACCTGTGTTGCCCCTTTCAGTGACCTGTGGACCTGTTCACCAAGATCTCTCTGAAGATCAATACTCTGGAGGGTTCAACCATTCACTGTATATTCCCTACCTGTATTTTATTCCAAACTGCATTACCTCATATTTGTCCGGATTAAACTCCATCTGCCATCTCGCCGCTCAAGTCTTTAAATGATCTAAATCTTGCTGTATCCTCTGACAGTCCTCATCACTATCCGGAATTGCGCCAACCTTTGTGTCGTCCGCAAACTTACTAATCAGACCAGTTACATAGAACCATAGAATTTACAGTGCAGAAGGAGGCCATTCGGCCCATCGAGTCTGCACCGGCTCTTTAAAAGAGCAATCCCACATCTCCACCCTATTCCCATAACCCAGTAGCCCCACCCAACACTAAGGGCAATTTTGAACACGAAGGGCAATTTAACATGGCCAATCCACCTAACCTGCACATCTTTGGACTGTGGGAGGAAACTGGAGCACCTGGAGGAAACCCACATACATACAGGGAGAATGTGCAGACTCCTCTCAGACAGTGAACCAAGCCGGGAATCGAATCTGGGTCCCTGGAAGCAATTGTGCTAATCACCATGCCACCGTGCTGCCCTCCAAATCATTTATATATACTACAAACAGCAAAGGTCCCAGCACTGATCCCTGCGGAACACCACTAGTCACAGCCCTCCAATCAGAAAAGCACCCTTCCATTGCTACTCTCTGCCTCCTATGATCTATGATCTAACCAGATCACTTCTGATCCCATGCGATTCACCTTTTGTACCAGTCTGCCATGAGGGGCCTTGTCAAAGGCCTTACTGGAGTCCATATAGACAACATCCACTGCACTACCTGCATCAATCATCTTTGTGACCGCCTTGAAAAATTCTATCAAGTTAGTGAGACACGACCGCCCCTTCACAAAACTGTGCTGCCTCTCGCTAATATGACCAATTGCTTCCAAATGTGAGTAGATCCTGTATCGAAGAATTCTTTCCAGTAATTTTCCAATCACTGATGTAAGGCTCACCAACCTGTACTTCCTGGATTATCCTTGCTACCCTTCTTAAACAAAGGAACAACATTGGCTATTCTCCAGTCCTCCGGGACATCACCTGAAGACAGTAAGGATCTAAAAATTTCTGTCAAGGCCTCAGAAATTTCCTCTCTTGCCTCCTTCAGTATTCTGGGGTAGATCCCATCAGACCCTGGGGACTTATCCACCTTAATATTTTTCAAGACGCCCAACACCTCGTCTTTTTGGATCTCAATGTGACCCAGGCTATCTACACACCCTTCTCCAGAATCAACATCCACCAATTCCTTCTCTTTGGTGAATACTGATGCAAAGTATTCATTTTGTACCTCACCCATTTCCTCTGGCTCCACACATAGATTCCCTCCCCTGTCCTTCAGTGGGCCAACCCTTTCCCTGGCTACCCTCTTGCTTTTTACATACGTGTAAAAAGCCTTGGGATTTTCCTTAACCCAATTTGCTAATGACTTTTCGTGACCCCTTTTAGCCCTCCTGACGCCTTGCTTAAGTTCCTTCCTACTTTCCTTATATTACACACAGGCTTTGTCTGTTCCCAGCCTTCTAGCCCTGACAAATTCCTCCTTTTTCTTTTTGACAAGGCCTACAATATCTCTCATTATCCAAGGATCGCGAAAGTTGCCATATTAATCCTTCTTCCTCACAGGAACATGCCGGTCCTGAATTCCTTTCAACTGACATTTGAAAGCCTCCCACATGTCAGATGTTGATTTACCCTCAAACATCCTCCCCAATCTATGTTCTTCAGTTCCCGCCTAATATTGTTGTAATTAGCCTTCCCCCAATTTAGCACAATCATCCTAGGACCACTCTTATCCTTGTCCACCAGCACTTTAAAACTTACTGAATTGTGATCACTGTTCCTGAAATGCTCCCCGACTGAAACCTCTACCACCTGGCAGGGCTCATTCCCCAATACCAGGTCCAGTACAGCCCCTTCCCTAGTTGGACTATCTACATATTGTTTTAAGAAGTCCTTCTGGATGCTCCTTACAAACTCTGCCCATCCAAGCCCCTAGCACTAAGTGAGTCCCAGTCAATATTGGGGAAGTTAAAGTCTCCCATCACAAGAACCCTGTTGCTTTTACTCCTTTCCAAAATCTGTCCACCTATCTGCTCCTCTATCTCCCGCTGGCTGTTGGGAGGATGTAGTAAACCCCCAACACTGTGAGTGCACCTTTCTTATTCCTGATCTCCACCCATATAGCCTCGCTGCCCTCTGAGGTGTCCTCCCGCAGTACAGCTGTGATATTCTCCCTAACCCGTAACGTAACTCCTCCACCCCTTTTTACACTCCCCTCAAATCCACCTGAAACATCCAAATCCTGGAATGTTTAGCTGCCAATCCTATCCTTCCCTCAACCAGGTCTCTGTAATGGCAACAAGATCATTTTCAATTAAAAAAAATTGAAATTAGAAGTCTAATGGCGACCATGAAATCATTGTTGATTGTTGTAAAAATCTATCCGGTTCATTAATGTCCTTTCACACATTATCATAGAATTTACAGTGCAGAAGGTGGCCATTCGGCCCATCGAGTCTGCACCGGCTCTTGGAAAGAGCACCCTACCCAAGCCCACAACGCCACCCTATCCCCATAACCCTGAAACCCCACACAACACTAAGGGCAATTTTGGACACTAAGGGCAAATTTGTTAGCATGGCCAATCCACCTAACCTGCACATCTTTGGACTGTGGGAGGAAACCGTAGCACCCGGAGGAATCCCATGCACACACGGGGAGAACGTGCAGACTCCACAAAGGCAGTGACCCAAGCCAAGAATCGAACCTGGGACCCTGGAGCTGAGAAGCAATTGTGCTAACCACTATGCTACCATGCTGCCCAACTATGCTACCATGCTGGCCCCATTATGCTACCGTGCTGCCCCCACTATGCTACCGTGCTGCTCCCACAATGCTACCGTGCTACCCCACTATGCTACCGTGCTGCCCCCACTATGCTACCGTGCTGCCCCCACTATGCTACCGTGCTACCCCACTATGCTACCGTGCTGCCCCAACTATGCTACCATGCTGCCCCACTATGCTACCGTGCTGCCCCCACTATGCTACCATGCTGCCCCACAATGCTACCGTGCTACCCCACTATGCTACCGTGCTGCCCCCACTATGCTACCGTACTGCCCCCACTATGCTACCGTGCTACCCCACTATGCTACCGTGCTGCCCCAATTATGCTACCATGCTGCCCCACTATGCTACCGTGCTGCCCTCACTATGCTACCGTGCTGCCCCACTATGCTACCATGCTGCCCCACTATGCTACCGTGCTACCCCACTGTGCTACCGTGCTGCCCCACTATGCTACCGTGCTGCCCCACTATGCTACCGTGCTGCCCTCACTATGCTACCGTGCTGCCCCACTATGCTACCGTGCTGCTCCCACTATGCTACTGTGCTGCCCCACTATGCTACCATGCTGCCCCACTATGCTACCGTGCTGCCCTCACTATGCTACCGTGCTGCCCCACTATGCTACCATGCTGCCCCACTATGCTGCCGTGCTGCCCCACTATGCTACCGTGCTGCTCCCACTATGCTACCATGCTGCCCCACTATGCTACCATGCTGCCCCACGATGCTACCATGCTGCTCCCACTATGCTACCGTGCTGCCCCACTATGCTGCCGTGCTGCCCAACTATGCTACCGTGCTGCCCCCACTGTGCAACCGTGCTGCTCCCACTATGCTACCATGCTGCCCCACTATGCTACCATGCTGCCCCACTATGCTACCGTGCTGCTCCCACTATGCTACCATGCTGCCCCACTATGCTACCATGCTGCCCCTCTATGCTACCGTGCTACCCACACACAATGCTACCGTGCTGCCCCCACTATGCTACCATGCTGGCCCCACTATGCTACCATGCTGCCCCACTATGCTACCATGCTGCCCCACTATGCTACCGTGCTGCCCCTCTATGCTACCGTGCTGCCCCCACTATGCTACCATGCTGGCCCACTATGCTACCGTGCTGCCCCACTATGCTACCGTGCTGCCCCACTATGCTACCGTGCTGCTCCCACAATGCTACCATGCTGCCCCACTGTGCTACCATGCTGCCCCACTATGCTACCGTGCTGCCCCACTATGCTACCATGCTGCCCCACTGTGCTACCGTGCTGCCCCACTATGCTACCGTGCTGCCCCCACTATGCTACCATGCTGCCCCACTATGCTACCGTGCTGCCCCACTATGCTACCGTGCTGCTCCCACTATGCTACCGTGCTGCCCCACTATGCTACCATGCTGCCCCACTATGCTACCGTGCTGCCCCACTATGCTACCGTGCTGCTCCCACAATGCTACCATGCTGCCCCACTGTGCTACCATGCTGCCCCACTATGCTACCGTGCTGCCCCACTATGCTACCGTGCTGCCCCCACTATGCTACCATGCTGCCCCACTATGCTACCGTGCTGCCCCTCTATGCTACAGTGCTGCCCCACCATGCTACCGTGCTGCCCCACTATGCTACCATGCTGCCCCACTATGCTACCGTGCTGCTCCCACTATGCTACCGTGCTTCTCCCACTATGCTACCGTGCTGCCCAACTATGCTACCGTGCTGCCCCACTATGCTACCGTGCTGCCCCACTATGCTACCATGCTGCTCCCACTATGCTGCCGTGCTGCCCCACTATGCTACCGTGCTGCCCCCACTATGCTGCCGTGCTGCCCCACTATGCTACCGTGCTGCCCCCACTATGCTACCATGCTGCCCCACTATGCTACCATGCTGCCCCACTATGCTACCGTGCTGCCCCACTATGCTACCGTGCTGCTCCCACTATGCTACCGTGCTGCCCCACTATGCTACCATGCTGCCCCACTATGCTACCATGCTGCCCCACTATGCTACCATGCTGCCCCACTATGCTACCGTGCTGCCCCACTATGCTACCATGCTGCCCCACTATGCTACCGTGCTACCCCACTATGCTACCGTGCTGCTCCCACTATGCTACCGTGCTGCTCCCACAATGCTACCGTGCTGCCCCCACTATGCTACCGTGCTGCCCCACTGTGCAACCATGCTGCCCCCACTATGCTACTGTGCTGCCCCACTATGCTACCGTGCTGCCCCACTGTGCAACCATGCTGCTCACTATGCCACCTTGCTGTCCTTTAGGGAAGGACATCTCTGACTCCAGACCAACAGCAATGTGGTTGATTCTTAAATGCCCTCAGGGATGGCTGACTAATGCTGGCCTGGCCAGCGATGCCCACATACCATGAACGAATAAAGAAAAAAAAAGAATGACTGGAAAGTTTTGAAATTCAGAGTGGTTGAAGATAGGCTCCTATGGTATTGAATGGGTTCCTACTCTCCCTCTGTCATCACCCACCTGCTCCTGCTCACTCTAGTTCTGCCTTACACCCAGTAAACATTGTGACACCAAAATCCCTTATGGTGGATCTATTTGTGCTGATTTTTCCTGAGAAATGTCATTTTCTGCGAGTTGTTTCCACCCAGAAATGTCGCACAAACCTTTGGCAGTTATCAGTCCCCCTCATATCTCCCATATTTTTTATTACCCAGTGTGTCTCATTAGTAGTATGTGGGTTTCGACAAACCAAGGCATTCCTTCATCTTTCTTTGCTTCTGTTCTTCTGTCGTGAGCAGCTCAGTCCTGAAAACTAAAGTTACAAAATGCTGTCAGTTGGCAAAGTGCATTGATGAGCGAGAACCACATGAGCAATCTTCATCACAGATATCAGTCAAGTATAACTGTAGTGGGGTTCGAGTTTCTTTTGACATCCCTCATAGCCTTAAGTGATGGGAATATTGGTTTCATTTAGGTCAAGTTAACTGTGGAAGTCAGTGGGCTTACAACAAATATTGACCAACAGTCTATCCCCAGAAATAGAAAGAGAAAAAGATTTCCACCCACCATTCCACCACCCTGCCCAACTTTCACCCTCGCATGGTTTATCTCTAACTCGTACTCAAATTTGCTCCCTCTGTCTCTGGGGATAGTGGGGGGGCGATTCTCCGATATTGAGGCCAAGTGTTCGCGCCATCGTGAATGCCGTCGCGTTTCACAATGGCGCGAACGGGGCTCGGTTACATATCATTCTGGCCCACAGGGGGCCAGCACGGAGCTGGAGCGGTTCACGCAGTTGAGCCAGCTCAATCCTGTGCATACGCAGTTGGGCCCGCGCCATCCTGCGGATGCGTGGGGAACTTGTTACGCGCGGCGGCCCCGACCCAACACGGAGACGGTGTGCAGGGACCGGCCGCGGCAGAAAGTAGGCCCGGGGGGGAGAGGCCGGCCCGCCGATCAGTGGGCCCCGATCGCTGGCCAGATCCGTTTGGAGCCACCTCCCCCCCCCCCGTACACACACACACACACAGGCCGATCCCCGAGCGTTCCCGCAGAGTTCCCGCCGGCAGCAACCAGGGGTGAACGGCACCAACGGGACTCTGTCGCATCGGGACGGCCGCTCGGTCTATACGGGCCGAAGAATTGACAGTCCCGTCGATTCCAGCGGCCCGTGGCCGGCGCCGCGCCAAATGCGCCAGCGCAAATGGCGCCGATTCTCTGCACCGTGGAGAATCACGCGCCAGCGTCGGGGTGTCGTGGCATGGTTGCGGCGATTCTCCGGCCCGGGGCTCGGAGAATCGACCCCAGGATGTCAACCAATGTCTTGTATGAGCCCACAAACTCCCACAGCCACTCTTTTCTTCCCCTCCTGCTTCATGATACATTTCATTTTCCAGACTTTGAGATGCACTGGGGGCCTTAGAGCAGGAACAGATTGGTCATCTATCCACAGGCAAACAGGAAGCCCTTGATACATACACTGAGAAGGCAGAGGAAACATATCATACTCAATGCATGATCCTACAGGGCTGTGCAATGCCACAAGCTGTTCAATGACCTCACATGGGTGGTCAAGGTAAGTGAGAGTCTCTTCAGATGTCATATTTTTACAATTGAGTTGCCAGCCTAACACACTGCTGAATGCACCAACATCCACCTCCCACCCATTTCAGCCACAGAACATACATCTCTATCAAACACCACTGACACCTCACATTCCTTGTTTCACTACATACATTTAGCATTGTTACAAGTCTGATACCAACATTTTACAGCCTGCACACTGTGAGTTATTTAACCATGACAGCGACATGACCAAATAGATTGGATCACATTCACTAGCATACTTCTCTCCCTCTTGCCGGACAGGTGGTGCAAAAACCACAGGCAGCAGGAACTGACTGGAGCACAGGCACATGTCATAACTGTTTTGGGTCGGCGATGGGGCTCAAGGCCTTGAAGATGATAACATGTTCATACCTTATCCTCCTTTTCTCTTCCCAATTTCCTCTTTTCCCCCTAATTTGTTCGGATTTAAGCATGCATTTCTTTTCTTCCCCTTTAGTCGGTCATGGGATGTAGGCGACGCTGGCTGGTCCACGATTTATTGCCCATCCCTGAGGGCATTTAAGAGTCAACCACAGCATGGAGTCACATGTAGACCAGTTCAGGTAAGGATGGCAGATTTCTTTCTCCAAAGGACATTAGTGAACCAGGGTTTTTTTTAATGACAATCGACAATGGTTTCATGATCATCGTTAGGCTTTTAATTCCAGATTTTTATTGAATTCAAATTCCATCATCTGTCCTGGTGGGTTTCGAGCCCAGGTGCCCAGAGCATTACCCTGTGTCTCTGGATTATTAGTCTGGTGACAATAACACTACACCACTGCAATGTTCACAGCCACCAGTTCAGATAATGAAACTGCTTCACTTTAGAAGCAGGATCAAATGTGTGACAGAGTGAGTGAGACACGTAGGTGCTAGCTCATCAAATGGTAAAGGTGTCTGCAAATTCTGCTCCAAAGGATTCAGATGATGAGTGAATGCTTGAGGAGTGTTCCGACCCCCTCTGTGACCAAACCCTGTATTGTATATGGTTCCCCTCCGACATCTTGGAGTACGAACGCCCCAGGTGATTGGAGGGGCAGAGCTTCCCTCCTAATTGTGAGGAACCTCGCAGGATTTCAACCCCGACCTGGGAGCAGGTCCGGGAGGGTGATGCTGTGGGGTGAGGAGTAGTGTAATTGTAGTATTGTGAGCAGAGTAAATATACCTAGTTGTTATCCTGCCTGCCAGGTGTCATATGAAGTCCTTACTTTCAGCTATCACAATGGTCTGCACACAAAACTGCTTGGTGCATTGGCTGCCCTGCCTGGAAGCTCCCTGCCATTGTCAAGAACCATGGGGATTCCAGCCCAACTTTGCAGGTGGCTTTGTGCAGAGATCGGAATCCATCATGCTCGGTGTGGAAGTGTTGACCAACTCCATTGCCATTCTTGTAGATTCAAGCACGCTGGAACATTGGAGCACTGATACCTTAGTTTCCATTGCAACAAACAGGAACCATCTGCCATCTCAGAGTTGTAGTTGAAGCTTGTTTAAAGGCATTCAAAATCAGCTGGCTGCCACAAAATCTCAGATTGCTGCCGGTACCAATGTTCAAAGGAGCCTGCAACATTTCACATCAGCCCAACAATTTGTCCAACAATCAGGTGACCAGGATTTCTGAGGTACCATCTGGGCGAGTGACAGGGGCTGCTTGTAGCACAGAACCTGCTGTCATCCCTCAGCATGACAGCATTCACCCTCCCATTCTGGAATCAGAATTTTTGACGTTTGTTTCAAAGTTATTCTGAGAATATTGTATTGGAAAGAATGTTCCTTCTGGGAACATGAATGAGATGGAATGGGAAAGAATGGAATGTGCAAAATAGAATGAGAGGAAGCGACTGAGGAAGATGAAAGAGATAGAATAATCATACCACCATATGGAAATTGGAAAAAAATCACTCGGTCACAGTCCAACAGAATGTCTGGTATCCATGGTTTTGTAGTGAAAGTCAGGAAAATGTAGGTGAGGTCATATACTGATAGTTTTCCCTTGGATATGTTTCTGTCCTTGCCTGTGAACATTTCAAGGGAATTACATTTGATAATTTAGCCACTACCCAAGGCATTGGAGCAATTATCAAAGGTCTGCAGGTTTGGTGAATTTTGGGCGTGCTAAATTGCCCCTTAGGTCAGGTGGGGCTATGGGGTTATGAGATTAGGGTGGGGGAGTGGGTCGAGGTAGGATGCTGTTTCATAGGGTCATGCTTGTGCTACCGTGGGTAGCACAAGTGATTAGAACTGTGGCTTCACAGCGCCAGGGTCCAGGTTCGATTCCCTGCTGGGTCACTGTCTGCGTGGAGTTCCCCCCGTGTCTGCGAGGGTTTCCTCTGGGTGCTCCGGTTTCCTTCCCCAGTCCAAAGACGTGCAGGTTAGGTGGATTGGCCATGCTAATTTGCCCTTAGTGACCAAAAAAAAATGGTTAGGAGGGGTTATTGGTCATGAGCGATGGTGGTATAGTGGTGAGCATAGCTGCCTTCCAAGCAGTTGACCCGGGTTCGATTCCCGGCCATCGCAATAAAGAAAATGCTAGTAGGAGGGGTTATTGGGTTACGGGGATGGGGTGGAAGTGAGGGCTTAAGTGGGTCGATGCAGACTCGATGGGCCAAATGGCCTCCTTCTGCACTGTATGTTCTATGTTCTCTGTAATAGGATCAGTGTAGATTTGATGGGCAAATGGACTCTTTCTGCATTGTAAGAATTCTATGGTTCCATATCCAGACAACTGCTCAGCCGCCTATCCTGATCTTTTGATCAGATCAACTGGAAGTTCAAGAGCAGCTTATACTGGAAACTCCATTTGACCTGATATTGGAACACAGATATGATTCGCAACAGGTGAAATTACTAATATGTGGAAATTAATGGTGAACTTGCACTGAGGAACAGGTTTCAGACATGCTGAACTTCTTGACACTAGTGCAATACAAAATGGTTGATGTGGCCAGTCGAGTGAGATACTTTTTAAAATGAACATTGATACATATTCTACAGAGAAATCAACTTGAAAACCATCAAGATAGATTAAATATACTGACACCTTCCAGAGGGTGTCAGGTTAAAATAAAGTGGGATATGGAATGTGGGTTAAGAAAAAAAAGAGGTCAAGGGAAGAATAATGCTGAGTAAGAACTATCTGCAAAATGGTTACGGTTGAAGTGGAAGCTGGAGAATCTTACAGATCAAGATTTATTGATGATATGGTGAACTATAGATATCTTATAACGTATTATGATTTTCTTTCTATCTATTGCTTGAAATGTATGTACATAGTAAATATGCTAATGATCTAGAATTGTCACTTAATTATCATTACTAAAATGCGACTCCTTCAAGAGTTGTTACTCCAGGCAGAGTCAGAACAGAACTGGAATATAATTGTGTGAGCCTCAGAGATTGCTCCTCCCTCGCAAAAGTGTGGACTATTAGAATCCTGCAAAATGCCTCCTTCCGCTTATCTTGCTAATTATAGAGATTTAACTTAAATACCATGACTGTTTGTAAATTAGTGTTTTCATTAATCGGGTTACGGCAGGCTTACACTGAACTGTTTCATTTATTCCTGCTTGTGATACGTCTTACATAATAAACACTTTCTCTGGCTGTTCACGCCAGCGGGAATCTCTGGTCCCACTGGCAGCTCATCCCCGTCGTAGGTTTCCCAGGGACTTGGGTGGTTTCGATGGGAATTTCCATTGACAGCGGTGGGAGCAGAAATCCCGCAAACCAGCGAACGGTCTGCCACTTCCCGTTGCTGAGAAACACGTGGCTGGGAGGTGCATGCACACAAGGGGTTAATGGGTAAATAGCAGCACCACATGATCACTAGAGGGCTGGACCAACAGGGGTATAAAAAGCAGCCACACGGGGTCTCTCGCTCTCTCTCTCGTGGGTGCACTGTGAACAGGGGAACATCAGAAGCACATAGATAGTTAGTGGAGTTACGTTTAGTTATTATTGTTAAATCTTGTTAACCAATTCCTAGTTTCCATGTTAAGGTAAAGAACTCATGCATTAATAGTTACAGTTACTCAATAAATCTTTGTTGTTACTGGACGAGTTCGACTCTTCTTCAACAAGATTCAGAGGACCTCACCATCAACCAAGGATTGAGTAACACGTGTTATCGACCACGCAGGTAAGACAACACACGTGGCTGGGAGGCCAGAGAATCTCACTCTCAGGGGTGATTTGATGGAGTATAATGGTTGAGGTTTCATTGACCGAGTGGTGGAAACCAATCTTCAGCACAAATTAGGCAGAACATGAAAATAGATAGCCTACTCTAGAGAACTAAATGGTAAACACCTCACCAGCAATCCAGAGACCCAGATATGGGCAGAGCTAATTAAAATCACTGATTATCCAAGGCCACATTTTGCTTCCTTTAGCCAAACCGAACATTGAAATGCCAATGCGCTGATAAGAGCCCGAGAGACAGAAGAAAATACATGGGCTGGAATTCTCCAGCTGTTGGGACACCCTGTCCCCGCCGGCAACCCACCCCTGCCCTCGGGTTCCCTGGCGGCCTGGGGTGGCTTCAATGTAAAATCCCATTGGCAAGCAGCAGGTATAGCAAATCCCACCACCAGTGAACGGTACACAGCCGGGAAACACACGGCTGGGGGTTGGGAGACTCCAGCCCAGAATGTCAAGAATCAGGGCACGCTGACCTGGGCAAGCATGTGGCTAAATTATGTTTTTAATAATCGGGCCATTCAAATAACAGTAAGGTAGTGATTAGATTAAACCGGTCTCCATAAACTTGTCTGTGCAAAGGAAAGGTAAGAAGGAATTTCCTGAGCACAGAGATTGTAGAGGTTAAACATGCCATCTTGGCTGACGATGATGGAACCTGGGGCACAATCATGGGGCAGTTACAGAAGGAGATCCTGCTTCTTCCCAGGATGCTTTGCTGTTGCACTCTGATACTGCTAAAATGTGTCAAGTCTTACTTATCATGAATAAAATAGAACCACTATCGATAAAGGTATCACTTCAAATTATTTCTGAGTTTGAGAATAAGGGGTGAAAGGGTTAACTGACTCCGAAACCCTGAACCCTGGACGGCACGGTGGCACAGTGGTTATCACTGCTACCCACAGTGCCAGGGACCTGGGTTCAATTCTGCCCTCTGGTGACTGATCTGTGTGGATTTTGCACGTTCTACGCGTGCCTGCATAAGTTTCTTCTGGGTGCACATGTTTCCTCCCACTGTCCAAAGATGTGCAGGTTAGGCTATTCTAAATTGACCCTTAGTGTCCAAAAGGTTCAGTGTGGTAACGGACATAGGGTGGGGTGTAGGACAAGGTAGGGTGCTCTTCCAGAGGGTTGATGCCGACTTGATGGGCTGAATGGCCTCCTTCTGCACTGTAGGGATTCTATGACTTTATGACCTCCAAGATGAAGTACTTGAATGGCCTGATTAATAACCTTTGTGTGGCAACATGGCTCTCATTATAGGTGTACTTCCAGGTGTCAATGTGTTGTGTATAGAAGTCATGAGCCAGATGTAGAGCTCATATTGCCCAGTAGCCTATGGTTTCTCATGACGCCTCAAATGCTTATGGTCCAACAGACTGGTGGAGAATAAAGACATCGTGGATTGGATTCTCTGATTCTCAGGCTATGTCCTGACGCTGGCGTGGGAACAGTGGTCATTTACGACCAAAGATTTGCCGTAAAATGGCGACCAATCCTCCGTTTGGCTGGGGGCTAGGAGCAAGGCAGCATAGAGCACCCGGCTCTAGCTGCCGATACGGCCCAGAGAGTTACCAGGTCTGTGGCTGTACATACGCACGGCGATGGACTGCAGCGGCCGCGCCATGCAACATGGCACCGGCCACGTGCGGATCCGGCCTGCAGAATTGTACCCCCCTTTGTCCGGCTTGCAACACCCAGACAACCCCCCAAAAATGCCCCCAGCCCCTCCCAAAGTCCCCCCTACCCACGGATCAGCCCTCCCCCGAATGTGGTGGCGCTGGACTGAGTCTGCGGCTGCCACACTGGGTTCCTGACAGGTAAGACCATGAGAGACCCACACCGTCGGGAACTCAGAACATCGTAGGGGGGAGGTGGGCCTCAGGCAACATCCAGAGGTCGTAAATATGGTACGCAGCGTACTCCTAGAGTGCGCTGATTTGGAGGGGGCAGAGCATCACAAAAGCTGCACCGCTTCCGATTTTGGCGGAAACGGGTATTCTTCGGCCGTTCACCAAACGTGATTTCAGTATCTGCGACTGAAGAAACCCGCCCCATGACTGCTGCCAGGATACTGGGCACTGACTGCATTGTACATTGACGGACTTCATGGGCTGCCTACTCTGCAAACATGCAGTGTCTGCTCCCAGCAGTGGCCTGTACAAAATAGCATTGAAGTAGCCAACACCAGAAATGCGTGTGCACAGCAAGCACGGGCGCCATTGTGGACGTAGCATTACATCCACAGTACTGAAAATACGGCCACTCTGTTATTAAATTTGCAGCCTGCATGTTGGGCTGAATTCTCAGGTCCCACTGAAGTCAGGAACAACAAACCTCCCCCCTCTTACCCCTGCCACCAAAGGGAAATTTCAGCCCATGGAGTTATTTTTTGGCTTTATTGTTGATGATATTCCTGCAGACTCGCAATGGTGTATCCCTCCCAATGGTACACAAAGTGAAAATTCTGGAGCAAGTAAACTATGCCATAATTTATGCTTGTCCATATGTTCCTGGGCTAGTCCATATTTTCTCATTTCCTGCAGTTTTCAGGTGGCAGCCACTTAGACTAAACAACAATGGCCTGGCAATTGAGTATCAGGAGCCTCCTCGAGCACTTCCTACCTGTGCCGCCTCAGTGCATCCCCCAATGCTGTGGCCACCAGGATGAAGGCCACCATTCCTGGTTGGATTCCGAATGCCATTGCCTGCAGGCAGACATGTTAGCATGGTGCAGACTTCCGTGCCCAGCCAGGTCCATCTGGCTACGTGGTTGCCCCAACCTGCGTTGCAACCCCTGCCCTGCATGTCCCCTGCCCATTCCCTCCCCCATCCCCACATCCACCCTCGGCCATACCCCTGGCACTTGGCCCTCCACACCGCAACTCTGGCCCTGTCAGTGCCCAGAACTGCAGGGGCCTCTGGCTCCAACACCTGACCCTGCTGGCAGTGGTACCAGTGGCTGGTGCTGGCCATGCCAGCGGTATGCTCTGCGGCCCCTCCTGTAGGGGCTACCATGGACGTTGCGCTTAGGTGATGTTCCACCATGAGGTGGGGTGGATGGAGGAGTTTGAGGTCTGGGGGTGGGGTGGGGGCACCCATATGGCCGGTGTCATTGCGCAACCACACAATTAGCGGTCAGTGGGGTACGCAGGAAGATAGCTGCGGCAATGGTGGTCTGTGCCTAGATACCCCGCTCCAGGGGAGGTTGCCCTGAATGCAGGCCCCATCCCCTGGTTACTTCACGCGCCTGGCAAACACCCTCCCTGCCCCCAGCCAGCCCTGCCAGTGGCAGGACCGGCATCCCATGGTCGCGTCTCTGAGAACATGCCCTACCTCCTCTCTTTCACTCTGGATCCATGGCGCCTGTTTCCTAATTTTTGAAACCACAAATGAAACTCGCCATCGGTAATTCTGGTGGAGATGGAGCATCATGTGCGCTCTGGAGGATACCAGGTCGGGCGCATGAATAATATGTCAATGGTGCTTACTGTACCTGTAGAGTAGAATGCATTCATGTCGCTGCTGAGGCATCAGAACCTGGCATTCTGACAGGCACCCGTGGGATGCCGGTCCTGCGGCTGGCAGGGCTGGCTGGGGGCAGGGGGTGATGTTTGCCAGGGGCTTGGGGGTGACCAGAGGATGGGCGGTAAAGAAAGCTAATGGTATGCCTGCATTCATTGCAAGAGGTTTCGCCTATAGAAGCAGGGATGTGTTACTGCAATTGTACAGGGCCTTGGTGACGCCACACCTGGAGTATTGTGTGCAGTTTTGGTCTCCTTCTCTGAGGAAGGATGTTCTTGCTTTCGAGGGAGTGCAGCGAAGGTTTACCAGACTGATTCCAGGGATGGTGGGACTGTCATATGAGGAGAGATTGACCAGGTTGGGATTGTTCTCGATGGAGTTCAGAAGAATGAGGGGGGGATCTCATAGAGACTAATAAAATTCTAACAGGACTAGACAGGGTAGATTAAGGGAAGATGTGAACAATGATGGGTGCGTCCAGAACCAGGGGTCACAGCCTGAGGATTCAGGGGAAACCATTTCGGACAAAGATAAGGAGACATTTCTTCACCCAAAGAGTGGTGAGCCTGTGGAATTCATTACCTCAAGAAGTAGTTGTTGCTAAAACTTTGAATATATTCATGAGTCAGCTGGACATAGCACTTGGGGAGAATGGGATCAAAGGCTATGGGGAGAAAGAAGGATTAGGCTATTGAGTTGGATGATCAGCCATGATCGTGATGAATGGTGGAGCAGGCTCAAAGGGCCAAAAGGCCTCCTCCTGCTCCTATCTTCTCTGTATCTATGTATGTATCTATGACTCTGCATGTTCTCCCCCTGTATGCGTGGGTTTCCTCCTGGTGCAAGTCCTGAAAGACGCGCTTATTAGGCGAATTGGAGATTCCGAATTCTCCCGAAGTGTACCCGAACAGGCGCTGGAATGTGGCGACTCGGGGCTTTTCAAAGTAACTTCATTACAGTGTAAATGTAAGCCTACTTGTGACACTGATAAAGATTATTATTATATAGAGCAGGTTTCTCCTGCCTATTCTGTGGAGGGACCCATTGTGAGCGAGAATGAAAAATTTAGCGTTCCAGCCAAAACTCCATTATCTTTCAGCGGTCCTGGAAAATCCCAGCCGCGAACGAAGATGAAGGATCTAGGCCACAGTTTAGACCTTGGGCAGAATTTTTCCATTTTCTGCAGAGTGTCACGGGGGTGGCAAAAGCAGCATTGAAGCCGTCGCCCCAATGCTGGCTTCCTCACCATATTGTTTACAACTTGAAAATAAATGTAAGGGATTGGTCCCACGACCTCATGCTGAAGTGCGCCCTGTCAGCAATTTAGTTTTTTCATGGATCGGGGCACCGTTACTGAAGGCCACCCTGATGCAAAAAAATAAATATTGAACACCACTCACAACATCACCTCCGGCACTGCCCAGACGGTGCCGGGGTACTGCTCGGGCATGACCCTCTTCCCCTGAGCAATGCACTCAATTGAGCACCTCTGGCGGGTCTGCCTTCACTCTGATGTGAGTGGATATTGTAACAGAGAGGATTATCAGGTGCAGAGACCTGATAATTAGATTTAAATTTATTATAATGGGGTTCCCGATGCTGAACATCGGGAATCCTGTTACAACACTGGAAGGGGGCGGGGAAATCACAACAAGAAATCCCGCCAATGTAAAATGCAATTTAGGCACTCACCTGTTGCCATTCACACACAATGTGAATGGGTCACAAAATCCCGACTCTTATTTCATTCCCTCTTACTCAGGCTCCATCTAATATCAGGCTCCTGATATCATACTATTTCCGACTCTAATGCTATCTCTCCTTTCCAGTTCTCTGTGCACCTTGATTTTTGCAAAGATAGTTTTAAGCCTCCCAATAGCAAGGATATCAACCTTGGCATTGTTCAGGTGCAACCCTTGCAGCCCCTCAAAACTGTACCGGTCCCACCTCTTTCAGAACTGGCCCTCATGTCCCAAGAGCGTAAAGCTCTCCTGCCTGCACCGTCTCTCCAGGCACACATACATTCACCTGTTGTCTCCTATTATTATCCTGTTTGGTACCAGAAGAGTAACCTGATTGGGGGTCTGCCCATTTGTTTCCTTCCTCTCTCTCTCCCCCCGCCCCCTCCACTCCCCACGCACTTACCAGAGGAATCACCAATTTCACCAGTCTTCAGAACTGAATAATAATAATAACCTTTTATTGTCACAAGTAGTAGTGTGATAGCAAAGCTTATTTACAGAGTTGACTGAAAATACTTCTTTCACTCACTTATCCCAGGGGTTCTGAGGCTACCTGTTGTCCCTCCACAGTTATCGTGATTATGAGTATCGAAGTCAATATAGTCCAGGAATTGAACAGAGAATCTCATTGATCTGCTAGGCTGGACTCTATATTCCAAAATGTCAGGCTATACATTTACTCATCAATGTGTCAAGGACTTTTGCTTGTTTTTATTTTGGCATTTTTTTTGTGCTTATGTAAAATTTAAGTGGTGAAAAGTGGTTATGATTTATTTTCAAGACATGTGTCCCAGCCAGGCGACCAAAACTCACCTACAGTTAGTCTTTGGCCTTATTATCATCGGTGACACCCCAGAGAGCCCCTTCCCCTTTTCTAAAGATAAATGTCAGGCCATAAAAACAGAAAATGCTGGAAGTGCTCGGCAGGTCTGAACACTTTCCAGCATTTTCTATTTTTATTTTGGATTTCTAGCATCCTTATACTTGACTTATCCATAGTCTTTTTATTTTTTATAAATCTCAGGCCATTTGCTGCCTCAGAAACAACCCACAGCTGAGTCCTGGGAGGAGGGACACAAAGGGGCAGGATGGTAGCACAGTGGTTAGCACTGTTGTTTCACAGTGCCAGAGACCTGGGTTCGATTTACAGCTTGGGTCACTGTCTGTGTGGAGTCTGCACATTCTCCCAGTGTCTGCGTGGGTTTCCTCTGGGTGCTCCGGTTTCCTCCCACAGTCCAAAGATGTGCAGGTTAGGTGGATTGGCCATGCTAAATTTCCCTTAGTGTCCAAAAAGGTTAGGTGGGGTTACTGGGTTACGGGGGATAGGGTGGAAGCTCGGGCTTAAGTAGGGTGCTCTTTCCAAGAGCCGGTGCAGACTCAATGGGTTGAATGGCCTCCTTCTGCACTGTAAAATTCTATGATTCTAAAAGTCAGAACTCTACAGGGTTCACTGGCTCTCCGATTCCATGGAGTGAACAGCCAATTTGCTTTTCAATTACCCTTGGTAAATGCCTCCAGTGGCGGCAACATGTTGGGGAACCATCCCAATGTGGAACCCCTATTTTCTCCTGGCCACCGTGCTTCTAAGCCCACCATCACAAGGCTGTGAAAATGTAGCCCCTTAACTTAGTAAAATGGCCTCGGCTCCCTCCACTTGACAACACCAAACCTCTTTGCTGATGGTACATTCTGAAGGAAATGAAACAGAAACCTTTTCTTGTTGTTTGTATTCGGTGCAAAGATGAAACATCGATTTTCAAAGAAAAGATCCATGTTGCAGTTGTTATAAAACCACAGTCTCCTACATTTTTTTTTCCTGATGGAAGATGATTAAAGTCAAATCTGTTGTACAAGACAGCCATTAGCTTTTCAACTGTTCTTTAGTTTGTGTGGACTGTAGCTATCCTGCTTGTTGGGACTTCAACCCTGACCCCATCAGAACACGTTTCAGCTGTTAGAGAATGTTATTGAATGAAAGATGACAGGTGCTGGAGAATTTCAGACACACCTGAAACTACATTATTTATTGCCTTGGGCATTAATTACCAGCAGCTCCTCAAACTAGGTCATAGACCAATGCTGCTATTTGTCGGAAGCTGCAACAACAAATCCCCATGCTGTGCGGGGAATCTGAATAATGAAAACTACTGCTATGTGTAGCTTTTTAAAGGTACCTTGGCTCAAATTTTGGGGTAAGATGCAAAGGGATGTCTGAACAATATTGATAACTCTTTTACAATTTCCTGCTCTTAATTGATAACATTGTATACAATTCACATTGCTGAGGAAATCTGATTGATACTTCTCTTCAGACTGTGGTAGGTAACTCGTGCTACTCAATCCTTGGTTGATGATGAGGTCTTCTGAATCTCGATGAAGAAGACTCGAACTCGTCCAGTAACTACAAAGGTTTATTGAGTAACTATAACAACAAGTACGTGAGTTCTTTACTTTAACTTTGATAATAGTGATAAAGTTAACAAGATCTAACCAGGGTAATGAGATGTAACTCCACTAGCCATCTGAACTATTGTGATATTGTCCTGGTCACAGTGCACCCGAGAGAGAGACTGAAGGATACGCAGTGTGGTTGCTTTTTATACCCCTGTTGGTTCGGCTCTCTAGTAATCATGTGGTGCTACTGATTACACATTAACCCCTTGTGTACATGTACATACAGAGATCACTACAATTAGCTTTTCAACTGTTCTTTAGTTTGTGTGGACTGTAGCTATCCTGCTTGTTGGGACTTCAACCCTGACCCCATCAGAATACGTTTCAGCTGTTAGAGAATGTTATTGAATGAAAGATGACAGGTGCTGGAGAATTTCAGACACACCTGAAACTACATTATTTATTGCCTTGGGCATTAATTACCAGCAGTTCCTCAAACTAGGTCATAGACCAATGCTGCTATTTGTCGGAAGCTGCAACAACAAATCCCCATGCTGTGCAGAGAATCTGAATAATGAAAACTACTGCGATGTGTAGCTTTTTAAAGGTGCCTTGGCTCAAATTTTGGGTTAAGATGCAAAGGTATCTGAACAATATTCATAACTCTTTTAGAATTTCCCACTCTCAATCGATAACGTCGCATACAATTCACATTGCTGAGGAAATCTGATTGATACTTCTCTTCAGACTGTGGTAGGTAACTCGTGCTACTCAATCCTTGGTTGATGGTGAGGTCTTCTGAATCTCGATGAAAACTGAAAGTTGTTCCATCACCTCCGTTCTCTAATCTGTTTACAGAGTGCGTGTTCTATGGGATAAATTTTTGGTCTCCCAAGGAGGAGGAGAAGCTGACCGAGCTGGAATATACCAGCACCAGCATATGTGTTGGTTTCCATACCCACCATTTGTCCATTACGAGCTCGTTGAGGATGCTGTTGAGAGTTCCCTGAGGGTGCACAGCTGTACATGCTGTCTGAGGATGATTAGTTGCAAAGAGGCACATACAGAATGGGAGCCATTTTCACCCCAGAGAATTACCCTGGACCCATAAAAGATTAAGTGGTGCAGGTGGGGATTGCTCACTGACAAACAAGTGCCCATAGTGCTGTGCAGGTGCCAGGAAAAGCTGACTGGTCTTCAGCAAGTGCGGATGGTTGCCACCTTGCTAGAGCTGCAGGGGTATAAGAACAGGGGGAAAGGCTGTCAAGGATAATTGGGCAACCAGTTGGCCACAACGAAGGCAACAGTTACAATGGGGACACAACTGTCAGGTTTTGGGTCCCATGGTGTTCACCAGGCAGCTGGGCAGAGCACCAGACACCAGGAGGTCAGGGGTGAGGAATAAGGTATGAGTACAATATGGTGGTTATATTCTCAACAAAGGATCACCCACCAAAGATGAAGCTGCCTGGTGATGACTGATACTCAGGACCCAAGGGGATTGTGAATCACCAGGAAAATGGTTACAGACATCAGTGCCCTTGTTGCCAAAGACCTCACACCTCATAGCACTGGTGGGCATGCCCTGTCAGTAGCTGTCAAAGTCACTGTGGCATTGAACTTGTTCCCTTTAGGTTCATTCCAACAACCAGCTGTAAACTTTGGTGGTATCGTGCAAATGGCTAAATGCCTCTGCATCTTGCTGGTCACGTTTTGCCAGAGCTGGACAGTACATTGATTTCATGACAGATAGGGCCTTGCAGAGAAAAATATATTGGGTTTCTCCATGATTGCTGGATTCCCCAAGGTGCAAGGACATTATTGATTTTATACTCGTGACCATCAAGATACCACTGACTGGCCAATGAAATCCAGAAAGAGGAAGGAATTCCAATTCTTCCAGAACAAAGTACTCTGCGACCACAAGAGATTCCCCCATGCATGTGCTTGCTTTCTTTGCTGCTGACATGACTCCTTTATTCTCCGCTAGCCCAGGCTGCTGCAAATCGTCCCTCTGATTCCCAAAGCCTGTGGATGGATCCTGGGAACCTGGAATATCCCTTGAAGAGATGGCTACTCACCCTTCTAAAAGATCCTCAGACGGAGGCACAGAAGAGATACAACTAATGGCGCCTGTTCAACTAGGTGCACCCTTGAGCAGGTCATAAGTCTTCTCAAAATGTGGTTCCATGCCTGGATTATGAGAGGTGGCCTTTAATAAACTCCTGCAAAGGTCTCGGCCATTGTAGTGGTCTGCTGCACTCTCCATAATATGGCCCTTCTGAGGAGTGTGCACCTTGAGGATGGTGTAACCCTGGGACGGGACAACCGAATGAAGGAAGAGGTGGGGCAGGAGGCGGATGACGTGGGTGAGGAGGGGGAGGAAGAGAAGAGGCCCTTCTGCTGCACAAGGCGGTCACAGGGAACGGTGTGGGACATAAAAATCTCATCAGGCTGTCATAATGATCAGGGATCATTAGATTCAGGAACATTTCAACAGAGCCCCTCTTACCCGGAATGAAGTGCATGTTGGGGAAGTTAGATTGAACAAATCCATTCAAGACGTAGTTGAAGAATCTATCATTTGCCTTCAATGAAGGATGCACGCCTGTCCAGAGCCTTTGCACTCACTTTGAAGAAAGCTTGTGATCTCCTTAACCATCTCATATCACCTTCCTTGTCACACCAGCAATAAAAAAAACCCTCAGGTATACATCTCTGTGACGCAATTAGTTCTTTGAGTAATGCATTGACCTCCACACTCATTCTTGGAAGTGTAGGCAGTCTGCTCACTTGTCTCAGTTTGTGTGTGCAATGCATGTACTGGCCATCTTCATCATGATGATGCCAGTAGAGGCGCGTCCACAGGCTCTGTACCCACATTATTGCAGTTACTAAGCTCTGCTGCACTAATTGGCGAAGCAGTGACACAATGGTATGGCCACTGGACTAGCAATCCAGAGACCCAGGGTCATGGTCCCACCAGCCAGATGGTGGAAATTAAATTCAATTAAAAGTCTAATGAAACTATTTTTAAAAATAAATTTAGTGTACCCAATTAATTTTTTCCAATTCCGGGGCAATTTAGCATGGCCAGTCCACCTAGCCTGCACATCTTTGGGTTGTGGAGGCAAAACACACATAAACACGGCGAGAATGTGCAAACTCCACACGGACAGTGACCCAGAGCTGGGATCGAACCTGGAACCTCGGCGCCGTCAGGCAGCAGTGCTAATCACTGCGCCATAAAGCCTAATGAAACTATTGTTGATTGTTGTAAAAACTCATCTGGTATACTAATGTCCCCTAGGGCAGTAAATCTGTCACCCTTACCTTACCTGGCCTACATGTGACTCCAGAGAAACTCAATGTGGTTGACTCTTAAATGCACTCCGAAATGGTTTGGCAAGCCGCTCAGCTCAAGGGCAATTAGGAATGGGATGGGCACTGAATACTGGACAAGCTGGCATGCCCACATCCGATGGATGAATTTTTTAAAAAAGGTTCCCACGGTCAAAAGAACCAAGGATGCTGAGGTTGATGAGCAGTCCTTGCGGCAAGTGGTGCTTGATGCTATCCTCAGCTATTGGATGCCTGAAGGGAGTCAATTAGCTTGGATACAACTGGCACACACTCCAAGCATCTCTCCGCCACTAGTGTCTGGCACTGTTGGCCAGTCCGAAAAGTGTCGCCCATGCTACTGACCGCCTCTGCCACCTGCGCTCAGGCATGGAAAACGGCGGTGGCTGGCAGCCTCCTCCTGGGCCCGTGTACAGGGTCAACCGTCTCTCCTCCACTGCGTCCAGCAGGGTCTCCTGCTTGGAATCCGTGAAACAGGATGCCGTTCTCCTTGCTGCCTCTTGTTGGCTGAGATGGTGTGTGTGGGGTTTGAAGTGTGCAAATGCGGCTGCAGCTTGTCAGCTGCCTGAGTGTCAATCTCAGACCCGGCAAATCCAGTACCGTTTCTCATTGTGTTACATGTGGCGCCAGTGATAGCCTGTTAACAGAAATGAAATTGGTCCAGGTGCGGTGTCAATTTTGCTGTGGTGGAACTCCATGAATCCTGTGCCGGCATCAACAATTAGGGCTGAATTCTCCATCGTCAGGATTCTCCATTTTGCTTGCAGCCTGGGGGTTTCCCAATGGCGTGGGTCTGCCCCACAATGGGAAACTCCATTGACAAGCCGGCGAAGTGGAAAATCTTGCCGAATGTCTTGCACTCGATGTTGGAGCAGTCAGATTGCATTACAAACAGAGATTTTGATGCAAATGCAATCAGCTTGTCTTTTTGTCACATACATACTCCCAGAACTTTCTGTGAGCTATCTAATCCTGGGGTTGATGTCTTCCTCGGATAATAAAATTGCAATGTTGATTCTTCTGATAATGACTGTTTCACTGCTTTGAAGATGTATTGGTAGTCCTCATGTCACAGAAAAGGCATATCTTGTCACAACAATTTCTGAATAATCAAGATGTTTCAGTGAAATTGGATGCAGACACAAAATTATAGTTGGGAATGTATGAAGTCAAAAGATTAAAGAGACTGAGACATCTTTAAAGATTGTCCTTATCTTCAAGAGATGGTATGGCCTAAATAATTAGAATTGTAGAAATTGTTCTGCTGCTACTGTTGTACACCAGTCCTTCATTATGTGTCACTTGCATCAATAAGTGCAGATAATGATCATGTTCTTGCTTTGTTCTGTCCACAACAGCAATGGCATCAGCGATACAGAATTAACCTGGCACAGTACATGTAATGTAGTCCATGTGAGCTTGAAAGACACCTTGGCTAACAGGTTTTCTGAAAGCAGATCATTGATAACAGTATTGTTTGAAAGATGTACAAAATGTAGTAAACTCTTGAGACTTACCACGCTGCACACTATGTCGGTTTTTATGGTATAAAGACACCAGTCACTCATAATGGTTTAGGTAAACACATTGTGATTCATTAATTAGGACTCAGCACATGTGAACGTACATACCTGGATATGAGTCTTGGAGACATCAGAGCTGCAGAGCTGAATGTTTGTGTTCTGCTGGAAACAAAGGTGAAAGTCCAATTGAATCACATGACAAATTTATTTTCCCAGTTATGTCACACTCCTATCCCTTAACATTATGTTACAACAACCTCCACCTTCCCTGGGTTCCAGCTCTGCCCTGGGTTCCAGTCCCATAATGTGTTCCAGACCTGTCCCAGATTCCAGACCTGCCTTAGGTTCCAGACCTAACCTGGGTTCCAGCCCTGTCCCGGATTCCACACCTGCCCTGACTTTCTGATCTGTACTGGGTTACACTCCTGTCCCGGATTCTAGCACTGCCCTGGGTTCCACACCTGTCCCAAATTCCACACGTGCTCTGGGTTCCAGAATTGTCCCAGATTTCAGCTCTGCCCTGGATTCCATTCGTACAATATGTTCCAGATATATCCCAGGTTTTAGACTTGCCCTTTCGACTTGCTCTGCTCTGGGTTCCAATCCTACCATGTGTTCCAAATCTGTCCCATATTCTAGACTTTCCTTGGGTTCAGGTCTGCTCTGCGTTCCAATTCTACTATGTGCTCAGGGTCTGTCCCAGGTTCCAGCACTGCCCTGGGTCCCGCCTTGTCCTGGATTCTTGATCTGTCTCAGGTTCCAGCCCTGCCCTGGATTCCAGCTCTGCTCTGGGTTCCAGTCCCACCATGTGTTCCGGATATGTTCCAGGTGCCAGTGTTACCCTGGGTTCTACCCCCGTCCTGGATTCCAGACCTCCCAGGTTCCAGTCCTGTTCTGGGTTCCAGACTTGTCCCAGGTTCCAGTCGTGTCCCAGATTCCAGCTCTGTTCTTGCTTCCAGCTCTGTCCCAGATTCCTGCCCTGTCCAGGGGTCTGGGCCAGTCTTCTGGGATATCCTGGATATAAGAGCAGGTTGAATTAAACAGCAGCCTCAGTAATTGTTGCTACTCTCTATTAAAATAAGAACTGTATTTGGGTATTCCCACCTCAAATTGAACCCCTGTGGCTTCTAACTGGAAGATAAAGCAGTCTCTCAATCAATTAAGAAATCGTTCCAGTGTATATTGTGCATCATTTTTTTTCTATCCAGGACAGGTTTGCAAACAAGAAACCATCCCGGTTCATGTGATCCACTCCCAAAAGGAAAGTTGAGCCTGACATCTTCAAAAAGCAACAATCCTAAAATTTGTCTACAAATATTTCTCCGACCCCTTCCCTCATTTGCATTAAAGAAAATGAAAGTGAAACTGGATTGCATGACACACTTTCTTTCCAGTGATGTCATGCTCCTATCACTTAAAGGCAAAATACAACAGCCTCTGTGGTGATATGCATGCACACATATGTAGTTGTATAAATGTAAAAAGCCGCATATCAGTACATGTAATCATCGGTATGACCTCCGGCCAACAGGTGGCGTCAGACATCCATCACGTGACTGGAGCAATCCACTAGTTGGTTGTGGGACGCACAACAGAATAATCACACTTTGAGTAGCTCCCTAGGAATTCGAGTAACTTTGTCTGTATATAAATCAGTAAGTTATCTTTCCACATGTTTGACAATCAATTATCGTTCTAGTTCAACACATACATGTTCTGTGTGCATCTTTGTCATTGGTGGAACCAGAGAACACAACAGCCTCCTCCTGCCACACATGGACTAAATTTAATGGCAAGGGTATAGACACTTAATGACCACCTGTGTCGAGGGCAAAAGGGCATTGAAGCAGTATAACAGACTCCTTGGTATAGGTGTTACTAAGTCACTACAAATCATCATAAATGCCACCTGAAGGAAGATGGCACTACATTGACTGCCAATTCTCTCACTGTTCCCCCTGAGGCCAAAAGAAACGGTAACGTTCCATTGAATAGCAGGGTCCTTCCCTGTGCTGCAGGCATTGAGAAACACCCTGCTAAATGGCTAAATGCATCATTCAGCAGACTTTAACTAGTTCACTGAATCATACCCTTAGTAATATTTTGGGAGTGTCTATTCATATTGACTGATCTGTATTGATTTCAATGAATATAAATTTTCAGAAAGAGCAGGTTTCTGTGCCCTCAGCCCTATCCTGGGAGTCGATTCGCCCCTTTCAGTTGACCCCTCAGCGACCGAACCTTATAGGTGTGCCAGTGGCTGCTCACCCGATACCTGGCTGCTACAGCTGGCTATCTGGCCTGACCTCTGCCCTTGCCAGTCCGGTTAACACCAAGCCCTCTCATGCTTAGCCCTGGTCTCTGGTCAAGTCGCCTTGCTGCCCCCCCAAAAAGCACAAAGCCGGCCTCTGCTTGACCCTTGGCTGCTCACACCTCTCGGTCAGGTAGCCGAGCCTCAAGCCTCGACAACCGTGTGTTCTCCTGGCTGGCTATCTGGCCTCAGACTGCTCTCTCGCCCTCACCACCGTGTCCGATTGCCATCTCGCCCTCTCACTCTCAGCCCTGGCCCTGTTGCCTGGCTGGCTGCTGCTCCCGTCGATGGCCATTGGTCAGTGTATTCTCCTTGCCTCACCTCGCTGAAAGCTTCACAGGTTCACACCCCGTTGTTTGGTTGACAATCTCAATTTTGCCTCAGATTGCCCACGGGGCCTAATTTCATAAACCCGGCTGCGTCACTCAATGAAAGTTCATAAACTTCACACCAGTTCATGAGATTCATCTGCTCTAAGTCTCCACCACCTCTCAACGTCTGGCAAACTGTTTTCCCAGTCTTAAGGAGAATCCACCAATCGGAGCCCAATGTTGTTCTGTATTGCCTGTTGATAGGCTCAAGAAATTGAAATTATCCTATCAGCAGATCTAGAGCTACGAGGCACTGATTGGTATTCCAACACTGCAGTCACCTCTCAGTATGGCACCCCCCAATTGGCCGGGGCTTCCCTCTGCGGTGCTGTGTGTTTCATTGCCATAGACATAACCTGCAATAGCCTTTTCTGCTTTCTTGATGCCAAGGGGATCAGGCTCACTTAACCTTTCTTTTCCCCTTCATTCTCTCAAATCCATCACAGCACTTTATGACGCAGCAGGATGAAGGTGATAGTCTGGTGATGAAGGACGTGAGGAGGTATGATTTGCCAATTCTAAGATAGGCAAATATAGAAAGCCTGCAACTATTTATGCATCGACCAAGACCAGTGGAATGTGGGAGTCAACATTAAGCAGAAATGTGTGACCCGACTGAACCCCAGAATTAGTGGCACCAACACTATGGAGTCTGTTATACTGCTGCAGTGCCCTTCTACTCTCGTCATAGGTGGTCTTTAAGTGGCTAAAGAATACCTACTCAACTATAGAATACCTACTGTGCAGATGGAAGCCGTTCGGCCCATCGAGTCTGTACAGAATCTTCAAAAGAGCACCCTACCTAAGCCCACTCCACCGCCCTACCCCTGAATCTCCATAACCCCCAACTCACCTACACATCTTTTGGACACCACGGGGCAATCTAGCATGGTCAAGTCACCAAACCTGCACATCTTTGTGACCACCTGCTGTGAACTTTGTCCTCTGACGGTAACTTAATGAATTATTAGCTTAATGGGCTAAACAGCTGGCTTGTCATGCGGAACAGTGCTAGCATTGTGGGTTCAATTCCCGTACTGGCCTCCCCGAACAGGCGCCGGAATGTGGCGACAAGGGGCTTTTCACAGTAACTTCATTGAAGCCTACTTGTGACAATAGGCAATTATCATTACATGTCCAGAAGGAATGCCATGTACATTCCAAAAAAAAGGACTCAACTGTGAGCAGGAGCAGTCGGGGCGGGACGGGCATGGTGATTAGTTTGGGCTCAAAAGCTAACCAGTGACCCGAAGCAGTGAGAAGCAAACGCAGGTGCTGAAAACAAAATTCCAAGCAAACGTTTTTCGATTATTTCTGACAAGCAGGGGATCAGTCGCTCCAAATTGTTCTGTTTCAGGAGTTCCTCACTTCCACCTCGAACAGTTGGTCCTGACAGCTGCTCTGTTTCACAGAACACGGTGTAACATATGCAGTGCTGATCCAATTCTAGCATCCTCAGTTGTGCTTCACCGCTGGCTCTCAGTTTGCCATATTTAAACGAGGCTGGTGGCGACTGAGCTGCCAGATTTGGAAAGCTCGAGGGAAGCAGGAGTCAGGTGGAAATGACGTCCGCGCCAATTTCCCCCTGAAGGCATGGGTTCCTGAACCATTCCTGCACGGTCAGGTGACTGCGCGAAGCAGCCAGGTGCCAGTGGACATGTTTGCAGGGTTCTGTGCTCCGGGTTAGTGGGATTATCAACACCAGGCCGAAGATTGCTCATTCGTAAATTGGACCTTTGCCTTACCAATTCCCCAGACTGCTAGCAATTCAACCAACGGAGGTCTGAAACTAGTCTGACGGATTTATGTGTGTCTCAAAGTGACAACTTGGCATTCCAACTATCACAATTTTCACATCAAATGTTTAACGAGCTACTGTTGACTGCTCTGCTGGCCCAGGTAAACCCAGACATATCTCATTGCAGAGCGGTACCTCGAGCATGTGACCAGATTAATTCAGGGTTCAATGTGTTTGAAATACTGCTGAGGGCAGTTAACACCATTCTAGTGATGAATAGTAAGAAAGCTTTTTGAATGAGTTGGCTCAGGATGAAAGACAGTTGGTGAGTCTGACATTCATATCATATCAGCATTTTTAAAAAGAACTATGCTTTGGCTGGTAGGTTTAACATGGATATGAGTGGAGTATAAATTAAGGTTTGGAAGGATATCAGGATGAAGCTTTGATTTCCCCTGTGCATCTTCACACAACAAGACATTCCAGTGTACTGAGCTGAAGTTTTTGCTGATCCATGATTGGATTTTAAAATTTCCCAAGTCTGCTGTAGTGCAAATGTTCAATATGTCACAAAGAAGCTGTAGTTGTCATGTTATTCACCCTGGGGTAATACGGACTGCAACTGGATGCAGTTGTACTTGAAAGTAGACTCCAAACTGTGATGTAAGTTCAATACGCTTTATTGAACTTGCTGAGCAGTGCACACAGTTCGCTGTGGGTTGACGCTCTAATAATCTAAGCGTGCTAACGATAACTAACTAGACCAGACTAGCTCTGAGCCACTTGTAGAAGGTGCTAACTGATATATACACCCTGACTGTCACTACAGTTGTCACCAGTGGAAAGAGGCAGAGTGCTGATGCCTCGTGTGTTTTATAGTAGGAACCCCCCGTCTAGTGTTCTGCATGGTGATTGGTTGTGTTCTGTCCTGTGTATTGATTGGCTGTACTGGGTGTCTGTCACTGCCTGTCTGTATCTCATTATGTGCATGAGTGCATATCATGACAGTAGTCACCAGTGATCTAAATACAAATGTGACAAAAGGTAAGTGTTGGAAATACATTTTTATATGTACACAGGGGGCGGGATTCTCCTGAATTCCCGATGTCCCGACGCCGGCGTAAAAAAATGGCGCGAAGCACTCTGGCATTGGGCCAACTGGAAGTTGCAGAATCTTCCGCACTTCCAGGGGCTATGCCAGCGGCGGAGGGGTTGGCGCTGCATCAACCAGTGCCGAAGGGCCAGCGCGAATGCGCAGAATCGCCAGCGTGGTTCCGTGCATACACAGACCAGCCAGCGTATTCTGGCGCATGCGCAGGAGGGTGTCTTCTCTGCGCCGGCCATGGTGGAGCCCTACAGAGGCCTACGCGGAAGGAAGGAGTGCCCCAATGACACAGGCCTGCCCGCAGATCGGTGGACCCCGATCGCGGGCCCGGCCACCGTGTGGGCTCCACCTGGGGCCGGATTTTCCCGTACCCCACCCGAGGACTGCACCAGCCAGCCTACCAGACAGGTCCCACCATGTGGGCTCATGTCCATTTCACGCCAGAGGGACTGGCCAGAAACCGACGGCTGCTCGGCCCATCGGGGCCCAGAGAATTGCCGAGGGGGCGGCTGCCAACATCCCCCGACCGGCGTGGCGTGATCCCTGCCCCGCCTGAAAACCAGCGACGGAAAATATGGCAGCTGCTGTCGGGGCGGGATCACGCCCCCCCCCCCCCCCCCCGGGATTCTCCAACCAGGTGGGGGGTTGGAGAATCCCGCCCAGGGCATCCACACCGTGTAAAATAAGAAACAAAGTTTTATTTACACAACGACATGTACACTACCCAGTAGATTCTGCTGGCCACCTTCTAAGTCAGTGCCTTAAGGGCCGACATCACATTCATGGGTTAATTGAGATACCCCTCCCCTCGCGGGAGTGTTCATACTCCGCAACGAGCACGTGGAAGACAAGCATTCCCACCCCGTAGGTTATTTCCTAATATCACACACAAGCACATCTGGAGGAAGGGACAATGGATCCTCACCTCTCTGATGCATGCCAACCTCGCAGCTGGTGACTGCTGTCTCCTCGCACAATCCCCCAATCCCCAAGACCCATTCTTCATAGTGGGTGAGCAATTGGATCTCTGGGAATTATCCCCTTGTCTTGGTCCTTTCCAGTTTATTATACACGCCCAAAATCTTCTTTTGCAGGGACAGAGAGAGGGCATTCTGAGCTGCACGCTTGAAGGGTCAGAGTTCTATATGAGATGGAATGTGTGAATCCTGCACAAGGACAGGAAGGGGTTGTGCTGGTGGGTGCCAAGGGGTGCTGAGGAACAAGAATGAAGATTGGTGTGGAGAGGGTGGAGGTGTCAGCCAGTAATCTATTGGGAGGGGTGGTTTGGGAATTTGAACAGTGACAGACGGAAATGATTAGAATTAGAATTAGAACAGTACAGCACAGAACAGGCCCTTCGGCCCTCGATGTTGTGCCGAGCAATGATCACCCTACTCAAACCCACGTATCCACCCTGTACCCGTAACCCAACAACCCCCCCCTTAACCTTACTTTTTAGTACACTACGGGCAATTTAGCATGGCCAATCCGCCTAACCCGCACATCTTTGGACTGTGGGAGGAAACCGGAGCACCCGGAGGAAACCCACGCACACACGGGGAGGACGTGCAGACTCCGCACAGACAGTGACCCAGCCGGGAACCGAACCTGGGACCCTGGAGCTGTGAAGCATTTATGCTAACCACCATGCTACCGTGATGCCAGGAGAGAGGTGGCAACTTACTCTTGCACCTCGGTGGAGGTCATTGGCCATCTTCCTACATTGGTGACTGGTCCTCCTGGTCATGCTACCCGTACTGACAGCCGCTGCCACTGCCTCTCAGGTGGCATTGCTGACTCGATTGCTGGACTTCCCACCCCCTCGGGGAAGCAGGCTGTTCCATCTCTTATCAATGTCGTTATCAACAGTGGCCTGGTCTCGACATCAGCAAGGCGAAGAGCAGATTCACACATTGCCATGCCTGTGTGTTGACTGGGAGTGAGTGGTAAGGGTGTGTTTAAAAGGAATTTAGTCTTGTTATTGGCGTGACACTGAGGCACGTGTCTGGCGTATCAGCTGACGAGACAACCAGTAATGGTGAAAAACCCGTGCGGGCTCATTTTCAGCACGAAGTGCCATTGAATACGGGCCGCGATCTCGCCAAAGCAGCCGTCAAGAAACGCCCCTTCAAACCTGCACAAAGTGACATTTTGTCCAGTGAATCTTGCCGAATATTTCATAAAGAGAAGAGAGAAAGTTTGCAAAGAATATTACCTTAAATTAAACTCTGATTGCAGACTTGATAAATATGTAATTTTAAGACTAATGGCAGGAAATTCTCCTTCATACTTCGAGTTCACTGTGGAAAATGAACTTACAGCTAAATGAATGGAGGAAAAAGGTGAATCGATTAAGATGTCTTTCCTGGGCAGCACGGTGGCCTAGTGGTTAGCACAACCGCTTCACGGCGCTGAGGTCCCAGGTTCGATCCCGGCTCTGGGTCACTGTCCGTGTGGAGTTTGCACATTCTCCCCGTGTCTGCATGGGTTTCGCCCCCACAACCCAAAAATGTGTAGAGTAGGTGGATTGGCCACGCTAAATTGCCCCTTAATTGGTAAAAATAATTGGGTAATCTAAATTTATAAAAAAAAAGATGGGCGTGATTCTCCGAAACCGGGAGAAATCGTGAGGCTGGCGTCAAAAACGGGCGGGTTTGACGCCAGCCTCCGCCCTCCGACCGGGAACCGATTCTGGTCCCCGGTCGGGGCTAGCATGCCTCAGCCGTGAACTCCGGCATCGCGGGCTTAACGAATTTCGTTAAGCCCGCTTGCCAGAGTTTGCGACGGCTGACGCGTCACATGACGTCAGCCGCGCATGCGCGGATTGGAAGACTCCAACCCGCGCATGCGCGGATGACGTCATCACGGATTTGCGCGAAACCCGCGCATGCGCGGGCCGGTATGCCCCTACAGCGGGGCGGTGGAAGGATAAAGAGTGCGCGGGGTAAGTACCCGCTGCCCGCGATCGGTGCCCACCGATCGCGGGCCCATGGCACCCTTGGCACGGCCGTGGTACTGCCGTGCCAATCGGTGCTATGGATCCCCAGATTTAAGGCCGTTTTTTTTACGAACGGTCAGACCAGGTGTGTTTGATGTTCCTAAAAACGGTCGTAAAGGGCTTGGACTTCGGCCCATTGGCCAGCTAAGAATCGCTGCTCGCCGTAAAAAAACGGCGGGCAGCGATTCGTGTCGGGAGGCGGGCGTGGGGGGGGCGGGGGAGAATAGCGGGAGGGCGTCAGACCAGCGTGGCCGTAAAAATTTACGACCCCCGCTGTTCTCCGCACCGTCGTGAGTGCGGAGAATCGCCCCCAATGTCTTTCCTGAATCATAACTGATACAAACAAAAACATCCAAATCCAAGCGATACTGAGTTTACAGAAATGACAAGGAGCTTATTGTGATGATATGCATAAGCATATGCATAAGCAGTCATGTATTCAGTGATAGACAAGGGGCGCGATTCTCCGATGTCACGCCGGTTGGGAGAATGGGAGAATAGCGGGCCACGCAAGTTTTTCACGCGACGCCGGTCCGACGTGCTCCCGCGATTCTCCCAAATGGCCAAATTGCTTCCGTCGTGTTCCGTGCGGCAAAACCCGGATAATTGCCCGAGGCACCCAAAATGGCGATTCTCCGGAACCCCCGCTGTTCTCCGGCCCGGATGGGCCGAAGTCCCGACAGCGTGACCCCAGTTCACGCCGTCGCCATCCACACCTGCTTTTTATAGTCGCCAGCCAGTCGTGCTGGCTGCCGCGCAGTGAGGAGGTGAGCGGACCGTCCCGGAGTCTCTGCAGACTGGGGAAGGCTTCCCCAAGAACGCAGCGGCCGGGGGAGGGGGAGAGGAAGCGAGTAGTGGAGGGGGGGGGGGGAGAGGGAGTAGTGTGGGGGGGGTGGAGTAGTGGGAGGGTGGGAGAGGGAGTTAGTAGTGGGAGGGGGGGAGAGGGAGTAGTGGAGGGGGGAGAGGGAGTGAGTAGTGGGAGGGGGGGAGAGGGAGCGATTAGTGGGGGGGAGGGAGTAGTGGGGGGAGGGAGTAGTGGTGGGGGAGAGGGAGTAGTGGGGGGAGAGGGAGTGGGGGGAGAGGGAGTAGGGGGGAGAGGGAGTGAGGGGGAGAGGGAGTAGGGGGGGAGAGGGAGCGAGTAGTGGGAGGGGGAGAGGGAATGAGTAGTGGGAGGGGGGAGAGGGAGTGAGTGGAGTGGGTCGTCCACCCCCGGCTGCAACATCTCAGCCGCCGTGCCATGGCAGGACGGGGACAAGGACACGGCCGTTGGATGCCCTGTGGCTGATGGGCACAGCCCACTGACGCACCGGTGAGGAGGACGTTGTTAACTGACCGTTGGACGCAGAAAGTGACGAGGGGTTAGGCTGGCCGCTTGTCAGCAGCGCGACCAGGCCACCGGGACACACAGGTATCCCGTGGCAGGCGGCTGCCAAGGTGTCGAATAACCTCCGTCTAACTTTCCTGCCCTCACCACCCTTCTGTAGGTGACCATGATGTATTCGAACTGAACGGCTATGTTCAGCGCAGTGGTTGGGGCCGCTGCACTGCAGTTGGACATCCAGCAGCGTCCACAGCGACATCCCACAGTGGATGTAGTCGTAGCTGCAGCAGCAGAGGGAATGGCCGCGGAATGGCACGTCGTCGCCGTACAGGCCACAGGCCCTCATGGCCGGTATGTCCAGGGGGATGCTGAGGGGAACATTGACCCCCAAACGCTGAGGACGGCACAGGATGCGGGCATTGATGTCGAGCAGCATGGGGGGGGGAGGAGGAGGAGACCCTGATGGTGGAGCCAGGGCGCCAGAGGCGACAATCAAGGCCTAGTGTGTTCCGTGACCGGATCTCTTTCGAAGCACAGCCGGATATCACCTGCAGGAGGAGACTCCGGTTCAGCAGGGAGACGGTCGCACATATCTGCCATCCCATGACGCACCTTGCCCCATGTGGAGGGGGAGGAGGACACGCGATACCGGTTGCCGTCAAGGTGACGGTGGCACTTAACTTTTATGCTACCGGTTCCTTCCAGTCTCCGAGTGGGGACCTATCCGGGATATCGCAGGCATCGGTCCACAGGTGCATCTGGGACATGACCGACACCCTGTTCGCCATCGCGGACCGCTACATAACCTTTCCCGAGGACCGAGCAAATCAAGAAGCACAAGCCCGTGGATTTGCCAACGTGGCCGGGATACCAATGGTCCAGGGAGTGATTGATGGTGTTCATGTCCCCATGCGCCCGCCTGCAGGCAACAGGGAAGTGTTCACGAACAGGAAGGGGACATTCTACATGAACATCCAAGTGGTATGCGACCCCCACATGAGGATCATGCACGTATGTGCAAGGTTCCCAGGGAGTTTGCATGATGCATACATTCTTGCGCAGTCGTTCATCCCTGCTATGTTTGAGGGACGGCCCCCCCGGCTGAGGGGCTGGTTGCTGGGCGACAGGGGTTATCCACTGAGGTCTTGGCTGATGACGCCCATATGCAGGCCTCAGACCAACGCGGCCACCCTATACAATGAGGCCCATGCAGCAACCAGGGGTGTGGTGGAGCGCTGCTTTGGTCTGCTGAAAATGAGATTCAGGTGCCTGGACCGTTCCGGAGGGGCCCTGCAGTACCAACCCGACAGGGTTGTACGCATTGTTGTGGTCTGCTGTGTGCTGCACAACATTGCAATGCAGAGGGGAGATGCCCTGGTGAAGGAGTCGGAGGGAGAAGCCACTGGCAGTGGTGCCAACGCTGAGGAGGAGGAGGAGGAGGAGAAGGTTGAGGAGGTTGGTGGTGTGTCGGGCACAGCACACAGACATGACCCGGGTGCTGGTAATGTCCAGGCGGCTGCACGACGGCACCTGCGAGGACTGCGGGCACGCGACGCGTTGGTGGCTGCAAGATTCACGCATCGCGTGCGACGGCATCGCTGAACACAATAACCTGCATCGCCAGTCATGCAGACGGACAGCACACAACTCCCACCTCTTCATTGCCTTACGGGCCCTACCACTACGTCTAAGTGAATCCCCAGATGGTACAGCAGGAGTGGAAGCGGACTGCTGAGAATCATGCCCTGCGACATGTCTCCCCGTTGGCACTCGTTTCCTGGGGCGACCCAGCCTTGATGGGCCAGGCTGCTCTGCGGGCGTTTTGGATGACATGGTGCCTCCCTGCTCTGCCCGCTGCCCACCCGATGCACTAGGGATGGGACGGGGAGAGGTTGAGTGTTTAAGGACGTCCCATGATGGAGTTAATGGGATGGGCCCCGGAACCACCTCCTCCCTCAGGGGAGGTGGCCCCCGGGCCGAACTGTGGGACAGAGGTGCGAGCGGGGAGGTGCCCTGTCGCCCCACCGACACCTGGTGCTGCCAGTCCTGGAGGCCTGCAACGGTATCGACCAGGGTACAAACGTACGCTGAGAAGGAGTCCACGGAGTGAGACATTCCCGCCAGGGACTGTGCAACCTCAACCTGTGAGTGCACGACGCCATCCAGCACGTGCGTCAGGCAGTCGATGCTCTCCGCGACTGACTGCTGGAACTGTGCCATGGCGTGCTGGGACTGTGCCATGGCCTGGTGAGACTCGGCCAGGGCCCTTAGTGCGCCGGCAATGTCATGCTGGCTGGCTCTGGTGCATTGCTGCCTGTGAGAGGGCAGCCCCCTCCTGGGCCATGGATGACGCGTGCACATGAATCCCAACACCTTGCAGAACCTGACCCATGGCCGATACCGTTTCACCCATTGCCTCGACCGCGGATTTCACCCGTGCGGTGTCAGCTGGGTGGCTGCCATGAGCGGCACCACTCCCTGCTCCTGGACGCGGTTTGACTCGTCTAACTGCGTCTACAGCTGCTGGAAGATGGCCCTCATCCCGTCATTGTGTCCCTGGGTTTCAAAATGCATCGGCTGTCCAGGTGGGTCGAGTAAATCCAGGAACCCGGGAAACGTCTGGCCGCCAGCTGGATGCTGGGCCTGGGCTGCCCTCCGACCGTTCAGGCCCTCGGCTGCTCTGACCTCCACCTGCTGTACCGGCTCAACTGTGTGGTGTACACCAGACCGTGACCCAGGAGCCTCAGCACTTAATTACCCAACCGAGGTGAGTGTCTCTGGGATGGTGGATGGTGTGGGAGACAGCAGTGCCGCAAGCTCTAGGTCCTCGACGATCAGAAATTCAGGAGTGTCCTGATCCCAGTCATGTCCCAGCGCAGGGCGCATGCGGCCCAGGTACGGTTCAGCGTCAGGTGAGTCCGTTGACTGCGTCGCCGTCCTCTGTGCGTCTGGGTCCACTGACCCCGTCCTGTCCTGTCTCACAGCCCGACCTACGGGCAATGCAGAGCCATGAAAGTCGTCACTGTCCGTCCTCTGTACGTCCCGCTCGAGAGTCCCGGATTTGGAGGATGGCACTCCTGGCCGACCTCCTGCTCTGGCGTGCGACCCTGGGTGCGGTGGTCGTCGCGGATGGTCGCCTGTGTGTGGTACCAGACGGCCCTGGACGTTCGTCAGCTGGCCCTGCGGAACAGAATGATACGGGGTTAGTTAGACACGCTCGGCCGGGCGTAAGATGGTCCAGTGGGCAGAGTGTGAGGGGAGAGAGGATGGGGGCTCCAGTGGGTAGAGTGTGAGGGGACAGAGGATGGGGGGTCCAGTGGGTAGAGTGTGAGGGGACAGAGGATGGTGGGTCCAGTGGGCAGAGTGTGAGGGGAGAGAGGATGGGCTGGGGGGAGGGGGGGGGGGGGGCGGGGGTTGTCATGCAGGGCTCACTTGGTTCTGCACCTCCAACCTTGCATTGCGCGACCTCCCAGGTGGCTAATCCCCCAGGACGGTCCAGTGGCCTCTGCTCAAATACTATCAGGGGGTGCATAACGGGTGAACCCCCTCTGTTGTGCTACCGGCTGTTGTGAGTAGTCTTCTCCTGTTAGGGGGGGGGGAGCATAGATAGAGCATCACAATTAGGCAGGTATCATCAGGGCGTTCAGGTATTGGCACAGGGTGGGGGAAAGTTGCAGCCACACCATGGCATCTGTCCAGGGGGTTGCAGCGCTCATGTGGGTCTGTGACAACTTTGTTAACCACCCTCCACTCACTCTCGCCCCCCAGGGACATGGGGGGGGGGGGGGGGGGGATGGTTGTGACCCGGGGGCACCCTCGTGGCACTCACCCTGGCAGCCCTGGTGAGGTCATGGAGCTTCTTGCGGCACTTCTCCCCGGACCGAGGGGTCTGCCCCACAGCACTGACTGCCGTGCCACCTCACGCCAGGCCCGTCGCACGGTGCTGGAAGGGTGGCAATGCCCTCGTCTTGGGCAGAGGATGCCCCTGCGCTGCTCCACCTCATCGAGGAGGGTCTCCAGGTCCATATCACGGAACCTCGGGGCGGCCCTCCGTGGCTCCGACATTTCCCTCCCTCCTTTCCGTGTGTGGATCGCGGCCTTTTACGATGCGGAGCGGTGTTTTTTGGGCGTCGTACGCTGACGACGCGCTTTCAACGTCACGCCCCCCCGTGTTCCTAGCGGCCCCGATGCTAGCCCATTCCTGGGGTCAGAATCGATCGCGATCGTAGCCATTTCCCACTGTCGTTGACCTCGACCGAGTTCACGGCGGCTTTCCCGATGCAGCGCGACATCAGAGAATCGCGCTCCCGATCTCCATCCAACAGGTGGCAGTAGAGAACAACCATGTGACATTGTTATCTCAGGGAGTCTGGGGATAGTCTTCGTAGTGGATAGTCACAATTTGTAGTCATTCTATGATAGTTTATAATAGTTAGTATATTTTGATAATTTTCTCATGGTTATCTAACCCACGTTATTGTTGAACAATAAAATATTTAACTAGTCATGAACTAGGTGTTCTAGAGCAGGGGTGGGCAAACTACGGCCCGTGGCAAAGGTCTTTATGCGGCCCACTAAGTCATAAAAATAAATTTAAAAAAAAAAATGTAATTTTTTTTTTTAAGGTTAATGGGGGGGGGGGGGGGGGCTGTTGGGTTACTTACTGGTATAGGGTGGATACGTTTGAGTCGGGTGATCATTGCTCGGCACAACATCGAGGGCCGAAGGGCCTGTTCTGTGCTGTACTGTTCTATGTTCTATATGAGGCGCCCAGAATCATAACCGGGTGAAATAATTATTTTACTTAATATACTATGCGGCCCTTTAAAATTGTGAATTTCTGAATGTGGCCCTTGCACGGAAAAGTTTGCCCACCCCTGTTCTAGAGAGAACTTATTCCAACCGGCTAAGCTCCAGAACATAACCATAAGTGGCTCTGCAGATCTAAGAAGATCTAAAAGACAAGGGGCGGAATTCTCCGCTCCCCACGTGGCGTGGGAGAATCATGGGAGAGCCTCCCGACATTTTTTACGCACCCCCCGGCGCCCCCGCGATTCTCCCCCACCCTCGGAAAAATCAAAAACGGCGAGCGGCGATTCTCCGAGTCCGATGGGCCGAGCGACCGGCCCTTCACGCCCGTTCCACCACGGCAGCAACCACACCTGGTCACTGCATTCGTGAAATGGGCGCCGGATGCCCGTTTGGGACATCCAGGGGCCCGATTGGGACGGGAGCACCGCGACTGTGCTCCGGAGGGGACAGGCCCGCGATCGGTGCCCACCGATCGTCAGGCCTGCGTCCAAAACGGACGCACTCTTTCCCCTCCGCCGCACGGCAAGATCAAGCCGCCACGTCTTGCCGGGCGGCGGTGGAGAAAGTCGGCACTGCGCATGCGCGGGTTTGTGTTGTCTGCGCGCTGATGTTATCCGCGCATGCGCGGTTTCCGTCGGCTGAGAACGACGGAGGCCCGCTCCTAGCCCCCTGGGTGGGGGTGAATTAGGTGCGGGGAGCGGGCCCCGAGGCCGTCGTGAACCTCGGCCGAGTTCACGACGGCCTCCACGATTTTGGCCACCAGCCAAGGTAGCCAGAGAAGAAAGAAAAATAATTTCTACTAACCACGGAGAGTACTGATGAATATCACTCACGCATTGCAAAGCATTGAAGTCCAAGATGGAGGGTCTGAAGGCACCACACCAGCTCCGAGTCACTGGTAATGTAGATGCGAATTGGCGTGCTTTTAAACAGCAATTCACACTCGACGTAGCAGCTCCTTGTCTTCAGGCACAATCTGATGAATGGAGAATAGCATTGCTGCTCACTGTAGCAGGTCCACAAGCGATAGAAATCTTTAACACCTTCATTTTCGATAAAAAATAACTGGTTAAAGCTCTTTCCACAGTCAGTTAACTGGAACACTCTCACTCTGGTGTGTGTTGTGTGGGTCTGATAAAAATAACTTCAATTATGTCGTAAAAAATTTGATTAGCACTGCACACCCAAGAAAAACGAGACGTTCGAGTGCTATGTTTTTTACACGCTTACACAGCAGGCTCGTGAGTTGTTCGACAGCTTCTTAACAGACATCAGGTTAAAGGCTCAGGCATGTAACTTTGCAACTTTACAAGCGTCAAAGATCCGCAATCAAATTGTGTTCGGGATTAACAATGACAAGGTTTGGCAGAGATTGTTGAGGGACAATGAACTCCAGCACAAAGATGCTGTGGCACTAACAATTGCACACAAAGACTCGATTCGGTACAAGAGAGGCTTTATTACAGTGAGATGCTATTCCTTCGGCTGCAGCTGTAGAATGACATCTCAGGGAAACCTATGAATATTTATACTGCTCCCTGTGGGCGGAGCTAGCCGGCAGGGGCTTACTAGAAAACGTGTAATACAGGTACTGTTATACATCCACTAATGCAAGCTGCAAGCACACACATATATATACAGTGGTAGATCACCACAGATGCCATTAAAATTTGCCATGCCAGCGAGCTAGCTACGCAGCAGATTAGCATTCTAAATCTGAAAAACTGGTGCGAAGCACGGAGAGGCATTCTACACCCAAAAGTAAAATGTGGTCCCAGCAGTGGTGGCCATTTTAAGTGAGCAACCAAAACCACCATTTTATGCAAGCAATGCGACAACAAGCATTTGCAAAGGCAATGTCCAGCATTTGAAAAAGTCTTAAAAAATCACGTTGCAAAACAATGTTTCTCGAATGAAAAATCGGACATACCAAAATCAATCAACGTGATTGATGTGATAAATCTTGAAGCCACGTTTTTCTTAGATCTGGAGCAGGATTCTCCGACCCCCCCCCGCGGGTTGGAGAATCCCCGGGGAGGGGGGGGGGGTGCGGCGTGAATCTCGCACCGCCGCTCCGACGCCGCCTGCCGTATTCTCCGGCACCGTTTTTCAGGCGGGGTCAGGGATCACGCCGCGCCGGCCAGGGCTGTTGGCAGCGGCCCCCCCCCCGGCAATTCTCCGGGCCCCAATGGGCCGAGTGGCCGAGGTTTCTGCCAGTCTTTCCGGCATGAAATAGACATGGTCCCACACGGCGGGACCTGGCTGGGAGGCCGGCTGGTGCGGTCCTCGGAGGGGCGCGGGGGGATCCGGCCCTTGGGGGGGCCCTCACAGTGGCCTGGCCCGTAATCAGGGCCCATCGATCTGCAGGCGGGCCTGTGCCACGGGGGCACTCCTGTAGCCACCTGGGGTGGCCACGTCCCGATTACAAAATGGATACTTGCAGAGAATGAATGGAAAATTGGACAATGCTGAGAAAGCAAGCCAATGCAAGGTTTGTCTGTGGATTGAAGTTTGCAGCTCCCAGACAAGACTGATACTGCAAAATCATTAGCATACTAATGAGCCTCTCCGGGGACAAAAGAGAAACATCTAAGCAAACGATACCAAAGCAGACACCCCGGCGCCAGAGGAGACTAAAACAAAGCAGGCCAACGGTCACCTAGGGCCCGCCCAGCGATCAGGGCAGCCACCCCTTTATTGGAGGAAATCAATACCAATGATTAGGATATGGTCCAATTAATTGGGGCCAAGTTCAAGGCCTGCCCAAAAGCACGGGAAGCCCCTTTGGGGTATAAGAAGGATCCCCCAAGAGAGAATCGTTCTTCTTGGCCTTGACTCTCAGCAGCGAGAGACCTGCCTAGCAGCTGCACCAGACAAGTAAGTCCAAAGTCAACGCATGCTACGAGATAGACGCTCCTAGCTACTATTCTATACAAGTTTGATGCCAGCAGCCTCAGAACCGGACAACGGCCATTGTTCCTCTGACTGAGTGGGCACCCGAAGCTAAGTATAGGCTTTAGTAGTAGTAATAGTTTAGTTAGTAGAGTTTGTGCATGAGTATAATTGACTGTGTGTAAATAAATGAGTATTGATTTTGAACTTACTAACTGGTGTATCGAGTCTTTGATCAGTATTTGGTTGTGAAACTTGTGGCGGTATCGAAAAGATACCTGGCGACTCTTGAGCAAACATAATTAGAATTAAGGATGGCAACCATATTAACTGCCATAAACAGAGCCAATTAAAGGGGAGAGCATAACGGGCAACACTCCTTCCTTCCGGCTCTCTAGGTGTCGAAAAAAAAAAATCACATTCTTAGGAGATAAATTTTCTGCTCGAGGTATACAACCTGACCAAGAAAAGATAACGGCTATTTTAAACATTCCACGTCCAGCAGACAGAAAAGGAGTCTTCAAGATCCTTGACATGATAAATTTTGTAGGAAGATTTATTCCTAATCTTTCAGCAAAAAATCAAAAAGGATACTTTTTTCCAATGGTCCAACAGACATGAGCATGAGTGGCAAATGTTACAGGGAGCATTGACTACAGCACATGTACTGGCATTTGTTGGCCCTGCGAAGAAGACAGAAATATCGACAGATATGTCGGAAGATGGATTGTGAGCAGCATTATTGCAACAAGACAATGTTGAAAATTGGCTTCCAATTGCCCATGCTTTAAGGTCAATAACTGACACAGAGTCTCAAATAGAAAAAGAATGCTTGGGCTTGATAATTGGATTAAACAAATTCCATTTATTTGTATAAGGCCTACCGACATTCTTAGTGGAAACTGATACATAGATCACTTGTAGCGATAGTAAAGAAAAATCTGAATGAGACTTCACCCAGGATACAACGTATGATGATGAAGTTACAGAGTTATGGGCCGCGATTCTCCGCTCTGGTGACAGTGTGTGGGCGTCTGCAGGAAAACGGGCGCATTTTACCTCGCTGCCGGCGCCCGTTCCGAGACGGCATTCTCCGGCCTACAGGGGGCTAGCAGGGCATGGCGGGAAGCGCGGGGGTGCAGCCTCGGAGACCCGGCGCCACGTAAACAACGCGGGACCGCGGAGCACAACAGGTGACGCGAGTGCACAGGCTGCCGACAGTAGACCATGGAGCCACGCCGAGCAGCGCCCAGGTTCACACACCACGACCTGGAGACACTGCTGGACGCCCTCGAGGAGAGGAGGGAACATCTGTACCCCGGACCCGGCCAGAGGGTGCAAGCCAACGTGGCCCGCCCTCTGGTGGGGGGAGGTGGGGGCGTGGCCGTGAGTGCCACCGCGGTGACACCCAGGGCTGGCGACCTACTGAGGGCAGCCAGGGTGAGTATCCAGCAGTGTGCCCATGGCACCAACCCCTCTACCCCCCCCCGCATGTGTGACACCAAGCCCCTCCCCAGGGGGATGGTGCAACCAGAGTCGTGAGGCACATGGCTGCAGCCACCCATACAAGCCGAGTTGGCCCTGTGCCCTGTGCACCCATGCCAACATAGACCCAACTGCATGCAGTGGACCGCCTAATAATGCTGTTATTCCTCACACCCCCCACCCCGCCCTCAGGAAAAGAGCAGCCATAACCAACGGGAGCGAGCCCGAACCGGAGGGGGTGAACCTGACCTGCGCCAGCTCACCGTGCACGAGCAGAGGGCACTGGACATAACTGGTGCACCCGAGGACTGGGAGATTGCCCATGCCGAGGTCGGGGGCGCGCCACCAAGTGAGATCCCTCCCCTGCCTGGCCCCCTTCTCCTCAGCCCTCTCCCCTCAGCCTTTTCCCCTCAGCCCTCTCCCCTCAGCCCTTTTCCCTCAGCCCTCTCCCCCTCAGCCCTCCCCCTCAGCCTTTTTCCCTCAGCCCTCTCCCCTCAGCCCTCTCCCCTCAGCCCTTTTCCCTCAGCCCACTCCCCTCAGCCCTTTTCCCTCAGTCCTTTCCCCTCAGCCCTTTCCCCTCAGTCCTCTACCCTCAGCCCTCCCCTCATCCCTTTTCCCTCAGCCCTTTCCCCTCAGCCCTTTCCCCTCAGCCCTTTCCCCTCAGCCCTTTCCCCTCAGCTCTCTGCCCTCAGCCCTCCCCTCATCCCTTTTCCCTCAGCCCTTTCCCCTCAGCCCTTTCCCCTCAGCCCTCTCCCCTCAGCCCTTTCCCCTCAGCCCTCTGCCCTCAGCCCTCTCCCCTCAGCCCTTTTCCCTCAGTCCTTTCCCCTCAGCCCTTTCCCCTCAGCCCTCTGCCCTCAGCCCTTTTCCCTCAGTTCTTTCCCCTCAGCCCTTTCCCCTCAGCCCTCTGCCCTCAGTCCTCTACCCTCAGCCCTCCCCTCATCCCTTTTCCCTCAGCCCTTTCCCCTCAGCCCTTTCCCCTCAGCCCTCTGCCCTCAGCCCTCTCCCCTCAGCCCTTTCCCCTCAGCCCTTTCCCCTCAGCCCTTTCCCCTCAGCCCTCTCCCCTCAGCCCTCTCCCCTCAGCCCTTTCCCCTCAGCCCTCTGCCCTCAGCCCTCTCCCCTCAGCCCTTTCCCCTCAGCCCTTTCCCCTCTGCGCCCTCCCCTCATCCCGTACCGCGAACCACACCCCCCTGCACCTGCCTAACCATGATGGTGTATTGTGTGTTGCAGGGCCACGCGGTGACCGACCTGGAGCACCCGGCGGACACGGCCCGCACCTGGACGGCCAGCCGACGCAAATCAACAGGGCGCATCAGACTTACACCGACCCCGGCCAACGCCTGGGCGGCCAATCCACAGGGACTCTAGCAGTGATGGGGAGGGCAGCTTCAACAACAGCCCCACGGCCCAGGCCAGTGATGGCACAACGTCACAGGACACCAGCACACAGGGGACAGATGGACACAACACTACCACACAGGACACCAGCACACAGGGAACAGACAGACATGAAAGGACACAACGTGACACCAACATGGAGGGGACGGACAGACAGGACACGGTACCCCAGGGGACCCCCGACCACAGGTCCGATGAAGACACTGAGGTTGCGTCACAGCTATCTGCTCCATCCCCCGCCATCACAGGGACACTCAACTCAGTTAGCCATGTTAGTGGTGAGACTTCTGGGACACCAACTGGTGCGCACCACACAGCCGCTCCGGTACAGCAGGTGGAGGTAGGAGCAGCCAAGGGGCTGGACGGTGGGAGGGAAGCCCAGCCCGGCAAACACCTGTCGCCCAGACGGATCCCGGGTCCCTGGAGTTCCCCTGCCCACCCATAGACCCGATGCATTTTGGGATCCAGGTGCGTGAGAAGGTGACGGCCGGCTTCAAGCACCTGAAGACGCATGTGCAGGAGTGCATCCGCATCCAGGAACAGGAAATGGTGCCGGTCATGAGTGCCACACAGGCCAACACCGCACGGGTGGCGTCCGCGGTAGAGACAATGTTGGCGACGGTGTCGGGCATGGGTCTGAGCCTGCAAGGCCTGGGGCTATCCGGGCACACGGCCTCCGTGGCTCGGGACAGGGCTTCCGTCGCACAGGAAGCCATGGGCCAGAGCCAGCTGAACATCGCAGAGGCACTCAACAACCTGGCCCAGTCCCAGCAGGCCATGGCCCAGTCCCAGCAGGCCACGGCCCATTCCCAGCAGGCCATGGCCCAGTCTCTGCAGGCCATCGCTGACAGCATCAGCGCCATTGGCCGGGTGATGGACGACATTGTACAGAGCCAGACACATATGGCGCACTCCCTGAGTACCATGGCTGTGAGCGTCCAGACCCTGGTTGATACCAGCGCCAGCCTCCAGGACTGGCAGCGCCAGGTAATGCCGGTGCCCCAGGTGTTGGATCTGCCCGCCGCCCCAACCAATGGAGAGCCCCGGGGGCCACTGGGCACCCAAGCGGGGTAGGAGCTGCCGGGGCCCGTCCTGGGTCCCCCTGCAGGGGGGTCCCGGAAACCTGCACCACTTCCGCCGCGCCCCCCCCCCCCCAACCGCCCCTGGTGCACCTGGTGGGCAGCCGGCAGAACAGGGTGGCACCACGCCATCCCAATTTCCCGAGGTGCGGCCTGGTCCATCCAGGCCGGGCCGCCCCAGAAAGCGGCCACTGACAGGGACCCCAGTCACAGGAGTCCACCTCCAGCTCTGCTGTACCGACTGGGGGAACACCTAGACGTAGTCGTAGGGCCCGTAAGGTCAGAAAGGTAGACACGAATGAGTGACTTGACACGGGTGCAGGGTACAGATTAGTTAGATGGGCTAGGGCACATGTGCAGGACATGTGTTATTTAACACATTCCACACCTATGCGAACTGCCTCTGTACTCTGTCCGATACGGCGGGGGTGGGGCGGGGACTGTATGCCAGTGTGAGTGAGGGGTGCTGCGATAAAGGTTGGGCTCTGGTGCATGTGACCTGCGACCCCCGTCACCGCCCCAAACCCCCACCGCCACGGCCCTCCCCTCACGGTTCCCCGATGCCAGCCCGCCCCCGATGATATGACAGGGCCATGAGATGCAGTGTCAGGGCTGCGTGCACCTCCGTTGGAGAGGTGCCGAACCCACTGCCTGTGCCCATATCCATCACTACTGCCGCCCACTGTGGTCACCGAAACGGGCAGCTACCAACGTCTCCCATGCTTCCTGGCCCAGCCGGCGGCGCCGGGCAGCCTCGTGTTCCCGTCCACCCCCCATGTCTCGTTCATCGGCTCCCCCCTTGCCATCCCCCTCATCTGGGGTGGAGTTCCTCTCATCCTGACCATCCTCCTCCTCCTCCAGCACATCGCCTCTCTGCTGGGCTATGTTGTGCAGGACGCAGCAGGTCACGACGATGCGGCCTACCCTCTCTGACGGGTACTGGAGGGCCCCTCCAGAGCGGTCCAGGCATCTGAAGTGCATCTTGAGCAGCCCAAAGCACCTCTCAACCACACCCCTGGTCGCTGCATGGGCTTCGTTGTAGCGTAGCTCTGCATCGGTCTGTGGCCTCCATACAGGCGTCATCAGCCACGACCGCAACGGGTAACCCCTGTCGCCCAGCAACCAGCCCCGCCGCCCAGGGCGGGTGTCCCTCAAACATGGCAGTGATGAGCGATTGGGCCATGCACACTGCCGGGGTACCAGGCGCAGGCATGCAGGATTGTCATCCTGTGGTCGCAGACAACCTGCACATTCATTGAATGTGTATCCATCCTGTGTAAGCACATGGTCCTTTCCTCCGAGGTGGGCCGCATGGCGATGTGCACTCCATCAATCACCCCTTGCACCATGGGCATCTGGGCAACAGCAGCGAGCCCCACTGCGCGGGCATCCTGGAGGTCCGCAGGGAACTATGTACCAGTCCGTGATGTCGTACAGGGCATCGGTGATGGCCCGGATGCACCTGTGCACCGATGGCTGGGAGATGCCAGACAGGTCCTCACTCGGCAATTGGAATAACCCCGTCACAAAGAAGTTGAGGTCGACCATCACGTTGACGGCCATCGGGGTGGCATGTCCATCCCCGGTCGTGAGTGGCGTCAGGTGTGCCATCAGGTGGCAGATGAGGGCGACGGTCTCGCGACTCATCTGCAGTCTCCTCCTGCATGCCCTGTCCGGGAGGTCCTCGAAGGACATGCGGGTCCGGTACATACGGTGTTGCATCGAACGCCTCTGTGGCCGTGGCACACCGTCCTCCACCTCCTCCACCTCCTCCTCCTCCTTCTCCTCCTCCTCCTCCTCCCTCTCGGCATCCCATGCTGTGGCTCCCGCAGGGCGTTGTGCCCCTCCTGCGCCTCTCGGGCGTGCGGCACCAAGGCCTGGGCGCCTTGCACGTGCCCCACTGCGGCCCGCTGCTGTACTGCTGGCGCCACCACCTCCCTCTCACGCACGTGCTCCAGCTCCCACTGGGCCTCATGAGGGCCAGCAGCCCCCGCCACGGCTGGAAGATGGCTGATCATTGTACATCTGTGGGTGGTAGGAGTAGACAGGGTTTCATCATTGGTATACCCCCTCCACAACCTGGTGCCATGGGGAGCCCGGTTGCCAGCACGCACCCCACCCCCGCCCCCTCGGTGTCCTGGCACCAGTTGGCCGTTCCCCCCACTCACTCCACCTCCCCACCCCCCTCCCCGGCGCCTCCCCCACACCGCCCGCAGACATGACTGTCCCGCTCCCCGTCCCGGAGTCCCCACCCCCAATGCCATCGCGGGGAGGGGAGGGGGGGCGGGGCCTCTCCACGCTGTCACCCACCTCCACTCGCAGGAGTCAGCCTGACCTCTGGCTGACGCTGTTTTATAGCATGTTCGAATGGCGCCCACGTAACATCCGGCCGGCGGGACTTCAGAAAATCGCTGGCCCACCAGAGAATCATCGCGACGGTCGATTGCGCCGATTCTCCGTGCGGCCCGGCGCCATTCGCACGCGGCCGTTTTCACAGGGGTGGGGGAATCTAGTCCCGGCGTCGGGGCGGCGTTGCGCGATTCGCGCGGCGATTCTCCCACCCAGCGGGGTGTCGGATAATCCGCCTAGGATTTCAATCTCATCTGCATACCAGATAGACATCTCATTGTAGCTGATGCACTATCTTGTGCTACGGACATGAAAGAAGAACACTTGCTGAGGATGTGCAGGTACACGTGAATCTTGTGCCAGAAGCCCTTCCAGCCTCAGATGAGAATTCAAAACTAATCATAAGCGAACCAACAAAGATGAAATCTTACAGACGATAATAAAATATCTCACTGAGGGATGGTCAAAAGGTTCCTGTTCCAAATATTATAATATTAGAGCCTAGCTAAGTGCAGCCAATGGCTTTTTGTTAAGACAAAATAGAATAGTCATTCCAAAATCGTTACGAGCCATGATTCTGAAAAAGATTCATGAGTGGCACTTAGTCATATAATAATGCAAATGAAGAGCCAGAGAGACAATATACTGGCCAGGCATCAGTCAAGACATTCAGATCATGATAGGAAACTGTGCCATTTGTCATCAATTTCAGTACAAACAATGAAAAGAACCAATGCACATGGGCAAAATCATTCCGGCTCCATGGCAGAAGGTAGGAATGAATCGGCAGGAAAAAAATACCTGTTATTGATCGACTATTTCTTCAACTTCCCAGACGTGGTACAAGTAGCAGATTTATCAGCTAGGTGTGTGATCAAGCATACCAAAGACATTTTTGCTTGCCATGGAATACCTCAAATTGCCATGAGCGACAATGGCCCATGTTTTAGCAATCATGAATGGACAGAGTTCGCACAACATACGATTTTCATCATATAAAATCGAGTTCTCTGTCTCCACAATCCAATGGGAATGCTGAAAAAAGTGTTCACATTTGGGGCCTCACGGTAGCATGGTGGTTAGCATCAATGCTTCACAGCTCCAGGGTCCCAGGTTCGATTCCCGGCTGGGTCACTGTCTGTGTGGAGTCTGCACGTCCTCCCCGTGTGTGCGTGGGTTTCCTCCGGGTGCTCCGGTTTCCTCCCACAGTCCAAAGATGTGCGGGTTAGGTGGATTGGCCATGCTAAATTGCCCGTAGTGTAAGGTTAATGGGGGGATTGTTGGGTTATGGGTATACGGGTTACGTGGGTTTAAGTAGGGTGATCATTGTTCGGCACAACATCGAGGGCCGAAGGGCCTGTTCTGTGCTGTACTGTTCTATGTTCTATGTTCTATTGTGAAGCAGCTACTCAAAAAAGCTATGGACAGCAGGCAAGATCCATATCGCATGTTACTTAGCTATAGAGCAGCACCATTGATAAATGGATTACCTCCTTCGCAGTTGTTGATGAACCAACAGCTCAGAACAACCTTACAATATATTCCACTGGAATAAACAAATCGAAAACTTGTGAGAAAGCTCACATTTCAAAAAAGGAGGCAGAAGAGGTATTATGACAAAACGACAAGAAGTCTACAAATATCAACAAGGGATGACACAGATCCTGATGGAAACAGATGGTTGAAGTGTGTCAAGGTGCTACAATCATCAGGTCCTCAGTCATACATCATCTTCACCGATGACGGGCATGTTCGAAGATGAAACAGGAGAGCCTTACTGAAGGTGCAGCAACCCTATGTTATAGAACCACAATGTGATATTGCAAGCAATCTTAGGACAACTAAACAAAAGCTACCTCAGCATACAGAAACAGAGCAAGCTGAAAATGTACAAAATCAAGAAAAACAGCAAGAATCATCTTCAACAATAAGTGAAGATCAAGCAAACTCACAAATTCAACCAATGCTTTGAAGGTTAATTGGAAAGCCAGACAGATTGAATTTGTGATGGACTGTTAACATGTAAATAATGGACACATTATACATGTATACTGTATTGTAAATTTAAATAATGTATGTAAATAATATACATTTCCAAAGAAAAGGGGATGTGATGATATGCATAAGCAATCATATATATGGTGGCAGACGAGACCTCCAACCAGCAGGCGGCAGTAGAGAACAACCATGTGACACTGTTACCTCAAGGAGTCTGGAGATAGTCTTCGTATTGGATAGTCACGATTTGTAGTAGCTCTTAGATAGTTTATAATAATTAGTAGATTTTGAAAATGTTCTTACAGTTATCTAACCCACGTTATTGCTGAACAATAAAACATTTAACCAGTTACGAACTAGATGTTCTGTAGTGACTTTTTCTGACCGGCCAAGCACCAGAACATAACACTTATTGGAATGACACCTAAATGAGACTGAGCTTATAGAAACGACATGGGCCTAAACCATCTGGTCCCGCCTGCTGTGGGAACCGTGGTGGGTGGAATGGGAATTTGACGCAAAAACAAAAGGTCCGTTGACCTTGGTTCGAAAGTTTCAGTCCTTGGGCATGAGGGACTAGAAAATCTCATTTATATAAATGCTTTTAATTGTTACGTTTGTTTGCAGCAAGGCATCAGATGATTTCAGAATGATTCTACATGGGCTGAATTTTTCCATGTATACTGAAACCCTGCTGCTGCGGATGAGTGCAAGAGCCCACCGCTCTAGTGGGCAGCAAGACCCTGTGAACACAGCTTGCAAGAGGCGGCCAATTAAGTGGCCGCAGCTGGATCCACCATCCAATTGAGGACAGCGGCCTGACCCCAAGAGCTCAGCAGCCTCAGCAGTCACTGCCAGTGGATGGTGGTGGGGGAGGGGTGGATGGTTGTGGTGCACTAGCAGTAGCCTTGGCATGAGGGAAGCCATTGTCATTGGGTCGATGGGCTGTTGTCTCTGTGGGCATCCCTTAAGGCAAGTCCCTCCCAGGAATCTGCAGCTATATTTCCAGGATTTGCCTGGTGGTATCCTCCAGAGTGTTGGGCAGTCCCGACGCAGGCAACGTTCCTGTGTGGAGAGGGAGAGTTGCTCTTCATTGTGTCATTAAGTGACTCAATTGACCCAGTCAGTGGGTGGCTTCACCGACATTATTGCTCAACTGACTGCCTCCCAGTCCATCTTGAATCATAGAAAACATATGGCACAGAAAGGGGCCACTTGACCCATCGTGTTGGTGCCAACTGATAAGTGAGTTTAACCCACTTTACAGCATTTGATTAGACACTTTCAGGTTAAGACACCTGGAATGCATATCCTGATTCCTTATAAATGTGTTATGGTTTCGGCCTCAAGAACCCGTTCAGACAATGACTTCCAGACTCCGACTAATGTTATTTCCCCTCATCTCCCCTCCAATCTGCCTAACAATCACTTCAAATCTCTGCTTCCAAGTCACTGACTTTTCTGCTAAAGTAAACAGACTCTCCCCTTGCACTATATCGAGGCCCCTCTCAATTTTCTAACTTCTTAATCTGATATCCCTTCAATCTTCTCTGTTTCAAGGGGAACAGGAACAGCATCTCCAATCTTTCCTCATGGTTGAAATTTTCCAGTCTGGGCAATATCGTTGTAAATCTCCTCAATGGGTCAAGACAATACAGCCCATAATGTTTATCTGCCATTTCAGCGTTTGGTTGAATATGAAATGGTGTACACAACAACTGATAGGCACCTAAATTCCTGTCATACTTTTGTGATCAGTAGCGAAGCATAGGTCTCCTTGAGATAAGCATTTACTGGGGGGAAACAGGAAAAGCTAGAAACTAAATACACCGGTTCAAATTAGTGTACCATGTTAGGGCATACAAGACCAGTTAAGATGAGTATTTCTATTTCCCAGTTTCCATTGTTTTTTTTGCTGCCCAAACAAGGGGATGCCTTGGCTGCATTAACACTGAAGTCCGCCAGCATGTAGGCAACCAATCAAACTGAAGGATTCATAAAGTCAATCAATCTTTTATTTTTAACTTAAATATTCAGTTAGCAAATAAATGCATGACCTGATTAAGCTAAAAGCTAAAATAAAGTTAAAGGTCTGGATTCTCCGCACCCAAACGGCAAGAATCCGATTTTGCGTATGGATTTGGTACCGGCGCCGGTTCCTCGATTCTCCGGGCCCTGAAAAGCGTCGTACTCAGGGAGTATGCCGCGTGTCCCCTCCCTGCAGCCATTGCTGGTGGCCCGCCCCGCTATTCTCCACCCTTGACCAGTCGAAGTCCCAACGGTGTATTTCTAACGTGATCCTGCTGTTCGGGATACTTCGGGATGGTCGGGAGTGGGCCGATCGGAGGGTGGGGGGGCTCATACGGGGCCAGGCTGTTTTTGGGCGGGTGGTCCTGGTCGGGCACGTGGCCGATCGGGGGCATTATTTGGAAGGTCCAGCTCTGCGGTCTGAGTCCACCATGGAGCACGGCGCGGCCGCCGGAGGCCATCGCTGTGCGAATGCGCGGCCTCCGACCCGGATCTGCAGCAAAAGCTGCAAGCCTCACGGCCGGTCATTGCTAGCCCCCTGCAGGGCTATGAATATGTGACCCTTTCACACCAGTTTTTCTGGAAAACATTGTCCCAAAAACAGATATTCCAGCTCACGTCATCTCATAAAAAGGAAAAAAAAGATGCTTTTAAAGATGTGAAGCTTTTCAATAATTGTGAAGAAATCTGACAATCCACAAATATAAAACTAGCTCCCCATGTCTGGTAGCAGTAATTGAAATGTTAGTGCACCGTTAAAAACAAATTGTATCCCTTCAAAAGAGTGTATCTCTTCCAGAATTTCTACACCGGGGCTAACAGCCAAAGAATGGAGGCTTTTGCTGCAAATTATTGATTGCAGGGGAGATAGCTGTCTTGGGAACCTTTACATCACACCCTATGCAGCAGCATAAATTCACTAACAGCAAGTTTTGGATTTCCTCATTATCCTGCCATGTCTGAACTCCCAAACTCAGTTTCAGTGGTGAAATTACAGCTCATGCTGTCAGTTTCACTGTCATTAACACACCAGAATCTAGGTGAATACTTTCCACATGGCCCTCGCTAGGTTGTAAACCATAGCTTGCTGTTTCCCTAGTTTGGATAGCAGCTAATATAAGTTAACCCATACCGCATGGGTGAGTTTTCTCAAACAACTTGTGTGCTTAAACCATTTTTTGCTGCACTCCGACATAACAGATTTAAGTGATTGCATTACTGTTTGTTTACCGAGAAAAATACATTAATTTTTGGACACTTTCATTACTGTTAATGTTTCTTATCATCGAATGTCTTGTTTGCTAAATGCCTTGCCAGAATGCTCAATTCTCACTAACTAAGGATGTAAATTGGTTCACCAGTCATTGGTAAAAATAGCACTGTTTTTAAATGTAGCGAAGTTTCAGTAAAGGTACATAAATCTCGATCCATATTACAGCCAACCAGGTTGAGCATTATTGTCTTTGTAAAACAATGGAGAGATTTTTGAAAAGAAAGCTGATTCGAGGCAATATATCAAATTGATATTTCCGACTGATAGTCTGGTGAAAGATGGAGCCAAGAAATTAATTAGCAAACTGATGCTCGAAGTATTATGCACTGCCAGCTTTATCAGATTTCTACCACATACATGAATTAAATATGCTTGCCTGTAGAACCAAATAAGACTTATCTTAGACTTCAGAACCCCTTCAGAACCCAATCTGTTTCAAATTTCTGTGCATTTGCATGATTTGCATTTTGTTCTTCTTCCTCCAGCAGGCCACAGGATAAGTCAACAGAATGCAATTTCCCAAATACTTGTGTACACAGCATACTTGCCACAGGCTTTAGTTAAAAAGATCAAATATTTAATATACTCTTTCATGGGATCCGGACATCACTGGTGAGGCCAGCATTTATTGTCTATCCCTAATTGTCCTCCAGAGGGTGGTGGTGAGCCACCTTCTTGAATCACTGCATGCCATGTGGTGTAGGTACACCTTGATGAACCATCAATCGAACGCGAGACGAGTTGCTGTACAAAAGTTAGGCTTTAATAAGCTAGAAGTTAGCCCTGCGGTCGACTACAGTAAACGGATGACCGCCGGGCATTCTGGATATTTATACCTCGCTCTGGAGGTGGGGTTAACTCAGCCTCTCGACCAATCGGAGAGCCGTCACATGACTGGTCTCAACCAATCGGTCGAGAGGCACATGACCGACCAGGGCCAATGGTAAGCCAGTGTTCTGCACCAATGGCAGACAGCTATGCAAATCATACCACCACACACCTATAATGTACCTGTTAGGGAGGGCATTCTGGGGTTTTGACCCAGCAACAGTGAAGGAACAGTGATATAGTTCCAAATCGGAATGGTGTGTGGATTGGAGGAGAACTTGCAGGTGGTGGTCTTCCCGTGCATCTGCTGCCCTTGTCCTTGATGTGGTAAAGGTCATGAGTTTGGATGGTGCTGTCGAGGGAGGCTTGGTGAGTTGTTGCAGTGCATCTCGTAGATGGCGCACACTGCTGTCACCGTAGAAGGAGGGAGTGAATGTTTAAGTTGGCAGATGGGGTGCCAATCAAATGAGCTGCTTTGTCCTGTTTGGTGTCAAGCTTTTTGAGTGTTGTGGAGATGCACTCATGCAAGCAAGTGAAGAGTACTTCATCACACTCCTGACTTTAGCTTTGCAGGTGGTGGAAGGCTTTGAGGAGTCAGTAGGTGAGTTACTTGCTGCAGAATTCCCAGCCTCTGGCTTACTCTGTAACCATAGTATTCATGGTTGGTCCCATTTAGTTTCTGGTCAATGGTAATATGATTGAATGTCATGGGAGATGGTTCAATTCTCTCGTTGGAGATGATCATTGTCTGGCACTTGTGTGGAGCAATATTAATTGACACTATCAGCCCGAGTCTGAATGTTGTCCAGGTCTTGCTGCATATGGACACCAACTGCTTCCGGATCTAAAGAGTGGCGAATGGTGCTGAACATTGTGCAATCATCCACGATCATCTCCATTATTGACCTTCTAATGGAGGGAAGATCATTGATTAAGAAGCTGAAGATTGTTGGCCTGGGTCACTACCCTGAGAAACACCTGCAGTGATGTCCCTGTGGAGTAGATAGTGCTCAGCATCATGATGCCACGTGCATCAGAACCCATCGCATTCGGTGTCGCTGAGAATATTGAGGACAACATATTTCTGCCTTTTGCCCCTCTCAAATTCAGTTTAGCCTCATCTGCCACCTTGCATGAAGAGTAAACTGCTGATGGTGTGTCCAAGGACTTCTTCCTTTCCACACTCTTTCTTTCACCCCGACTTCTGCCCAGCCACAGCAACCTCCTGAAGCCCTGGACAAGAAGTGTCAATGCTTAAGTTGCCATTTTCAAGCTATCCATTCAGATCCTGGCACTGTGTGAACATTAGAGACTGGTGTGGATCTGCACCTGCTGAGTCACCATGCACAAGTAGACTACAATAAGGCAAGATGGCAAGGAACAAAAAATGCTTTGTATCCGCATTTTCCCGAAAAGTATCATTTTGGGTGTGAAAATTGGTGGGTTTCGTGTGGCATGATTCTCATCATGATCTTCCCCCACTTAGTGCAATTAGTGCTCACCCACGCCATTTTTTGTGTGGTGGCAATCGGGCCGGGGGTGCCCTGTGGAGTGTTTGGGGGGTGCAGGAAGGGCTCCGGGACCCTCCCGTAGTGCATTGGGGCTGGGGGGGGGAGGTTCAGGGATCGCGTTGGGGGCTCCAGAGATTGGGACGCTATTTAAAAATGGCATCCCAAATTCTTGCCACACTGAGGGGTTCCAGCGAGCAGAGCTCCTCATTGCACAAAATGGAGCCTCAGCTGTGTGTTCCCACTGAGGCTCCGGATCTAATCCAGGTGCCGTTTTATAGCCTTGTGTTTCCTTGCACTGCGCACGCCAGGAAACACATGGCTAACCGTACTTGTTATGGGACCTTGTTCCCATTTAATTAAATCCAGCCCTAATGGCTTTGGCACCATTATGATAGGGGAGCTCCAATTACGAGAACTCAATTCAATAATTTGATTTTGGAGCGTATATTCACTTTCCCTCTCCACTTGTGGTAACTTGGCTGGATTTAACCTATGTAGTTTTATTGGAACTGTTTCAAAACAAAAATAAACAAAATCCAAATTGAAATCTCCCATTTGAAATCTATATCATGCATCTCTATCTCCATTTTACCGAATTTATTCCCAAAATACATTTCTAAGTCTGCGGTAACTCTTCCAATTCACCCCTGCTCTTATCTGGAAGATATCCTAACCAGCTGTGTAAATTTGTCAGTACTTCCACATTACCCAAATGAATTAGAGGGAAGTCACTGTCCATAGACCAATTCTAAAGGATTAAATCAAGGAGAATCATTTGGTGCACCTCTAATGGCAAATAATAAAATTGGAACCCCTTTTCCCAGTCAAGAGTGTAATCTTGACTACGCTCTCATCCTTGTTTTCAGAATTTGATGCCACCTTTCTATTGTTCCCTGTGACTCTGGAGGATACACCAAAGATTTGTACTGTTACATTTCCAGGCTATTCAAGACCTTTTTAAATAATCCTTACATGAAATTTGACCCTTGATCTGATTGTATCTCTTTTGTTAAGTCATATCTGATCAAGATCTTGGTTAATTCCTCTAATACTCTCTTGGCTGTAATGGTTAGATTTTTAAAAAAAATTCTGTTGAAGCTTCTGCAAAATTTTTATAACAATAACAAACAAAACAATAATAACATAAACATCAACATGGTAAACTGGACATTTCCCACCCAACCCCTTCTGTACATCCCTTAACCATGTTGCACTTACCCCCCCCCCCCCCCCCCTTCAGAATGCTGCTTCTGCTGACATTTTAATTTTACCCGAGAAAGTCGACTAACGGCTGCCACCTCCGGGAGAACCCCAGCATTGACCCCCCTGAAGGCAAACTTTATTTTCTCCAACTTGAGAAACCCAGCCATGTCACTGACCCAAGTCTCCACACTCGTGGGCTTCGAGTCCCTCCACATTAACAGGATCCGTCTCCGGGCTACCAGGGAGGCAAAGGCCACTGTAATGGTTATTAATGGTATGGCTTTAGAAAATCTAGTGGATATATCCATATATCTATCATATTTACGACAAATGTCCTGTACAGTCAACTAGAACTTTTATAAAAAGTTCGAAAGCTGGAATCGAGATCAAATGTGCTGGCTTTACTGCAGCTTATGGTTTCCCTATTACTTGATGAGTGTGACATGTTTGACAAAATTTAACTACATCTTAATGTCATCTTAGCCAGTAAAACTGTTTCTGTATCTTCACTTCTGTTTTCTTTATTCATAGATGTCCCCCTGAAAGGAATTTTATGAGTCCTCCTGAGAATCTCTTTCCGATACTCAGGAGGTAACACTATTTGATGTATTTCTTTTTTTTTGTTTTATTTTTATAAATTTAGAGTACCCAAATCATTTTTTCCAATTAAGGGGCAATTTAGCATGGCCAATCCAGCTACCCTGCACATCTTTAGGTTGTGGGGGGAAAAACCCACGCAAACACGGGGAGAATGTGCAAACTCCACTCGGACAGTGACCCAGAGCCGGGGTCGAACCTGGGACCTCGGCGCCGTGAGGCAGCAATGCTATCCAGTGTGCCACTGTGCTGCCCTTATTTGATGTATTTCTGCCTATTTGTCCTCGGCACTAACATGCGTGGGATGCCATTTTCTCATTAATATGTGATCCTTTCCAAAATAAGATTCAGGAATACACTGAGCCTCAAATTCCGAGTAAGCCTTTTGATCGATTTGTTTTAATTTGGAATCGTGCTGCTGTAGTTTTACCAATCTCTTTGAACTAAACACATTGGTTTATTTGCCTTCTTTGGTTCCATCTTCATTCTGTTGCTCGTTCTGGGTGAGTGTGCTTTACACTCAATTTGGCTCTGTCTCGTTCCTTAGCTCTAGAGTCGCCAGGTATCGTTAAGATACCGCCACAAGTTTCAAGTTCAAGTTCAGACCAATAACTTCATACACCAGTTAGTAAGTTCAAACAAGACACGTTTATTATAATACAGTTATCTACTAATTGTGCATATAAAACTACAAGACTAGGCTAAACCACTAACAGGCCAAATACTTATCTGGATAAGGGAACTGCCGGATCTGGGATCAATGGTCTCCTGCTCTGCACTAGGTCCACAGGTTTCCAGTAGTTGTGGACTAAAGGGGTGAGGAGTGTCTACTCTCGTAGCGTGTGTTATATGACACTTACTTGATGGCGGCTGCTGACCAGGCCTCTCCTCTCCGTGGTCAAGTTCGAGAGCTGTTACAAAGGTGTTCTTGTTGGGAGGGCCGGCTGAGAGAGCTGGTCAAGGAGAGGCTGGCTAAGAGAGAGAGCTGGGGTCGGGGTCTCTGTCTTATATCTCTCCCAGGGTCTCGTGCCCACCTGGGCGGACCCTCTATACACTCGCAATCGATTGGGTCTCTTCCCAATCGATTGATTTGAATTTCCCCAATAACGGGCAGTCCCTCGATCACTGGGCGGTTCTTGGGGCTTATTGTTTTGGACTTCTCTTGGCGCCGAGAAGTCTGGCCTTCTATTCAATGTAGCGATTTGAGTTAACTTGTTTCCATTGTACCTGGGAATCACCGGGTATCGCCTCATTAGTATGCTAACTTGTTTTTTTCACAGTGCTGTCTGGTTTCTGCAGCAGTCAGAATACACAAGTGCTTCTGTAAGCTGCTTGCTTTTGCAACATGTCCATTTTCCCTGCATTCTTTGTAATCTTCCATTTTGTGTTGGGCAGTGGCCACCCCAGGTGGCTACAATTCAGCTTACTAAAATTAATTTCAGATAATCTTATCTCACTTTCCTGATCCTGTTCTCTTAACTCCTCCACCTTATCTTATGTGTCTGTGATCTCATTACTACACAATAAGGAAACAACCGGGACGGTCTGGTTTAAATTTTTCTATAGATGGGTTTTCTACTGATTGTTCCACCATAGTCGGCAGCACCACTCTCTGAGATCCCGAGAATGAATTGAATCCCTGCAATGGGTTATGTTTCTACTACCTCGACAACCACTTTTATCATCTTCAAATTATTCCTTGAATTTATTTTCACCAAAGGAATTGTTCTTGTTTCACCATGAATACTGCTGGCCAGAACCTTTTCTTTCAATTTTCCTTCTGGACAACAACTATTCTTATCCCATAATGCTAGGGATTGACTTACTCCTGTGTCTCTTAAAATTTTAATATCTTCTCCCATGACATTTTTTACACTGGAAAGACTTCTCTTCAGATACAAAATTCCTGAACGCATCAGCCACCTGCTGGTCACTCTGCCCCTGTACAGTTTATGCAAACATTATCACCCCTATTGTTTGATCTGCTTGAGTATAAAACATTTTAGCATCTCTTGGCTCCAATCTTGGATTTAATAGTTCCTTTCATTTGATTTACAACTCCAACCGACTTTCCATGTTACTCCCAGCATAATGATTTGGTCTGGCAGGATGGAACAGTGGTTAGCGCTACTGCCTCATGGCACCAGGTTCAATTCCAGCCTCAGGTGACTATGTGGAGTTTGCACTTTCTCCCTGTGTCTCTGTGGGATTCCTCCGGGGCTCTGGTTTCCTCCCACAGTCCAAAGATGTGCAGGTTAGGTGGATTGGCCATGCTAAACTGTCCCTTAGTGTCCATAAAGTTAGGTGTAGTTCCTGGGTTACATGGATAGGATGGGATGTGGGCCTCAGTGGTTTGCTCTTTCCAAGGGTCGGTGCAGACTCGATGGGCCAAATGGCCTCCTTCTGCACTGTAGGGATTCTATGATTATATGATTCCATGAAAGCATCTAACTTTCCTCATATCTCTCATTCCTTCAAAACCATATTTTTTTTTTGAGGTGAAGTCCCCTCGGAATATTCAACCACTCCCTCTCTTGCTTGAGTGTCTTCTCGCACTTTACCATTTTCTATCTTTCTCAGATTTAAGAGTGTGACAAATTAACTGCTTTGATCTCTGAATCAACTCAAAGTTGTCAGCAAGCTCCATGACATGTCTTACATTTTAACTCTTCGTTTCTCCACATGAGCTCTTATCACTGCAGGTAATGAATCTTTAAATTCTTCCAACAGAATTACTTCTCTAAGGGTCTCATAGGTTTAATCTATTTTCAATGTTCTCACCCACCTATCAAAATTACTTTGTTTAAATCATTAAAATTCAATAACAAAGTTCAATATATCTGTTTTTCTTATGGTACAAAACTTTTGTCTTCAAGCATCCAATATAGCTTTCTTCACTGTATAGTACTCCCCAGACCTTTCTTCTGACAAAGATGCATAGACTTCACTAGCCCTACTGACAAGTTTACTCTGTAAGAGCGGTGTACAAATAACTTGCAAGCATTTCATTTGTCTGGCTATTTTCTCAAAGGAATTTTAAAATGTCTTGGAATCCGTTTCATAAAATTTTGGAAGTTCCTGCCCAAATCTTCTATTCATTAGATTCATGCCTAGAATTACATTCTCCCCCACCTGCTCTTGTTTCTCTTTTCCCACTGCCTGTATTTGAAGTGAACATTCACGCTCTCCTTTTCCCTCTCTGCCATTGCTAACTTCTGCATTTCCAATTCCCTCTGAAAAGCTCTTTTTTCCCTTGCTTCTCTTCTCTTCTCTGTCACTTTGCTTTTCCTGCATTTAAAGTTCAACTTCTTCTATTTCTATTTCTTTCTCTTTTCCGTTTCTTTTTCCTGCATTTGTAATTTCTTCATTTCTAGTTGTAATTGAATTTTAACTAATTCAATTTCCTCACTTTTCATAATGCTTGGCCTGCCCAACAACTCCAGTACATTTTAATGTGTTGCTATTTCTTCAATGACTTCAGCTTTCTTAATCACTGTCGGTAATTGTAATTGTAACTGATGTGACCATCAATTCACGAGACACGTGCTTTAGGATGTGAACAGTGGTTTAAATCAACTTACAACAGAGCCAGCCTGTAACACGATGAACTCCAGATGAATTGGTGGCTGGCTCTTCGGCATCACCCTTTATACGTCAGTCTAGGGGGAGGAGCCGTGGGTGGAACCAAGGGTGGAGCCCAAGTACATACTCCTGTACATTCCCACTACAACTCCCCCTAGTGGTAGGGAAACGCAATTGCTCGTATGTCGAGCTTACAGTGACATGGTATAATATATATTACAGTGTGAATTACATTCACCACAGTAACATATTTGCCAATTCCTTCAAATTAGTTTTAGGTACATTTTTCAAACTTTCCAAGGTTATATTGTCGATTTCCAAACAAGCCTTGGCCATTGCAAGGGCTAGTTTTGCAGTCATCTTATTTTAAATCACACACCTCCTCTCTGTTCACTGTTGTTATGCTTAAAGAGTCATAAATAGCCTCCACCCAAAGTATTTTGCTTGATAAAATCCTGGATGAACCCTCAATTTTTGTTACAAACCACGCTGATGTTTAATGTGAGGGTATCTCAAAAGGGTAACTTGGAACACCGGTTCGTAGAGGTGTATATATTTTTTGGTATAATGATGCGAGGAACACTGTACAACCTAGTGAGGAACAGTCCAGTTATTTTGTGAACAATGAAGAAAGAATATTTACTACCTTAAAAGAAAGACAAAATACACATGGAAAGAATGACTGCATTACACTATCACACTTAAGTACACTGATGACTATACACACATAGGGCGCAAATCTTCAGCCGCATTGGGCTCTCGCTTGAGCGCAACATGGCCGGCGATCACCAGGAAAGGCCTCCAGCGATCCTCCCTACAGCCTTTGTACCTCCTGGCATTCACCAAAGCCCCGCGAGACATCAGAGCCGCAATCCTGCCCCAAATGGGCGGGACCGAATTACTCTCATGGAAGTAGGTCGTAAGCCTACTTACGCAGATCAGTGCTGGTTCACACAAACGGTGGTGAAATGTGAATTCAATAAAAATCTGGAATTACATGTTTATAGATTACCATGAACCATTGCCGATTGTTGTAACAATCCACATGGTTCACTAATGTCCTTTAGGGAAGGAAGTCTATCATCCTTACCTGGTCTGGTCTACATGTGACTCCAGACCCACGGCAATGTGGTTGATGCTTAGCTTCCCCCTCAAGGGCAATTAGGGATGGGCACTAAATGCTGGTCCAGCCAGCGTCACCCACATCCCATGAACGAATAAAAAAACTTGACACTCGAAAAGAGCGCCCTACCCAGGCCCACGCCCACATCTTATCCACATAACCCCACCTAACGTTTGGACACTAAGGGGTAATCTGGCAAGGCCAATCCACCTAATCTGCACATAAGAACATAAGAACATAAGAACTGGAGCAGGAGTAGGCCATCTGGCCCCTCGAGCCTGCTCCGCCATTCAATTAGATCATGGCTGATCTTTTGTGGACTCAGCTCCACTTTCCGGCCTGAACACCATAACCCTTAATCCCTTTATTCTTCAAAAAACTATCTATCTTTACCTTAAAAACATGTAATGAAGGAGCCTCAACTGCTTCACTGGGCAAGGAATTCCATAGATTCACAACCCTTTGGGTGAAGAAGTTCCTCCTAAACTCAGTCCTAAATCTACTTCCCCTTATTTTGAGGCTATGTCCCCTAGTTCTGCTGTCACCCGCCAGTGGAAACAACCTGTCCGCATCTATCCTACCTATTCCCTTCATAATTTTATATGTTTCTATAAGATTCCCCCCTCATCCTTCTAAATTCCAACAAGTACAGTCCCAGTCTACTCAACCTCTCCTCATAATCCAACCCCTTCAGCTCTGGCATTAACCTAGTGAATCTCCTCTGCATACCCTCCAGCGCCAGTACGTCCTTTCTCAAGTAAGGAGACCAAAACTGAACACAATACTCCAGGTGTGGCCGCACTAACACCTTATACAATTGCAACATAACCTCCCTAGTCTTAAACTCCATCCCTCTAACAATGAAGGACAAAATTCCATTTGCCTTCTTAATCACCTGTTGCACTTGTAAACCAACCTTCTGTGACTCATGCACTAGCACACCCAAGTCTCTCTGAACAGCAGCATGCTTTAATATTTTATCGTTTACATAATAATCCCGTTTGCTGTTATTCCTACCAAAATGGATAACCTCACATTTGTCAACATTATATTCCATCTGCCAGACCCGAGCCCATTCACTTAACCTATCCAAATCCCTCTGCAGACTTCCAGCATCCTCTGCACTTTTCGCTTTACCACTCATCTTAGTGTCATCTGCAAACTTGGACACATTGCCCTTGGTCCCCAACTCCAAATCATCTATGTAAATTGTGAACAATTGTGGGCCCAACACGGATCCCTGAGGGACCAATCATCATTGGACTTTTGGAAGAAACTGAAGTACCCGGAGGAAATAGCGGTGACATGGTGGTTAGCACTGCTGCCTCGCAGCACCAAGGACCCGAGTTCAGTTCCTGCCTTGGCTGACTGTCTGTGTGGACTTTGTACATTCCCTCCACGTTTGCGTGGGTTTCTTCCAAGTTCTCTGGTTTCCTCCCATGGTCCAAAGATGTGCAGGTTAGATGGACTGGCCAAGCTACATTACCCTTTAGTGTCCAGGGATGTACAGGTTAGGTTCCAGGGATAGGGAAAGGGAGTGGACCCAGGTCGGGCACTCTTTCAGAGGGTTTGTGCAGACTTGATGGGCCTCTTTCTGCACTGTAGGTATTTTATGGTTCTATTCCATGATTCTATGAAGCCCATGCAGACACGTGGAGAATGTACAAATACCACGCAGTCACCCAAGGTCCAAACTGAACACAGGTCGCTGGTGTTGTGAGGTCGCAGTGCTAGTGCCACCGCCGTTAACAGTGTTGAATATGTTTCTGCCTTGTTCTACATCAATGATCTTATTCATTTACAATTATCTTTAATTAATTGTTGTGTTCTGATGTTTCAGTAAGACATTTGTAAAGTTTAATGTAGAACATTTATTAACAAAAATAATTTTCTAAAGACAAAACTTAGAAACCAGTTAACATTTAACTTAATGTTTAACTTTATCAGCTGAAAATTTACATAAAGCTATCTCAACCTTTGCAAATGTATTGCAATAAAATATATTTTCTCACTTAAACACAACTGTTCTGTTTATTTGTAAAGGGGAAGGAGGGAAGATGGGGGGTGGGAGGGTCGAGGGGAGAAGGGCGGGAGAGAAGAGGGGAGGGAGGGGGAGAAGAGGGGGAATGGGAGGGAGGGAAGAGGGGAGGGAAGTGGGGAAACGGGAGGGAGGGAAGAGGGGAGGGAGGGAATGAAGGGGAAGGAAGGTGGGAAGAGGGGAGAAAGGGAAGGGTTTTGACTTATCAATTGTTAATGTGACAAGTTCAACGTCTGAAAGCAGCAGCTTCTGAAGTGCAATGTCCTGGCACACATCTCCTCTGACATCATTTCGGGATGTCCTTTGGAAGTACACTCTCAGCGTTGGGTGATTGATTCACCGCAATACCTATCAGTCAGATAGTTCACATTAGCTCACAGGAGGCTTGCATAAAATCAACTAAGGTATTAAACATTGTTAACGCATTGAAATAATCCCTGAGGCTTCTAAGGATGAACATTACATCAAGGAGACGCACCAGCAACTCAGCTTAAAATGCATTTCAAAATCCAAATGCGCTTTAGCTCTGAATCAGCTGGGAGGACAGGCATGCGAACATTAGAGCCTCGAAGGAGTAAGTAGCACCAATATAAAAGCCACGATCATCCAAAACCAGCTCTGCTGGCCCACACACATGCTTAAGATGTCAGAGTCCCAACTGGCAAAGCAAATCTTCTTCACCCAGCTGAAAGAAGGATTCCAAACAAGAGGAGGACAATGAAAACTACCTCAAGAAATGAAACATAGACGTCAATGGCTGGGTGACCATTGCTCAGAGAAGACCTACTGTGCGAAACATCCTGATTGAAGAGTCACAATTCTTCGACGGCCAGAAAAGGAGCCTGAGAAAAGAAATACCTTCAACCGAGCTTCCAAGGACTGATCCCACCTTTTGGAAACTCCTGCCAGGTGAGTATATTTGAAAATTTGCCTCTTGGATCGGACTCATCAACGACGCAGGGACCCACAGAACCCGTGACAGGTCGCATTGAGTATCTTAGGTGGACAATCATACCTGTTAGTGAGTAATCACCCCATCCTATCCATTATAGTTCCATTAAAGTTTGAAAAATAATACTTTTTACACCTTCTGTGACTTCAAACTCACTTTATACAGTAAAGTACCCTTTCAATGCAATTAACAACCTCATGACAAACCAAAGTACAGAAATATATTGGCGGGATTCTCCTATGCCTGATGCCGATATCGTTATCAGCGATACCGTAATCGGTGATCAGGAGCAGAATCCCTTCTGATGCAAAATCGGGCGCGGTGCCGGTTTGACTCCAATTTGTGAGTCTCCGCCCCCTCCAAAATGGAGTCATCGCGTCATGCACCATATGCCACTGAAACGGCATTGGCGTGTCATCGGAAGGCCCTCCAGTGATGCTCCGATGGGCCAAGTTCCCGACCGCGCAGTTAACGTGTGGTCTGAGAAGTCGGGAACACGGCGTGGCGACTGCGGACTGTGTCCAGCGCCGCCACACTCGGCCGGGATCCTTGCCGCTGGCTAGGGGCGCTTCCGCAAGGGCTGTGAGGACTGGTAGGGGGTGGCAAGGGGATGGTCTTTCCGGTCGCATTTGGCAGGTCGCGTCTGCACACGGCTGGCGCCATGATGTACGACCCAACCACTGCAGATCATTGTCATGCGCATGCACGGCCACGGACCCGGCCATTGTTTGGCACGGGAGCCGGGAGTTTCACTCGGTGCCACTGCTGGCCCCCGACCGGTCCCGGGATCGGTGAGGGTTCCGAGGAGTGTTGAATCTCGGAGGCGTTAACGGTACGGGAAAAAAAAGCTACGGCCTGCCTGCCTGGCTAAGGGTAGTGGCGAGAGTGACCTCTGACGCATCTCTCTGCACTTGGAAGGGGATAGACTCGTCCACCGCGCGCATCGCAGCTTTGGCAATATCTGCGTTGATGCGGCTGAAGACCTGGCGGGCCTTAGCCATCAGTGGGAAGATGGTGGCTTTGATCAGTGGGCGGGCTTTGTCCGCATAGTTCCGGAACCCACTGATCATAATACGAAAAGAACCCGAGGCATCTTTTCAGGGCCTTGGGGCAGTAGGAGAGGGGGAGTTTCAGGAGGGGGCACATGCTGTCGGGGTCGGGCCCTAGGACTCCATTTTCCACAACATAGCTGAGGATGGTCAGTCGGGTTATGTGGAAAACACATTTCTCCTTGTTATAGGTGAGATTGAGGGCTTGGGCGGTTTGGAGAAATTTCTGAAGGTTGGCGTCGTGGTCCTGCTGATCAAGGCCACAGATGGTGATGTTGTCCAAGTACAGAAATGTGGCCCGCAGCCCGTGCTGGTCCACCATTCGGTCCATCATTCTTTGGAAGACCGAGACCCCGTTGGTGACGCCGAAGGGGACCCGGAGGAAGTGGAAGAGGCGGCCATCTGCCTCAAAGGCCGTGTAATGGCGATCTTCCGGGCGGATAGGGAGCTGGTGGCATGCGGACTTCAGATCTACCATGGAGAACACCTGATAGTGTGCAATTTGATTCACCATGTCCGCTATCCGGGGAAGGGGGTACGCATCGAGTTGCGTGTACCGGTTTATGGTTTGGCTGTAATCTACAACCATCCGGTTCTTCTCCCCTGTCCTGACGACCACCACCTGGGCTCTCCAGGGGCTATTACTGGCCTCGATGATCCCCTCCCTCAAGAATCACCGGACCTTGGACTTGATAAGTGTCCTGGGAACTGTACCGCCTGCTACTGGTGGCGACAGGTTTACAGTCGGCGGTGAGGTTTGCGAAGAGTGGGGGAGGGTCAACCTTAAGGGTCGCAAGGTTACATACGGTGAGAGGAGGTAGGGGCCCGCAGAACTTCAGGGTCAGGCTCCTGAGGTTGCATTGGAAGTCCAGTCCCAACAGGAGAGGAGCGCAGAAATCGGGGAGGAAATATAGTTTGAAATTGGCGTACTCGGCGCCCTGTATCGCGAGGTTCGGGACACAGTACCCCCGGATCTGCACCAAATGTGATCCAGAAGCGAGGGAGATTGTTTAGAATGCGGGGGAAATTTAGAGAGAACAGCACCTTACCGTGTCTGGGTGTACGAAGCTCTCCGTGCTCCCAGAGTCAAACAGGCAGGGCGTTTCGTGCCCATTGACCTGGGCGGTCATCATCGAGTTCCTGAGGTGCTTGGGCCGTGACTGGTCGAGGGTGACAGCGCTGAGCTGCGGGTAGCCGGCGTGGTCGGAGGTGGTGGGGTGGTCCCAAGATGGCAGCCCCTGTCGGTCGCACGTGTCGGGCGGTGTTGAAGATGGCGGCCAAGATGGCGGCCCCCATGTGTCGCACGTAGTGGGTAGGGTTAAAGATAGCTGCCCCCACGGACATCACAAGGCTGTTGACGTGTCCAAAGGGGGCGGTACCGGCAGGCACGCAGCCACGCTGCGGGGTCTGTGGGCCTGTGAGTCTGAAAGTCGGCCTGTGATTTAGGAGTTTTGGATCTGGCCAGGCAGACTTTGGCAAAGTGTCCTTTCTTGCCGCAGTCGCTACAGGTCGCATTCTGAGCCGGGCAACGCTGCCTGAGATGCTGGTTCTGGACGCAGAGATAGCAGGGCAGCCCCCCCGGGTTGGGCGGGCAGCTGCACGGCAGAGGCCTGGGGCACCCTCTGGTTGGGTGTTCACGAGGGGATCGCATGGTTGGAGGGGAAGGCATTGAGGCTCTGAAACACGACTTCTAAGGAGGTGGATAGTTTTACCGTCTCTTCTAGGTCGAGGCAGCCCTTTTTGAATTTGATATTTTAAACTAAAAAACTTGGACTGTGAGAGAAGTTTGTTTCATATTCAGCACAATAATTTTTGTGGCTATAGATCCTATATTGTTCAGGAATTCTGTATGTGATTGTATGGTCTAAAATATGACCAGTTTCAGTGAGCATTGTCTACAGCGCAACAAACCTGGCTTGTAAAACTTTTAGATTTACACAATACTCACGAAAGGCACTAAACTGGATTAAGAGCTATGTCCTACTTAACCTGACTGTGTGAGCCCCACAGTCAGTGGCCATAAATCCACTAACGTGTGGGTGTGGATTAATGCGTCTGCTCCTCGTATGGTGTTGACAACTTGTTAATCATGATTGGAAGAACAAATCTAATTGGAAGGGAACCATTACACCTGTAATTTGCTTTTTTGCGTTCTCAACATTCATCTAAATACCACTGTGGGCACCAGGAGAAGCCTACATGGTTTTAATTTCTTGAGGAAGTAATTGAATTAGTAGACAAGGGATATTCAGCTGTAATTTACTAGGATTTTCTTACAGTTTGTGAACAGAATCAGAGGAGATTAATTGATGCATAACTTATAGCACGCTAAGACATTGCAAAACAGCTCAGCTGAGATAAGAGTATGCAGCACCAAGAAGCAGGGAGTTTGGAATCGGATACCACACTGGTGAGGAGGTCACATAGGAGCAATTCACTTTTCAGCAGGGCAGATTAATGATTAAATATCAAGCCTAAATGTCACTGTTCTGATGAAATCTCCTCTCCTGAAACCTTTCCACAGATGCTGCCTTGCCTGCTGCATGCTTGCAGGATTTTATTTTTATGCTGGTGTACTTTCTGTATCTCAAACCTTAGACCATGATAGTTCCACTTGACAAAATTGCTGACACAAAAAAAGAGTAGAATGATATGGGAATGACAGGCTTCTGTTTCACAAAGTTGAGTGGTTTGTAATAGGCCTAAGCACCCAAAAGCCAATGATAAAACTGATGCTGTTGATAATTCAGGTCTTAGCTCTTCTATAATATATTGCCAGGCTTTCTGTGACCTGTAGGTGGTACAAAAATACCCAATTCACAACAGTTCTACTTCGGACTATAATGATCACATAACAGAATCTTAAATTCCCCATCTTCTGCCCAACACATAATTAATTGCTTCCCACATAAAGCAACTGCTGAGTCCAGGTTTTTATGGACTAATCCTGTGTGATTTGTTGCAATGAAAGAAAGAGATTGTAATCTTTTTATAATGTGGACCAGAATAGATTGCATGGTGTTCTTTGTAAAAAAAATGCCATGATTCTGAAACTTTAGGTTTCCAGAGGGTGTTCCATCCTTTTTTAGAGTGGGGTTGCATTTGCACCTTCAATTAGCCTAATCTAATATAAATAATGAAGCAAGTCCTGTCCTTATTACTGGCATTTTCCATTTGGCAAAATGAGAGATCCATATTAATATTTCAAAAGTCACAAAGTTGTGACCTGCATGACTGCTAAAACTGTGTAGGCTGAATGTCAGCTGGAGGGGGGGAAATCCCTCGATCTTCACTAATCTCTGCATGGTTGTGTGCATGGATATGGGGAAGGGGAGGGGCTGTCGACTGCCACACCCCTGCCCTTGCTGACAAGCCCCATGGCTGCCCTCTCCCCATGAGCCTCATCCTGGGAGATGCCTCCTCCTCCTTCAACAGCATTGACCTTTTTCCTGAGTCGCTCTGTGATCCTGGGACTCGGGGAGGGAGTTGTTCCAGCAGCAGCCTCAGCTTCAGCCTCCTCTGTGCCGCTGCTCTTGGCCAGTGGAACGTCATCTTCTCAGGTCTTCAGTCGAGAGGAAGACTGTCGTGATGGGCAGAAGATGTGGCAGACCTTCCTCCTCAGAGTCAGTGCAGGTGTCTCATTGCTTTTTCAGGCAGTGAGCAAGACACCCGCCGAGAAAGGACGATTCCTCCAGTAGCGTCATAGATAATCTGTCTGCTTATTAAACGCTACCATTTAATTTTCCCTTTCTCTTTTCTCCCTTCACTCCCCACTCATCCACTAACCCCTCTGCAATTGTTTCCCCTTGTAATAAGTTAATTCACAGGTTACTTATGGATTGAAGGAAACCTCTGCATTTTGCATTCCTGGCCATTCTGAGCCACAAGGGGGAACGGTTTGGATGCAGGTTTTATGTGTCACAAGTTTAATGACATTGAGAAAAATGAGAGGCCAAAATTGTTTTGGACCTGAGGAAGAGCTTCTGCCTACATTAACCTGGTGTTGTAAGACTCATACTGTACATTAAACTATCACCGATCACCAAGGAGGGGAGTGAAATTGATACTCAGCATATCTCTTTGTCAAAAGTACAAATCAGGTCCATCATTTGCGGACCTGAGTTAAACAGTAGGAGATAAATACAAAATCAAGACATCTGGTATATTATCAGCTGTTCTGAGTAAGTCTTTCCACCATAACGAACGCAGGTACCTGTTAGAAAGTTGATCAAGAAGATCAGGGGTGGAATTCTCTGACCCCCCGGGGCCGGCATCAATCCCGCCTCCACCGTGTCCCGAATTCTCCATCCCCCGAGATTCGGCGGGGGCGGGAATCGCGCTGCGCCGGTCGGCGGGCCCCCCGCGGCGATTCTCCGGTCGAAGTCCCGCTGCTGACAGGCCTTTCCCGCCGGCGTGGTTTAAACCACCTCTGGTACCGGCGGGATTGGCGGCGCGGGCGGGATCCGGGGTCCTGGGGGGAGTGCGGGGAGATCTGACTCCGGGGTGTGCTCCCACGGTGGCCTGGCCCGCGATCGGGGCCCACCGATCGGCGGGCGGGCCTGTGCCGTGGGGGCACTCTTTTTCTTCCGCCCTCGCCATGGCCTTCACCATGGCGGGGGCGGAAGAGACACCCTCCCCTGCGCATGCGCCAGTATGACGTCAGCAGCTGCTGACGCTCCGGCGCATGAGCGGACTTCCGCTGGCTGGCGAAGGCCTTTCGGCCCCGGCTGGCGAGGTGCCAAAGGCCGTTCGCACTGGCCAGCGGAGCGGGAACCACTCCGGCGCGGGCCTAGCCCCTAAAGGTGCAGAGAATTCCGTACCTTTGGGGAGGCCTGACGCCCGAGTGGTTCACACCACTCCGTTCCGCCGGGTAGGGGAGAATCCCGGCCCAGATGTGAAACCACATGTAGATTTGAGAGCATGTGGGTTTCTAACTCTACCACAGAAAGCTGTGTGTGATAACTCACACGGGTCTTACTGGGTAGGGATGATCTTGCAGAATACGAGCTCCCCCGAAAAGCAGGCGGGGACCTTTATCAATACTTGGCTTCGTATAAATAGTGTCGACTAGTAAGGCACTGACTAGAAAAGGCCCAATAGGGAACTACTGGAGCTATACCCAAGAGTAAGTGTAAAATAAAGTAAGTTTTTGTTTTGACCTACTTGGTTAGGACTCTTCATTGCCCTTACAAACTGTGAAGGCCAGGTCACTGGATGTGTTTCAGAAAGAAATGTGGTTTAAGTTGCAAATGGACAACAAGTTGCTTCTGAGTTTGAATTCTGAATTTATTGAACAGAGAAGAGTTAAGGGTGAAAGAGGGAATAGGTTTGCATTGGGAGGGATTAGCCTGAACTGACACCACCGGGTTAACTAAGGTCTTCAAAAAATTATTTTGTATATACTTAAGGGGGTAACCTGATACAGTTTGATTAATGCAGCTGGGAATAGGTTTGTCAACAATAACAACTGAGATTTATAGCGTATTTGCAAATATTATCAAAGAACGTTCAGCAAGTGAGGAGATATTAGGCTAGTGTGATGAGTGTAGGTATTTCAGATACATTGTATTATATGTATTTGTTGCAGTAAGGGTTGAAAGCCTGTGTTAGAATGTGTATGACTGCTGCAATAATGGGCGGGATTCTCCGATAATGGGGCTAAGTGTTGACGCCGTCGTAAACGCCGGAGAGTTTTACGACAGCGCCATCTGGCCGCTAGGAGCAGCGATTCTACGCCGCACAGGGGGCCAGCACGGCTCCAGCTGCCGATACGGGCGCCAGCATGGCTAGTGCGGGTCCACGCGTGCGCACCACGGTCGGTGCGGGTCCGCGCATGCGCGTGAGTTGCCGTCTCCATGCCGGTCCCCAGGCAACATGGCGGAGCCCTACAGGGGCCCGGCGCGGAGGAACATAGGTCCCCCCCGGAACAAGCCCGCACGCCAATCGGTAGCCCCTGATCGCGGGCCTGGCCACCGTGGAGGACCGCCCCCCTACAGAGTCGGACCCCCCTCCGCCCCACCAGGACGGTGCCCGCAGCCAGAATGCCGAGGTCCCACCCGGTTAGGGCCACATGCAAACGACGCCGGCGGGACTCGGCCGAACACGGCCAAACTCGGCGAGCATTCGGCCTATTGAGCGTGGAGAATTGTCGTGGGGGGGGGGTGCGTTGAGTGGCCCCCGACCGATTCCGCGCCGGCGGCATTGGTGCCAATTCCTGTCAGCGTTGCGCTCTGCGGCCTTATCCCGCACCCTCCTAATGGGTCTACCATGGTTGCTCTCCTTGGGCGGGACACGTGCTACCCCACCAGCAGGGTGCTATCTGATTGCAGGAAGGGGTACCGCTTGCCACCGACTGACACCATGTAGTGGTGTCATGTTTGTGAGCAGGGACCGCTGACTAAGCTGGGTGAGGGTGGTGGGATACCATTGGAAGTGTAGTTGAAGTGTACTGTGGATCCTCTGTGCAATGTAAGGATTGTGCCTATTCTTTGGGGGCAGGCTGGATGAGAGCAAAGGCCCACAGGGCTTGGTGACAGCCGGTGTCCCCATGGGGTGGGCTGGCTGAGGGGGCCATCAGTGAGGCATTCGCCCGGGGGGTGATGGGCAATGTTCCAGCAAAGATCCAAGGGTTGTGCTGCCTGCGCCCATTGTTCGGGGGGTGCTCTGCACCCCCCTCCCTCCCACCTGCTCCCCCTGCAATGGGGCAGTGCCTCGGATTGGTGCATCCAGGGGAGCCACTGACTGCGCTGGGCCACTGACTGTGCCTTACTAGCCAACACTCTTGGTGTGTTGACTGGGATCTGAGGGTTCCTGGGAGTTGCCGGGGTGCAGGGGAGTGGGGGCACGCATGTGGCCGGTTGCGCTCTGCACATTTACAGGACACAGTGGGCAGTCGGCGGAGTGTGCAGCCGGGTGGCTGCCTTACAGGCTGTGCCTGGCCATCCCGGTCCCCGGTGACACCCCAAACCCACGGCCCATCTCCTGGTCACCCCCTGCTACACCGCTCCTGGCCCTGACAGAGAGCCCCCCAGCCAGCGACACAACTGGCAGCCCATGGTTGCGCCTTTGAAAACTTACCTCCTCTCTCCCCTCATCAGCTACCAGTTCCCATTTATAAATACCACATGTGACACCTACCAGCGTCACTTCTGCCTGGCGGAGGCGGAACATCGCGTGAAGCCGGAGACGACTTGGTCAGGTCTGTTAATCATATGCTATAGGCTGTTACTGCACAATTAACATGACCATGCCAGCGCGGGTTGTGGAACACTATCGAGGAGCCAGAGCACAGCATTCCATTCATCAACCTCGATTTTCAGCTGGCACGGGACTCTCTGCCTGATCACGATCCGCGATTCCGCTGTCGCCGGACGAAGAATCCTGCCCTTAGCCTCCCAAATGGAGAATTTTGTCTTTGTATTTAAGAAAGAAATAGTTACATTTCAAAACTCTTAAGGGGTATCGTTGAGATACAGGATCAGCCATGGTCACATTGAATGGCGGAGCTGACTCAATGGGCCAAATGGCCTGCTTCTGATCCTACATTCTATGTTTCTAAAAACAGACAGAGGGCGGGATTTTCCTTCGGCCAGCCCCCTCCTGCTGCAGCATGTTTTCTGGTTGGCGGAGACGGCTCACCATTCACCGCCAATGGGAATGTTGCGTTCCTGGGAGCGAGGTTGAGGTCGGACAATGTATGGAAGTGGAAGGAGGCAGTTTCAGTAATGACCAGAAACTAATCCCTGACAGACTCAGACCGTGCCACCCACACAGCTGAACAAGCATGTGAGCAGTTTGATGCAGACTCAGACAGTTGCCAAGGGAAAAAATGGAATAAGCAGCAAAGGGGATTCAGTTAGAGATGGAAGGCAAATCCTTCTGTCTTTCTAATATCTAGTTCGATGAAATTTCTGTTCATCCAGCACTGGATTGGACAATCAATCTGATTATTTAGAGACAGTGAAACCACAAAGAGAGGTAGTGGTCAGGTGGAGCTGGGTATCAGCAGTACACATGTGAAAACTAATGCTCTGCTTTTGGATGATGTTGCAGAGGGGCAGCATGTTGGTGTGATTTCCGAGGGTAGCCAAGGACACCAGAGGGAATATTGCAGAACTGCGAAGAGAAGCCATTGATGGTCATACTCTGGCTTCAGCTGGATCGATAAGAATGAAATCTATGAATCATAGAATCAACAGTCAAAAGGAGGCCATTCGGCCCATCGAGTCTGCACAGGCCCTTGGAAATAGCACCCTACTCCACCCCATCCCTGTGACCCATTACCCCACCGAACATTTTTTGATATGAAGAACAATTTAGCATGGCCAATCCATCGAACCTGCATCTTTGGACTGTGGGAGGAAACCGGAGCACCTGGAGGAAACCTACGCAGACACAGGGCGAACACGCAGACTTCGCACAGATAGTGACCCAAGCTGGAATTGAACCAGGGTCCCTGGAGCTGTGAAGCAACAATATTAACTACTGTGCTACCGTGCCACCCACACAGCTGAACAAGCATGGAGAGATACTGATGCAGAATTTTGTGATTTAACATGTGAATGATGACAGTCAGGTTGAGAAAGGATGAGATAGGATAGTTTACCTCTTTCATAATCAACTGGAATGCCATTTGTGAATCTGGTAGGAGTCATTGGGGGGATTCAAACATGAAGTTGCAGGAAAAATTGGAATGGATTTGGGAGGTGACACAACATACAAGGATTTTGGATAATAAAGGGAGGTTGGTCATTTATTTGTAAAGGTGGAAGGTATTACGGGCAGGGAGAGGTGGTCAGGTAACCTTTGCCCTTTTTCCTTTTTCCTTTTTCTTGATTGTTTTCACCAAGATATACTTTCAGGAGATTTTCTTTGAGCAAAGGAATAATGACAAATATGATTTTAAAAATAAACACTAGTCACGCCCACCAAAATGATTAACTCGATTTTAAGTAATGGAAAATGACTTTAATAAAAACTGCACTGAACCATTTGCTATTTATATTGCTGTACAGGAGTCAGTTCCTTAATACATTTTTAAAAATCCACATTCAAAGGTTTTTAAAATGTGAATCCATTGGTTGTAATATTCAAAAAAATTCCCTGGATGCGGGGAATGTTCCAGTGGATTGGAAACATGTGAATACATGCCCTTATTCAAAAAGGGAGGGAGGCAGAATTTAGGAAACCAGTTAGTTTAACATTTGTCACTGGGAAATTGTGAGAATTCATTGTTAAGAAAGTAATAACCCGACATTTGGAAAGTCAAAACACAATCCATCAGAATCAGCATGGTTTTATGAAAGGTAAATCGTGTTTGACTAATTTGCTAGAATTCTTCAAAGATGTAAAAAGCAAGATGGATAATGGGGATCCTATAGATGTAATATATCTGGACTTTGAGAAGGTGTTTGATAAGGTGTTGAAGAAAAGGTTAATATACGAGTTAAGATCACACGGGGTAAGGGGTAATTTATTAACTTGGAAAGAAGACTGGCTAAGCGACAGAAGGCAGTAGTGAGTTGGGACAAGATGTAACTAGTGCAGTGCCACAGGCTTAAGTCCTTGGGCCCCAACTATTTGCAATCTATATTAACGACTTGGATGCTGGGATAGAAGATACTATAGCCAAATTTGTAGATGGCACTAAAATAGGCGGGATAGTAAGTTGCAATAATGCAATAAGAAAGTTACAAATGCATTTGGATAGGTTAGGTGAGTGGTTCAAAATTTGACAGATGGAATTTAGCATAGATAAGTATGAGGTTATCCATTTTGGTCAGAAAAATAGTAAGGCAACTTATTACCTAAATGGAGAGAAACCTCAGAGTGCTTCAGTGCAGAAGGAACTGGGTATCCTCATGCATGAATCTTAGAAAACTAGCATGCAAGTACTGCAGGCAATAAGGATTTTGGCACTTTTTGCAAAAGGAATAGAGCATAAATGTCGGCAAGTGTTGCTGCAACTGGACAAGACATTGGCGAGACTGCTCATGGAGTAATGTGTAGAGATTTGGTTCCCTTATTTGAGGAGGGATGTAGTGGTAGTGGAGGTAGTTCAGAGGAGGTTCACTAGATTGATTCCAGAGATGAGGGGTCTGTCTTATGAAGAGAGATTGAACGGTTTAAGCCTATACACTCCAGAGTTTAGAAGAATAAGAGGCGATCTAATTGAGGTATATAAGATGATAAAAGGTATTGACAAAGTAAAAGTAGAGCAGATGTTTCCTCTTGTGAGATAACCTAAAATGAGAGGTCAAGGGACAGAACGGTGGTGCAGTGGTTAGCACTGCTGTCTCATGGCGCCGAGGTCCCAGGTTCGATCCCGGCTCTGGGTCACTCTCCGTGTGGAGTTTGCACATTCTCCCCGTGATTGCATGGGTTTCGCCCCCATAACACAAAGATATGCATCTTAGGTGCATTGGCCATGATAAATTGCCCCTCAATTGGAAAAAATGAATTGGGCACTCTAAATATTTAAAAAATAAACAAAATGAGAGATCAGAGTTTTAAGATAAGGGGTAGCAGATTTAAAACAGAGATGAGAAGGAATTACTTTACTCAAAGATCCATGTATCTGTGGAATTCGCTACCCCAGAGTGCGGTGGATGACAGAACATTTGAGTCAGTTAGGGAGGAGATAGCCAGATTTTTAATTAGATCTGGGGCAAAATTCTCTGACCCCCAGCAGGGTCGGAGAATCGCCTGGGGCCGCCTAAAATCCCGCCCCCGCCGTGGCAGAGATTCTCCGCCACCCGGGAAGTGGCGGTGGCGGGAATCTCACCACTCCGATCGGAGAGGCCCCTGCGGTGATTCTCCGGCCCGGATGGGCCGAAGTCCCGCCGCTGGGAGGCCTCTCCCGCCGCCGTTGTTTAAACCACCTCTGGAACGGCGGGATCAGTGGCGCGAGTGGGCCCCGGAGTCCTGGGGGGGGCGGGGGGCGATCGAACCCCGGGGGGTGCCCCCACGGTGGCCTGGCCCGTGATCGGGGCCACCGCTCAGACTCCGGGTCAGTGCCCTGGGTGCACTATTTTCCTCCGCGTCTGCCACGGCCTCCGCCATGGCGGAAGCGGAAGAGAACCCCACATCGCGCATGCGCCGGCAGTGACGTCAGCGGCCAGCTGCCGCTGACGTCACTGCCGGCGCATGCGCAGACTGGCGAAAGCCTTTCGGCCAGCCCCGCTGCCGGGGGACGCCAGTTTTTTGCGCCGGTCTTCTGGTGCCAACCGCTCCGGCGCGGGGCTGGCCCCCAAAGGTGGGGAGAATTCCCCACCTTTGGGGAGGCCCGACCCCTGAGTGGCTGGCGCTACTCCCCTATGCCGGCACCCTCCGTCATGCCGGGTAGGGGAGAATGCCGCCCCTGGTTTGAAGGGTTGAGGAGAATGTAGTAATTCACAGGAGGCAGGAGTTCCATCACCACACCAATATTTATTTACAATAACGATATTACAGGAGCAGCTACAAACAGTGCTGCTAGCAGTCCAGTCAACTTAAGACTGGCTCACAAAGCCTACACAGGTGCTTATATGGGCCCCCTCAATGAGCTATAATTGAGGGAGCTCATACTCCAATTGGCCAACCAATAAAGCCAATTGGAGTTCATTTTAGAGAATGTGCAGGAAAATGGAACTGAGGCTGAGATTAGATCAGCCAAGATCGTATTGAATGGCGGAGCAGGTTCGAGATGTTGAATTCCCTACTCCTGCTCTTAGTTCTTATGTTCTTATGAGTTAGATTGTGACTGTACAGAGATCACAAAAAGTCATTTGACCCTTTGGACTCCATCTTGGATCATGGTAGATTGTCCATATTCCATGCTTCAAAAACGTACAAATGTCTGTGGTCTTCATACTTAGTTAATAATTAATCATCTTTATGAGTGTCACAAGTAGGCTTACATTAACACTGCAATGAAGTTACTGTGAAAATCCCCGAGTCGCCGCACTCGGGCACCTGTTTGGTACACTGAGGGAGGATTCAGAATGAACAATTTACCTAACATAAAGTCTTTTGGGACACATGGGAGGAAACCGGAGCACCCGGAGAATTTCAAGGCATAAGGTGTGAGGATGACAAGGGTCAACTTCCCATGTAATATTTTTAAACTAGTGCAAAAGATGCAGAAACTGGATTTGCACTGCAAGAAATTTGTGTTTGAAATTTCTTGATCTTCTGTGTGAGTTTGGCTAACATTTGGTGAACTGTGCTGATATAAACCGTACAATCTAGTGAAAGTAGACACAGAACAGCCTGATAACAAGTTAGCACTGCTGCCTCACAGTGACAGGGACCTGGGTTCTATAATAATCTTTATTGACACTAGTAGGCTTGCATTAACACATCAATGAAGTTACTGTGAAAAGCCCCTAGTTGCCACATTCCGGTGCCTGTTCGGGTACACAGAGGGAGAATTCGGAATGTTCAAATTATCTAACAGCACGTCTTTTGGGACTTGTGTGAGGAAACCATAGCATCCTTAGGAAACCCACGCAGACACGGGGAGAACGTGCAGTCTCCACACAGACGGTGACCCAAGCCGGGAATCAAACCTGGCATCCAAGAGCTGTGAAGCAACAGTGCTACCCATTATGCTACTGTGCCGCCCACTGTCCAGCCTTGGGTGACTGACTGTGTGGAGTTTGCACGTTCTCCCTGTGTCTGCGTGGGTTTCCTCCATGTGCTCCGGTTTCCTCCCACAGTCCAAAGATATGCAAGATTGACCACACTATGTTGTCCCTTAATGTCCAAGGATGTGCAGGTTAGGTAGCATTATGGGATTGCAGGAATGGGGCGTGGAGTGGGCCTAGGTAGGGTGCTCTTTCGGAGGGTAGATGCAGACTCGATGGGCCAAATAGCCTCCTTCTGAACTATAGCGATTCTGTGGATTCTGTGGAAGTGATGACAGATGGTGAAGAGATAGAGCTAGGGGTGGGGTTCATCATAATAAGTGCGGAATCTGACCTTATAACTTTGCATAATGCAAAGGACCAAGTGTGTGGTGATGCACTTTGCAAGGAGTAGTATGACAAAGGAGTACTCAATGTATGGCAAGATACTAGGAATCTTGGAGTGCTTGTCCACAGATCCCTGAACACACCCCTGTCAGCATCAATGGGGCCGAGGTGGAGATGGTTAGCAGTTTCAAATTCCTAGGGGTGCACATCACCAAAAATCTGTCCTGGTCCACTCACGTCGACACTATCACCAAGGAAACACAACAGCGCCTATACTTCCTCAGGAAACTAAGGATATTCGGCCTGTCCACATTAACCCTTACTAACTTTTACAGATGCACTATAGAAAGCATCCTATCGGGCTGCATCACAGCCTGGTATGGCAACTGCTCGGCCCAGGACCGCAAGGAACTTCAGAGAGTCGTGAATACCGCCCAGTCCATCACACGAACCTGCCTCCCATCCATGGACTCCATCTACACCTCCCGCTGCCGGGGTAAAGCGGGCAGCATAATCAAGGATCCCTCCCACCCGGCTTACTCACTTTTCCAACTTCTTCCATCGGGCAGGAGATTCAGAAGTCTGAGAACACGCACGAACAGACTCAAAAACAGCTTCTTCCCCACTGTCACCAGACTCCTAAATGACCCTCTTATTGACTGACCTCATTAACACTACACCTTGTATGCTTCAACCGATGCCAATGCTTATGTAGTTACATTGTATATCTTGTGTTGCCCTATTATGTATTCTCATGTATTTTCTTGTATTTTCTTCAATTTTGTTTAATTCCCTTTTCTTCCATGTACTGAATGATCTATTGAGCTGCTTGCAGAAAAATACTTTTCACTGTACCTCGGTACGCGTGACAATAAACAAATCCAATCCAATCCAAGATGACAGGACAGGTGAATAGGGCAATCACGAAGCATACGGGACACTTGCCGTTATTAGTCTTGGCATAGATTATAAAAGCAGGGAGATTATGTTGGAGCTATACAGGATTTCGATTAGGCCACAGTTGGAGTACTGTGTTCAGTTCTGGTCACTGCACTATAGATAATAATATAATAATCTTTATTGTCACAAGTAGGCTTACATTAATACTGCAATTAAGTTACTGTGAAAAGCCTCGAATCGCCACATTCCGGTGCCTGTTCCGGTACACAGAGGGAGAATTCAGAATGTCCAATTCACCTAACAGCACGTCTTTCAGGACTTGATGGAGGAAACCGGAGAGGAAACCCACACAGACACAGGGAGAACGTGCACATCGCGGAGGCTGATTCACGCCGACCCCCGGCGATTCTCCAACCCGGCGGGGGGTCGGAGAATCCCGCCCACATTGTCTGGGAGGGTAGTTGAGACAGGAGCCACCACAATCCTTAAAAAGCATTGGATCAGCACTTGAAATTCCATAACAGTCAATGCTATGGATAAAGTGGTGGGAAGTGGGATTAATGTAATTAGAGTAGTTTTTTTTGTCGGTGCAGGCTTGCTGTGTCAAAGGGCCTCTTCTGTACTGTATGATTCGATGACCAGTATGATAATGAAGAGAAAACGATTAGAAATGGGTTCTGGAGGACTCCAAAGGTGACAATGAAGGGGCTGGAAGAGAAATCATTGTCAAAGATGCTCTGCATGTCAGTGTGAAACCAAATAAGTGCAATCCTACTGAGATGGATCATTCGGGCAAAAGGTTATCGACCTGTACTGCTTCTTTCTCTACGAATGCCTGACCTGCTGAGTATTTCCAGCCTTTTCTGTGTCTATTGAATTCAGCCTGTAACGTATTTATTTTCATACATCCACACACTTATCCTTTCTGCTTTAATAAAATAAAACATAATTTTTTTTCAGATTTGAAATCAGTTTCTAACATTTTCTAAATATTTAGTCCCTTTCACCTTAGAACGAAACAAAACCTCCTCGGCTTTTGGGAAAATTTGAGATCTTCAAATAATTTTTGTTATGAAAGGTATTAAAGGATCCCAAAAAATTGAAATAATAGAGGTTCTTTTTCAAATATCATTGGTCACTTATTGACAAAGCATGATGACTTAATGCTGATATGCTTGCATTTTACAATTCTAAATGTTTATCTGTACATTTATAATTGCAGCTGTTCACATAGGCAATTTCCTGGGCCTCAGGATCCTGATATAATGGTCAAGTGGGGGTCACAAGGTCGCAACATGTGGGGAACATTCAGCCTGCTGTTACTTTCCATGATTTGGTCAATTAATGGCCAGTCACACTTTTGTTGTCCAATTAACAAAAGTGAGTGAGCATCTCAGGTGGACCAATAAGTGACTTTTGAACACCAAAGAAGCTCCAGGGTGAAGGCAATGTGGATGCCAGCATGAAGGCACCTTCTTTCCAATGTTTTGAACTTCAACTTAAAAATCGAGCTCTGCAGCGGGACCACCATCCTGGAGCGAGAGCACCTCGATTGGGCAGCCTACATTTACAGCAAAGCCAGGCAGGCAATGAGGGCATCTAAGTATGCCTGGAGTGTTGCTCCCCTGGTCTGTTGACAGGAGGCCAGCTCCAGGCTGCTGCACTGCTCCCCAACATTACCAGTACCTGGAGGCCAAGTGGAAAATGAACTACCCATCTCTTGCAGGGGAGGTGGGGTGGTGATGCCCTGGCTGACAGCCTGAATTTACCCACCAAATTCAATGGGCGAGATTCTCCGCAAATGCGGAGAATCGTAAAGGCTGCCGTGGGACAGGCCACGACCCACGGCAGCCTTCACGGCCACTTCCGGGGCCGATTCTCCCCCACGGGCGGGGCTAGGAGCGCGGCCCCGTGCGTCACGGCGGCGCAGCCTTGACGATGGTCGTCAAGGCCGCACGTCAAGCGTCACGCCGGCTGACGCGGCCGATGACGTCAGCCGCGCATGCGCAGGTTGGACAACGCCAACCCGCGCATGCGCAGTTGGCGTCTTTCTCCTCGGCCGCCCGGCAAGACGTGGTGGCTTGATCTTGCCGGGCGGCAGGGGGGAAAGAGTGCGTCTGTTTTGGACGCTGGCCCGACGATCGGTGGGCACCGATCACGGGCCTGTCCCCTCCCGAGCACAGTCGTGGTGCACCCGTGCCAATCGGACCTCTAGATGCCCCAAACGGGCATCTGCCGCCCATTTCACGACGGCAGGGAGCAGGTGTGTTTGCTGCCGTGTTGAAACGGGCGTGAAGGCCCAGCCGCTCGGCCCATCGGCCTCGGAGATCGCCGGTCGCCGTAAAAAACGGCGAGCGGCGATTCGTGGCGTGGGTCGGGCGTGGGGGGGGAGAATAGCGGGAGGGCGTGAAAAATGTCAGGAGGCCCTCGCGCTATTCGCCCACCCGGCGTGGGGGGCGGAGAATCGCGCCCCATGTTCTTCCCTTTGGGGCCTAAAAATTTACCCAATAGAAAAGCATGATTCAACATAATAGACAGGAGGTAAGATTTATGGTCAAGAAGTGGATGACATATGCCTTTTTTTAAATAATGCACCAGCAAGTAAATAATCTTGTGCTGAATGTGTGCCCATCACACTTCAAAGCATTATCTTTACGCGACTAAAGAGAATTTTAACGATTTTTCCTAATTTTCTAACCTTGATTACTTGACATCTTTCAACAGGGTAGATTGGGGATTTACAAAAGGCCGAACTACAGAAAACTCAATCAATAATTAACCATTAAACAATGTTCAGAATATGACCATTTAGATCACTTCTTGCAAACTACTTTAGTGCAGTCCTTAATTGGATGATTAGATGATTTACGTCTCCCCTTTATTGGCGAACATAACTGGCTCAAAACCTGAAAGGATCTTTGAGCAACACCGAGGGGGATCAGCGTGGATACGATAATTTAAAAATATTGCATGGCTATTAGATTTTGCAAGAAAAATTCTGCCGAAATTATCCAAAGGTTAATAATATATTTGGCCCTACCTTTGACAAAGTAATTTGAAATGATCATTACAGCTGACTGAATGAAGACGTGATTGTGGTTTGACATTTAGTGCCTTTGGAAACTAAAGCAAGTTGTGTTCATTTGGGTGAAGTGAGGGAGAGGTATAGAGAGAGAGAGCTTCAGCAGAAAATGTGAAAAGCAGTGAAATAGAATATAATATGCTCATCCCATAGAGGGAGCCATTGTAAAAGATCACAGCGGCATCTGGGCAACACAGGAACTCAAAAAACATATACATCGCCACATCACTTCTGTCAGACTTGTCAGCTTTTGCTGCTGGAGGCCAATGAAAATTAGGACAATAGAAATTCACTCATAATTGAATGGACTAGGTAAACATAAAATGCTTCAGTGTGGATGCTTACGTCCTGATGGAAAATACCGCTTTGGTATTCATTGGCAAGAAAAAAAAAAGAATCAATTTACTTGACAAATGGAGTATCACTGAGAAAACAAATTGAATATTTTGTAAAAATGCCTCGAAATAAAAGCTGTATCCTGAATGTTGATCGGTTTTTTGATCGGTATGAGCAAGTGCACACTGCCTGAAAAGAAAAAAAAAATGCAAGGCCACGAGGGAAAGGGCGGCAGGGGAGGGGGACTCGGTGAGTTTCTCTAGCAGGGAGTCAGCCCAGACTTGAATGGGCCAAATGGCCACATTCTGCGATTCTGTTCTATCCTTTGATTTAGGTGCACGTTTATGACTTGCTTTTTGCCAACAGCAACCGCGGTTGTCCTTACATGCAGTTGTGCTGCCATTCCTACAACCATGCAAAGTGCTTTCCATTTCCTATCAATATGTAATTTCTGAGTTAAGAGTTGTTTTGATTCCAGAAAATACTAAAACCTGACTCTGTGAACTCCTCTCCAGTGGATCATCTTACATCTGAACGGCATGGCACATCAGACTGGGCTAGGAAGTACTTGGGTGGTTTGTCTAACCTGCTGGCATTTTATAAACTTAAGCAGAGCGTTTTAAATGTGATGAGAGTGCAGTGCTTCCAGCCATACTCGCAAAGAGATTAAATATTTACCAGCTGAAGAATGGCATTCTGTGCTCGCATGTCGGACATTTACTTGCAGAACACTTTCCTGGAGGAGCGAGACTGCATTTAATGCTGCTCCTGATCTCAGACCAGTAATGTCAAACAATTGCAGATTGCTTTTTGCCAATAGCAAAATGTTTTGCTTCAGAGAAAAATGTACAGAACCATAAATGCAGTTGATATTGATAGGATCCCATTTTTAAAAAAAACGTTAAGTTATTTGATGGGAATCACATTAAAAACTACATGCAGCAGAATTGTGTCTACGATTCATCATTTTTGCTCAAGGTACTTCTCATTTCACTTTCCTTAGTTGCTCTCATTTCTCAGAGCTGCACATTGGGAGTTTGTATTCATCCATCTGGGAGTTGTACAATTCCAAAAATTACGGACGACATCACAATTTCAAGGCGATAGTGAATACATAGGAGGACTGCAACAAATTAGAAGAATAGGTTAAGAAGCTTACAAAACAGGTATAATTCATAGAATCCCTGCAGTGCAGAAGGAGGCCATTTGGTCCATCAAGTCTTCACCGACTCTCCGAAAGAGCAGCCTACCTAGACCCACTCCCCCACCCTATCCCCACCCAACCTGCACATATTTGGACCGTGAGAGGAAACCAGAGCACCCGAAGCAAACCTACGCAGACAGGGGGAGAGGTGCAAACTCAACACAGTCACCCAAGGCTGGAATTGAACCCAGGTCCCCGGCACTATGAGTCGGCAATGCTAACCCCTATGCCATTATGCTGCCCTTATGGTATGTAATTGGCAAATTAATTTCAATCGAGAAAAGTGTGAGGTGGTACATTTTTGATCAATGGGTAAAGAGGTCACATACTTCTTGGAAAATGAGGGCAGAATAAGGAAAGATTTTTTGATATTTGGGGCATGAGGCAGGTCCTGACCTGATACAGTTCGCCTGCCTGTGCAATCTCCCAGGAGGCAGTCAATCAAGAACGTGGCTCTGAGAGCCCAATCTAATTAGGCATGGTGGATGGGCTCTGCAGGCCGGAGGGCCAATCGTAGAGCTCGAGGCTGGGGGCTGCCAACAGCCTCACCAGGAGAAGTGACACTCAATGTTGATGGGAGACTGTGAGAATGCCTCAAGATAGAAGCATCCTCTGAAGGCTCCATAAGCTACTAAAAAGAAGTGTGCTCATAACAACCAGGCCAATCTCCTGCAGAGGATAGCCGATGGCCACAACTGTAACCCTCTGGCATCCACGGATCCTGATGAGGGTTGAGATTCAGGGAGACCTTACTGGTGACCAGATTGATGGGTAGGCTCATCAGTTTTATAAACAGTTTACTCCCCAGAGATAATTTATTCACCATGTGATATTTGGAAGCAAAGTGAAGATTATGGATAGCAAGGTTAATAAAAGGTGCAGCGAAAAGAGAATCCAAAGATTTTAACGTCAGTTTTAATAATATGAAAGACAACTACCACAAAATATGCAGCTAATTTAAGTCTAAAGATCCAGCATTGCAGTCCGTGTCCCTGCTGTATCTATCTGTGCAGTGTATCTGTGTCTGTGCAGTGTATCCAAAAGAAATTGAAACCAGAGTTTATTCCAGACTAGGGAATCTCGCCTATCAGCTGGAGATCCAGTAAGAGCCTAGAGTTGCCTTTTTTAGGTAAGGTTCACAATATTAAGTGCCATTTAGGTACTTAAGTGGCCAGCGGTGGGCGTTCCCTGGGATCAGGGCCACAGGGGAAGAAGTCCTGACTCCAAGAGTTGCTGCTCGCTGCCATCAACCTCACTGGGCATACGGAGGTTAATGCTGGTAATACACCCAGCAGAGATCAAGGATCAGTCAGAGGTCCACTCCACAGATGACTGAGGCTGGGATAAGGGTCACTGGGAGGTCCTGGTGGCCATCGGGTGGCAGGAGGATTTGAAGAATGAGGGGTGGTAATTTTCAGCGGGCACCCTCCCGTCTTGATACCAGGTCCATCGACCAGATGCTGAGTGTGGTAAACCACTGTTATACCTGTATTAGGTGATGTAAGATAGGACCTGTACTACAGGTTCGCCGGAAGTCCCTGCCTGCTGGCTCCGCCCAGTAGACAGAGTATAAATATGCGTGTCCTCATTCAGCAGCCATTTCGCCAGCTGCTGTGGGAGGACACACATCTTAGAGCAATAAAGCCTCAGTTGTATCCAACTCTAGTCTTTGTACAATTGATCGTGCATCAATTTATTGCTCTACGATTTTTTAAAAGATGGACCTCCAAATCAAACCGGAACGTCTGCAGCTGGATCCACAGTCAAGCGACGCCAAAAAGGACTTTAATCACTGGCTAGATTGCTTCGATGCGTATATCAATTCAGCGACCACCCCTGTTCCGGAGGCTCAGAAGATACAGATCCTGTACTCAAGGTTGAGCTCCAACGTGTTTACGCTGATCCAGGATGCCCCGAATTACGCCGAAGCCATGGCACTCCTCAAAGAAAACTACGAACAGAAAACGAACACACTCTTTGCCAGGCACGTCCTCGCCACTCGCTCTCAACTCCCTGGTGAGTCCATAGAAGACTTCTGGCGGGCCCTAATCCTAGTCGTCCGGGACTGTGACTGTCAGACCATTACGGCCACCGAACATTCCAACCTTCTTATGCGGAACACGTTCATAACGTGGATTAGGTCGGACCTCATACGCCAAAGACTGTTAGAAGGGGCCACGCTCGACCTAGCTGGAACAAAGAAACTAGCGCTCTCCATGGTGGTTGCCTCATGTAACATCCAGGCCTACCCCACCAGCCGCACGGCCCACCCCTCCTACCCCTTATGGACCGCACAGATGGCCGCCCCAGCGGGGGCCTTACCCAGCCAGTACACCTGCGCCACATGCCAGCCCGCGCACCCCAGGGGTCCCCGATGTTACTTCTGCGGTCAGCAGAAGCACCCTCGCCAACGCTGCCCAGGCCGGGCTGCCCTTTGCAAGGCCTGCGGCAAAAGCAGCATTTTAGCGCAGTGTGCGAGGCCCGCGCAGTCGCCGCTGTCGCCCCCACTCCTCTAGTCTAAACACTATGGGCACCGCCATCTTCATCTCCCCGGACCACACATGGCCAGTGGGCGCCGCCATCATCATCCCCCAGTCCACGTGCGGCTCATGGGCGCCACCACCTAGTCCAACCCCCACAACGTGCGGCCCATGGGTGCCGCCATTTTGTCCCCCGCAGGAACTTGAGGCGCCGCTATCTTGTCTCCCCCATGGGACATGGACACCGACAGCATTCCAGGACCTGGGCCCCCCAAGCTCCCCATCATCCGACGTCAGCGACGACCGACCACGACTTGCCTCAGAGACGATCGACCAGTCTCATCCGCACAACCTGGCCACCGCATCGACCAGTGTGAAAATCAACGGCCACGTGACCTCTTGACTGCTGGACTCCGGGTGCACCGAAAGCTTCATACACCCAGATACGGAAAGGCGCTGCTCCCTCGCGGTCCACCCCGCCAACCAAAAAATTTCCCTGGCCTCCGAATCCCATTCCGTTGCAATCCGGGGGTTCTGCACGGTCACACTCACGGTCCAGGGCATAGAATTCAGCGGCTTCTGCCTCTACGGCCTCCCTAACCTCTGCGCTTCCCTGCTCCTAGGCCTGGACTTCGAGTGCAATCTCCAGAGCCTAAACCTCAAATTCGGCGGGCTGCTACCACCCATCACTGTGTGCGACCTCGCAACCCTAAAGGTCGATCCGCCTTCCTTCTTCGCCAATCTAACCCCGGATTGCAAACCCATCGCCACCAGGAGCAGATGGTACAGCACTCAGGACAGGACCTTCATCAGGTCCGAGGTCCAGCAGCAGCTTCGGAAGGGCATTATCGAGGCCAGGAACAGCCCCTGGAGAGCCCAAGTGGTAGTCATTAAAACTGGGAAGAAACACAGAATGGTCGTGGACTACAGCCAGACCATCAATCGGTATACGCAGCTCGACGCGTATCCCCTCCCATGCATATCTGATATGGTCAATCAGATTGCGCAGTACCGGGTCTTCTCAACGGTAGACCTCAAATCCGCCTACCACCTGCTCCCCATTCGTAAATCGGACCGTCCATACACCGCTTTCGAGGCGGACGGTCGTCTCTACCACTTCCTCAGAGTTCCCTTCGGAGTCACTAAGGGGGTCTCGGTCTTCCAAAGGGAGATGGACCGAATGGTCGACCGGTACGGTTTGCGGGCCACCTTCCCGTACCTAGACAATGTCACCATCTGCGGCCATAACCAGCAGGACCATGATGCCAACCTCGCCAAATTCCTCCATACCGCCACTCTCCTCAATCTCACCTACAACAAGGAGAAGTGCGTGTTTAGCACGACCCGCTTAGCCATCCTCGGCTATGTGGTCCAGAACTCCGTTCTGGGGCCCGATCCCGAGGTACATGTGCCAGCGCACAAGTAGACCGACTCCGGGTCCTGCACGACAGCCTTTGTCACCCGGGAGTAACTCGTCTGTACCATTTTGTCAAGGCCCATCGAGGAAGTACGGACAATCATCAGGGACTGCCAGTTCTGTGCAGAGTGCAAGCCGTACTTCTACCGGCCGGACCTTGCGCGCCTGGCGATGGCCTCCCGCCGCTTTGAACGCCTCCGCGTGGATTTCAAAGGGCCCTCCCTTCCACCGACCGAAACACATATATTCTCAGTGTGGTCGATGAGTACTCCAGGGTCCCCTTCGCCATCCCATGTCCCGATATGACGTCTTCCACCATCAGACTAAACACTATCTTCACTCTGTTCGGTTTCCCCGCCTATATCCACAGTGACAGGGGATCCTCATTCATGAGCGATGAGCTGTGTCAGTTCCTGCTCAGCAGGGGTATCGCCTCCAGCAGGACGACCAGTTATAACCCTCGGGGAAACGGGCAGGTAGAGATGGAGAACGGGATGGTATGGAGGGCCGTCCAACTGCCCCTACGGTCCAGGAACCTCCCAGCCTCTCGCTGGCAGGAGGTCCTCCCGATGCACTCCACTCCATTTGGTCACTGCTGTGCACCGCTACTAACAACACACCCCATGAACGTCTCTTTGCCTTCCACAGGAAGTCCACATCCGGGGTGTCGCTCCCGACTTGGCTCGCAGCTCCAGGACCAGTCCTGCTCCGTAAGCACGTCCGACTCCACAAGGCGGACCTGTTGGTGGAAAGGGTGCAGTTGCTCCATGCCAACTCCCAGTATGCCTCCGTGGCGTACCCCGATGGCCGCCAAGATACTGTCTCCCTCAGGGACCAGGCACCAGAAGGTTCCACACACACACACCTCCCCGGCCCGGCGCTACCCTCCACCCCCCCGGTACTCCCAGTATTAACCCCACCAGGACCATCCGTCCTTTCCCTGTCCACGACCGAGGATGAAGAGGATTTCGGCATGCTCCCAGAGTCACTGAACATCAGGCCAGCACCGACATTGCTGCCACCGCTACGTCGATCCCAGCGGAACATTAAGGCACCAGACCGATTAAATCTGTAACTGGCATGAGACTTCAAAAGACATTTTTTTTTCTGATCAAATACTGGAAATATAAATTCATCGCTGTATATAGTTCTCCACCACCCCCACCGGTCTCAATTTTAACAGGGGGTGAATGTGGTAAACCACTGTTACACCTGTATTAGGTGATGAAGGTAGGACCTGTACTACAGGTTCGCCGATAGTCCCTGCCTGCTGGCTCCGCCCAGTGGGCGGGGTATAAATATGCGTGTCCTCATTCAGCAGCCACTTCGCCAGCTGCTGTGGGAGGCCACACATCTTAGAGCAATAAAGCCTCAGTTGTATCCAACTCTAGGTCTTTGTACAATTGATTGTGTATCAATGAGTCCCTGACAACAAGGGTGTTGGGGTGGGAAGGCCGTTTATAGCTTGCCCACCCCAGACGTAATTGTAGCAGAGTGGGGGAAGGTGATGATGTCCCTATCAGGCACCCCACTGCCTGAGTAAATGCACTCTTCTCCATCCAAATTCACTTCAAGGAGGGGAATTAAATTCTGCTCTGTGTCAAAAAGAGAAATCCATATTTTCAGGCAATTTGATAACATTTGCCAGGGGATTTAGTTAAACAGATAGAGGCTGCAAATTTTGCACTGAATGATGCCTCACTTCAGCTACTTCAGAATATTGGTAATTTATGCTTGTGATAATTTCTGTTAGATTTAATCACAGATAATTAAGGGAGAAAAAATTGTATTCGGGCCAATATTGGACCTGGGGATGGCAAAGTTTGATTATCCCATGCCTTTTCCCATTGAGGCAGGCAGATTGCAAGCTTCATGCTGCCTTCTTGTCTACATGATTGCCCCTTCATTTTGGGAGAGGAGTATATTAATGCTGCCCTTCGTCTGTCTCCTGTTTATGATGCTGAGGGGACTCCATAACTCCTTACAGACGTTGCCCAGAATCTACTCTGAGTCCGGAATATAGTCACCTCAGGCCACAACTCTCCCCCATCAGGAGTAGTGGCTGTCATCAGGGAGCCACTGTTCAGGAATCCGCACTTCCAGCAATACCATTTCAGGTTAATGGGGTGACCAGGATCGTGGATGTGCTGGGTAGCAGAGTCGTGGGCTGGATGAAATCCCATAACTGGGCATGTCACATCTCGGCGGATCATAGCTCATAGAAAATGCCATTGTTTATTTTAAATGGTCATGCTCAACCCAATGGCACTCGAGGACTCAAGGAGATGCAGGTGCACGGTGAACTACCTTCTGAATGTACCCCTGTTCAGATGGAATTTCACATTGCCCCCAAGTCTCATATCCATCCTCAGGGATTAGAGCCACAACCAGAACTACCTTGCGGAAGTGCTCTCCATACACTTTTGCACTGCGTGCAGGGGTTTATTGCGTGGGCTGCTGCTACTCACCCTTCACTTCCCTGCCCTCGTTTGTCGCCTAGACATCATGTTGCCGCCTGACAGTGGAAGTCCTTGGTGGAGGTCTCTCTACATGGGAGTCCTCCCCTTTACCACTCGGGACCTGAGTTGGAGGATGCTGCATGCTGCAGTCCCATACAAGCATGGATTCCGAAATTGTGTGCATGTTTTGCAGTCTTGGGGAGTCCGTAGACTGCGTGTATGTAAACTGCAGTCAACTGCATCTCCTTTTTAGTTGTTTGAAACTTTTATTACAATTTTGTTTGTACTTTAGTCCCACGTCCCTGATCTATAGGTATCCAGTGCAGAAAAGGGTGGGGAAGGTGGAGGACATCCTCGTGAACCTGTTTCTGGGTCTTGCCAAACGTTCCTTTTGCACATTCAGGCGACGGACAATCAAGGGTGTAATCCAGTCTGACTGTCTGCCCCCTCATCCAACTATATTCATGACCAGAGGAGAGAATTGTTGAGGGAGAATGCTCTGTCTGCAAACACCATTGAGGTCTTCCATGCCCAATAGGCATTGGTGGGATTAGGGTGCTTTGTTAACCCCTTTATTAATTTTTGATTTGAATTTTTAAGTTTCCTTTGAGATTTGCTTTTGTTTGATGCAGCATCCATTTAAGGGGCTGCCCTTTTCATTTGTCCCTCAGTTTGTTTATTTAGTCCAATTGGTTTCACCAAAAAGAGGACAGGATTTCAGTGTGCAACACAGGGAAAATTGTGCCCCTGACTGGCTTCATGCCCAATAGGACAACAATATGCTTTCATGGATAGCATGAGGCACAGCTCATCCGGGCTTTTTAAAGGCAACCCATCTCTCTTGAAGGGGAGCTATTCTCATGCTGCACACTGGAAGATTCTCAGGAAGATCTTTCTGGAAGTTACAGGAGAGCAAATGCAGCAAGAATCCAGAGAAAAGTCAGAAAGAGGTTGATGCACAATCAATTACGCCGAGACGAGAGTAGAATGCAATCGAAGCTTTATTACACAGAGATGTGTGGCCCCCTACAGCAGCTGGCGAAATGGCTGCTGTTCGGAGAGCACACACATTTATACTCCGCCTACTGGGCGGAGGCAGCAGGCAGGGATCTACCCCCGTACCTGTAGTACAGGGGCCTTACTGTAATACCCATATGTACAATATAATACAACAGTGGTGACTATCAAATTCACCCCCTGTCAATAATGAGTCCAGCGGGGGTGGTGGAAAACTATATACATACAGATTGGCTTTAAAATTACAGAGAAGGTTACAAATTTAGACGATCGGGTGCCTTGATCTGTCGTTTAGAGCGCCGCAGTGCTGGTGGAGACTCAGGCGTTGGCTTGGTCTTGGGTGACTCCGGGAGTGTGTCAAAATCCTCTTCATCTTCAGGAGGGAGCAAAGGGATTGTCCTGGAGCGGGGGCTGCAGTGGGGTGCGCTGGGGGAAGGCAGGGTGGCGCCGGGGCAGAGTGGGGGGTGTGTGGGGACCCAGCTGGTGCCAGATCTCTGGGGGAGACTGTGTCTTTGCGGCCATCAGGGTACGCTACGTAGGCGTACTGCGGGTTTGCGTGGAGCAGCTGTACCCTCTCAACCAACGGGTCCGCCTTGTGGAGCCGCACGTGTTTATGGAGGAGAATGGGTCCTGGAGCTGCCAGCCACGTTTGGAGCGAAACCCTGGAGGTGGACTTCCTGGGGAAGGCAAAAGGACGTTCATGGGGGGTTTCATTAGTCGAGGTGCACAGGAGCGACTGAATGGAGTGAAGGGCGTCAGGGAGGACCTCCCGCCAGCGGGAGGCCAGGAGGTTTCTGGACCTTAGGGCCAGCTGGACGGCCCTCCAGACCGTACCATTCTCCCGCTCCACCTGCCCGTTGCCCCTGGGGTTGTAGCTGGTCGTCCTGCTCGAGGCAATGCCCCTGTTGAGCAGGTACTGGCGCAGCTCATCGCTCATAAATGAGGATCCCCGGTCACTGTGGACGTAGGCGGGGAAACCGAACAGAGCGAAGGTGGTGTTGAGGGCTTTGATGACAGTGGCAGACGTCATATTGGGGCATAGGACGGCGAAGGGGAATCGGGAATACTCGTCGACCACATTAAGAAAGTACACGTTGCGGTCGGTGGAGAGGAAGGGCCCTTTGAAGTCCACGCTGAGGCGTTCAAAGGGGCGGGAGGCCTTCACCAGGCGCGTACGGTCTGGCCGGTAGAAGTGCGGTTTACACTCCGCGCAGACCTGGCAGTCTCTGGTGATAGCCCTGACTCCCTGATAGAGTCGGTCAGATTGGGGGCCTTTATGAAGTGGTGACCCCTGGGTGACAGAGATCGTCGTGCAGTGTCCGGAGTCATCCACCTGTGCGCCGGCACATGTACCTGTGAACAGGGCATCGGGGGGGGGGGGGGGGGGGGGGGGGGGGGGGGGGGGGGGGTCCGTTGAATTGACTGGGGAGATACAAAGTCTCGTAATTGTAGATGGAGAGCTCGATCTTCCACTTCACGATTTTATCATTTTTGATCTTACCCTGCTGTGTGTTGTTAAACATGAAGGCAACCGACCGTTGGTCAGTGAGGAGAGCGAATCTTCTGCTGGCCACGTAATGCCTCCAATGCCGCATAGCTTCAACGATCGCTTGGGCCTCCTTTTAGACGAAGGAGTGCCAAATTTTGGAGGCATGGAGGGTGAGGGAAAAGAATGCCATGGGCCTGCATGCCTGATTGAGGGTGGCGGCCAGAGGGACGTCTGATGCATCGCTCTCAACTTGGAAGGGGAGTGTCTCGTTGAACTGCTTGGCGATGTCGGCCTTGATACGGTTGAAGGCATCGTTTGAGGGCCTTGGGGCAGTGGGGGAGGGGGAGTTCCATGAGGGGGCGCATGCAGTTGGGGCCAGGCTCTAGAACTCCATTCTGAACCACATAGCCGAGGATAACTTGTTGTAAGTTAGGTTGAGGAGCGTGGCGGTGTGGAGAAATTTGGAAAGGTTAGCGTCGTGGTCCTGCTGGTCGTGGCCGCAGATGGTGACGTTGTCCAGGTACCGGAAAGTGGCCCGCAGTCTGTACCGGTCAACCATTCGGTCCATCTCCCATTGGAAGATCAAGACCCCGGTGGTGATGCCGAAGGGAACCCTGAAGAAATGGTAAAGGCAGCCGTCTGCTACAAACGCAGTGTATGGGCGGTCTGCCTTACGGATGGGGAGCAGGTGGGAGGCAGATTTCAGGTCCACTGTCGAGAAGACCTGGTACTGTGCAATCTGATTGACCATATTAGATATGCGTGGGAGGGGGCAAGCGTTGAGCTACGTGTACCGGTTGATGGTCTGACTGTAGTCAACAACCATCCTGTTTTTCTCCGCGGTTTTCACCACTACCACTTGGGCTTTCCAGGGGCTGTTGCTGGCCTTGATGATACCTTCCCGCAGCAGCCGCTGGACCTCAGACCTGATGAAGATCCTGTCCTGGGCGCTATGCCGCCTGCTCCTGGAGGCGACGGGTTTGCAATCCGGGGTGAGGTTTGCAAAAAGGGAAGGCAGGTCGACATTAAGGATCGTGAGGCTGCAAACATTAAGGGGTGGTAGGGGCCCGCCAAATTTCAGGGTTAGGCTCTGGAGGTTGCACTGGAAGTCCAGGCTGAGTGGCAAGGCAGCGTAGAGGTTGGGGAGTACGTAGAGCCGGAAGCCGCTGAACTCTACGCCCTGGACGGTGAGGGTGGCGATGCAGTACCCCCGGAGTGGGATCCGAAGGCTAGGGAGATTCTTTGGTTAGCGGGGTGTACCGCAAGGGAGCAGTGCCTTACCGTATCGAGGTGGATGAAGCTTTCAGTGCTCCCGGAGTCCAGAAGGCAGGATATCTCGTGCCCTTCGACCTTCACCTTTGTCGAAGCGGTCGCGGGGTTGTGTGGTCGAGACTGGTCGATCATGACCGAGGCGAAACGTGGTTGGTCGTTAGTGATTGCCGATGAGGTAGGTAAAATGGCGGTGCCCACGGGCCGCACGTGTCCTGGGGCAGGCAAGATGGCGGCACCCTCGGGCCGCACGTGTCATGGGGCAGACGAGATGGCGGCGCCCATTGGTTCTGAGGCAAGCAAGATGGTAGCACCCATGGGCTGCACGTGTTGTGAGTGGAGCAAGATGGCAACACCCAACGGGCCGCACGTGGTCTGAGGAGAGGAAGATGGCGGCACCCAATGGCCACACGTGGGGAGTGCTGGGACAATAGCGGTGATTGAGGGGGCCAGGCACACTGCAGCGAAATGTCCCTCCTTGCCATAGGCCTTGCAGAGCATGCTCCACGCCGGGCAGCGCTGCCGGGGATGTTTTGTCTCTCCGTAGAAGTAGCATTTGGGTCCCCCGGGATTGATTGGCTGCCGCGCAGCGCAGCGCAGGTGTGGGGTTGGCTGAGGGCGGTCGCTGATGGGGTCCACGATGGGGTGGCCGCCGGCGGGGTCCACGATGGACAGGGGGGTGGGCCGTGCGGTCGGGTGCATAAGCCTGTACGTTGCGTGAGGCGACCATGAGCGAGAGCACTAGTTTCTTGTCACCGCGAGGTCAAGAGGCTTCTAAGAGGCGCTGGCGGATGTAGTTTGACCCTATGCCCATAACGAACACGTTCGCAGGTTCGAATGTTCAGAGGCCGAAACGGCCTGGCAATCACAGTCTCTCACCAGGGCGAGCGGGGCGCGCCAGAAATCTTCCACAGACTCACCGGAAAGTTGGTGCCGCGTGGACACGAGGTGCCTGGCGTAGATCTTGTTGGTCTGCTGAGCGTAATTCTCCTTCAGTAGTGCCATGGCCTCTGGGTAGGTCGGCGCGTCCTGGACGAGGGGAAAAACGTTGGAGCTCAGCCGCGTGTACAGAATCTGGAGCTTCTGTGCTTCTAGGATTGGGTCTGGCACAGACCCGATATATGCTTCAAAGCAAGCTAGTCAATGTTCGATGTCTTTTTTTGGCGTTGTCTGCTTGAGGATGCAGCTGCAGGTGATCCGGTTTGATGCAGAGGTCCATCTCTGAAAATCTCTGTGCAATAAATTGATGCACTATCAATTACGACAAGACGAAAGTAGAATGTAATCGAGGCTTTATTACACTGAGATGTGTGGCCTCCTACAGCAGCTGATGAAATGGCTGCTGTACGGAGAGCACAGACATTTATACTCCGCCTACTGGGCGGAGCCAGCAGGCAGGGATCTACCCCAGTACCTGTAGTACAGGGCCTTACCGAAGTACCCATATATACAATGTAATACAACAGTGGTGACTACCACAGAGGTCTTACTGGTTTTCAGGTGAAGAGCTGGAGGCCTTAATGATGGAGGTCGAAAGGGCGGAAGATACTGGGCGGGAATCTCCGACCTCCCAGTCGCGTATTTCTCGACAGCGGGAGGCGATGCTCCTGCCGCTGTCAATGGGAATTGCCATTGAAGCCACCTCACACCGCCGGGATCAAAGAATCCCACCACCAGCGAACGGCAGGAGAATTCCGGCCACTATATTCCCGCAGAGGACAGGAGGCCCTCAATAAAATCACATGCTGAATATCCAGATATACCACCTCACCCTCACACATTCACCAATACTTCGAGTTTCACACCCACATCTTGCTACTTCTACGAAACTCCAACTATTCAGCACATCTTCCAGGCACAGCTCCATCTAATAATTGTTACTTTTCTCTCTTGCTTGCAGGACAAAGCGTCCATTACCACAGAGAACCAATGGGGGACAGTCATACTTTCATTCATGCGCCCTTTGGAGGAGAGGGGTCTTTGCATCATGGGGCTAGCTGTGACTGACACTGTGGGTAAGGCCTTCAATTGAGGACCTTTCTTTTCTCCCTCTGCCCACAGCCTGCTCTCTGCTGCCTTCCTTCCATGTCCAAATCCTGTTGCAGCTCAAGATGGACTTTAATTAATACCCTCATTACTGAAGGAGGCTTTCTCTTTCCAGACAAAATAATGCTTCTGCTCTCCCTATCAGAATCCAGAATCACTGCCTTGTAAATCCAAAAGTTCTAAAAACGCTTCCAATAATACAGAACACAGGACACCACCATCTCTGCAAATTAAAGTTAAAAGCACCTGAACTGAGGGTTGCATGGTTAGTTCTTTAGTAGCATGCATGGGCATGCACATCATGCAGCTGAGGAGGCAGTGGTGTAGTTGTATTGGCACTAGATTAGTAATCCAGAGACCCAGTTCAAATCCTACCATATATACGGTTCCTCCCTGTATATTCCACTTTCTTTTATTTTATTGTTATTATTTTGATCCATGGATCATTAATGGACAAGTCGCTTAAAGGCAAACACCTGTATCTTTAATTTAAGTAGAAGAATCCAGAAGTTAAGGAGAGATCACTCGCTGGTTTACACTGGAGCTGCAGACCTTTTGGCACCAGTGAGAAAGATGGGCTGGGACTCAGTTTGATTGATTGGCTGGAAGCCAATGAATTGGCCCAAAAGGCTGTGCTCCATATGGTAACATGTGATGATTGGATCTTATCCCACTGAAATGCTTTTCAGAGACCTAGAATCATTTAATAGAATCATCGAATCCCTACAATCCAGAAGAAGGCTATTCAGCAATCGAGTCTGTGCTGACCCTCCGATACAGCACCCTACCTAGTCCAACTCCTCCGCCCTATCCCTGCAACCCCACCTAACCGTTGAATGCTAAAGGGAAATTTAGCATGGCCAATCCACCTAACCTGCACATCTTTGGACTGTGGGAGAAAACCGCAACACTCGGAGAAAACCTACGCAGACACGGGAAGAATGTGCAAACTGCACACAGACAGCCACCCAACGCTAGAATTGAACAATGGTCTCTGGCGCTATGAGGCAGCAGTGCTAACCACCCTGCCGCACCTGAAGATTGCTGTTTTGACTATGGCAGCACAGAGGAAAAGATCCAGCTAACTCTCTCCAGAAAGGTCCAGCTAACTCTCTTCAGGAAGCATCTGTGAGGGTTGTCTCTCTCTCTCTCTCTCTCTAGAAATCCTGTGGGTGTTGTATTCCTGAAACTACAGAGACCTGAAGAAAAAACAATGAATTAAAAGCGAAGTTTGATGAGAAATAAAGTGTCTCTCGTTATGAGTGCTGTATTCCCAAGGGCAGCACGGTGGCCTAGTGGTTAGCACAACTGCCTCACGGCGCTGAGGTCCCAGGTTCGATCCCGGCTCTGGGTCACTGTCCGTGTGGAGTTTGTAGATTCTCCCCGTGTCTGCATGGGTTTCGCCCCCACAACCCAAAAATGTGCAGAGTAGGTGGATTGGCCATGCTAAATTGCCCCTTAATTGGAAAAAATAATTGGGTAATCTAAATTTATTAAAAAAAAATGAGTGCTGTATTCCTAAATGACAGAGAAGACATTACATGCTTAAAACCAAATACTCTTTTTCCTTTCCCTTCCCCTTACCCCTTTCCAGCCCTCTGTCTTTGTCTGTCTTGTATATGTGTGTAAAGGGTGGGGGCATGTTAAAGTGGGAGTTATGTACGATTAACGAACTGTGTATTTCCTTATAGTTCTTGTTATAAATGACCAGTAATTGTGTTTATATTTATGAACTTGGTGACTGTGTTTTCAGGGCCAAAGACTTTGGGTATTTTAAAAAGAATTATTGGTTAATTTACGTGTGTCGTCACTCCGGGGCAAGTGGAGATGGAATTGTCCGTGTTCGAGCCCAGGGTGTCGTATCACATGGCAGATGGTGAAATTTGAATTCAATAAAATTCTGCAATTAAAAGCCTAATGATGATCATTGAAAGTCATAAAAATCCATCTGGTTCATTGTCAGGGATGGGCAATAAATGCCCACATCGCATGAATAAATTTTTAAAAAGCTAGACATAGCTTCAGCCGGAAATGATTAAGAAAGTGTGTTAACAGGACCTGTGTCGCTCAAGGTGACAGGTTGCGTGCCAAATCAGCTTTAGAATCTGTTAAACATTGTGATCTGCACACCCTTGCATCCTTTGCATGCATTGTATGCTCCCACCAGCACCTTTAGTCAGGTTGCACCCCTCTGAATATGGGGCCAAGGCACTATAAAGTGGGTAAGTCTTTTTACTTGAGGAATGGGTGCCATAAAGCCTCCTGTTCCCTGAAGGAATAGTTAACAAACACCTCATATAGATTAAATGATACCTGCAAGGAATGTTAACTCACAATTTGATTAATATAGTCAATTAAATAGCTGATATCCAGTGATTAATGTTGCAGTACTGTATAATTCTTTCCATGGTCTGAGCATAACGCAGAGATTGGCATATTTGCAAGCAGTTGCAGGGATCTGGGGCAAAATTCCCCAGCAGGGTCGGAGAATCGCCTGGGGCCGCCTAAAATTCCGCCCCCGCCGTGGCAGAGATTCTCGGCCACCCGGGAAGTGGCGGCGGCAGGAATCCCGCCACTCCGATCGGAAAGGCTCCTGCGGTGATTCTCCGGCCCGGATGGGCCGAAGTCCAGCCGCTGGGAGGCCTCTCCCGCCGCCGAGGTTTGAACCACCTCTGGAACGGCGGGATCAGCGGCGCGAGCGGGCCCCCGGGGTCCTGGGGGGGGCGGGGTGCGATCGAACCCCGGGGGGTGCCCCCTCGGTGGCCTGGCCTACGATCAGGGCCCCCCGCTCAGACTCCGGGACCAGTGCCCTGGCGGCACTCTTTCTCCTTCCGCGTCCGACATGGCGCAAGCGGAAGAGAACCCCACATCGCGCATGCGCCGACTGGCGAAAGCCTTTCGGCCAGCCCCGCTGCCGGGAGCGCCGGTTTTTTGCGCCAGTCTTCTGGTGCAAACTGCTCCGGCGCGGGGCTGGCCGCCAAAGGTGGGGAGAATTACCCACCTTTGGGGAGGCCCGATCCCTGAGTGGTTGGTGCTACTCCCCTACGCCGACACCCTCCGTCACGCCGGGTAGGGGAGAATGCCGCCCCAGGTCTGGTAATCCTGTGCAACCTGCATCTCTAACTCATAGCTCTTGCTAAATCGAATAATGGATCAGGAGAGACTTACCCTAATGTTGCATGACTGAAAAATATGAAAATAGTGTACAAATTGTTCCAACTTCTGGCACATGGTTGCAGATTGCTGCTTTTTCTGGGCAGCAATGACATTTTACAAAAGCTTCAAGTGCCCCGACGTCAAGGCCAGAAGTACGAGACTTACAAGGGGGAGTTAGATCCTGAGAAATGGCAAGGTCTCAATGGAGTTCCTGAAGTTCAGTTGGATGCCTTCTAAGGATTCCAATAGGATGAGGTGGTCAAAAAAGACAGGGGGCGGGATTCTCTGATCCCGAGGCTAAGTGTTGATGCAGTCGTAAACGGCGTCGCGTTTTACGGTGCTGTCAACAGGCCCCCAGGAGCAGCGATCTTACACCTCACAGGGGCCCAACACGGCACTGGAGCGACTCACGCAGCTCCAGCTAGCGATACCAACATCAAGCGGGCGCCGTGGGTCTGCGCGTGCTGCGGCCGGCGCGAATACGCACATGTTTCCTTCTCCGCGCCGGCCCCGACGCAACATGGCGTACAGCTACAGGGGCTCGGCGTGGAGTAAAAGAGGCCCCCACCAGGAGAAGCCGGCCCGCCGATCGGTAGGCCCCGATCGCAGGCCAGGCCACGGTGGAGGACCCCCCTGGGGCTGTACACATCCCCCCCCCCCCCCCCCGCCCCCCCCCCGCAGGATGGACTCTGAGGTTCCGCCGGGTAGGACCACATGTGAACGGCGCCGGCGGGACTCGGCCTATCTCGGCAGACACTCGGGCCATCCTGTGCGAAGAATCGCCGCGGGGGCCACGTGGAGCGACCTCCAATCACGTCGGCGGCAATGGGCCGATTCTCCGGTCACCTGAGAATCGGCGCACCGGCATTGGGGCTGCATCACATGAATCCCCCCCCCCCGCCCCGGAGATTCGCCAACTCGGCCCGGGGTTAGAGGATCCCGCTCATGGTATGGTTCAATTAAGGAAAGAGGTTAGAAATGTCATTAAATTGGTCGGCAGAGAAGAACTACAACAACGTGAATACGGCTGGATCATGATTTAATTCAAAGGTCATCTTTAGCATTTCTTGTATGATTCATAATAACAGGATAAATAATGTGCAGAACTTAATGAGCAAGTACTAAGGATGTCAGACATAGGTACTGTTATGGAAAATGTACTCACGCGTGTAAATGGACTGAGGGGGAGTATCTAAATCTATAAGACTGCAAATTCTTGCATTGCTTCGAGATAAGTTTCACCAAGAAATTGTTCACTGTCTCTGTTAGTCAAGTCATATGTAATCTTGTTTTGCAGATATGAAGTCACCGTTGAAGGGATGAGTAAAGGCATTGGATTTGCAACATATTCATTTGTCCTGTAGAGAGCTGAATTGGATGTCCTTAAATATTGTGATTTCTTGATGACAGAGACTTCCCCATATGAATCAGTCCAGAGTTGTTTTTCCCATGTAGTGGGGTCCAAATATCAGACAATGAGACTAACTTTCAGAGTGTCTTTGTATCTGAGTTTGGGATGTCCTATGGTGTGGGGTCATGTGCTCAGCTAGCTGTAGAATGCAACCTTTGCTTTTGGGAATTCTCCATGTGAACCACATGACCAATCCTGGGAAAATTTAGCTCTGATAAGCAGGCTTGGGATGCAAGGCACATTGCAAGAACTTCTGCGTTAGGGGTTTTGTCCTACCACTTGATGTTGCAGATAGATCTTTAGCAGTCGAGATGGAATGTGTCTAGTTGTTTTGTGTCAAGGCAGAAACAATTATTGAAAGTACCAAGCTTCCTATCCTAGGTTTTTTCTTATCAAATTGTTAAATGATTTCTTGGATTTATTCAATGACAGCTACCCAGGGGTGATATCCAGTGTTCATATGTGGGAAACAGTGATCACTATATCATTATATTACAACTAATTAATGCTGCACATTAATTAATGTTAGTACCTGACATTCGAAAGACAGAAGTTCAGTCATCCCAATATTATACAAGTTGAAGACATCTGAGCCAAAGGATTATAAGCATCAATTACAAAGAGGATTCTGGAAGGTATTATGAGAGATATAATTTATGATCAGCTGGAAAGGTCGACAATTGTTAGGAAATCACAATTTAGCTTTCGGGAATGGAAGTTCTGCCTAATTAGCCTGATTGAGTTCTTTGAACAAATGATAAGATTAGTGAATGAAGACAGTTCAGAGGAGTTGTATATCTTGATTTTCAGTAAATCTTCAATGAAGTGACACAGAGATTACTATTGGAAAAGATATTATTTTACAGGCAATCGTTGGTAGTTAACTATTACACAAGATAATAAAATGGTTACAATCTTGCTGTGGAGAGTCAGCATCAAAAGAAGTAAGTTTCCATAGGTCAGGTCACTAGTGGCACACTGTTGGGACCATTGTTATCGTTATTAATAATTTGGACAAGAGCATGAATAAAGCTATTACAGTTTGCAGATGAAGTTGAGAATTTAGATTCTGATGGGTATGTGGGAGGAAAAAAAACTATATTTTATGTTGGAGTGATGGTCCCTTTAAGAGTTACATTTCTCTGAAAGATTTCTGGTAAAAAACAGCTTGCTTCTAGGAACAGATCATGTGACCGAGCTGCCTGGGAAAAACACAATAGAAATAAAGGTTAACTAGTTCAAGCAGTTTGGACTTAGTTTAAAACAACTAGCTACAGAGGACATTTCATTCAAGTAAAACTTAGTTGAAATGTTGTGTGTTGATCAAAAGGAGTTTAAAACCCTTGATGACAGTAGGACTCTACTAACTCTACTAACAGTGAGTTGGACTTCCAGGATAGTCAAGCTGAGAAGAACCATGGAATGGTTGGAGAAGATTTGAAGGGACAACCTGTGTGGAAGTAAGTATAAATACTCGACGGGATTCTCAGCAACACACCTCTGAAACTAAGTGCTGACGCCAGGGCAGGATTCATGGACTTCCACGACAGCAAAACTGGCGCCGCACCTCGACTGATTCAGTGACCATGGAGGGACTAGCACCAGAGGCATGTGGAACACAATTGATTCCAATGAGAAATGGTGCCAGATTTGCTGGAGTCGGGATTGACACTCAGGAGGCTGAAAAACTGCAGCCGCATACACACAGTACACTCCTCACACACACTCATCACAGCCAACCAGATGGCACTGGCTGCGCTGGAGCATGCCCATCCCGCTGATGGGTCGTCTGGGGTCAGAGAGCACCTAATGGGGTGCCCTGGGTGGACACCCATACGACCTGTGGTCCTAAATTCACAGTGGGTTGCCAGCGACGGACGCAGCTGCATGGCTGCCTTGCGGGCCGGGGCAATGGTGCTCCGTTTCAGTCCACTCCAACCCCACAGCCCACTTCCTGGCCAAACCCCCCCTCCCCACACCCACTATTCCCGCCAGCCCTGGCAGACGCCAACCAGCCAGCGGCACATCTGTCAGTAAATGATGGCGATGTTGGACACTTTCCATTCCCCTCTCTCTCTTCCTCATCAACCACGGTGCCTGCTTCTGTAAAAGCACAAGTGAACCTCGCCGTCGGGAATTCGCCCTGGTGGAGGTGGAGAATCGCGGAGGCCCCGGAGAAAATCGGGTCAGGCCCGCTATGATATGCCAATGCCGTTTACTGTACGCGCGTTCTGGAATGCATTGATGCCGCTGTCAAGGCACCGGAGAATTGCACTTTGGCGTGAAACCTGTGCCCGCCATGATTTTGGTGTCACAACTGATTCTCCGCCCAATTGTATTTCCCGATTCTGGCATCTGCCGATGGAGACTCTCGCCCACTGTGATCATTTTGCCTTTAATATTTTTTATGTTGCTGACTTAAGATAAAGGTTGCCTTGATTTTCTTTTTCTAAGTGCAGTGATTGGATGTTGTGGTGCTGCAGTTCCCGCAAGCTAGATGGGATGAACTCACGCCCATTCTGCACTTGGGACCTCATTAATTATGCATGAGTCAGTAACTCCGCGAATCATCTTGTTGGTCAGGAGATGATTCGTTCACCCCCCCCCCCCCCCCCACCCCCCACCCCCCCCCCCCCCCACCAACTGCCAGGCGCGAAGGTCCAGGCGCCAAATTTAAACACCAGTGCACCACACTCATATCACACTCTCCAGCCCACTTGTCTTCTTAAGACTGTGTGGGATGTCAGCAACCAAAGACAGGCATGTGGCCTCAAGAAGAAATCTACACCACATTTCAACCACCATGCCCTCGAGGCCTTGATTTGAGGAGTCCGGGCGCAGATGCATGTCCTCTATCCTGTGGGTGGTTTGAGGAAGCTCGGTCTGAGAGTCATGACAACGTCATCCGCTCTGCCAGGATAAGTCTTCTCTCAGCTCCCTCTGGAATGGCATCATGTACTCAGGCAACTACTCTCTTCAACGCTTTCATATCCATTGGCAGGAGAAATATATCAACACTCGCCCTCTCACGGGCACTGTCACATCACCACCATTGCATCTGTCATGTTACGCACACCCCATCCTCTGGCCCTTCTAGGGAGGGGTCACCATGCACAGGGGACATGCATTTCACCCAACCTCTGCTCCATCCTCATAATCACATGCTGTAGTTTTGTCTTCGTCCAGGACAACAAATGTGAGTGAGCCCAGATCAGGGGCGGGATGGCAGAGGTCATTGCCCTCATGGTATTTGAGTCGGCTGCAGCTGAGTTGGGAGGACAGGAATTGCTCCTGTGCCAAACCACAGATTGGCCTCTCGCAACAACCAAGTATGGATCTCAGCTCCATCACTTCATCAAATCCTGACAATCACAGTGAGTCAAAAGTACTGTGAAATAACCTCAGCTCATCCACTAAAACTGTCATTTATTTATTGCAGACACCAGCAACTCGAGGCCCTTCAGGCAGCTTAGAAACACTCCTAGACTCTGCAGCAAATCTGAAAAAGAAGGGGCTCATGAAAAACCACCACAGTGCTAACCTGCATGCACCACAGCAGAGACACACCTCGGTGGGGTGTAGTTCTAAATTAGACATGGGGTCAATTTCTGGAGAACATCTTACTGAAACTCCCCGCAGCATTCAGGGACACAGATAACCCAGGCCTCCGGCACATGGAGAGCTGCTGGAGACCCACCCCATGCTCAGTCCAAGCTAGATGATGAGCCTCTGGAAGTGGCTGCCAACTAACTGGCGGAGATGCAAAGGCAGGCTGGGGAACATCAGGCAGAGAACATAGAACATAGAACATAGAACATAGAACAGTACAGCACAGAACAGGCCCTTCGGCCCTCAATGTTGTGCCGAGCAATGATCACCCTACTCAAACCCACGTATCCACCCTATACCGGTAACCCAACAACCCCCCCCCCCCCCCCCCCTAACCTTACTTTTTAGGACACTACAGGCAATTTAGCATAGCCAATCCACCTAACCCGCACAACTTTGGACTGTGGGAGGAAACCGGAGTACCCGGAGGAAACCCACGCACACACGGGGAGGACGTGCAGACTCCGCACAGACAGTGACCCAGCCGGGAATCGAACATAGAACATAGAACAATACAGCACAGAACAGGCCCTTCGGCCCTCAATGTTGTGCCGAGCCATGATCACCCTACTCAAACCCACGCATCCACCCTATACCTGTAACCCAACAACCCCCCCCTTAACCTTACTTTTATTAGGTCACTACGGGCAATTTAGCATGGCCAATCCACCTAACCCGCACATCTTTGGACTGTGGGAGGAAACCGGAGCACCCGGAGGAAACCCACGCACACAGGGGGAGGACGTGCAGACTCCACACAGACAGTGACCCAGCTGGGAATCGAACCTGGGACCCTGGAGCTGTGAAGCATTTATGCTAACCACCATGCTACCCTGCTGCCCTAAGAGAGATTCGACAGTCACTGAGCAGACTGAAGTAAACAATGGAGGAGTTCCATTGCTTCATAATGCGACTACTCGAGGCCCCCATGGAGATTACCATGAAGACCTTGGTCCAGCAGGTCTTGCTGGATTTGCTCTTGCCAGTCCCACACGCCACCAAACCGGCGAAATGGGAGAATACCCCCCAAAGTGTAGTTATTAGTATTCATGATCTTTGATATTTTTGAAGCAAATTTAGTTTGTTTTAAACCATGGACCTTGTGGTTTAATTCTTTTAGTACATGCCTGGATTTCAGTTATCCAAACGGAAACTAATAAAAGTATTATGGTCTTCATGGAGATCACAACAAGAACAAGTGAATAAATAGGTGTTGCACGTTTTACTTGAGTGTAATACGCGTTTATTGGAGTGTATTAACACGCTTCCGTTTAAAGGCCGTGTGCTTAACACTGCTAGGCTCTGTATGTGTATTTTCAGCTCGGGAGTCGCCAGGTGTCATATATAAACACCTCACAAATATTCCAAGGTCAGGTTCAATGTAATAAAACTATACACCGATTAGTAAGTTCCAACGATCAATATTTATTATACAAATATAATAAATACGCATGCACACGCTAAAGACTAATACCTATTTTTACTATTAAACGACTAAATACTTATCTAAGTGGAAACCAGCAAGGTCAGGGGACAAGGCCTTTGGTCCTTTCTTAGCTGCACCTTCTGTTCGTTCTTAGAAGAGTACTGTATAAGTTCACGTAGCGAGCGTCGTTTTGGGACTTACTGAACGATGGCTGGTGCTCAACGGCTGGTGATGGAAGACAGGATCTGGAGACTGGAGTCGAAGTCGAAACAGCAAGCTGGAGCAGCAAAACAGCGGAGCCGGAGCAAAACAGACAGGACCATGTGTGGGGGTCTATCTTTATAGTGGTCCCCAATGTCCGTGCCTTTTCGGGGCGGGCTTTACCTTCCATGCATTGATTGGATCAATTCTCAATCGATGTCTCACTAATTCCCCAATCTGAGGGTCCCTTCTCGATGGGTGGGGCGGTCTCTAGGGTCTTTTGAGATGGATACTTTTGGTGTCGTTTTGTCTGGGCCTTCACTTAAAGTATCTATTCAAAACCAAATGTTGCTATTGTGTGTGCCCAGATCTGGATTGCCTCATTAATATGCAAAGCGTTTTGCTATTAACACCTTTGGTTGAGATCTTCCACCTGGCCAGAAACTAGTTTTGCTGCGTGCAAAATGCTAATCAGTCTTTGCAGACTGCTTGTCTTGGCTAAACTGCTTTCTCCCTGCAGTCCTAGCAGTTCTCCATTTTGTTAGCCCAGTGTCCATCTTAGGTGGCTACATTGGTCACAGGACATGTTAGATAAGTTGTGTGAATGGGTCCATGAGTTTGTAATAGATAAAAACAGTGTTTTGCATTTTAGTGCGCTAAACTCTAGGCATATTTATACCATACATGGATACCCACTAATGTTATGAACCAGGGAGAAGCTTGCAGATCATTGTTAATAACTCACTGAAGATCCACACCCACAGAAAAAGAAAGACATGCATTTATAGGTACCGTTCACCACCATGGGACTGTTCAAATCAAATTCGGCCCATGAAGTACATTTGAACTGTGGTCACTGTTGTAATGTGAGAAATGCTGTCGTCCAATATGTCCACATCAAACACCCACAAATCGCAATGTGATAATAATTGTTTTGGTGATGTTTACTGAGGGATAAATACTGACCAGAACAACAGGAATGGCTTCCCTGTTCTTCAAAGAAATGTCATTGGATGCTTTAATCCACCAGGAGGCAAATAGGCCTTGATTTAGTATTTCATGAAAGAAAGCACCTCTGATCATGTAGTACATGCTCAGTGTTACACTGGAGTATTACCCTTGTTTTGTGAATTCAAATCTTGGAGTGGGGCTTGAATTTAGAACTTTGCAATTCAGAGGTGATAGCATTACCACCTGACACAAACAGTATGACAAGAACGATGAAAACGCAAATCAGGAATTTTGCTGTAGTTCCAGGAAAATGTTGATTAAAACACTATACATCGGTTATATGAGCATGAGGCGTAGGTGGCTGGCTGGCTGAGTTGGCTAGGTGGCTAGCGTGTGGCTCAGAATAATGACAACAGCAAAGGTTTGATTCAGGCTCCAACAGGGGTAGACTTAGGACTTGCCTCCTTATCCTATTCCTGAGAGTGGAAGGCAACGACAAAATAATATGTCGGGTAAACAGCTCAGGATGAAGCACCAGCAGACAATCAGCCTCGGATCTGCCTTTAGGCAGAGCATACAAACCATTCAAATCCATGGCATTTCAGGGGATGTGTCTGATTTGCAATCACATACTTGGCAAGGGGAAATGTAGATCCTGGAGTGGGTAAAGAACAAAATGCTATCCAGTTAGGGATGGAAATTCCTATGAAAACTTGCCACCTTTTAATTATATCCTTTTGCCAGTAGAGGCACTGTACAGACTCAGTTTTGCATCTCCATACTTTATCAGCCTGTACTTTATGTATGTTCCTCTGCATCTTTATTTTTCACAGTTGTTGTACAATTTTCAGTTTACCTATAAATTATCATTTCAAATAAAACTGCTTTACATAATAAGGAAATATTATATGACTTCAAAATGGGAACTGAATTCTTCCTACATGACGTGTTTCAATTATACCCTCTGCTCTTATCCTGCTTGACATGAAGACGACATTTAATCTCAGCTTCCTATTTGCAACAATGCTTGAGATCTACGAGTATCCATTTAAAAGATTTGGGAGCATTTGTCATGCTTTAAAGTGTCAAAAATATATTTAGTACAGAAAAAGGGAGGACTCCAATTCCTATTTAGGTCAGTTACTTTTTGATTGGTTTTGCTGAGGGAAGTTTTCAGACTGAGTTTGAGCTGGAAATTTACATATAGCAGACAATCCACAAACTGCTCTCAGCAGTAGGAACTAATCTCTAATTGCCTAAGATGCTTACGGCAAAGTGATCTGCAACCTTAAAGAGTCAGGCTATTTGTGCACAGCTCCATTTTAGCAACAGGACAGTCCATTGCACACAACATGGTATAGCACACCTGTAATTATAAAACAAAATGCTATCTGAAGTGTGGCGTAGAGAATTTCCTATTGTCTATAGTTTATATGTCATGTCGGTGACCAGCAATGGTCGTCCCCTGACCTTGCAAGGTACCATCGCATTAACATTGCTCACTATTAATGTTCTAAGGGTCAACATTGAGTGAAAACATAACTTGATCCATATCTGCATCAGAGTCACAAGAGTAGGGCATGGTCTGGCTACTTTGTATTAAGTGGTTCACAACCCCACCCCTCGTTTATGGGGATTGAGGGGAGGGAATGGGACTGACTAGATTGCTCCATAGAGAGTCAGCATGGAATTAAAGGCTCTTGTGGCTTCATTCTGTGCTGTAAATGATTTTTTGACTCAATGCCCCTTCACCATCAATGTTCAAATCAGGTTCCATTTCATATATCCTAGTCCCATGACCTCTGCCAATGAGAAGGACAAGTGCAGCAAAATCATGGGAATACCTACAAGTTACCCACCTGGAAGAAGTTACTGAAGGCACTGTTGCTAACTTTGCAGATGATACAAAGATATGTAGAGGGACAGGTAGTATTGAGGAAGCAAGGGGGCTGCAGAAGGACTTGGACAAGCTAGGAGAGTGGGCAATGAAGTGGCAAATGAAATACAATGTGGAAAAGTGTGAGGTTATGCACTTTGGAAGGAGGAATTTAGGCATAAGACTCTTTTCTAAATGGGGAAATGTTTTGGAAAGCAGAAGCACAAAGGGACTTCGGAGTCCTTATTTACAGTTCTCTTAAGGTTAATGTGCAGGTTCAGTCGGCAGTTAAGAAGGCAAATGCAATGTTAGCATTCATGTCAAGAGGGCTAGAATACAAGACCAGGGATGTACTTCTGAGGCTGTATAAGGCTCTGGTCAGACCCCATTTGGAGTATTGTGAGCAGTTTTGGGCCCCGTATCTAATGAAAGATGCGATGGCCATCAAAAGGGTCCAGAGGAGGTTCACAAGAATGATCCCTGGAATGAAGAACTTGTTGTATGAGGAATGTTGGAGGATTCTGGGTCTGTACTTGTTGGAGTTTAGAAGTATGAGACGGGATCTTATTGAAACTTATAAGATACTGCGAGGCCTGGATAGAGTGGACGTGGAGAGGATGTTTCCGCCTGCAGGAAAAACTAGAACCAGAGGACACCATCTCAGACTAAAGGGACGATCCTTTGAAATAGAGATGAGGAGGAATTTCTTCAGCCAGAGGGTGGTGAATCTGTGATACTCTTTGCCGCAGAAGGTGGTTGAGGCCAATTCACTGAGTGTCTTTAAGACAGAGATAGAAAGGCTCATGATTAATAAGGGGATCAGGGGTTATGGGGAGAAGGCAGGAGAATGGGGATGAGAAAATATCAACCATGATTGAATGGCAGAGCAGACTCGATGGGCTGAATGGCCTAATTCTGCTCCTATGTCTTCTGGTCTTATGGTCTATGGTCTAAGTTCTTCTCCAAGTCCAACACTTTCCTAACTTGAACACAAACCACAGTTCTTTCATGACTTTTGTCTTCGGAATCCTGACATTCCTTAACTAACAGCATTATTCTTGCTGCAGTTCAAGAAAATCCACTGATCAATTTTAATGCAAAATTCAGGACAGGCCATTAATATGACTTTACAAAAATAGCTCATTTTCCAGAGAAGTGAAAAGCACAACAAAGGACACTGCTACATGAAATGCATGATAATGCCTTTGAACATTGATTGCATTCGAACTCTTTCTCTGCAGGAGGACTACAGGGTTAACCTGAAGAGCCATGTTGTCCAAGTAGATCCCTTGTGTGAGTGTATGCACTCCAGAAAACCATGCCATCTAAAAAAAGCTGAGAGGCCTGTCCACATGATGCTTCAGTTTCACGAAGAAAATGATGAAATCCTCAATTCTTGCAAAGATCACTTCCCATATGGATTGTGGTGACATTAAAAATGCATATTATGGTAACCTTCACTTCTATGGAGCAATTATCCTGTGGGTGGTTCGAAGAAGCTCAGTCAGGGAGTCATGACAACGTCATCCGCTCTGCCAGGATAAGTCTTCTCTCAGCTCCCTCTGGAATGGCATCATGTACTCAAGCAACTACTCTCTTCAACGCTTTCATATCCATTGGCAGGAGAAATATATCAACACTCGCCCTCTCACGGGCACTGTCACATCACCACCATTGCATCTGTCATGTTACGCACACCCCGTCCTCTGGCCCTTCTAGGGAGGGGTCACCATGCACAGGGGACATGCATTTCACCCAACCTCTGCTCCATCCTGATAATCACATGCTGTAGTTTTGTCTTCGTCCAGGACAACAAATGTGAGTGAGCCCAGAACTGGGGCGGGATGGCAGAGGTCATTGCCCTCATGGCATTTGAGTCTTCTGCAGCTGAGTTGGGAGGACAGGAATTGCTCCTGTGCCAAACCACAGATTGGCCTCTCGCAACAACCAAGTATGGATCTCAGCTCCATCACTTCATCAAATCCTGACAATCACAGTGAGTCAAAAGTACTGTGAAATAACCTCAGCTCATCCACTAAAACTGTCATTTATTTATTGCAGACACCAGCAGCTCGAGGCCCTCCAGGCAGCTTACAAACACTCCCAGACTCTGCAGCAAATCTGAAAAAGAAGGGGCTCATGAAAAACCACCACAGTGCTAACCTGCATGCATCACAGCAGAGACACACCTCGGTGGGGTGTAGTTCTAAATTAGACTTGGGGTCAATTTATGTTTGCACTCCAGAAAACCATGCCATCTAAAGAAAGCTGAGGGGCCTGTCCACATCATGCTTCAGTTTCACGAAGAAAATGATGAAATCCTCAATTCTTGCAAAGATCACTTCCCATATGGATTGTGGTGACATTAAAAATGCATATTAACCTTCAGTTCTATGGAGCAATTATCCTAAAGCCAGATGTTGTGAGCAGGTCATGGGACAGTAAATGGCACAGCACTCAAAACAGCGTGACTTTTGGAGCGGTGGTAGTGTAGAAAAGATTGTTTCTGGTGATGCCAAATGAAGGCCCTGGGACATTGACTAGTGTGGATTAAGGTGACTGTATCCATATTTATTGGTCACTCACAAATTCTTCTTTGTTATTTCAGTAGTGAAGCGTTGCTGCTACAAAAAAGGAATTTTGTTGAAGCTATTTTTCTTCTACTCATCAGGTTTGCACTCTCTTCTCATACAGTACAAAGTTGTGGCTTCTCCTGACATTGGCATTCTTGTGATTGTCCTGAAGAGTGCAAGAGCCAAAACTTTGATGAAATGTTTTTTGTCAGCAAACAATTAATGCAGCATTTTCAGAAGATTAAAAATAATGTCTTTCCTCACCCCTTTGAATGACACCATCTGAAAACCAGCAGCGAGAAAATACTGGAGAGGCAAGAATTCAAAGATTGCAAAACTGGAAGCCTTTCAGTAAAACCAATTAATTCATGAATCCAGATGTAGCTCTGGAGACAATTTGAAATAAAAATACATTCACCCGTTATGAAGCCTATTTGAGTAAATTAGTTCCTCCCCAATGTGTTTGCATTGATAAGGTTCATGTTGTCAGTGCAGTATGAAATCCAAGTTGTAAAATCCAGGCCAAGGATCTTTATAATGATATTTAATCAAGTTAATCAGGCTGCTCGTGTTACTGATGAGGACTGGTTGGTTTAGAAATGTAATTGTGATGGGAATCGGAATCTGGTTATGGGGAACACATTGCACACACTTGCTGAAAGTGACTCAAGCAGCATATCCAGCATATATTTGCTCTACTTTTCTGGGACTGTGCATCATCAATCCTACAGCTATTCACAGGAACAGTGTGAATCAGGCATTCAGAGTTAAGATGACAGCCATCTAAACTTCCTTTGACAGCTGTGCCTGCAGAGGATCCATCTAGGTGGGTACCACCGATTTGACGATAGAGCTGACCACCAATTTCATATTGAATAGAATCATTTCTATACTTTACATGAAATCCGAACATACGTTGGAACTCCGCTCCTCTATGATCAGTGCCATTGTGAAAATCTCACTGGCAGACAGACCAAGGCACCAAGTATGTTTGATGCATTCTTTAGCAGATTACTTCAGTTGCCTGGACCCTCAAAATTAGTGTATGACTGCTCAGCAGTCAATAACTCACATACTTGTTGTGCTGCTCTCCAACGAGCTGGTACCAGAGGCGTTCTATTACCCTCAGCTATCTCCTGCTGGTGATTCACCAGGCAAAAATCCCTCCTTCAGCTTACATTCTATAATATGGATGGAATGTGAATGGTGTAAGGGAGGGGTAGCATCTCTCACATGTAGGCTCACTGCACTCTATGGAGTGACTCATTCCACTGTATTGGTCATCACCTTCACCCTGATCTCACCTGTGGCGAAAAGTATTTTTTAGCCGCACTTGGTAAACCGCTTCGACGGGGAGCCTTGTGGGTAGCTGTCCAGTTTTTCACCCTTGGCATTTTTGTCAGGACTGATTCCGGTGGACTCAGCAGATGAGACCAATCTAAGGCTCAACAGTCTTGAAGATGGGTCAGAATGTGTTGTGGAGCATGTAAAGTTCAACAAGACATGGAAGATGGCCTGGTCACCCATTGCATCCGCATCTGTCTCCAGAAATCTAGACTCATCTTTCCATCGGACCAAAATAGGTCAGAATGAGAAAGTGAAGGTGATGATATGCAAATTCCCCTCACCATAATCCAATTCATGCACAAGTATTATTCATCATCATTAGTTCATCTGTATCCATAATCTATCTGTTACAAGTCCTGTGGTAATGGGTGAGTGAATTAGCAGCAGGTTTGGATTCACTAGAGCCTGTAGCTGTGAAACTGCATGAAGGCGTCTAAGGCCAAAGGCACATTCTTTGTTGGAAAGAAGCAGATGTGGAACCAGGTAGCCATTTGAGTGACTGAGCAGTCCTTTACATAACCACACTGCTCAGCTCCCTAGTATCAGGAACAGGCTAGAAAATTTGCTAGCAGGCCACATCTAGCAGGGATACTACAGTATCAATGTGGTCGTAAATCAATCCCAAAAAATAAAGTAACGGTTACACAATCTTTTGGAGTGGCTGTGGGAAAGAAGAATGGTGCAAAGCTGGCATGGGATTTGCTGTCATGAACCACCTAATCAGTAATGTGTCTTGCCTTCTCAAGGATGTTAATGATCATCTGAAACTCAGAAACTCCCCCGCCAGGCAAGAGGCAAGCAACTCTTTTCAGTGTTACTCCTCAACCGCGAACAACCCCTGATGACCTCCACTCATTGATTGCCACTGTATCAAAGTCTGACAAGCTAATAATTCTTGGTAACCAACAAAAGAGTTAGTACAGATTGTGAGATGTCAGAAGGTGGTCATTGGAAAAATCAGGCTTGGCAGTTGCAATAGCGGTGGTCTCCTCTTGCTGACGTTGTGAACTGAGCATGAACTCTTAATCACCAACAGTTGTCTGCTTCCCTAATCTCAACAAGATGTCTTGGACAAACCCCTGTTCTATGCATATGCATCTAATCTACTATGTCATCACCAGGCAGACTGTGCATAATAAATGCCATGTGTGCAATACCGACTGTTGGACTGATCACCGTCTTATGATTTCAAAGCTAAACATCAAGATCTATTCTCTTAGAGGTCTCCAAAACATGAAGGTCCAGAAGTATCTCAATGTCTCAAGTGCCAAACAGACAGTCATGAAAGAATCTTTCACAGAGTAACTCGGAAGTGATCTGTGTACAGCGAAAATGGATACTCGCTGCATTGAGTGTGACTAGGCAACCATCAGAGATATAGTGCACTTCACTGTTCAAGAGGCCCTTGGCCCTACCTCGTGTAAGCATCAATATTGGCTTGATGAAAACATGGAGGTAATCCAGAAAATACAGGATAAGAAAAATCACCTCAGTGGCACGTCATCAGTGCCCAAGTATGATGCCTACCGAAACATCCGCAGGACTGTTCAATTCAAGCTCAAAGAGATACAAGACATTGGGATGAATCACAAAGCAGATGCTTGAGTTATATACAGACCACTAAGGCTAGAAGAGATTCTCTGAGCATCTTGGAGATGCCCTGAAATCTGTCTACAGCTCCTGTCTCCTGGTTCATCACCAATCCTCGGTGCTGACAGATCAACACTGCTCCAGAAAAATCCCTTATTCTAGGAAGATGGACAGAGCACTTTGACCACGACCTTAATCGACTTTCCTCCATCAATGAAGAAACAATCAACAGGCTGCCACAGATTGCCATCAACATTGCTCTTGATGATCCTCCCATGCTGTTAAAATTGTCAAACGCAATCAAACTCCTGTCCAGCAGCAAAGCTATCCCAGCTGAGGTCTACAAGGCCAATGCTTTGTCAAGAAGCTCACTGACCTCTTTCAGTCTATGTGGGAACAAGGAACCATCTCGTTAGAATATAAAATGACTCCATTGTCCATCCACGCAAGTGCAGAGGAACTCGCCAATCATGTGACAATCATAGAGGAATCTCACTCATTGCCAATCAAACTCTTCACCAGAATCCTCTTAAATTGCTAAGAATATCAATTGCCAAGCCAACGATCGGCTGACTTCTGCATACCAAACTGAGAGTCCAAAGATCAACTCTTATGTCCATTCTACTCTATGTATACAGGGCCTGAATCATATACCAGGGTTATGTCAAGAAAGTTAACCACTTTCACTTGAGTTACTTTCAGATGCTTCAGTAGAAAATACCAGACTCAGACGTGCTCACCCGAGCTGGCATGTCAAGCATCCTTGATCTGGCCATGTAGCCAGAATGCCTGGCAGTCACTTACTAAAACAAATGTTCTCTGGAGAGCTTGAGTCTGGGGCGTTGTCGAATTCTAATTAAAGAAAATACTGTTAGGGCACAGTAAAGCCTTCAATTAGGAGTTTTGATATCAAATCTGTGAAGCAGCTCGCTCAGGATCGCTGCACCTGTTGCAACCAAATGAAAAACTGTGCTCACTCTGACAGCAAGCACATATCAAAAGCAAAGAGACAATGTGAGGCGAGGAAATCCTGAACCAGCAATTTGTCTAAAATTCAATCATCTGTGACATCTTGTGTTTTTTCATCAGCGCTTTCTTGGCGCAAATCACCCAGTCAGCTATGTGCCCACCAAAAACCTACCAAACACCCCAGATCATAGAATCATAGAATAACAGAATTTACGGTGCAGAAGAAGGCCATTTGGCCCATTGAGTGTGCACCGGCCCTTGGAAAGAACACCCTACTTCAGCCCACACCTCCAACCGATCCCCATAACCCAGTAACTCAACCTAATATTTTTGGACACGAAGCGCAATTTATCATGGCCAATCCACCTAACCCGCACATCTTTGGACTGTGGGAGGAAACCGTAGCACCTGGTGGAAACCCACGCAGGCACGGGCAGGACGTGCAGACTGTCCACTGTCGAATATGATACCATTGCCTCAAAGGACAATTAAGGGCATTTACATGATGCCAGTTCACTGGAGGACAAGCTCTCACATTTGCGAGCTGTAAAATAGCTGAGAATGTTGATGGGCGTACACAACCAAATTCTTAATGCACTACATATTCTGTCAAGAAACCTGAGCATGATGCCCAGGAGCACGGAGAAGTTCAACACCAACTTGGGACAGGGCTTTGTGCAGATCTTGTAGTCAATCACTTCCAACCTGCAATGGGTGTTCATCTCCATCAACACCTGAAGAACTACCATTTAAAAAAAAAAAAATTTAGAGTACCCAATTCATTTTTTACAATTAAGGGGCAATTTAATGTGGCCAATCCACCTACCCTGCACATCTTTGGGGTGTGGGGGAGAAATCCACGCACACACGGGGAGAATGTGCAAACTCCACAAGAAAAATGACCCAGATCCGGGATCAAAGCTGTGACCTCTGCGCTCTGAGGCAGTGTGCTAACCACTGAGCCACTGTGCTGCCCATCTGAAGAAATATCATGATGCAGTGTCCAATGACCAATGTACAACTTCCATTAAAGGCCTGAATCCAGCAGTGGAAGCTCCGACTGCTGCCAATGTGATATTGGACAGCTTTGTTCAAAGAAACTTTCAGGGAATCGCTGGTACATAAATCTGTTCTTGAACATATCAGTATTATTGCTGAGGTTTCACTCCTAGTGAACAGAAAGGCTCCACTGAACTAAACATGTGTCCACCCTCAGGATGACAGCATTTCTGTTCCCACCCCTGCCAATCTACCAGTGCCCTGTTGTTGCCTGTCAGGCTGCAGTCCAGACTGCTGTAGCTAGGGCCAAGGTGATGCAGATTGAAGCCAGGCCCTCGAGGACCAGTGTTGCTTGAGGTTATCTTCCCGGGCCATGTGGAAGTCCCTTCCTAACAGATTGTGGATGTACCTACATCGCATGGACTGCAGCAGTTCAAGAAGATGGCTTACCATCACCTTCTCAAGGTTCACTAAGTGATGGATAATAAATGCTGGCTTACAGCCAGGGACTCCCATGCCCTGTGAAAAATAAATGAAAAGAAACTCAATTATATGTGTTGAACAATCTAGATTAAGGAGGTTAGGGAGGAATTATGGAACCAACCTTACCAAATGAATTTATTTGCATAATAGTTTTTCTCAGTAGACTGTTTCCGTAAGGAGCTTTTTAAAATGTGTCTGACATTTCATGATCTGAGATGACTGTCCTCAAATGCATATTAATTTTAATCCTGTAATAAGGCATCTGGAGGGTTCCGCTTCTGGCATTAGGATGATCAGCCTGCATTTTCCCAATTTAAGCTTTTCTCCCTTTAAAATTATAAACCTTCAATATCCTGCTTCAATGATATTGAAGATTTATATTTATTACCACAGTTATCTCCTCTCTGACTTAACCTCAACACTCTTGGGTATGTACCATAGTGACCTATTGCATTATTTATTTGCAGTCCACGATTTCTTTTAGCGCTATTTCCTTGTGTCGTGTTTAAATTTCTTCAATTGTTGCAATCACATTTTTGTGTGAAAACAAGGGAAAGTACTATTTATCGTCAATATCATCTCCATCTTTTGCGAGAATACTTGCTTCTTTGTCTCCAATAAGCCTCTAATCGTCTCCTTTCTTTAATTATTTTCTATTTTTATGCGTTTATAAAATTAGTCATTGTGTTCCTTTATGGTATTTCTTTGTGCCCACTTACCCTGTATAATCTTTTTTGTTCCATTTCAGGGTGTTTTGTTCCATTTGATTTTCTCTTGTGCAGTCATTAGATCGAAATGTGTTGTCTAGCTTTTGTTAAGATCTCATCTTAACACCTCCACAAATTAAGGAACTCCAGGTCGAGCTTCCTTCATTTAACTTCTGTGTGAACACATTTTAAAATTTGTACCCTTAACATCACTTATATGAAATTTTCCATTGTATTTCTACTGGTTGAAAAAAATGAAGCAGAGGGAGTATGAAAAGACAGCAGGACAGTGTGATTGATTTTGGTCCAGCAAGGAGCCAGCAGAGGGACAATGGGCTAACTGGCCTCCTATGGACTGTAGATCTCTGCAGTTCAATATCTTAGCATCTAACCTTTCTTTCTAACTTATCCAGGATGTTTTACTTTCAACTTATTATAATTTACCTTTGTCATGAGATTGTCCCTTTAAGAAAAGTGTGTTTTATCAAATGGCTGTAGTGATGTCATTGTGTGGGTGGAGCTGGGCTGTGATTCTGACTTCTACTTTCGTTTTGAGCTGGAAGCTGCTTTGTGGCTCTGAGGTTTTGGTTTCGTTTTGATCTGGGAGCTGCATTCAAACAAAGAAGGTGTATTTTGGTCTATCTCTCTGCATGCTAAAGAATTTCTCCAGACCACTTGATAACCTGGATTGGATTTGTTTATTGTCACGTGTACTGAGGTACAGTGAAAAGTATTTTTCTGCAAGCAGCTCAACAGATCATTCAGTACATGGAAGAAAAGGGAATTAAACAAAATTCAAGGAAATACAAGAAAATACATGATAGGGCAACACAAGATATACAGTGTAACTACGTAAGCACTGGCATCGGATGAAGCATACAGGGTGTAGTGTTAATGAGGTCAGTCAATAAGAGGGTCATTAAGGAGTCTGGTGACAGTGAGGAAGAAGCTGTTTTTGAGTCTGTTTGTGCGTGTTCTCAGACTTCTGTATCTCCTGCCCAATGGAAGAAGTTGGAAAAGTGAGTAAGCCGGATGGGAGGGATCCTTGATTATGCTGCCCGCTTTCCCCCGGCAGCGGGAGGTGTAGATGGAATCAATGGATGGGAGGCAGGTTCATGTGATGATGCAGTCTGAGTAATAACGATGCCTCTTACTCTGGCCTGTCCCTGATTCAGAAAGTAATTATGCCCTCTAACACTCCTGAGACTTATGCTCATCAAACTAAATGACCATTTTTAAAAAATGAATGTTTTTGTTTGAATTTTTGAACAGAGTATATTTACCGTTATGTACACAGAATAAGAAATATATATATACACATATATAGAAGAGAAGGGCACACCCAAACATACCAAAAAAAAGTAATAATAAAAAATAAAATAAAAAGTAAAATAGAATAACTGGTAGGGTATTGTGCACCAGCTCAACAGCAGCAACTCTGTACAACTGACAAAATTATTTACAACACATAAGTAGGCGACTGTTTGTGGGGGGGAGGGAGGGGGGTCAGAGACTGGCGTGGTAAATATAAATTTGGGTGCCGGAGAAACAATTACAGTGGGCCATACTCAAATGGGTTTGGTGTTGGTGTTGTCACTTGCTTCTCCCGGACGGATCTCGCTGCAGTTGCCGTCTCGCGCTCACCTCCGCTTCAGTCGTTCCTCCCGTTTTTCGCCTGTATTCTCCATGTTCTCTGTTCCTGGAGATGCCAAGTTTGTTATCGTATCCCGTGCCCTCCTTCCAGCTGTCATTTCCCTGCCTCCCCCCCCCCCCCTCACCTCCCTGGTTCTCCTCTCTTGTTCCCTGTCCCTTCCCTCTCCAGCCCCCTCCCCCCTCCTGTGGTTCGCCTTTCTTTCCTCTTAGGTTTAGCTGTCCCCCCGCCCGTCTCTCGGTCTATCTCTCCCTCTCATGCTTTGGCTACTTTCCTCTGGTACTTGGCTGCCTGGCTATTCTTCTGTTTGTTCGTTGGCCACAAACAGGTCCTGAACAATTGGGTGAATGGCTCCCACGTTTTTTGGAAGCTGTCGTCTGACCCTTAAATGGCGAATTTGATTGTCTCCATTTGGAGAGATTCCGAGAGGTCGGACAGCCAGTCTGCAGCTTTGGGCGGTGCTGCTGACCGCCAGCCGAACAGGATTCTACGTCGGGCGATCAAGGAGGCAAAGGCAAGGGCGTCCGCCCTCCTCCCCTGGAATAGATCTGGCTGGTCTGAAACCCTGAAGACCGTCACGTTCGGGCATGGCTCCACCCTCATCTCCACCACTTTGGACATTGCCTCGAAGAAGGCTATCCAGTACCCCGCACGTCTTGGGCAAGACCAGAACATGTGGGCGTGGTTAGCCGGGCCTCCTTGGCATCGTTCACATCTATCCTCCACTTCCGGGAAGAACCTATTCATACTGGTTCTTGTTAAGTGGGCTCTATATAGCACTTTTAGCTGCGTCAGGCTGAGCCTTGCGCACGTGGAGGTGGTGTTGACCCTGTGCAGTGCTTTTCTCCAGAGTCCCCACCCTATCTCAATCCCCAGGTCATCCTCCCATTTCTTTCTTGTTGCGTCCGGTACGGTGTTGGCCCTTTCTACCAGTCGATCATACATGTCGCTACAGTTTCCTTTATCTAGTATGCTTGCGTCCAGTAAATCGTCCAGTAATATCTGTCATGGCGGTTGTGGGTACGTCCTTGTCTCCTTTCTTAGGAAGTTTTTGAGTTGTAGATACCTTTGCTCGATCCCCCTGGCTAGCTGGAATTTCTCTGTCAGTTCGTCCAGTGTTGTGACCCTGCCGTCCGTGTATAGGCCCCTGACTGTCAGTGTCCCCCCGCCCTGCCCCCACCTTTTGAAGATGGCGTCAGTCAGTGCTGATGTGACCTATGGTTGTTGCAGATGGGAGCTTTGTCCGACATTTTGGTCAGGCCAAATTGCTGCCGTAGTTGGTTCAAGGATTGCAGGGTGGCTATCACCACCGGGCTGCTGGAGTGTTTTTTGGGTGGTGATGGGAGTGCTGCCGCGGCGAGGGCCCGGAGGGAGGTGCCTTTACAGGAGGCCTCTTCCGCGCGCACCCACTCGGGTTCTGGCTCCTTGATCCATCCCCTTATTCACTCGGCCATCGCCGCCCAGTGGTAGATTTGTAGGTTTTGGAGGGCTAGCCACCCAGGATTTTATTTTTTGTAAGACCTTCTTTGGAATCCTAGCATTCTTCCCCCCTATACGAACACCATGATTAGTTTGTCCGGTGCTTTGAAAAAGGCCTTGGGGATGTAGTTTGGAATGGATCTAAGTAGAAAGAGGTACCTGGGCAGTATGTTCATTTTGATCATCTGGACTGTCCACGCAAGGGAGAGTTGGTGTGTGTTCCATCTTTGCAGGTCCTTTTTTACTTCCTCCGTCAAACTGGTGAGGTTCCATTTGTGGATCCCTTGCCAGTCATGGCTATTTGGATCGACAGGTAGCGGAATTTGTGTTGGCCTTATTTAAACGGCAGTCCCATTAGTGCTGCCCCCCCTACTTGTGGGTGTACTAGGAAGATCTCGTTTTTGCTCATGTTGAGTTTGTAGCCTGAGAAGGCGCCAAACTCTTTCAGAAGCACAATGATTTCGTCCATGCTGCTTTGTGGGTCCAAAATGTAGAGGAGCAGGTCATCTGCAAAGAGTGAGACTCTGTGCTCTCTGCTGTCCCTTCGGATCCCCTCCAGCTTTTTGCTGCTCTGAGCGCGATTGCTAGTGGTTCGATCGCTAGAGCGAACAGCAGCAGGGACAATGGGCATCCTTGTCTGGTGCCCCTGTGCAGCTGGGAGTATCGGGAGTTGGTGCTGTTGATCTGTACACTCGCAATGGGAGCGTTGTATAGGAGCTTTACCCAGGAGGTGAACCTTGTTCCAAGCCCGAACCGCTCCAGTACCTCTATGAGGTATTTCCATTCGACTCTGTCGAAGGCCTTTCTGCAACTAGGGAGACGATCACCTCCAGTGTTCTCTCCCCGAAGGGGGTCATTATCACGTTTAGCAGGCGCCTGATGTTCGAGGTAAGCTTTCTCCCTTTGACAAAGCCCGTTTGGTCCTCTGCGACCACCGCTGGTACACAGTCTTCTAGCCTTTTGGCTAGGATTTTGGCCAGTATTTTGGCATCTGCGTTCAGCAGTGAGATGGGTCTGTATGACCCACATTCCGTTGGGTCTTTGTCTTTCTTAGGTAACAGCGAGATTGAGGCCTGTGCTAGCGTGGGTGGCAGTGTGCCCCTACCTAGCGAGTCTGTGAACATCTCCCGCAGGTGCGGGGCCAGTGCTGTTGCAAATTCTTTGTAGAAGTCCGCCGGGAAGTCGTCTGGTCCCGGCGCCTTCCCCGCCTGCATGGAGCTAATGCTGTCCATGATCTCTCCCAGTGCTAGTGGTGCTTCCAGGCCCCATTTTCTGCCCTCCCCCACGGCTGGTATGTCCAGTCCATCAAGGAACCGTTTCAACCCAGACTCACCCATTGGAGGCTCTGAGGTGTCCAGCCCTTGAGAGAAGACCTTGAAGGTTTTGTCGATCTTTTCTGGTTCTGTTTCTACTGTTCCTCTGGTATCCTTGATTTGTGCAATTTCTCTGGTGGCTCCTGTTTTCTCAGCTGGTGTGCCAACAGGCTGCTGGCTTTGTCTCCGTGTTCATATAGGGTCCCACGTGCCTGGCGGAGTTGGTGCCCTGCTTTCCTGGTGGAGAGCAGATCAAAGTTCCTTTGTAGTTCTTTCCTCTCCGCCAGGAGCTCTACGGTCGGGGCTTTGGAGTATTTACGGTCTACCTCCACTATGGGTCGACCAGCTGCTGCCTAGCCGCCCTTTCCTCTCTATCTCTTTGCGCTTTGGAAGCGATGATTTCCCCTCTTAGTACGGCCTTTAGCGCTTCCCAGAACGTGGAGGGTGAGACCTCCCCATTCTGGTTGTTCTCCGTGAACTCTGCTATGGCCCGCGATATATTTTTGTTGAAGGCCTTGTCAGTTAGTAGGACAATGTCCAACCTCCATGTGGGGCATTGGGCCCTGCTCGTCTTCAGCCTCACATCTATGTAATGTGGAGTGTGGTCTGATATCAAAATTGCGGAATATTCCACTTTGTCTATCCCCGGAAGCACCGTTTTCCCCACCACAATGAAGTAAATTCTGGTGTACACGTTGTGTACTGGGGAGAAGAAGGTGGGCGAACCTCCAAGGGTCCACCGCTCCCATCTGTGCCATAAAGTGACTGAGTTCCCTTGCCATGCTTGAGGTTTTCCCTGTTTTGGGGTTTGATCTGTCTGTCGTTGGATCCTGTACACAGTTGAAGTCGTCCCCCCCCCCCATGATTAGTCGATGTGTCGCTATGTCCGGGATTTCTGCCATGGTCTTCTTGATGAAGCTTGTGTTGTCCCAGTTGGGTGTGTACACATTAATTTAATACTACCGGTGCCCCATCCAGTGCCCCGCAGACCATGACGTACCGTCCCCCTGGTCCGTAACCGTCTTTGTCGCCCTTAACAACGTCCTCTTGCTGATCAGTATTGCCACCCCCCTGGCCCTTGTCCCATAGCAGCAATGGTAGGTTTGTCTCACCCAGCCCTTTCTTACCCGCAGTCGGTCCTGCTCTCTCAGGTGTGTCTCTTGGAGGAAGACTATGTCGGCTTTCATATTTCTTAGGTGGGTGAGAACTCTGGATCTTTTCACTGGGCCGTTGAGTGACTTTGGATCTTTTCACTGGGCCGTTGAGTACTAAGTGACCATCATAAGATAACACTTAAAAATGACAGCTGTCAACATTCTCAAAGTCAAGAATGTGGGTGAAAACTCAGGTTTCAAGGATAAAAGGTTGAATGCAGGGAATCGAGAGGGAATACATAGGAATAATTGCTGGATCCCAGCACTTGCCACCTTCAGCCCTCAAGGGATAGATAAATGTCCAGTTGACCCTGCCCATGAGGGATGGACGACCATTGAAACAGTCTGTCAGAACCTCCAGCGATGTATAAATGAAGGGAGGCACCACTCAGACATCCTGTTGTGGCTCTTCAGTTGAGCTGAAAGCAAGATTGTGTAGTTTGGGCATTGACAGAGGCTCTTGAGCAACTCGTAAAACTATTGCCGGAGGTGAGTAGTGGAAAACTATTGCTAGAGGTGAGTAGTCAACAGCTTGGAGTATTGCTTCTTCTGGTTCCACATTTAGGCAAGTGAAAAATATTTTCTCTTCTCTTATGTGATCTCCAGTGGAGGGGAGCCGCCCCGATGCCTGTGTGTTTCAAAGAATAATGGCACTAAAATAGTGTGAGGCAACTCATTAACACATGAAAGGGGCCTATTGCCGGTTTAAGGCTGCTACGAGGAATGCATGAATATAACCTGCATCAAATGGCATTGGATGCATTTTAGGTCTCTTGGGATGTAAGGCATAGCTCAACAAAATTAAATTTTCTTGTCCCTGCTTCCGACCGCAGAACCGAATAGAAGAAACCTAATTTCTCCCCAATCTACTGTGTGGTAATGCCATTTATTTCCATCGCCTTCTCACCTAAATTACTGGGTTGGTTTTGTTGATAACTTTCACAACATATTCTTTGGTTTCTCCCACCTGGTTCCCATATCAATCACCATAATCTTTTCCTCTCACTCCTGTAAAAGTTCCAATCGCTGAATCTGTTCATTGTATAACCTGCATGGTCTGACCCCATGGACTCTCTATACATCCTTAAGTAATCCAAGCTAATCGCCATTATTGTACCTGTAAACCTTCAGCTACTTTTAGCCAGTTTACTTATTCAAAGGTTTTACCTAGGGTGTCTTTATTTATGAGTAAACAAACTACAAACACAAGTTCAAAATTCAACAATATTTATTAACACAATTAACCCTTATATTACCCACAAAATAGGAGAGGTACCTAAGATCAGCATATACTACCCGTAAAGATGTCTTGGTAGGCTATGAATCTGATTGCTGGAGTTCCTCTGGTCTGTCTCTATGGAGGTGGTTCTCGCAGGAAGTCTTTTCCTTCCTTCCTTCCTTCTGGTCTGGGCAAGGTTTGGTCTGGTCTGGTCTTCACTTCTCCGATCTGGTCAAGGTCACCTCGCACGCCGAGTCTTTTTATCCCTCACTGGCTTTGCGCATTTCTGCCACTTGCTGTGGCCTTTTGCCAATCGGGTATCGAAAAGGGCTTTTAGTGTCCAATTATTCGATTGATGATCTATTGACAGGTTTCCTGGGCCCGCCCCAGGTGTCCACCTCTCGTGGCCGTGTTTGCACGAACCCCTTGCCAAATAATGCTAGGGCGGGAATTCTAGGTCCCTGGCAGTCTGACCCGGCCTGGGCTCGTGCAAAATAGGCCAGTGTATTTTGATCAGATCACTAATTGCTTGATGGACGATTGACAGGACAGGTCCAGACATATCTTTGTCGCGTGTCTGACCTCTAAGTGTATTCAAATGTAGCAGTCTGAATTCCCATGAGGCTGTGAGCGACTGTGGCTTGTTCTAAAGTGTCCAATTCTTTAATTTAAAATACCCAATTTTAATCATGCCTAAATCTAGGCCTTGCTACGTTACCACAACACGGAGTCAATTCCTGTCCCCAATAATACCCTGACTTACTGGGAATGAAACAATTAGCAGGTAACAAGCCGAAGCTAAAAATCAGTAAAGTTAATCCACAACTCTAGCGATTCAGGGTTTCTGCAAAACTTCGCCAATGCTCACCGTATCAAAACAGTTTCCAAAGGTAGGTCGCCATATTATACATCAAACAAAGTCTACATTTAAATCCACAACTGAGGTTGGTGTGTTTTTACCCTTGTTTGTTGGTCTGCTGTACACAATCTATCTCAAAACTTAATGGACAGGTTTCAGTGAAACCTGGTATACAGGTTGGTTGTGGCTGAAGGAAGAACTGATTCGTTTTGGGTAAAGATGTGGATCCAGATCTGTATCCTGGAATTTTTTTAAGGGTCTGTTTACATTGGGAGACAGGTTGAATTGACTTTTTTTTAAAGAATATTGTGGGTTCTCTTATCTAGAATGTAGTGAATTACAGTGGTGCAATATGTCAAAGCCGACAAAATGTAAGCAGAGTTTTTAGAGCAAGTTGTTGGACGTGGTTTGGCAGTCAGATTGAAACTCTTAAATAAAACAATTTCTTTTTCTCAGCTTAGTAGCTACAGAGCATCAAGCTTGCAGGGAAAAGCCGCAAGGAAGAGCTGCATAATTGTAATAAAATTGAGTTAACACAGCATGGCAGAGGCAGGCGCTCTAGTGAATCCGTCACTGGGTAAACAATTTCAAGGATGAATGAAATATGGCAACCATACATTTCTTATTTCTTTGGAAGGTGGAAAACAATGAAATGGGTGGTAGATGTGAGTATGATATATATTAAATGAATTTCATTCAATATATATTACAGGGAATGAAGCCTATTTTTCCCAATCAGGTCCTGTGTGTTTGTTCTGGCCATACAAAAAACCATCTGTAAAAGATTTTACCCACAGATGTCCAAGGATTACAGATCTGCAGTTTAGCATGTCTATGAACTGGTTTACAATACGCAATCCAAAGCATATTAACAGATTTGTCCTCAACCAATCACGGTGGAATAACAGCTTAATCCTGAGTGGGATCAGCTAACTTCTTGCCAGTGTCATCAAGGATGAAATCAGACGCAGAGGTGAATTAAGTGATATTACTTTATTCATAACATCCACATTAACACAGTTAGCATCACTGCAGAGTAAAAGATAATTATAATAAGCACTTAGGCAGAGGTTATTAAATGACAATTAAAATTGTTCCATACAAATGTATAATTTGAGCATATTGATGTATCCCAGCAGCAACTGGGTTCTCTTGATTATAATACAAAGTTAAACTCAATGCTTGAATTTGCTGTGGAGTTTTAAAAGTTCGAATTACAGTTCATGTACAAGAGGTCATTGACAGGTTCACAAATTCATATATGGAGACTATCTCTATGATATGGGAATAGAGAATCCTGATCTTTTGGTTAGATTTGATTTCTGACACTGGCTGTTTGACTTTCTCTGTGATGCTTCTTGTGGGATTGTGTGAGGTGAATCACTCGCTACCTGTAACCATTTACTATCCTGCCTCATCGTTTTCATGTATTTCAGTGTATTTCAGTGTATCACTGTGATATGAATATATTTTATCAGACCATTGGAGAGGGATTGCAGATACCACCTACAAAGTACATTAGTAATCTGTTTTATAGGTTGCTTCTGTCAGATTAATCCATTAATATTTCTTAATCTTACAACCTGACTCCTAATCCTCTTGTGCTTTGCAGAGCTGTTATGAGGGACCTTTAGAGCTGTCAGCTAATTTCTGTCCTTAAGGAATTTTCTTTTGCTCTTTGGGACTTTTCTCAATTTGCAAATTTCCATTCTGCTTCCTTTTGATTTCCTTTTGCCGTCTTTCTCTGTGATATTGGGATCGGGAGCAGTCCAGCCACGTACATTAAATTCTGAAAAAAATAGCCCATATATGTTATGTACATTCTCTTGAGGACAGCAGTCACTTGGGGGCAGGAATGTGCCAATAATGATAAATGTTACATTTAAAATAACTCGATTAAAAAATAAACCAATTGGTTAGTTTTGCACATTACTTTTTGCATGTTTTAACAATTAATTACATAGAATTATGCAAAATATCCAGTATAAAAACAGGCCATGTGGCCCAACTAGTTCCAAACAGGCCCCTCAACAACCCCTTTCCATCCAATCCTTGCAGCATAACTTTCTATTCAATCCTTCCTCATTTGTTTATCTAAATCCCCTTCAAATGCATCTCTGCTATCAACCTCAATGAAGGTAGTGAGTTCCACAACCTAATCATATTCCCTAAATATCCGATTGGATAGTGACTATCTTATATTTATGGCCATTAGTCTTGGTCCCCTCGATATATGTAAACAAGGGGCAGGATTCTGTGCCTTACCCTCTGGCTAATTTGGTGGCTGGGGGGCATTTAACTGGCAGGATGGATCCCACCACCTTTCCACCTCCACTCCGATTATGACCATGGCAGAAAAGCCAATGGATGGACTTACCACTCCCATGCAAATTGATGGTATTAAGGGGCAATTAATGCTCAAAGAATAAAGGCATCTTTCTGCCGCCACTGGTATTTTTCCAGCAGTGAGCGGTCCAATTGCCACAGAGGGAGGAAGGCATGCAAACCTGTATGGGTTACTTGTGGTTTCTCCGGCTGGGTGCTGGGAGGTACTGTTGCCGCCTTCAAAGACAGTCAGTGCCTGATTAAAGGAATTGACATCAGGAAGGAGGATCCCACTAAAGCCCCCTCCCTGCCCTTGCCTCCAAACCACATTCCCACAAACCCCACCCTATGGGACTCCTCCTGCCACCATTTACCTCTGGCTTGGGTTGCTCTGCGATCCTGGACCTCCAGTGGATGTGGTATTGCCTGTAGCCTTTGCCTCTCTAGTGGCACTGCTGTTCAATTGAGCTGCCGGTCTATTGCCCAGTGGGATTCCCTGCTGCCAGGGTTCTAATCCTGTGGAAGACCTGCCTGTGACCTCTCAAGTGGCTGATTGACACACAATACTGGCAGACATTCCTATAGAAGGCAGCATGGGTCTCTCACCAATTCTCCAGCTGATGGGCACGATTCTCCGCTCCCCACGCCGGGTGGGAGAATTGCGGGAGGGCCGGGTGACTCACAACAGGCTGCCCTGGCACCCCCGTGATTCGCCCACCCCCCGCTCGGAGAATCGCCGCTCGCCGTTTTTCACGGCGACTGCCGATACTCCGGCCCAGATGCGAGCGACCTGACGTTCCCGACCTGTTCATGCCGATGGTAACAACACCTGGTCGCTGCCGTCGTTAACATGGCGCCAAAGCTTCGTTTGTGGCTTGTGGGGGCCGGAGACGGGAGTGAGCACCACGGCCGTGCTCGGGAGGGGACTGGCGATCGCGATCGGTGCCCACCGATCATCGGGCCGGCGTCTCCAAGGGACGCACTCTTTCCCCTCTGCTGCCCCGCAAGATCAAGACACCACGTCTTGCGGGGCAGCGGAGGGGAAGACGGCAACCGCGCATGCGTGGATCGGAGCCGGCCAACATGCGCATGCGCGGCTGACGTCACTTAGGCGCTGCCGTCGGGTCATTCTCAGCGCGCAGCCTTGACGCAAGCGTCAAGGCCCGGCAGCCGAGATTTACGGAGTGCCACTCCTAGCCCCCTGGGGGGGTGGCGTGAATAGGGTGCGAGGAGCGGCCTCCGTAAATCTCGGCCGCCGGGCCTTGACTCTTGCGGCCTTCCTGATGCCGCGCGGGAGTGGAGAATTCCGCCCGGTGACTTAGGCCCCGTCGCCTCCATAAAGGTTCTCTCATCTTCTCCATGTCTAGTCTGACAAACAGTTTCATATTCTGAAAGACATCTATTACCTTCCAGCCTTCACATTTCAAGGTAATAAAGCCCCAATCAATTCATCCATTCCTGATTGCAGGACATCCTGATAAACCTGTTTGGCATTTTGTCCATTCCTTCTATGTTATTTTCATAACAGGGAGACCAAAAATATTCCTCTAAATGTGCTCAAACAAGATTATTTAAGATGTGGAGATGCCGGTGTTGGACTGGGGTGAGCACAATAAGAAGTCTTACAACACCAGGTTAAAGTCCAACATGTTTGTTTCAAACACTAGCTTTCGGAGCACTGCTCCTTCCTCAGGTGAATGAAGAGATATGTTCCATAAACATATATATAGACAAATTCAAAGATGCCAGACAATGCTTAGAATGAGAGCATTTGCAGGTAATTCAGACTTTACAGATCCAGAGATAGGGGTAACCCTAGGTTAAAGAGGTGTGAATTGTCTCAAGCTAGGACAGTTGGTAGGATTTCGCAATCCCAGGCCAGATGGTGGGGGGGTGAATGTAATGCGACATGAATCCCAGGTCCCGGTTGAGGCCGCACTCATGTGTGCGGAACTTGGCGATAAGTTTCTCTCGTCGATTCTGCGTTGTCGCGCGTCCTGAAGGCTGCCTTGGAGAACGCTTACCCGGAGATCAGAGGCTGAATGCCCTTGACTGCTGAAGTGTTCCCCGACTGGAAGGGAACATTCCTGCCTTGTGATTTTCGTGCAATGTCCATTCATTCGTTGTCGCAGCGTCTGCATTGTCTCGCCAATGTACCACGCTTTGGGACATCCTTTCCTGCAGCGTATGAGGTAGACAACGTTGGCCAAATCTGCTCAGACGAGGAGGAGCGTAACAGACATCCACAGACGCTGAAAGAAACCCTCATACAAACAGGATATGGCACTCGACTCATCGCTCGACAGTTCCAACGCGCCACAGCAAAAAACCGCACTGATCTCCTCAGAAGACAAACACGGGACACAACCGACAGAGTACCCTTCGTCGTCCAGTACTTTCCTGGAGCGGAGAAACTATGACATCTTCTTCGCAGCCTTCAACACATCATCGCTGAAGACGAACATCTTGCCAAGGTCATACCCACACCCACTACTTGCCTTCAAACAACCGCGCAACCTCAAACAAACTACCCAGCCTTCAGAACTGCGACCACAACACCACACAACTCTGCCATGGCAATCTCTGCAAGACGTGCCAGGTCATCGACATGGATACCACCATTACATATGAGAACACCACCCACCAGGTCCGCGGTACATACTCGTGCGACTCGGCCAACGTTGTATACCTCTTATGCTGCAGGAAATTATGTCCCGAAGCGTGGTACATTGGCGTGGTTGCATTTTATCTTTTTATTGAATTTCTGCTCAGAAATACAATTCACTGCTTCAACACTTGAACATGCAGTTGAGATCTTTGAATGACTTCAAAGTCTTCAATGTACTCAGCTCTCTAGGCTTTGCTAACAGAGTTGTGCAATGGAAGCTCTTTGTGAATGCTTTTCCTGATTTCCAAACCCATGTATTGAGCATGAGAGGTTTGTTGGCATGGCTGTCAAGGGGATTGTGAGATTGGTTGTTTTGAGAGCTTTATAATCTCGTAATAGGAAAATGCTTACTTCAAGTCAATTTTTAATGACTTACAGTTTTATAAGGTTTCCAGACGATAATTTTTAACTGCTTCTTTCAATGACCTTAGTTTGACATTTTATGGAATTTTCAAAGACTTCCCAATATTAGTGTAAGATTTCTGAGTTATGAATACTGTGGATAGTGGGCGAGTGTGTTGGGGGTTGAAGAGGGCATGGAGTTGGGTGAGAGTGGAGGATATGGAGTAGGTACGGGGTTTATAGATATTGAGTGAATATGAAAGAGTGGGGTATGTGAAGTGGGTGAGGGATGTATGAAGGGGTGGCACAGTGGCAAACACTGCTGTCTCAGAGTTCCATGGACCTGGGTTCAATTCCAGCCTCGGCTGACTGTGGAGTTTGTACTTTCTTCCCATGTCTCTGTGGGTCTCCTCTGGGTGCTCTGACTTCCTCCAACAGTCCAAAGATGTGCAGGTTAGTAGGATTGGCCATGCTAAATTGCCCCTTAGTGTCCAAAAGGTTAGGTCGGGTTACTGGGTTTACGGGGATAGTAATAATAATAATCTTTCTTATTGTTACAAGGGGCTTTTTAGCACAGGGCTAAATCGCTGGCTTTGACACCAAGGCAGCCCAGCAGCACGGTTCAATTCCTGTAACAGCCTCCCCGAACAGGTGCCGGAATGTGATGACTAGGGGCTTTTCACAGTAACTTCATTTGAAGCCTACTTGTGACAATAAGCGATTTTCATTTTCATTTCATTTCAAGTAGGCTGACATTGACACTGCAGCGAAGTTACTGTGAAAATTCCCTAGTTGCCACATTCCGGTGCCTGTTCGGGGACACGGAGGGAGAATTCAGAATGTCAAATTACCAAAAAGCACATCTTTCAGGACTTGTGGGAGGAAACTGGAGCACCCGTCGGATAGGGTGGAGACGTGAGCTTAAGTAGGGTGCTCTTTCCAAGGGCCAGTGCAGGCTCGATGGGCAGAATGGCCTCCTTCTGCACTATAAATTCTATGAATTGAATATTGGGGTAGAGATATTGAGTCGGTATGGAATGGAAATAGAGTGTATGGGGATGAGAAGGAGTGAGAAGGGTTATGGGAGCATGGAGGAGCTCTGGTGGAGGAACTTTTAGAGAGGGTGAATGTTTGCGGCCCTCATAATGATCGTCAAAACCAGGAAGATGTTCCAGTGGACGGAGAAGGACTTTTCAACTTGCTTACCTCGGCATCCATTTTTCACCTCTGATCTGCTATTGGAAGTGGCAGCCATGACTCATGCCGATAAATGGCAGATGGAGTTTAATTTAGATAAATGAGAGGTAATGCATTTTGGTCGATCAAGTCAGGCCGGAACTGTGGTGATATGACTAGGAGGTTTACGGTACCTATCTGCCATTGGTGCAGAACACTCGCTGCCCATTGGCTCAGGCCGGTCATGTGCCTATCGGCTGGTTGGTTGAGACTAGTCATGTGACTGCTCACTGATTGGTCAGGAGGCAAGTAGTCCCGCCTACGAGGTGGGGTATAAGAACCCGTAGACCCGGCAGTCGGCCTTTCTCTGTAAGTCGACTGCCGGGCACACAACTAGTCGATTAAAGCCTAATGTTTGGATCTACATCTCGACTCGTGTCCAATTGATGATACATCAATTTAATCGACTAGAAGTTTAAAATGGAGCTACGGATCAAACCAGACTGCCTCCGCATCAGCTCTCACGCTACAAACGCGTCAGCAACTTTTAAACACGGGCTGGCGTGTTTCAACAGCTACCTCTCCACCACAGACAGCAAGCCCACCAAGGAGCAGAAACTTCAAATCCTCCACTAGTGCGTTGGCACCGCCGTCTACTCAATGATTGAGGACGTATGAGATTATGACGCGGCCATGGACCTTCTGAAAGGACATTTCCTAAAGTCTGTTAACCAAGTTTACGCACGGTATCTCCTAGCTACAAGGCAACAGTTTCCCGGTGAGTCCCTTGACGAATTTTATCGGGCCCTCGTTGTCCTGGGGAGAAATTGCGCCTGCCCACAAGTTACTGCAGCAGAGCACACAGAACTGTTAATCCATGATGCCTTCGTTGCAGGCATGCAACACTCTACAATTCGCCAGAGGTTGCGAGAGAAGGACACCTTGAGGCTCGCTGAGGCATGGACCCTCGCATCCTCCCTGGAGGTTGCCGACCGAAACGCCCGCACATATACCCCTGGCCGCGCGGCAGCCCCTTGGGCAACATGGCATGCAACCCCCTTGTCCCCCGCCGACTCCGAACCCCCCCCCCCCCCAGGCCTGTGCTGCGGGGCACCGCGATAAGCTCACGGGGCCCCGCTGTTATTTCTGTGGCCTAGCAAAGCACCCTCGCCCGCGCTGTCCGGCCCGCTCCGCAGTGTGTAAAAGCTGCGGGAAGAAAGGTCATTACTCGGTGGCCTGTCAGTCAAAGTTGGTCGCTGCTGTTCCGCGCAGCGACCGCGGATCCCCACCCCGTGCTCCCCCAGGGCCCCGCGTGGCACACAGGCCCCCCTACCGCCACGCCCAGCCACCACGAGTGACCCACGGACTTCTCTGCCCCTGACTCCAGCCCCCACGAGTGACCCACGGGCGCCGCCATTTTCGGCCCCGGACGCCACGCGTTGGTCCCAGGCACCGCCATCTTGGGGCACCGACCCCACGTGCGGGACCTGGGCGCCGCCATCGTGGGGCCCCGACTCCACGTGCGGGTCCTGGGTGCCGCCATCTTGGGGCCCCGACTCCGCGTGCGGCCGACGGGCACCGCCATTTTGGACCAACACAGACGACCCCACCAGTGACTACTCTGCAAATGAAGACGACCCGGACCTACTGCCACGACTCGCTGCAGTGACTCTCGACCAGTCACAACCACGCACGCTCTCTACGGCAACGACACAGATACTTCTCAATGGACACGAAACGAGCTGCCTACTAGACTCCGGGAGCACAGAAAGTTTTGTCCACCCTGATACGGTAAGACGCTGCGCACTCCCCGTTCACCCAGTCAAGCATAAGATAGCTCTTGCCTCAGGTTCGCTCTCCGTCCACATCACTGGGTGCTGCGTAGCGGACCTCATAGTCCAAGGGAGAGTTTTTAAAAACTACAAACACCTCGTCCTCCCCCGCCTCTGCGCACCGGCACTCTTAGCACTGGATTTCCGGTGCAACCTGCAGTGCTTGACTTTCAAATTCGGTGGCCCTATTCCCCCCCTTACTGTCTGCAGCCTCGCGTCCCTCAAAGTGGACCCCCCTTCCTTATTTGCGAACCTCACCCCAGATTGCAAACCAGTCGCCACTAGGAGCAGACGATACAGTGCCCAGGACTGGACCTTCATCAGGTCCGAGGTCCAGAGGCTATTGAAGGAAGGAATCATCGAGGCCAGCAACCGTCCCCGGCGAGCCCAAGTGCTGGTAGTTCGGACTGGGGAGAAAAACCGAATGATCATTGACTGCAGTCAGACCATCAACAGGTTTACGCAGCTGGACGCATATCCTCTCCCCTGTATCTCCGACTTAGTTAACAGGATCGCGAAGTACAAAGTCTTCTCTACAGTGGATCTTAAGTCCACCTTTCACCAGCTTCCCATCCGCGCGAGTGACCGCAAGTACACCGCGTTCGAGACAGTTTCTTAGGGTTCCATTCGGTGTCACAAATGGAGTCTCGGTCTTCCAACGGGAGATGGACCGAATGTTTGACCAATACGACTTACGGGCGACATTTCTGTATCTTGATAATGTCACCATCTGCGGCCACGACCAGCAGGATCACGACACCAACCTCCAAAAATTCCTCCGTACAGCAAAACTCCTTAACCTCACAATAAGGATAAGTGCGTGTTTAGCATCGACCGTCTAGCCATCCTCGGCTACGTAGTGGGTAACGGAGTGATAGGCCCTGATCCCGAACGCATGCGCCCCCTGATGGAACTCCTTCTCCCCAACTCCCTCAAATCCCTCAAACGCTGTCTGGGCTTCTTTTCCTATTATGCCCAGTGGGTCCCGAATTATGCTGACAAAGCCCACCACCTCATCCAATCGAATACTTTTCCACTGTCGATGGAGGCCCGCCAGGCCTTTAGCCGCATCAAAGCGGACATCGCAAAGGCCACGATGCGTGCTATTGATTAGTCCCTCCCATTCCAGGTCGAGAGCGATGCGTCTGATGTAGCCCAGGCGGCCACCCTGAACCAAGCGGGCAGATCCGTGGCCATCTTCTCCCGGACCCTCCACGCTTCCGAACTCCACCATTCCTCGGTGGAAAAGGAGGCACAGGCCATAGTTGAAGCTGTCCGATACTGGAAGCACTATCTGGCCGGCAGGAGGTTCACCCTCCTCACAGACCAGCGGTCAGTGGCTTTATGTTTGATAATGCACAGAGGGGCAAGATCAAGAACAACAAGATCTGGCGGTGACGGATCGAGTTGTCTACGTACAACTACGATATCTTGTATCATCCTGGGAAGCTCAATGAGCCTCCTGATGCCCTGTCCCGCGGTACCTGCACCAGCGCGCAGATTGACCGCCTCCGCGCTCTCCATGCGGACCTCTGCCATCCAGGGGTAACCCGCTTCTACCACTTTATCAAGAACCGCAAACTGCCCTAATCCATCGAGGAGGTCAGGACCATGACCAGAGACTGCCACATTTGCGCAGAGTGCAAACTGCACTTTTACCGCCCCGAGCAAGCGCATTTAGTAAAGGCGTCTCGCCCTTTTGAACGTCTTAATATGGACTTCAAGGGTCCCCTCCCCTCCAACAACCGCAACACCTACTTCTTAAGCGTGATTGACTTCCCTTTCACCATCCCCTGCCCTGACATGACCACAACAACCGTCATCAAGACTCTCCTCTCCATTTTCTCCCTGTTCGGTTACCCTGCGTACATGCGCAGCGACCGGGGAACCTCTTTTATAAGCGACGAACTGCATCAATTCCTGCTCAGCAGGGGCATCGCCTCCAGCAGGACGACCAGTTTTAACCCTCGGGGTAACGGGGAGGTCGAGAGGGAGAATGGCACAGTCTGGAAGACCGTCCTGCTGGCCCTACGGTCCAGAGATCTCCCTATCTCCCACTGGCAAGAAGTTATCCCCGACGCCCTCCATTCAATTCAGTCTCTCCTCTGCACTACCACAAACCAAACACCTCACAAAAGTCTTCTGGTTTTCCCTAGGAAGTCGTCTGCAGGATCCCCACTCCCGACCTGGCTGGCCACCCCCGGGCCCATCCTGCTCCGGAAGCATGTGCGGGTGCAAACGTCCGACCGAAGGTTGAACGAGTCCAGTTACTCCACGCTAACCCGCAGGACACGTACGTAGAGTATCCCGACGGTCGGCAGGACACGGTCTCCCTTCGAGACCTGGCACCCGCCGGCGTGCGGCCTCAACCCCCCACACCAACGCCCTCCTCCCAGTCTCCATTCCCCCCCCCCAGCGCTCCCGGCACCCCCGCAACCCAGCGCACAGGAACCCGGTCCCCCAGCCAGAGTTTCACTGGCACCGACCAGGGGTATGGACACAGGATCACTACCGCCGCTCCCGGAGTTAAGGACGGCCACCGGCCCGACGTCACCGGCACCACTGCGACGGTCCAGCAAAACATCGAGGGCACCCGACAGACTGATCGTGTCGATCTGCTGTTTCCACTGGACTATTATCGGACTCCTCGTGTCATTCAGAGTTCCAATGTACATGTTGCACATTTTTTTCTCTCGTTTTACTTGTATACCGTTCATTGTTTTGCACAATCGTCGCGAGCCAGTGGGCAGCCACCAATCACCTTGGTACACCTCACAAGCTCTAGTCATATCACCAGTCCTACAGCCCCCCCCCACCTTGCTACTCCCGCCCCCCCCGGCTTCTTTCTCCACAAGGGGTGAATGTGGTGATATGACTAGGAGGTTTACGGTACCTATCTGCCATTGGTGCAGAACACTCGCTGCCCATTGGCTCAGGCCGGTCATGTGCCTCTCGGCTGGTTGGTTGAGACTAGTCATGTGACTGCTCACCGATTGGTCGGGAGTCAAGTAGTCCCGACTACGAGACGGGGTATAAGAACCCGTAGGACCCGGCAGTCAGCCTTTCTCTGTAAATCGACTGCCGGGCACACAACTAGTCGATTAAAGCCTAATGTTTGGATCTTCATCTCGACTCGTGTCCAATTGATGGTACATCAGGAACATACTCAGTTAATGGTAGGGTGTTGGGGAGTGTTTCAGAACAAATATATCTAGGAGTACAGATTCATAATTCCTTGGGCAGCATGGTAGCACAAGTGAATAGCACTGTGCCTTCACAGTGCCCGGGTCCCAGGTTCTATTCCCTGCTGGGTCACTGTCTGTGCGGGGTCTGCACGTTCTCCGCGTGTCTGCATGAGTTTCCTCCGGGTGCTCCGGTTTCCTCCCACAGTCCAAAGACATGCACGTTAGGTTAATTGGCCATGCTAAAATTGCCCTCAGTGTCCAAAAAGGTTAGGTGGGGTTGTTGGGTTACGGGGATAGGATGGAAGTGAGGGCTTAATGTGGATTGCTGCAGACTCGATGGGCCGAATGGCCTCCTTCTGCATTGTATGTTCTATGTTCTATTAAAGTAGAGTCACAGGTGGACAGAGTGGTGAAGAAGGCATTTGACATGCTTGGTTTCATTGGTCAGAACATTGAATACAGAAGTTGGGACGTCTTGCTGAAGTTGTACAAGACATTAGTAAGGTCACATTTGGAATACTGTGTACAGTTCTGGTCATCCTATTATACAAAGGATATTATTAAATGAGAAAGACTGCAGAAAAGATTGACTAGGATGCTACCGGGACTTGATGGTTGAGTGATAAGGAGAGGCTGTATAGACTGGGACTTTCCTCCCTGGAACGTAGGAGGCTCAGGGATGATCTTATAGAGGTCAATAAAATAACGAGGGCATAGATAAGGTAGATAGTCAACATATTTTCCCAAAGGTAAAACGAGAGGGCATAGGTTTAAGGTAAGAGGGGAGAGAGAGACAAAAGGGTCCAGAGGGACAATATTTTCACACAGAGGGTGGTGAGTGTCTGCAATAAGCTGCCAGACGCAGTAGTAGAGACGAGTACAATTTTGTCTTTTAAAAAGCATTGAGACAATTGTATGGGAAAGCTGGGTATTGAGGGATATGGGCCAAATGTGGGCAATTTGGACTAGCTTAGTGGTAAAAACTGGGAGGCATGGACAAGTTGGGCCTTTTTTCATGATGTAAACTTATATGACTCTATGACTCGAATAACTTTCCAGCAACCCAGCCTTGGAGATGGCAAGGAGGAGGGGGAAAATAGATTAACTTCCGATTCTCATCTCTCAGATAAAAATCCAGTCCACTCATTTTGTATCCACTCTATGAAAACCCTTCATAATTTTAAAGACCTTGATTAGGTTACCCTTCAGCCTTAATTTTACAAGAGAAAAGAGACCCAGGCAGTCCATCTTTCCCTTGATATATATATCCTCACATTTCTAATATCATCCTTATAAATCTTCTTTGCAACCACTCATGGTGCCTATGTAGTATTTTTATAATGTAATGATCAGAGCAGCACATGCAGTTGAATACATTAATGTCTTTAAATTTGTTGCAGTCTCCGTCAATATTAACTTCAGTCTTGAGTTTGGTGTCAAATTGTATATTCAATTTGCAAGTCCAGATAATTTATGTAATTACAGGTAGAGGACCATTATCATCAGTGCCTTTGTAAAAGCCACTCTGATCTGTCAATTCTCCCCCAAGTTTATCATCTCAACAGGTTTATCACTTATGTGGCTCCAGATTGACTAAGATATCAGTTGCCTGGCAATTACCAGACATCCTTGTTCTTTATGATTCTCCTTGTGAAAGACTGACTTTTCCAAAATTCTAACATTAACTTAGGCTTGAGGATATTCAGCTTCAGTAATTTGACAGATCGGGCTAAATGCTGGAATGTGTTTAATAATCATATGGAACTCATTTAAACACTTCAACTAGTCCAATTATAATAATAATGGTGTTTCAATAATAGTATTCTTTTCAAGAAACACTTTCACAGCCCAAAGGTTGAATTGCAGTCTGACTCATATCATAAAATGCTTGTCTGGGGTAGTTAATCATGTCAAAAACATAAAAACACGTAAAAACCATATAGTAACAAATAAACAGACAAATGGATAAACAAATAATACTGGTGTGGTGGGCGGGATATTCAAAGAAGGAACGTAGAATTGAAATTATCTTCAAAGTACAACCAATGCATCATTCCTACATTACAGACCCAAATGTACAGATAAATGTCATTATTTAAATACTTCATTGAGGATCTGAACCAGAGAAAGAATAGGACTCCATCAATACCTTTCTGTCTTGCACAATATGATGTTAAATTTGAGGACATCAGACCAATCTCAGCATACGGTTCTATTCTTTTGATCTGGGCGGCTGTACTGGTGTGTGGCCAGGGTACCACACAGGCACAGAATGTTGGACCAAGGGACGTTTGTAGCTAATGCAAATCAATAACAGTTCGTGGACAGGGAGTTTGAGAAAGAGGAAGGATCTGGAAGTAAACAGACGTTCATTGTTTTTAAGTATATTGTTCACACTAAATAAACTGAAAATAGCACTTCAGTGTACACAACAGTTGTGCTTGATGCTCTGTTTAATTGCTGAATAACGGGAAACCTGGTAAAGTAGTCGACAATGATGATGAGGACTGACCATATGAAAGAGGTCAGACACTATTTTGGACTTAGGATGGGTAGGAACATCTTGTTGAATCAGTTTCAGCATATGCTTTTGACATGCCTCACACTTCTTGTTGACAACACAATATCCTTATTCATAAGCTACCATTAGAATGTCTCTTGCGTGAATCTTCTCTCCCAAGCTATGCCCATGTGTGAGTGATAAAGTTATAGAATCCCAACAGTACAGAGGAGGCCATTCAGCCCATCAGGTCTGCACCGACCCTTTGAAAGAGCTGTCCACCTCGGCGTGCTCCCATGCCCCATTCCCTTAACTCTTGAACCCCAACTAACCATTGGACACCTCGGGGCAATTCAACATGGCAAATCCACCTAACCTGCAGATATTTTGACTGTGGGAGGAAACCAGATCACCTGGAGGAAACCCATGCAGACACAGAAGAATGTGAAAACTCCACACAGTCACCCAAGGCCGGAATTGAACCTGGGTCCCTGGCACTGTGAGGTAGCAGTGCTAACCACTGTGTCATCGTGCCACCCACAAGTTCTTGAAGAATATCAGGCTGTAAAGATACCAGTATGATTACTTGTTCTGCTTAAAGGACAAGCTCATCCTGCGAAGACCAATATGGTGCCATGTGTTCATGGACATGCTGAATTGAAACAGGTCATCCCTCAACAATGGTTTTCCGCTGTTTCTATATTGTGGAATATTTTGCTCTTCTTGTAACTGCTGGAATTTGCATTTTACAAAATGCAGCAGGTCAGTTGACGGACTTTCATTCTCCTACAAATATAATGCTGCTGCTCCCTTAAAACTGCTCATTTTGGCGAAACAGTCTGGATCTTTCAATGTTAGGCTATGAACTGTGGCTGATATGATCAGTTTCTGAGGTTGATCTGCCACATTAGGTCTGACGGATTACATGAATTGTCGCTCAGGAAAGGTTACGGCTTGCTGGTAGACCTGAGTTTGCAGGGTCTTTAGTCTCCATGATGTAGAACATCTGTGGCATTCAGGAGGATAGATTGTACTTACACTCCAGGACAATGGATCCTGCACATGGAATAGGTGAATCGTTGAATCCTGAACATTGTGTAGTAGTAGATTTCATCATAAACTTTCATGTCTGTGGATACATGCCTTTGCAATTTGTAGAGGTTGGGTGTTTGCACTTGCTCCTGTGACAAGTAGTTACCACTTTCTCTTTTTTTTAGAAAATATTTTATTGAGGCATTTATAATTTTAATATTTCAACACTCTAAACAGAACGGTCCGACACACGCAAAAACCCAACAATAATATACCCAATTTCCCCCTTCCCTAACTCCTAGCTATCCACATATTAGATTCCCTGCCTTATTCTTCACTTCCATGCCTCCCCTTCACCCCCCCCCCCCACCCCCTTGCCCCTCCCCCTCCCCACTCCTGCTGACGGTAAGTTTTCTCAAAATAAGTCGATGACCCACACCCGTGACTTTGGATGTTCAGAGTCACTCCATCCCAGCAAAATCCATCTCCGGGCTGTCAGGGAGGCAAAGGCCTAAACGTCGGCCTCTCTCCCCCACTGGGCTCCCGCATCTTCCGAAATTCCAAGTATTGCCACAGCTGGATTCAGATTCACCCTCCTTTCCAGGACCTCTGACATAACATCTGAGAATCCCAGCAAAAATCCCCTCAGCTTCGGACAAGCCCAAAACAAATGTACTTGATTTGCCGGACTTCCCCCGCACCTCCCACAACTGTCCTCCAACTCCTCAAAAAACCTACTCATCTGGTCCACAGTCATATGAGCCCTGTGGACCACTTTGAACTGGATCAGGCTAAGCCTGGCACACGATGAAGACGCATTGCCTCTCCTCGGGGACTCCTGTCATAGCCCGACTTCCAGCTCCCCTCCCAACCCCTCCTCCCATTTCCTCTTCACCTCCTCGATTGGGACCCCTTCCCACTCCATCAGTTCCTTATATATTTCCCAGACCCTCCCCTCCCCAACCCCTGTTTTAGACATCACCTTATCCTGTAGTCCCCTGAGAGGGGGGTGAGGGAAGCTTAGAAACAGCCTCCGGACAAAATCCCATACCTTCAGGTAACGGAACCCGTTCACACCCGGCAACTCAAACTCCTCCTCTAGCTCCTACAGGCTCGGGAAATCCTCCTTAATGAAGAGATCACCAAATCTCTCAATCCCTGCCCACTGCCACCCCCTAAAGCCCCCATCCAGCCCCCTCCCAGAGAAAACCTGTGATTATCACAAATCAGTGACCACACTGATGCTCCCTCCAGTCTCATGTGTTGCCTCCATTGCCCCCACACTCTCAGGGCTGCCACTACCACTGGGTGGGTGGAGTACTGAGCCAGCGAGAATGGCAGAGGTGCTGTTAACAGAGCCTTAAGATTCATGCCCTTGCAAGATGCCGCCTTCACTTGCTCCCACACCGACTCCTCCCCCACTATCCACTTCCTGACCATCGATATATTGGCTGCCCAGTAATAGTTAGTAAAGTTCGGAAGGGCCAAGCCCCCCCCCTCCCCACGCCCGTGCTCAAGAAGAACCTTCTTCACCCTTGGGGCTTTCCTGGCCTATATAAAACCCTAGATTGCCGCGTTCACCTTCCTCAGAAATACCTTGGGGATGAAGATTGTGAGACACTGAAACACAAAAAATCTCGGGAGGACAGTCACCTTCACAGTCTGAACCCTCCCCGCCAATGACAGAGGGAGCATGTCCACCTACGGAAGTCCCCATTCATTTGCTCAGTCACCCTGCCCAAATTTAGTTCATGAAGCTGACCCCAGTCCCTTGCCACCTGAATCCCCAGGTACCTAAAACTCCTTTCCAAGACTTTGAACGGCATCTCCCTCTGTCACCTCTGCTGCCCCCTTGCTTGGATAGCAAAGACTTCGCTCTTGCCCATATTCAGTTTGTAACCTGAGAACTGGCCAAATTCGTTCAATATTCCCATAATTCCTGCAATTCCCCCCAATGGGTCTGTTATATAAAGGAGTAAATCATCCATATAGAGTGAGACCTTATGTTCCATGGAGAGAGCAGCCTTGGCCCTCTTCGACTGCCGTGACATTTACATTTTTATTGGCAAAGATTTTTGTAAGGGCAAATGGTAACATACTACCTCTGTTAAATCAAAAAGATATATATCCACAAGGCCATCCTGAAACATACTGCTGTGAAACTTTGCACAAAAGCTCACTAATTCCACGTGCAGGATCCAAAGTCATGAAGTGCAAATACAATCCATCCTCTTGGATGTTACAGATTTTCTACCAGCATGCCGTGATCGCCATGGAATCAGTCAGCCATCACAAGGCAGAACAAATGCAGAACCTACTCCTCTCACCTGAATTCATGACTAACACTGAAATATTCAGAACGTTTTGCCAAAATTTATAGTTTCAAGACAGCTGCAACACGCCACATTCAGGAGAATGCAAGTCCATCAACGGATTCACTGCTTAAGTGGAGCATCCACATTTCAGACGAATTGAATTTGAACTAGACAAAATCAGAATTATTGGAAGAGTACAAGGGCTCACAGATTGGTGCAGCTCAAACAAATGTGTCATAAAGAAGGATGGATCATTTGAGGGTGTGCCTCAATCCACATTTAACCACAGCTTTGAAACATTGTTGTTACAATATACCCACATTAGAAGAGTTAAATCTGAGATTTGCAGGTGAAACGTTTTCTCAAAGCTTGGTGCCAAGCATGGTTACCAGTCAGTACATCTCAAGGAGTCCAAAGCGCTGACTACATTTCATCTTGAAGATACTGTTTTCAACAATCTGCTTTCAGGCTATCTGATAGCCAGAATCTCTATCTAGCTGACATGCACCAGGATGCATCTGTATCACTGATGATATCTTTGTTGTGGGGAGAACAAAGCAGGAACATGACAATAATCTGCATTTATTGATGCAAATGACATGAAACAAAGGATTGGTGTTCAACAGTCTGAATCGTGACATCAACATGCAGCAGATCAATTTCTTAGGTTCCATTTGTTCCATTGCTGGCATAAATCCTGGTCCAAGTAAAATGCAGCATATTTATTTCATCCGAGCACCTAATGATAAGGACAATCTTGGAAGATGCCTCTTTTTAATTTTGTGTCTTCATACATTCCCAATTTCACTTCAATATTGACAATATTGCACAGAAATTGTTGTTTCCTATGACACAAAGACCATCAATGCTTCTTTGGAGAACAAAAACAGTCATTATCAGAGGCATCAATATGATCCTGGGGAAACAACTACTATGGAGATAGACCGTGAGACAATAAGACATAGGAGTGAAATTCGGCCATTTGGCCCATCAAGTCTGCTCCGCCATTCAATCATGGCTGATATATTTCTCATACCCTTCTCCCTATAACCCCTGATCTCCCTATTAATCAAGAGCCTACCTATCTCTGTCTTCAAGACATTCAGTGATTTGGCCTCCACAGCCTTCTGTAAAAAAGAGTTCCATAAATACACCACATTCTTGTTGAAGATATTTCTCCTCATCTCATATTTAAAGTGTGCAATTGTGCCCTTGGGTACAATTAGTAGTTTCTCCTACTAGTGGAAACATTCTCTCCACATCCACTCTATCCAGGCCTCTCAGTATCCTGTAAGTTTCAATAAGATCCCTCTCATCTTTCTAAACTCCAATGAGTACAGACCCAGAGTCCTCAACTGCTCCTCATACGACAAGCTCTTCATTGCAGGGATTAATCTTGTGAACCTCCCATGGACCCTTTCCAATGTCAGCATATCCTCCCTTAGAAAGGGGGCATAAAACTACTCACAAAACTCCATATAGAGTCTGGCAGAGCCTTATACAGACTTAGAAGTACATCCTTGCTCTAATATTCTAGCCCTCTCGACATGAATGCTAACATTGCATTTTCTTTTCTAACTGCCGACTGAACCAGCACATTAACATCGAGAGAATCTTTGTGCTTCTGATTTCCTAAGCCTTTCCCCATTTAGAAAATTGTCTATGGCGCCATTCTTCCTGCACCAAAGTGCATAACCTCACACTTTTCCATATTGTATTCCATCTGCTATTTCTTTACCAACTCTCCTAGTCTGTCCAAGTCCTTCTGTAACTCCAGCGGCACGTAGCACAGTGGTCAGCACTGTTGCCTCACAGCTCCAGGGATCCGGATTCAGTTTCCAGCTTGCGTCACTGTCTGTGCAGAGTCTGCACGTTCTCCCCGTGCCTGGGTTGGTTTCCTCTGGGTGCTTCGGTTTCCTACCACAAGTCCTGAAAAGACGTGCTTTTAGGTGAATTGGACATTCTGAATTCTCCCTCAGTGTTCCCGAAGAGGCGCTGGAGTGTGGCGACGAGGGGATTTTCACATTGCAGTGTTAATATAAGCCTACTTATGATAGGAATAAAGTTTATTATTGTTGGAGTTGGTGTGTCTCATGGCCAACCTCTCGAAGCACTTCATAATGATAGATGTCAAGGCCACCGGATGATAGTCATTGAGGCACGCTGCGTGGTTCTTCTTTGGCACCAGTATGATGGTGATCTTCTTGAAGCAGGTGGGAACCTTCGAATGGGGTAGGGAGAATTGAAGATGTCCATGAGCACACCTGCCAGTTGGTCTGTACAGGATCTGAGTGCACAATCAGGGACTCTGTCAGGGTCCGTTGCTCTCCGTAGGTTCACTTTCAAGAAAGTCTTTGCATTACAGTGTTACATCTGAGCGTGACACCTTTAAATGCAAATATGCAACAATCCCATCACCAGGCAGAGTTCAACCTTTGTAGATCAGTGCGTACAAATTTATCTACTGCTACCAGGGGCAGCAGGGTAGCATGGTGGTTAGCATAAATGCTTCACAGCTCCAGGGTCCCAGGTTCGATTCCCGGCTGGGTCACTGTCTGTGTGGAGTCTGCACGTCCTCCCCCTGTGTGCGTGGGTTTCCTCCGGGTGCTCCGGTTTCCTCCCACAGTCCAAAGATGTGCGGGTTAGGTGGATTGGCCATGCTAAATTGCCCGTAGTGTCCTAATAAAAGTAAGGTTAAGGGGGGGGGGGTTGTTGGGTTACGTGTATAGGGTGGATACGTGGGTTTGAGTAGGGTGATCATGGCTCGGCACAACATTGAGGGCCGAAGGGCCTGTTCTGTGCTGTACTGTTCTATGTTCTATGTACCGATTCAACACTCAGAAACTAAAGAGCAACTTTTAAAACTACAAGAGAAGATAACCAATGAGCACAATAAAAATGCAGGTACAGAATTGCCAGTTGCAACAATAAGCTTACATCCAAGATCCTTACGAAGGTGTGTGGCAACCAGCCGAAGTGGGAAGGATTTGTTCAGATCCAAGGTCCAATGAAGTAATTACACACAAAGGCGCAACGGTGATGTGTAAGCGAAGACAAATCAGATCCATTCCTGCTCCTCAACTACCATTCAGTCCTTTTGAATCTAAGACAAGATCCCAAATGCACCATCCAATAATGGCAATCCCACTGATCACTGTGAGCAAACCTCCAGACAATGTCACCATCACAAGATCTGGGCATGCCAGCAGATTACCTTTACTCTTTAGACACTTAGAACATAGAACATAGAACAGTACAGCACAGAACAGGCCCTTCGGCCCTCAATGTTGTGCCGAGCCATGATCACCCTACTCAAACCTACGTATTCACCCTATACCCGTAACCCAACAACCCCCCCCCCCCCTCTTTAACCTTACTTTTATTAGGCCACTACGGGCAATTTAGCATGGCCAATCCACCTAACTTATAATAATAATTTTTATTGTCACAAGTAGGCTTACATCAACACTGCAATGAAGTTATTGTGAAAAGCCCAAGAATGTGGCGACTGTTCATGTGCACAGATTGAGAATTCAGAATGTCCAAATTACCTAACAGCACGTCTTTCGGGACTTGTGGGAGGAAACTGGAGCACCCGGAGGAAACCCATGCAGACACGGGGAGAACATGAACATACAGACAGTGACCCAAGCCGGGAATCGTACCTGGGACCCTGAAGCTGTGAAGCAACAGTGCTACCCACTGTGCTACTGTGCTGCCCTTGAACATCAGTTCTGTGCATGCACGTTATGGTGACTAAACATGAACATGAATTATAAATAGTTCATGTGCACACAGGAGGATTAATTTAGATATCTCTGATTGTTCCTTACAATCTGTCTGTCTCAGAAATTTTTTATTTCCCTTTAATAAGTGCCGGAATATTTTCCTCAACCCTTCAGTTTGGAGTGATACAATCTCTACTGATAACCCCACAGCAAACTCGAGCGAAGGCAAAATAAGAGACTTGGTTTATTTTACACAGGCACAAAATGTAGGAAGTGGTTTTCCAATGCACTCAATATAAAAGAGGAATATCTCAAAGAATGGGGCACATGGCAAGACTACGATAAAAATAAGATTTATGGTTTAATGAGAGTCTGGAATCAAAATTCCAATGATGTGTTACTTCTAAGGCTGGCTGCTGCAGGGTGACCTGTCTTTCCAGAAGCAAGGACTTCCACGATGGAAGATGGCACGCAGAGATAAATTAGTCTCATAGGTGATATGCCATCAATGAACACATGATGAGTGGCGAACGTAACTGAGGCTTTAATAGACTAAACTGAAAGCCTCCTGCCCTCAGATCCCGAACTGGATCGGAGGCGGAGACCACCACCTTTATACCGGCCCGAGGGGAGGCGGAGCCATCAGGCAGTCGTTTACCACATTACATATAATACAGTGGCCATTTACCACAATACTCATATTATACATTACAGTGGTTTACCACAATAGGCACCGATACAAGATTTCTGGTGTTTCCAGTCATACACAGCATAGATGAGGGCTAGGTCCTTTACCTGGACAGAGCTCATTCTGATGTATTGGGTATGCTGGGTCTGCGAGGACTGTGTTTACCATAGCAGTGAGAGAGACAGGCTTCCAACACTTGGAGAAATGCAACTCTATTTTATTGAACTCTTAACTATTAAACAGACTTTAACTGTGGGTTGACACTATGCTGAGTTGACTGGAGACCTGAGGCTAACCTGACCAGACTATCTTACTACCACACGGTATATGTTCTAGTTGTTGCTCACAGGCTCTGACTGTCTCAGAGGCTGGATCCCAAGAGAGCGAGAAAAGTAGTGCCCTCTGGCTTTATAGTGGCCGTGTCCTGTCTGGTGATTGTCTGCTGTGTTCTGTGTGTTCATTGGTCATCCTATGTGTCCATCAATGTCTGTCTGTGCACCATCATATACTTGTGTGTATATTATGACATCTCCTCCCTTTTAAAAAACGTGTATATGTCAATAAATAGTGAGTGTGTGTATGAGCCTGACTATGTACAAAGTATGTGAGCGTATTTATATGAGTAGAAGCCTGACTATATACAAAATATGTGAACGTAGTGTAGCCACCTGGGGTGGCCACTGCCCAACACAAAATGGAAAATTGCAAAGAATGCAGGGAAAATGGACATGTTGGAAAGCAAGCAGCTTGCAAGGCGATTGTGTATTGGGACAACTGCAGAAACCGGTTTTGACTGCTGCAGAGACCAGACAGCACTGTGAAAGAAAACACATTAACATACTAATGAGGCAATACCGGGTGAGTCCCAGATACAATGGACACAAGTTAAGCACAAATCGATACATTCTATGGAAGGCCAGACCCAGTGGCGCCAGAGAAGCCCAAAACAAAATGTCCCAAGAACCGCCCCAGCAACCAAGGAACTGCCCTAGGATTGGGGGGTTCAAACATATCGATTGGGAAGAGACCCAAGCAGGTAAGGGAGTCCGCCCAAAGGGGCGCGGACCCCCTGGGACCTATAAAAGAAAGGTCCCACACATGGTTCAGTCTCCTGTCTCCGGGCTCCTGTCTTCTACTACAGCCGTCGAGCAGCAGCCACCAACAAGTAAATGCCTAACGATGACGATCGCTACCAGACATAGGCACTCCTGACACCCTTGGCAATTGATAGCAATCCAAAGTCTGCAGACCAGAGCAGAGCAAGAGGCCTTGTTCCCTGACCTTGCAGTTCCTTCGAGATAAGTATTAGTTGTTTAGCGGTAGGAGTAAGTTTAATCCTTTAGCGTGTGCATGGGTAGTTATTATAATTGTATTATAATAAACTCTAGTTGTTTGGACTTACTAATTGGTGTACGGTTTTATTGCTTTGAACTTCACCTTGAAGCTTGTGGCGGTATCTTAACGGCACCTGGCAACTCCAGAGCTTAGAACGAGAAACAGAGCCAAAGTGAGTGTTAAGCACACTCACCCAGAACGACCAACAGTATTTACATGGGAAGGTGTCTAGTGCAGATAGAGGGCACACAACAAATTAGGAAGAAACAATATGTACAGAAGTGTAAACGAATCACAAGGCAATGAAACATTCAGTCTATAAATTCAGTCTCTGTGGTGGGCGACGAATTCTGGTTGACCGCCTCAAGGGAGGATCAGGGGCCGCCTGCACTGGAACAGGCGGAGCTGCATCCAATGTAGAGGGTGGCAAAAGAAGCAGCAGATCGGTGACCTCTTGGAAGGGCGCGTCCTGAGGAACCAGTAGGCGAGGCGGGACATCACGTTCAGGTGGCAAGCGTGGAAGTAGCCGCAGTGCCCGCCTATTACGCCGAAGAAAGGAGCCAACATGCATGCGAACGAGGAATGATCTCTGGGCCACTTGCTTAACCACCACAGCTGTGGCAGACCAACCACCGTCAGGTAGCTGAACATGAACTCGGTCAGCAGGGACCAGAGCAGGGAGATCTGTGGCATGGTCGTCATACTCCGACTTGCATTGGGCCCGAGACTGTTGCATTCTTTGCAGTACTGGAAAATTGTCCAGGTCCGGGATGTGGATTGCTGGCACCGTCGTCCGTAGTGTGCGGTTCATTAGCAGTTGCTGGGGACAGGCCAGCGGACAAGGGAGTCGCCCTGTAGGCTAGCAGCACCAGGTTAAAATCTAAACCCGAATCAGCCGCTTTACACAGCAGTCGTTTGACAATGTGTACCCCCTTTTCAGCTTTCCCATTTGACTGGGCGTAGTGGTGGCTCGACACGACGTGCGTAAAATTGTACTGTCGGGCAAAATTCGTCCACTCCTGACTGAAGAAGCACGGACCATTGTCAGTCATGACCGTAAGTGGAATGCCATGATGGGCAAAGGTCTCTTTGCACGCCCTGATGACTGTGCTGATGTGAGGCCATTCAGTCTGACCACCTTGGAGTAGTTAGAAAAATAATCCACAATGAGGACGTAGTCCCGGCCTTTTGCGTGAAAGAGATCAATGCCAACCTTGGTCCATGGGGACGACACTAGTTCATGCGGCTGCAAAGTCTCTTTCGGCTGAGCCGGCTGGAACCGTTGGCACGCTAGGCAATTGAGGACAGTGTTGGCGATGTCCTGATTGATACCAGGCCAGTATACTGCCTCTCGGGCCCGCCGGCGACACTTTTCCACCCCCAGGTGACCCTCGTGGATTTGGCCGAGGACCAGCTCTCGCATGCTCTGTGGGATTACTATCCTGTCCAGTTTCATCAGTATGTCGTCCACTACCGCCAGATCGTCTTTTATATTGTAGAACTGTGGGCACTGCCCCTTTTGCCAACCATCTGTAAGATGGAGCATGACCCGTTGGAGTAGAGGATCCCTGGCCGTTTCATGACGAATCTGTACGACCCTTTCGTCAGTGGCCGGAAAGTTGGATGCGCAGAACTCAACATGGGCGTCAATCTGGCAGACGAAGTCCGACTGCTCGCACGGCGTGGTGATGGAGTGAGAGAGTGCATCGGCAACAATGAGTTCCTTTCCAGGGGTGTAGACCAGGTCGAAATCATAGCGTTGGAGTTTGAGGAGGATACGTTGTAGGCGTGGCGCCATATCGTTGAGGTCCTTCTGTATGCTGTGAACCAGTGGCCTGTGGTCCGTTTCCACCGTTAACTCAGGGAGTCCATACACGTAATCATGGAATTTGTCAATCCCCGTGAGGAGGCCCAGGCACTCTTTCTTGATTTGAGCATATTGCTGCTCAGTAGGTGTCATGGCTCTAGATACATATGCGACTGGGGCCCAGGAGGAGGATTCGTCGCGCTGGAGGAGTACTGCCCCAATGCCAGCCTGGCTCGCATCAATGGAGATCTTCGTCTCCTTGGCAGGGTCGAAAAACACCAGTACCGGGGCCTTGGTGAGTTTCGCCCTGAGCTCACGCCACTCTCGCTCGTAAGCGGGGAGCCACTGGAAGTCGGTGGTTTCCTTTACAAGATTGCGGAGAGCTGTGGTGTGAGATGCAAGGTTGGGGATAAACTTCCCAAGGAAGTTGACCATCCCTAGGAAGCGGAGGACCGCCTTCTTGTACTCCGGTGTCTTCATAGCATTGATCACCGACACCTTATCTGCATCTGGCTGCACACCAAACTGCAAAATTTGGTCGCCGAGGAACTTTATTTCTGCTTGACTGAACAAGCATTTGGCTCTGTTGAGTCAGAGGCCATGCTCGTGGACCTTTGGAACACTCAATTGAGGTGAACGATGTGTTCCTGCGGAGTCGTGGACCAAACAATGATGTCATCGACTAACACCCGTACCCCCTCGATGCCCTCCATAATTTGCTCCATTATTTGGTGGAACACCTCCGAGGCGGAGATGATGCCAAAGGGCATCCGGTTGTAACAATACCGGCCAAACGGGGTGTTAAATGTGCAGAGATTTCAACTGGATGCGTCCAGTTGTATCTGCCAAAACCCCTTGGAAGCATCCAGCTTCGTGAAAAACTTGGTGTGAGCCATTTCACTGATGAACTCTTCGCGCTTAGGGATAGGGTAGTGTTCCCTCATGATGTTACGGTTCAAATCTTTGGGGTCGATACAAATGCGCAGTTCCCCTTACGGTTTTTTGACACAAACCATGGAGCTAACCCAGTCCTTGGGTTCCGTGACCTTAGAAATTACGCCCTGGTCCTGGAGGTCTTGCAGCTGCTGCTTGAGGTGGTCCTTCAGGGGCGTCGGCACCCAACGGGGTGCATGAACCACAGGTGTAGCATTCGGTTTCAGAAGAATCTTATATGTGTAGGGGAATGTGCCCATACCCTTGAAGACGCTGTGGTATCGTGCTATGATGTCATTTAATTGGATTTGGAAGTTGGCATCTGGTGAGGCTGATGCCTCAGCAGGCGACATGGAGTGAACCCTCTGCACAAGATTCAGGATTTTGCAGGCCTGAGCACCGAACAAGGAACCCTACAATTTCGAAACGCAGGGTGGCTCTTAAAGAACGATACGATATCACAAGCTGGCATGAGCCACCGGCAGCAATGGCATTGCCATTGTAGTCGAGAAGCTGGCAGGCCGATGGAAATATGATCGGCTTGACGTAGATGTTGTCCAGGTCAGACTGCGAAATGAGGTTACCTGAAGCGCCGGTGTCCAGCCTGAAGCGTATGCGAGATTTGTTGACCGTAAGGGTGGCACACCACTCGTCGTCCGGATCAATGCTCATCACTGGGAGGGGTTTAGCCTTTTTTTACGGAAAGTATCGTATGCTGGGTGATGATGCCCACCCGAAATGGTGATGTGAGATCCTCAGTGTCGGGATCCAGAACCATGTCGGATCGGAGTCTGCAACGGGTTGCTGCACTGACCGGACGTTCCTGCGCTGTGGCTGGGATCGATGTGTGTTGGGCAGTTGAGCAGATCTGCACAGGGCTGCATGGTGGCCAAGCTTGCCACACTGGAGACAGCATCGAGATTTTGCGGGACATTGGCGCTTTAAGTGGGAGGAGCCACATTTGTTGCACGTCATGGCGCCGACGTCAGGATGCTCCATGCGCCACCGCGCATGCGCGGTGTTGTCGAATGATGTGCGCACCTGCTCAGTTTGGTCCTCGGCCTCGCCGTCCCCTTGGTCGTTGCGCGCATGCGCAGGAGCCCGGGAAAAGCGCACAAAATGGCTGCCTTCATCCAGACTCAGGCCCTGGAGCTGTTTTACGGCCTGCACCCGCTCTACATTGTGAGGGCCTTGCCGCACCATCTCTGCTGCCTTGATGTGGGAGTACCGGTTAGTAGCGTGTTCATGTAGGACGCAGGTCTCGATGGCGATGGTGAGTGAGAGCTGCTTCACTTTAAGGAGCTGCTGGAGAAGGGGGTCGGACTGGACTCCGAAAACGATCTGGTCGCGGATCATGGAGTCGGAAGTGGAGCCGAAGTTGCAGGATTGCGCGAGGATACAGAGATGGGTTAAGAAGGACTGAAAAGGTTAATCCTTACCCTGAAGCCTCTGCTGGAACACATAGCGTTCAAAGCTCTCGTTGACTTCTGACTTCGATGTCACAGTGGCTGTTGAACTTGAGCAGGACTGTTTCGAACTTGGACTTGTCCTCACCTTCAGCAAAGGTGAGGAAGTTAAAAATGTGGATAGCGTGGTCCCCAGCTGTAGAGAGGAAGAGAGCAATCTTTCTGGCATCCAATGCGGCTTCGAGGTCGGTGGCTTCAAGATACAGCTGGAACTTCTGCTTAAAAATCTTCCAGTTGGCACCGAGGTTGCCGGCGATGCGGAGCGGCGGGGGAGGGCGGACGCTGTCCATCTTACCGAATGGCTGATCGCTGGTCAAAGGCAGACTATCTCAAGGTAGGTCCGTCAAACTCTAACATCACGCACTGGTACCATGATGTGTTGGGTATGCTTGGTCTGAGAGGACTGCGTTTACCATAGCAGTGAGAGAGACAGACTTCCAACACTTGGAGAAATACAACTCTATTTCATTGAACTCTTAACTATTATACATACTTTAACTGTGGGTTGACACTATGCTGAGTTGACTGGAGACCTGAGGCTAACCTGACCAGACTATCATACTACCACATGGTGTATGTTCTAGTTGTTGCTCACGGGCTCTGACTGTCTCAGAGGCTGGATCCCAAGGGAACGGGAAAACTAAAGGCTCTGGCTTTATAGTGGCCATGTCCTGTCTGGTGATTGGCTGCTGTGTTCTGTGTGTTCAATGGTCATCCTGTGTGTCAATCAATGTCTGTCTGTGCACCATCATATACTTGTGTGTATATTATGACACATTCTGCTCCCACCTATTGAGTGGTAAAATGGGAGACTGCCTAAGTTCAGTTCCACACACCATATATTACAGACTCTGGTAGCTTTGGGGGAAGGAGGCCATGTGACATAACTCCCACTTCTCCACATGCGTTTTGGACAGAAGATGTATTTTCCCAAGTCTGGAATCTTGAGGTGTTGAAAAGGGGAGTCAGTGTCCCCTTTGTCCTTGCAGACATAGCCCCCCCCCCCCCCCCTCCCACCTTAGCCATGGCCTGAGCTCCATCATAAAAATGTAAAAGGCGTTGGTGCATGTCTTTGGAATTTGATTTTCTGCAGTCACATGGGGTATCAGTGCCTCTTTGAAGGTAACAAGGTCCTTGCTAGTTTGTGAAGTTAGAAATTCATCTGGTATGAGGCATGGATAGTCAAACATGTCAGGGTAAAGCCTTTGTCCATTTAAAACAAATGAAATTGTTTTATGAAGCAACCACGTTGATGTAGATGTATTTTTATTCTAGACAGGACAATTGTAATACTTCAGAGGAGGGGAAAGTATCTTTATAAAGAAAGGGGGATGTTGCATGCCTTCAAGGGACTAAGCATGACATCACGAGAAGGGAAATGTGCCATGCAATCCAGTCTTTGAGCAGTACACACTCTAATGTCAAGTTTTGTACCTATGTATGACTAATCTTTAACCCAATTAATTTTATGCTAACCACTGCGCCACCATGAGCAATCTTAATAAATGAACCCACGATGTGTTTACCCAATCCCTCATGAGCGACTGGTGCCTTGTTGTTTATGCTAAAAGTAAAGTCAAGGTGTAGCAGCATTATAATAAGATGACAATACATAGTTCAAGAATGCACTATTATTTATAAACAGGAAGCTAGCTCAATGACTGCTGAGGGGAGCTGAGGAGGCGAGTAGCTATTTCCAATCCTCGACATGCAGCCCAAGGGCACTGGAGCTGCTATCCGAGTGCTCAGAGGGGTGGGGGGGACGGGACCCCTCACTGGGAATTGGCCTGGGTAGGGGGCTGGCGCCATAGGTCAGGGTTACCTCTGAGCTGGGGGGGGGGGGGGGTGGGCAGTGAGGGCCTTGGTGTCTGCAGGGCCGACAGGCCATCCCTCAATATTGTGAATACCAATACCTGGGACCACTATAGCTGCTGCGTGTCTGTTCTACCAGACACTTACAGGACAGATCCCTGTTCGTGGTTACGCTGAAGGTCACTTTTACTGCCTTTGGCTGTGAGTAATCTCTGGCTGCATAGTTGAAAGCTATTGCTAATAAGAAATTGGCATTGTTAATTGTGAGAGCATTTCCCGGCTCTCAATTACATTCTCGAGGGCACACATACCATGTCTCAGATAAGTGTTATTGCCCAGCATTCCAATCAAACTGTGAGGCGAGGACACTTTGCCTGAACACTAGAGGCATCAGCACAATCAAACACTATAGAGCTGGGCTTCAGCACTGGTGATATCCCTGCAACCAGAGGGCAAGCGTGTGGATCAGGGGAGGGCACCTGAGCACGGTCTCCTTGATATTTCCGGCAGGGGGTCCGGAGTCTCGGGGCTCCTTCTGTGGCCGGGGTAAGTGTGCAAAGCGGGGTCCTCCAGTACAACAGGCTCAGTGGATGGCACCCTGAGAGGAAGTGTGGGTGGAGACCCGGGGGATATGTGGGTCCCAGGGCAGAAGCCCTAACTGATTGTTGATCAGTACTGCAGCGACACCCCTAGCGGTGCTGCTGGCTGATGTGTTAGGCGGGTTGGTTTGACGTTGACTGCAACTGGATGCAGGGAAGCTAGAAACAAATGTCTAACACTGGAGATGATCCAACAAAGTTTTATTTAAACTATGAACGGCTGTACATGTTCAGCTGTGGCTTGACACTCTACTAAGGGCAGCACGGTAGCATTGTGGATAGCACAATTGCTTCACAGCTCCAGGGTCCCAGGTTCGTTTCCGGCTTGGGTCACTGTCTGTGCGGAGTCTGCACATCCTCCCTATGTGTGCGTGGGTTTCCTCCGGGTGCTCCGGTTTCCTCCCACAGTCCAAAGATGTGCAGGTTAGGTGGATTGGCCATGATAAATTGCCCTTAGTGTCCAAAATTGCCCTTAGTTTTGGGCGGGGTTACTGGGTTATGGGGATAGGGTGGAGGTGTTGACCTTGGGTAGGGTGCTCTTTCCAAGAGCCGGTGCAGACTCGATGGGCCGAATAGCCTCCTTCTGCACTGTAAATTCTATGATAATCCTACTGATGACCTCTTACTGGTTCGACCAGACTTACTAGCTACCACATGGCGATAATGTCCACTGACTTGTGCACTCTGACTGTCTCCGTGTCTGGGTCCCGCAAAGAGCAGGAGTCTTAATGCCCTGTGAGCTTGATAGTGGTGGTGTCTTGTTTGGTGATTGGGTGTTCTGTGTTGTATGTTCATTGGTCATCCTATGTGTCAATCACTGCCTGCCTGCATCTCATATACATGAGTGGATATTATGACACTGGCAGCCCAGGCAGAAAGGTGCCGGAGAAGGAGCAGCGTTGCCGCAGGATGGAGGCAACACCCGTGTACAGGCAACTGCTGCATACCCTGCAGACCTAGCATACTCATCAGGCCGCGGAGGAACCCAGAGGGGGAAGTCAGTGACAGCCCAAGGTGTACAGGCATCGTTGACATTTTGAAGAGATAACAGACAGCGTGTTCCACAGGAGGTTTCGTCTCAAGGAAGTGATAATGTGGAATTTGTGCCATGTCTCTCTCCCGGTGGCCGTGAAGGTCACCACAGCCCTGAACCTTTGTTCAACAGGTTTATTCCAGGGCTCGAGCGGGGACTTGTGTGCATTTCCCAACCCAGCAGGCAGCTAGCCGTGTCTCCATGCTCGTAGAAGATCCCCCGTGTCTATCGGAGTTGGTGCACTGCGTTCCTGATGCATAGCAGGTTATAGTCCATTGGTAGCTTTATCCTCTCCACCAGAGGCTCTATGGTTAAGGCCTTGGAGTACCTTCTGTCAACCTCCGGAATGGAGTCGATCAGTTGGTGTCTAGCCGCACTGTCTTTCCTGTGAGCCATATCGGCAAGAATTTCTCCTCTAATCACAGCCTTCACCTGGGTGAATGAATGGGTTCACTGCCCCCATCTGATCCCTAAACGTTCCAAGTTATCTGACCGTGCCTATCGTTCTCCCCGTTCTGGCGTTCGGCCTGTCCATCAGTGGGTCCTACACACAGTTAAAGTCTCACCCCCCCCCCCCCCCCCCACCCCATGATCAGTCGATAGCACAATGGGCTAAACAGCTGGCTTGTAATGTAGAACAAGACTAGCAGCACGGGTTCAATTCCCGTACCAGCCTCCCCAAACAGGCGCTGGAATGTGGTGACTAGGGGCTTTTCACAGTAATTTCATTGAAGCCTACTGGTGACAATAAGCGATTATTATGTGTATCTACGTGGGGGATTTCCGCCATGGTCTTCTTTACAAATTCTGTGTCGTCTTAGTTGGGCACGTACAAGTTCACCAGGATCAACGGTGCCCCATCCAGGACACTGCTAGCCAAAACATACTGTCCCCCTTGGCTCGTAACCTCTTCGTCACAGTAAACGCCGTCCTCTTACTTATCAAAATGACTACTCCCCTAGCTCTCGTCCCATAGCAGGAATGGTAGGTCTGTCCACCCAAGCCTCCCTCACCTGCAGTCGATTCTTCTCCCTGAGGTGCATCCCTTGTGGGAAGTTTATGTCGGCTTTCATACCTTTCAGATGGGCGAAGACTCTGGATCTTTTCACTGGGTCGTGAAGTCCCCTGACGTTCCAGGTGACTATCCTGATGAGGGTTTTTTGTCATCCCCCATCTGAAGGGTCAACCCCTTCATCAACCTGACCTTGTGGATGCGCCCCAGCACTCTGGGGCTTCCCTTTGTCAGGTGGCCATCCAAAATGGCTGTGGCCACCATACTCACCATGTGGCCGGGGCCCTGTGCTCCAGGGCTTCCCTTTGTCCAGGGGTCATCCAACATGGATGCCAACTGTGTATATGTCATGTGCGTGAGCCCCTGCAATCTAGGGTTTCCATTTGGTTAGGAACTCTTCAAAGTGGCTGCTTATGGTTCCACATTTCCGGGAGTAATCTGCTGAAGGCAGTCTAGAGCTCTTCCTCATCTTGACGTATTGCTCCCCCTGTGGTTTTGTTATTCCCATATCCCTCTTGCTGTCCCCCACCCCCTTATCCTTCCTCTTCAACCAACCCTCTGCCTCTCCCCCTCTCCCCACCGCTGCTGTGTCTCCCCCTCCACTGCCAGATGCTCTCTGCCCAGTGGGAGTGCACCGTGGCCCCTTTTCACTCATGCTTCCTGGCGCTAGCTTTCCCACTAGTATTGTGGCCCCCTCCCGCGTCGACCTAACCCTCTGCTATGCCCATTCTGCTGGTGTCTCTGCTCTCTCCTCCTCACCCTCTCGTGCTCTCTGCTTCTCTCCCTCCCTCCTTCCTACGAACTGAATTCCCTGTTCATAGCGAGGCAAAGCAGTCCTGTGGAAAATTGTTTATTGTTTTCCTTTGTGCCTTCCTCACGGCTGCCTCTCTTGCTGTCTGTCCAAGTCGTTCTTACGGATTAAAATAAAGTTCCTGATTAAATGCCACTCTGCCAGGTCCGCCCTAATGTCTTGGTAGACTCTGGTTTTGTGTCCCTCCCAGTTGCAAGACTTTGTCTGTCTAGCCCAGCGAAGGATCCTTTCCCAGTCTTGCTACTTGTGCAGCTTGGCTATTACCACTCTCAGCTGCCCCCCCCTCTCCTCCCTCCCAGCCTTGGGCTTTGGTAGGGGCAACCTGTGTGCCCTCTCGATCTTATGCGGCTTGGGGAAGCTGTCCCTCCCTACTAGGTTGCCAAATATTTTGGCCATGTAGTCGGTCGGGTCCCTGCCCTCGATTCCCTCTGGTAGGCCCACTATTCGGATGTTCTGCAGCCCCAACTGATTTTCTTGGTCCTCCACCTTCCCTTTCAGACTCCCGAGGGTCGCCACCAACTTCTTGCTTTCAGCCTCCGGGCCAACGATTGGTTGGTTCTGGTCCATCGATGCCCTTTCCAGCTCCCGTATTGTGCTCCCCTGGGCTTCCAGTCTCTTTCCCATGCCATCTGCATGCCGGTTAACGCCTCACCCACCTTGACTGCCGTCTTTATCGCGGCCTTGATGTCATCCGTCATCGCTTTCAGTTCCCTGGTGAGGAATGTCTTCCATCCATCGACTAATGCGGGAGGGGGGAAACTTGCTTTCCGGACCGTCTGACTCTCTCTTTCGGGAGATTGGGCCCACAAAGCGAGGGGATTGGATGGATTTGTTTATTGTCATGTGTGCGAGGTACAGTGAAAAGGGTTTTTTCTGCTGACCCGCTTACTCACCACTTCTGTCCCTTGCCACAATTCCTGGTATCTCTGTGGCCTCTTGAGTTGCTGAGTCCTGGCATTTTCGTTGTCTATATTATTGATGGCGAGGGAATGTTTTAGCCGAATTCTGCAGGCTCAATTCGGTAAAGACAGCCTATTTTGTTGTCTTACGGAGGAGTGCCACCTTATGTGCAACTACACTGCACATCCCTATCTCTGGAAGTCTCTTCGGCAATGTTCACCTGCACCTGGGACAAATCCCTCAGTGACTGGGACATGATGTCAAAGCCCTCAGCCATGGTTGACGGTGACTGAGCCACGCCTTGGACATCACCTCTCATGACGCTGATGTTATGCTCCAGGCATTCTACTGCAGTCGCCACCCGGGCAGTGTTTGCCTCGATGCCGCACATTACAGGCGTGAATCTCACGGTTGTACCCTGCCACCTGCAACAACTCCGGGATAACCTTACCCAGAGGCTCGGCATCAGACATAGACTCAACAAACTTCCAAATGCTGACTCTCTTGGATGTTCCTGCCTCCACCTGATGTGTATCAGCAACTGTGTGGTGCTCTCCAGATAGTGCTCCAGAGCCTGTCCTCTAATGTTGCCCACCGAGGTGTGTGTCTCTGCGCTGGTGGATGGCAGGGGTAATAGCTGTGAAACATCAATGGTGGTCTCCTTGGAGCTGTCATCTGAGGTGTTCTGTTGCTGGAGGGGGGGGGGGGGGGGGCTTGGTGACCTCAATGACCTGGCCCCATCAGGTAGAGATCGTACAAGACATTAGACATGTGGGCCGAGATTCTCCGACGCCCCGTCAATCCCGCTCCCTTCGTGTTCCGAATTCTCCGCCCACCAAGATTCGGCAGGGGTGGGAATCGTGCCGCGCCAGCCGGCAGGCCCCCGCGCCGATCGGCCGGGCCCCCCGCGGCTATTCTCCGGCCCGCGATGAGCCAAAGTCCCGCCGCTGACAGGCCTCTCCCACCGGCGTGGAATAAACCACCTACCTGACCGGCGGGATTGGCGGCGCGGGCTGGCTCCGGGGTCCTGCGAGGCGATCTGACCCCGGGGGTGCCCCCACGGTGGCCTGGCCCATGATTGGGGCCCACCGATTGGCGGGCGGGCTTGTGTCATGGGGGCACTCTTTTTCTTCTGCCTTCACCATGGTCTTCACCATGACGGAAGCGGAAGAGACCCTCTCCCCTGCGCATGCGCCGGTATGACATCAGCAGCCGCTGACGCTCCTGCGGATGCACGGAATTACGCCGGCTGGCGAAGTCCTTTTGGCCCCGGCTGGCGTGGCGCCATAGGCTGCCAAAACCACTCCGCCGCGGGCCTAGCCCCTCAATGTGAGGGGACCCACCGCCCCACCGGGTAGGGTAGAATCCTGGCCGTGGTTTGTGAGAGGGAAGGATCATTTTGTCTGACATGAACAATTCACTTCAGACAGCTCATCTGGGTAAAGAGATGATGGATCCTCACCTCTGCGCCCAACCCCTCAATTTCCAGCGCCCGTTCCTCATAGTGGGTGAGGATTCTGATATCCGGAGCTCCGCCACCCTTCTGGGTCCCTTCTCGCCAGTTACGGGGCAACTAATCCTGCAGGGACAGAGAGGGGGCATTGTAGTTGGGAGGTCTATGGCATGTGTGGGCACTGCTCCTGGGTGGAGAGTTCGATCCTCCACTTCAAGATCTTATCATTTTTGATTTTGCCCCACTGCAAATGATCAAACATGAAGGCAACCGATCTTTGGTCGCTGATGAGGATAAACCTCCTACCAGCGAGGTATTGCCTCCAGTGCTGCACGGCTTCCACGATGGCTTGAGCTTCCTTTTCGACTGAGGAGTGTCGAAGTTCAGAGGTGGAGAGGGTGCATGAAAAAAACGCTACTGGCCTGCCTGCTTGGTTCAGTGTGGCGGCGAGAGCGACCTCTGATGCGTCGCTCTCCACCTGGAAGGGGACAGACTCGTTCACCGCACTCATGGTGGCTTTGGCGATGTCCGCCTTGACGCAGTTAGCGGCCTTGCGAGCATCGGCTGACAGTGGGAAAAGGGTGATTTTAAATAGTGGGCGGGCTTTGTCCGCATACTGGGGGACCCACTGGGCGTAATAGGAAAAAAATCCAAGGCACCTCTTGAGGGCCTTGGGACAGTGAGGGAGGGGGAGCTGTAGGAGGTGGCGCATACGGTCAGGGTCAGGCCCCAGGAACCCGTTTTCCACGACGTAGCCGAGGATGGCTAACCTGGTAGTGCGGAAAACACATTTCTCCTTGTGTAAGTGAGGTTAAGTTTTTGGGCGGTTTGGAGAAATCGATGGAGGTTGGCGTCATGGTCCTGCTGATCAAGGCCGCAGATGGTGACGTTGTCCAAGTACAGAAACGTGGCCCACAGCCCGTACTGGTCTACCATTCGGTCCATCGCTCGTTGGAACACCAAAACCTTGTTCGTGACGCCAAAGGGGACCCAGAGGAAATGAAAGAGTCAGCCATCTGCCTCAAACGCCGTGTAGTGGCGGTCCTCTGGGCGGATTGGGAGCTGGTGGTATGCAGACTTCAGATCCACCGTGGAGAACACACGGTAGTGCGCCATTTGATTCACTATGTCTGCAATCCGGGGAAGGGGGTACGCATCAAAGTGTGTAAACCTGTAATCAACCACCATCCGGAACTTTTCCCCGGTCTTGACGACCACCACCTGAGCTCTCCAGGGGCTATTGCTGGCTTCTATGACTCCTTCCCACAAGAGACGCCGGACCTCGGACCTAATAAATGCCCTGTCCTGCAGACTATACCTCCTGCTTCGAGTGGCTACTGGTTTGCAGTCCACGGTGAGGGTAGCGAAGTGGTGAGGGGAGTTGATTTTTAGTGTTGCGAGGCTGCATATAGTGAGCGGGGGCAGGTGCGGGGGCTCAAGATGGCGGCCCCCATGGGTCGCACGTAGCTGGCCGCGTGTGGGAGGATTGCCAAGGTGGTGGCCCCCGTGAGTCGCACGTGTTGTGTGGAGTCGGGGTCGGCAGACATGCTGTCACATTACGGGGTATGCGGGCATGAGAGTTGGTGAATCGAGTTTGTGCGTTTGAGTTCGAGTGTTTGGGCTTGGCCAGGCAGACCTTTGCGAAGTGTCCTTTTCGCCCGCAGCTGCTGCAGTTTGCGTTGCGGGCCGGGCATTGTTGCCGGGGTTGTTGGGTCTGGCCGCAAAACTAAGAGTTAGGCTCCTGGGATTGCACTGAAAATTGAGTCCTAAGAGGAGAGGAGCGCAGAGGTCTGGGAGCATACTGAGAATTGGTATACTCAGCGCACTGTATCGTTAAGGTTGCAGTAGTGCGCCCTTGGATTAGTATTGAGTGCGACCCAGAGGCAAGGGAGATTGTTGCGTTGGGAATATCGGGAACGAACAGCGTCTTACCAGATCCGGGTGGACAAAGCTCTCGGTACTCCCGGAGTCGAACAGGCAAGGTGTCTCGTATCCGTTAACCCGGACGGCCATCGTATGCGTCGAGCGGCGTAGCGAATGATGACCAAGATGGCGGACCCCATTGATCGCACGTGGTGGGCGGCGAGGGGGTGGCGTCCAAGATGGCGGCCACCATGGATCGCACGTGGTGGGCGGCGAAGGGGTGGTGTCCAAGATGGCGGCCCCCATGGATCACACGTGGCGGGCAGCGAGGAAGATGGCGCTCAAGATGGCGACCCCCATGGGTCGCACGTAGCTGGCCGCGTGTGGGAGGATTGCCAAGGTGGTGGCCCCCGTGAGTCGCACGTGTTGTGTGGAGTCGGGGTCGGCAGACATGCTGTCACATTACGGGGTATGCGGGCATGAGAGTTGGTGAATCGAGTTTGTGCGTTTGAGTTCGAGTGTTTGGGCTTGGCCAGGCAGACCTTTGCGAAGTGTCCTTTTCGCCCGCAGCTGCTGCAGTTTGCGTTGCGGGCCGGGCATTGTTGCCGGGGTTGTTGGGTCTGGCCGCAAAAATGGCAAAATAGCCCACCGTGGTGGGCGGGCAGCCGCGCGGCGCAAGCCTGGGGTAGTCTCTGGTCGGGGGCCCACAAGGGGGTCGCGTGATCGGCTGGGAACGCAGTGAGACTCTGAAAAGCGACCTCCAGCGAGGTCGTCAGTTTTACCATGTCCTCCAGGTCTTGGGCCCCTTTTTCGTGCAGGCACTGCCTCACATAGTTTGATCGTACCCCCGCAATGTAAACGTCTCAGACGGCGAGTTGCATGTCCTGAGTGGCCACTCCCGGGGTGCTGGCGGTGAGTAGTGAAGATATGTCCCGCGTAGACTTCATTCATGGCCCGCACGTAGATACGTTTGAGTGTCGCGAGGGCCTCAATCTTGGAGGTGGCTTTGTCGAGTTGGGCAGAAATGCGATGGCTCACCCAGGCGTGGAGAGGACTCAATCTCTGTTCATCCGTGATGGATAATGTCGACGACGAGGCCAGGTAGGCAGCCAATGTGAAAAAATGTATTTTGTCTCCGCGGCCTGTGGGTCGAGTTCCAGTCTGTCAGGTTTGAGGGCTTACTCCAGAGTAGTTCTCTAAGGTGATTAAATTGAGGCGACCATCAATTCACTCGGAGACTCGAGTCGAAGTAAACAGTGGGTTTAATCAGCTTACAACTTTGCCTGCCTGCGACTGGTACATTACTGAAGGCGGTCCCGCAGGTCAGCTGCTCGTATACTTCCTATAAGGGGCGGAGCCATGGGCGGAGCCCGTACATGCTCCACATCTCCCAATGTGGGTGAAGCCACACAATGGCCCATAGATGGAGCCCACAAGGTTAATGGCATGGCATAATGCAACACAGTATACTGGTGAATTACGAGTGCTTATACATTCACCACATAAATGCTTTGCAGTTTTGCCTTATTAGGAAAATAGGGCCCTGGTATTTTCACTTTTCTTTAAGACTAAACACAATTTTGAAAACTGTCTGAAATGCCATCAATAAGCCACGCATCGTTCATTATGTTGTAACATGCTTTTCATGGAGAGCCACACCGGGCTTAACGGGCCTTGCTAACGTTTATATTTAGACGATTTTTACTTCTTTTGTGCTGACTGCAATGTTTTATTATCATAAAACTATGTCACTAAACATTTGCTGCGGCATTTTAAATAGTTTACACCATCTGCTTCCCCATTTCCCCCAGATGCAAGAAGCCTTGCGAAGGTGTTTTGCGGATGTTTACTGACGGTCACTTCTCTTGGGCCTTATTTTAATTAGCAGGGACGAGATGAGGAAAAAAAAGCACAGTTGGTCAGTAATAAACCAGCAAGTCTCCTATCGCAATCACCTTCAACACAGGCAGCTATTGTTTTGCCCCCGTGCAGCTGTTGTGTTTTCAGTCTCATTCTCTCAAGCACAGCCACCTCATTGTTAATAGTAACTCGCTCTGCTCATAAATGCTAGTGCAAACGGTCTTTCATTTCCTTAAGTAATTGATGGAAACACAGTTCAATGTCTCAGCACAGCTCAAGCTGTTTACAACTGATGTTCCACACTGTTTACTGAATTTGCATAAAGCATCTTTGATCACCATCCCACTACAGTGCAAGTTATGGCTGCCAGCATTTTGGAGGAGATGGATCAGGGAAATGTTTTTTTGACTCCCTACCTGGCTTTTGCATGTAACCATAGTCATTTTCCACTGAATAAAAAATCCTGAAGGTGTCATAATATACACCAGTATATCATGGTGCAGACACACACACTGATGGACATGCAGTAGGTCAAATCAACATGCATAACACCGCAGCCAATCACCAGTTAGAGCACACTCACTACACAACCTTGCCAGGGCAATCTCTGCAAGACATGCCAGATCATCAACATGGATACCACCATTACACGTGGAAACACCACCCACCAGGTACGCGGCTCATACTCGTGCGACTCGACCAATGTAGTCTACCTCATACGCTGCAGGAAAGGATGTCCCGAAGCGCGGTACATTGGCGAGACCATGCAGACACTGCGACAACGAGTGAACCGGCATCGTGCGACAATCACCAGGCAGGAATGTTCCCTTCCAGTCGGGGAACATTTCAGCAGTCAAGGGCATTCAGCCTCTGATCTCCGGGTAAGCGTTCTCCAAGGCGGTCTTCAGGACTTGCGACAACGCAGAATCGCCGAGCAAAAACTTATAGCTAAGTTCCGCATGCATGAGTGTGGCCTCAACCGGGATCTTGGATTCATGTCGCATTACATTCACCCCCCACCATCTGGCCTGGACTTGCAAAATCCTACCAACTGTCCTGGCTTGAGACAATTCACACCTCTTTAACCTGTGATTATCCCTCTCCCTGGATCTGTAATGATTTGATTACCTGCAAAATGCTCGCATTCCAGGCATTGTCTGGCATCTTTGACTTTGTCTGTATAAATGTTTCTGGAACATACCTCTCCATTCACCTGAGGAAGGAGCTGCGCTCCGAAAGCTCGTGTTTGAAACAAACCTGTTGGACTTTAACCTCGTATTGTAAGACTTCTTACTGTGCTCACCCCAGTCCAATACCGGCATCTCCACACCACTCACTATGAAGACAGAGGGCATCAGTTTTCCTGCTCATTCGGGATGCAGCTTTTCAGAAGTACAGAGCTTACAGTTGACAGCACAGATCCTCACCATGTGCTGAGTGATTAGACTGGTTAGGATAAGCACAGGTCTTTAGTTAATGTAACATCATGTTAACCCACAGTAAGAGTATGTTCAACAGTTTATTGTTTAATAAAATAGTGTTGTACTATTTTAAGTGTTGGTGGCCTGTATGTGTTTCACGGATCCAGAGCACCCAACACATCAGAAGGTTTTACTGTTGGGACATTGCTTCTGTTTGCAGTTACATATTCATTAGTTAATTATTGCACCAGTGATACTGCTGAAGCCAAAAATACTGCCCAACCAACTATTCCTGTGTTCCTTACTGCAAAAGGTATAAAAAGGTGCCCAAGCGGTTGAATGGCCAACTACATAGACAAAGAAGATGGGATGGCTTTAATTATGCTGCAAACATATTTTTTCAACTTGAATTAAAGGAATAATATGCAGCATGATTAAGGTAAACTTTCACCTGAAAACAGCACGGTAACAAAGGTCAGATAAACTGAATAGGAAAGATGGATTCTTAATTATGAGCTTACACAAGAGACATAAAAGAGACTCGTGGGCCGTAAAGCCGGTTCCCTACAATCGTTTGCAATTAAGCAACTTCCATGTGCACTTTATTCATGCATCACACCCTGGTTGTCATGGCTTGCAATCGAACCCATTTGTCTGAACCTTGCCGGTTTTCTCGCTTCACATGGCTATGAGAATGACAGTAGTGGAGGGGGGTTTTGAATGCCTTAAAACTCTTGCAGTACAAAATTCTTTCACCCTTATTTTTGGGTGCATGGGCCACGGTCAGAGGTGCTCTCATGCTATTTGGAAACAGGATAGGTACGACATAAAATTCACGTACCCAACTAATTATCATGATTGCAAGGAGATGAAGCTCCTGTGCAGTTCTGGTCCCCATTTCAGACATCCTCTGCTGACTCCAGCGTGCCAAGTAGTTTTCTTCGAAAACCACATGATCCAGGAAGCCTTTCCTTTTTCAAGGCACTGTCCCTATAAAAGGGATATTGCAGAAATGCATGACAGGCTATTGGATAATAGCTTTTGGCCATTGAAGCCATTGATGGCCATTTGGCCATTTTGGGCCTCACGGTAGCATGGTGGTTAGCATCAATGCTTCACAGCTCCAGGGTCCCAGGTTCGATTCCCGGCTGGGTCACTGTCTGTGTGGAGTCTGCACGTCCTCCCTGTGTGTGCGTGGGTTTCCTCCGGGTGCTCCGGTTTCTTCCCACAGTCCAAAGATGTGCGGGTTAGGTGGATTGGCCATGCTAAATTGCCCGTAGTGTAAGGTTAATGGGGGGATTGTTGGGTTACGGGTATACGGGTTACGTGGGTTTAAGTAGGGTGATCATTGCTCGGCACAACATTGAGGGCTGAAGGGCCTGTTCTGTGCTGTACTGTTCTATGTTCTATCTTTACCCCGGAGGAAGGAGATAGCCTCAAGATTTAGAAACACCACCTTAGATTCACTCTGCCCAAAGGTTGAAGCCAGAAGGGAGGTCATGTTTCTGGCCAGGAGCAAGGAATCTTCCAGAGTGCTCCTATAACAGTAATGGGTACATATGGTAGGGAATGCCCAGTGTGTGTGGCACCACTGACTTGGCAGTAGTACCACAAAAGGTTTACTTGGGTGGTCAAGATGAGTAAATTCAGAAGCACATCACAGAACACCAGCCACCTCTCACACTGATCAATGCACTCATACCTCCATTACTTACCCAGCATCACATCTTCGCACTCAGGAGTCTCCCGGGAATCCTTACGCCACAGCTCGTCTGCACACACCAGCCATGCACATGTTGCTTGCTGTCTCAAAATACCTTTAACTATTCAGATATGGCAGGCATAATTCAACCACACAGTCACTGACAATCTGAGCTCCATTTTGCTGGAGTAGGTGACCTAAACAGATGAGAAAGAGGAGGATTGGGATGAATACATTCAACCAGCGCCCCAGAGGAGATGGTTCATCATCTATTGGGAAGCAGTGCCACAGAACCAGTGACATCCAGTGCAACAGAGGCCTTCCTGGATGATAGCGAATGTGTTACGCACCTTCTAAACTCACTCATCACCCTCATTGTGAAAGATTCAATTAAATGGAAACTGCCAATGGAACCCTGTCAAGCTCCTGATCTCTTTCCCACCCCCTTCTCACACTTCTAACCTCCTCATCTGCATTTGTGGTTTTCAGATAACCAAGAACTGTAAGTTGCTCAGCTCCTTCTGAAGGAGGGAAGGATCAGAGGAGGAACAGAGCTTTGAGGAACAAAAAAACGTTGATCAACCGATACCTTCAGCTGCCATTTCAGATATTGTCATGTGAGAGTAACTTTAAGAAACGGGTGTTTATAAAAGGGTGTGTATAAAAGTATCTGTAGTGAGAGTACTTGTTTGGGAAGTTATTAAGGATTACTTAGGACGGAATTCTCCGCTCCCGGGAAAAATCGGGAAGGACGTCGTGAACTCTGCCGAGTTTCACAACGGCCTCGGAGGCCGCTCCTCTCACCTTATTCACCCCCACCCGGGGGGGCTAGGAGCGGTGCTCCATTTTTCTCGGCCGCCGGGCCTTGACGCTTGCGTCAAGGCGGCACGCCGTGAATGACGCGACGGCAGCGCCTATGTCACGTCAGCCGCGCATGCGCAGGTTGGCCGGCTCCAACCCGCGCATGTGTGGCTGACATCACGACGGCTGATGGCTCAAACCCGCGCATGCGCGGTGGCCGCCTTCCCCTCCGCTGCCCCGCAAGATGTGGCGGCTTGATCTTGTGGGCGGCGGAGGGGAAAGAGTGCGTTGCTTTGAGACGCCGGCCCGACGATCGGTGGGCACCGATCACGGGCCAGTCCCCTCCCATGCACGGCCGTGGTACTCACTCCCCTCTCCGCCCCCCACAAGCTTCAAACGGGCCTTTGGCGCCCATGTTCATGATGGCAGCGACCAGCGTGAACGGCAGGCCGCTCGGCCCACCCAGGCCGGAGAATCGCCGGTCGCCGTGAAAAACAGCGAGTGCCGATTCTTCTGAGTGGGGGGTGGGAGAATCGCGGGGGGCGCCAGGGGGGCGGGAAAAGAGTCGTCCGGCCCTCCCGCGATTCTCCCACCTGGCGTGGGGAGCGGAGAATCACGTCCCTCTAATTGTATTCTTTGGGTGTTGTATTTGAATTAATGGTTGCTAAAATGTTCACTGTATGTTTTAAAAAGGTTAACTTTAGTTCATAGAATAAACATTGTTTTGCTTCAAAAAATACTTTTCTATTTCTGCTGCACCACACTTGCAGAGTAGGCCATGTGCTCCCCATACCACAATCTATTAAAAGTTGTGGGTCAGATGAATTCCATGATACACTTTGGGGTTCTCGAAACCATGGCCCATAACAAATTGGGGGCTTGAGGGGAATAAAAGTCTATCTATTGGATTGGCTTAGTGAACTTAAAGACAGTGAGGGGTGAGCATATTGTGGTTGCTTATCAGATGTGGTATTCTAGTTTAAGTAGGGAGTGTGTTGTGGACAATGGCTCTTTCAGAGGCCCAGAAGTTTTTGGGGGTGGAGACGTTCACACGCGGTACCTTATGGACAGAGACTAAAAGCAGACTGTTAGATTTGGCAAAAACATTGCAGTTAACATTACCTGACAAAATGCGAAAAAGATGAGGTAATTATGGCAGTGGCTGAGCATTTAAAAGTTGCCTGAGATACAGTTTGACTCATTGGAAATGGCAACATTTCAGTTACAAATTAAATAAATGGAACATGAGAAAGAATTAAAGCAGCTTGAATAGGAAAGCTATAGAGAGGAAAAAGGAAGAGAGAGAGAGGAAAAAGAAAGAGAAAGGGAGATACAGATCAGGGAAAACGACAGAGAGAGTTTGAACTTCAGAAAATGGCCATGAAACATGACAGTCAGTTAAAATTGGCAAATGTAAAGGGAAATATACAGTTCGATGATAATGATAAGGATAGTGCAAAAGAGCATCATAGTCGAAGGCTTGGTGGGGATCTATTTAAACATCTCCAAGGTTTGATGAGAAAGAGGTAGACGCCTTTTTCATTTCATTTGAGAAGGTAGTGAAGCAAATGAAATGGCCACAGGACATTTAAGTATTACTGATTCAAACAAAGCTGGTAGGTAGGTCTAGTGAAGTGTTTGCATCACTACCGGAGGAGGTATCTGGGAAATATGTGAAGGTGAAAAAAATCCATCTTAGTTGTATATGAACTAGTGCCTGAAGCCTACAGACAAAGGGTCAGAAATTTAAGAAAGAATTTGGTCAAACATACATGGAGTTTGAAAGGCTAAAACAGATTAATTTTGATAGGTGGATAAGGGCTTTGCAAATAGACGAAACGTATGAAGCTCTCAGAGAAATTATGCTTTTGGATGAGTTTAAAAATTCAATTCCTGATGCAGTGAGAATTCATGGAAGAACAGAGGGTTAAAACTGCGAGATTAGCAGCAGAAATGGCAGATGATTATGAATTAGTTCATAAATCAAAGTTTGGTTCCTGACATCAGTTTCAGCCTGTGAGGGATAGAAACTGGGGCATGAGAAATACTCAAGTGGCAAGGGTAAAGATGATCTGATGGGAGATAATAAGGAGAGTGTACCTCAGATTAAAAAAGAAATTCAGGAGGGTAGAAAAGAAATGAAAAGTATCAAATGTTTTCACTGTGATAAACTAGGCCATGTAAAGTCACAGTGTTGGTGGTTGAAGAAAAGCATTGGGAAGGCTGATGTGGTAAAACAGGATACGACAGTGGGGTTTGTTAAAGTGGTGAAGGAAAGCCCAAGTGAAGCGAAGGAGGTGCAAAAGATTGTACAGCCTGATCAAGAGGTGATTGATAAGAAGGTGCCAGATCTCTTCAAAAACATTTCTTGTGTGGGTAATGTCTACTCATGTGTATCAGGAGGAGCAGGTAAATAAGTCACAATTTTAAGAGACACGAGAGCTAGTCAATCTTTAATGGTAAGAGATGAGAAGTTATGTAGTCTGGGAAGAATGTTGCCAGAAAAGGTGGTAATGTGTGGAATTCAGGGTGAGAGAAGAGTGTTCTATTATATAAGGTAAGGTTGGAAAGTCCAGTGAAGAGTGGTGAAGTGGTAGTAGGAGTAATAGAAAAACTATCTTGTCCAAGAATACAGTTTATCTTGGGTAATGATACAGCTGGATCGCAGGTGGGAGTGATGCCTACTGTGGTTGATAAGCCAGTGCAAAATCAGACAACTGGAGTGATGAAGGACGAATATCCTGGGATTTTTCCGGATTGTGTAGGAACAAGGTCGCAAAGTCACAGGCTAAGACAAGCGGAGAAATCAAAGAGTGAAGATGACGTTGAAGTGCAATTATCAGAAACAATTTTTGATCAGATGGTTGAAAAAGAACAAGAACAGGTGGAGGATGAGGCAGATGTTGTTAGTTCAGGAAAATTGGTGGAGTTACAACAGAAAGACATAGAAATAAAACGGATGTATCAGAAAGCATACACGGAAGAGGAATCTGAGTGTATGTTATTACCCTAAAACTAATGTCTTGATGAGAAAATGGAGACCTTTACATATACAGACGGATGAAAAGTGGGCAGAAGTTCATCGAGTAGTATTGCCGGTAAGGTATAGAAAGGAGGTGTTGCGAGTTTTGCATGAGGTACCAGTGGGAGGTCATTTGGGAAAACGCAAGCTAAAATACAAAAACATTTTTATTGGCCTGGACTACATAAAGATGTATAAATTTTGTCAATCATGTCACACATGTCAAGTGATAGGGAAACCTCAAGCAGCAATAAAACCAGCGCCCTAATACCCGTTCCAGCATTTGAGGAACCTTTTACAAGGGTCCTAATTGATTGCGTAGGACCGCATCCCAAAACAAAATCAATATCTTTTGACTATAATGGAAGTGTCGACTAGGTTTCCAGAGGCCATTCCAGTATGCAATATTACAGCTAAAAAGATTGTGGAGGAGTTACTTCAATTCTTTACTAGATATGGACTACCCACAGAAATACAATCGGCTCAAGCATCAAATTTTACTTCGAGGTTATTCAAAGAAATTATGGATAGTTTAGGAATAAAACACTTTAAATCAACTGCGTACCATCCAGAATCGCAGGGAGTGTTAGAAAGGTGGCATCAGACATTTAAGACAATGTTGAGGGCTTATTGTCATGATTATACAGAGGATTGGGATAAAGGAATTCCATTCGTAATGTTTGCAATTAGGGATGTACCGAATGAGTCAACCACATTTAGTCCTTTTGAACTAATTTTTGGTCATGAGGTAAGAGAACCAATTAAATTGATTAAGCAAAAATTGGTGAGTGAGAAATCGGAACTTACATTATTGGATTACATGTCAAATTTTAGGGAATGATTAAATAGAGCAGGTGAATTGACGAGACAACATTTAAAAGTTGCACAAAATGTGATGAAACGGGTAGCGTATAAGAAATCCAAAGTTCGTAGTTTTGCCAGTGGAGATAGAGTTTTAGTATTGTTACCAGTGGTAGGTGAGCCTTTAAAAGCAAGGTTTTGTGGACCTTATCAGATTGAAAGGAAATTAAGTGAGGTGAATTATGTGGTAAAAACACCGGATAGAAGGAAAACTCACCGAGTGTGTCATGTGAATATGCTTACAAGGTACTTTGAAAGGGACGGAGAGAAAAAGGAGGAGGTTTTAATGATTCTAACTCAAAGTGACGAACCATATCCAGATGACTGAATTTGACAGACCTCAAATTAAATTGGAAAATGAGGATGTTCTTAAAAATCGGAATAAATTGTTCAGTTAACTTCCAGAGGAAAAATGGACTGGCCTGAAAGAGTTATTGATATCATATGGGCAAGTTTGTAGAGATAAATTGGGAAGTACTGAAATGGATATACGTGATGTAGATGTGGGAAATGCTGTTCCAATCAAACAACATCCATATAGACTTAACCATTTAAAATTGGCACAGGTTAACAAAGAGATTGAGAGTATGCTGAAAAATGGCATAATTGAAGTGGGTCGCAGCCAATGGAGCTCACTCATAGTGATAGTACCAAAGCCGGACGGTACCCAATGGGTGTGTGTGGACTATAGAAAGGTTAATAAAGTTACAAGAACGGACTCTTATCCTATTCCACGTTTGGAGGATTGCATTGCGAAGGTGGGACAATCAGCTTGTATTTGCAAACTGGATTGACTTAAAGGTTCCTGGCAGGCACCTTTATCCGAAAGGGCGAAGGAGATTTCAGCTTTTATGACTCCGGATGGTATGTACCAATTCAAAGTTATGCCATTTGGCATGAAAAACGCCCCAGCACATTTCAACGGTTAACTAACAAAGTTGTTTCAGGATTATCCAATTGTGCGGTCTACATCGACGATCTGGTAATTTTCAGCCAGACATGGACAGAACATTTGAAACATATGATGGAGTTATTCGATCGACTTCAGGAGGCGTGTTTGGTGATAAACCTCTGCACCTTTAGGGGTTGGCTCCCGCTCCGCCGACCGGCGCGAATGGCCTTTAGCACCCCGCTGACCGGCGCCACGGCTGGCCGAAAGGCCTACGCCGGTCGGGGTGAGTCTGCGCATGCGCCGGAGCATCAGCAGCAGCTGACGTCACCCCGGCGCATGCGCGGTGGAGGGGGTCTCTTCCGCCTCCGCCATGGTGGAGGCCATGGCGGCAGCGGAAGAAAAAGAGTGCCCCCACAGCACAGGCCCGCCCGCCGATCGCTGGGCCCCGATCGCGACCCAGGCCACCGTGGGGGCACCCCCAGGGGTCAGATCGCCCCACGCCCCCCCCCCCCCCCAGGACCCCGGGGCCCACTCGCGCCGCCTGCTCTCGCTGGCACCAGAGGTGGTTTAATCCACGTCGGCGGGAGAGGCCTGACAGCGGCGGGACTTCGGGCCATTGCGGGCCGGAGAATTGCCACGGAGGGCTGGCTGACCGGCGCGGGGGGGGCGCCGACCAGCGCGGCACGATTCCCGCCCCCGCCGATTCCTGGGTGGCGGAGAATTCCAGCCACGGTGGGGGCGGGAGTTACGCTAGCCTCAGACGATTCTCCGACCCTGAGGGGGGTCGGAGAATTCCGCTCTATCTCTTGATCATTTGGTGACTTCAGAATTATAAATGTTTTCAGCAGTGAATGTAAACCTGATGTGCTTCTGTTAAAATGTGTTTCTTTTGTCTTCTGGATGTTGTTTGGGAAGTTATTAAGAATTAGTTAGTGTTGTATTCTTTGTGGGTTGTATTTGAATTAATGGTTGCTAAGATGTTCACTTTATGTTTTAAAAAGGTTAACTTGAATTCATGGAATAAACATTGTTTTGCTTTAAAAAATACTTTTCCATTTCTGCTGTACTAGACCTGTAGAGTGGGCCGTGAGCTCCCCATACCACAATCTATTAAAAGTTGTGGGTCAGGTGAACTCCATGATACACTTTGGGGTTCTCTAAACCCTGGCCCATGACAATATTGCTCCATGCGTTCATGGTTCACTGACCACACATGGCGGGAAGGTGGAAGGGGGTCAAAGGAGCTTCCCTGGTGTCCAAGCAGACCTCCTGCCATCTGTTTTGATGGCACAAAGACACTTAGTATTGCAGATTGTTGAATGATGAAAGAATGGTCGGTTTTTCCAGGATGCCCGGCTTTCAAAAGTTGAATTTCTTGGGTAAGTCCTTAAACAGTTGCTATATTGAGAGAGTCGTAACCCTTGCGATTGCAGAATCACACCTTGTTGACATGGGGGGGAGGGTGGAGATGTAGTGTAAAGTGCCGTATACCTGTCGTCAATGTTACCCTGCACTATCAGGAAGCCCACTTCCCTGGAAAACCTATGCGCCGTCTTACCTTGGTCTTCCTTCAGGTCAAAGAGGATGAGCCCCCCCGCCTCCTCCTGTTGAGTATCTCTGTCACTTCCCGGATGATTTTTGGGTGATGAACTGTGACTCATTGTTTACGCCTCCATCTCCTGCCTGGAAAAAAGATCAAAAGCGTGATGATGACCTTCGCAGCCACGGATGGAGACAATATCATCCGCATTTGAGGGCCCTGATCGTCCAGAAGGACTTGCCCCAATTTTGTCACAGCCTCCTTAGTACTGAGGCACTGTTAAACTCATACTAACATTGGATGGTGCTCTCAAACTTCTCTCTCTGGTTGAGGCCTTCTAAACAGGCTTCTCCTGCCCCTCATTCCGCAACAGGTTTCACACTCGGCATGTGCTGCTAATGTTGCAGAGCAAGTGAAACTACAACTCTTGTCCTCATATGTTTACAAAGCAATGTAAGGGGGCGATTCTGATTCATGTTAGCCAACAGTGACAATGTTGACGTAGGTGGAAAATCTAGTCAGAATCGGAAAACATGTGATTCTCTCCCCAGCCGGCGGGACTGGCCGAAAACGGGCGGGCACTCGGCCCATCGCGGGCCGGAGAATCGGCGCGGGGTCGCTGCCAGCGGCCGCTGACCGGCGCGGTGTGATTCCTGCCTCCGCCAAAAAACCGGCGCCGGAGAACTCGGCAGCCGGCGTCGGGGCAACGGGACAGGATTCACGCCGCCTCCCGGCGACTCTCCGACCCAACCGGGGGCGGGGGGGTCAGAGAATCCCGCCCATGATTTCAGAACTTCCAGGCCCCTCGCCAGCGGTGCGATGAGAAATCCATGGCAGGAAGGATGGGTTGATTGTGGAATTCTTCAGGGCGTTCTGGGCCATCCTGGGAAATGATTATACAGGGATCCTGGGGGAGCGCGTCATAACTTGGGAGATGCCACTTTCGTAGTGCGGTGCTTATGGTGTTCTATGTGACTCTTGTTATCAGGATGGATTTTGTAGTGTTCACAAAGACCACAAAAGCTAAGTTCGTTGACAATGCTAACAATTATTTACACTACTTATTAAAGATTGACCACTCACTCCTATCGTAAACAATAATCTCGTAACCTACAATCTACACTCTACCAACACTAGTCTTACACTCTATCTATAACTGTACTCTGATCTCCCTCACTGCTCTTATGCTCTCCTCTCCAGTCTTCTCCCAGAGGCCTGTGAGTCAGTGCTTTATATTGTTCTGCATCTCGCTCCATCTGTGGTTACTTATGATATGACATGAACCCTTTGTATTCTGAACATTTCCCAGAATGTCACAGGGCTGTTATTAACCTTGCAGCCCATGAAAGGGGATTTCTGCCACTTCAGAACTGATGGACAGTCTCCCGCAGCATGGTTTCCAAAATTTGAAGCTGATGTGCTTCTCATGTTATGGAGACCTGCACGAGGATGCGAGAGTGCCAGGTGAGTGTAACTTGCAGCGTCCTCTGCCAGGATCAACTGGGCCAATTGTTCCATAGTCCTGGTCAAGCCATGGTGGACGGACCCCCTCCCAGAGGAGCTCAGGCCTTTTACCCAGAGCAGGGCTAACCTCCTACGTGGGAGCCCATCTTCTCCCAGCTGAGGAATCCTGGCTGGCAAATTGACAGGAGCTGGAGGCCAGAAGTCAGCACTCGCCTGCGACGCTAGACAGGGCTGCTCAGAGTTCTGCCTAACAGAAGCCGAGTGCTGTCTTACAGGCGCTGAGTTCTGGTCATAAACCAGCTGAGTGCCTCCATGTTGTGATACCAGCCTGTCATTTTGACCTCTCCCCCTGATTTTGTCACAAATATCCAGTGAATGCTTACATAGTTCTTCTGGGATAAAAGGCTGCACTGGGTTGCTGCTGAGGTTCTGAATCTCCTGCTTAGGGAGAACAATCAGGCACTGGTGTGCCTTCACACCCAGCTGGCGACCTTCCGCCTTCAAACCATGCTGTAATACCCTTACGTCAGACCCCCTCTTAGATGGTGTGCCCTGGCAACTTCTATTTCTTCTGTCAGGTGCATGGTCTGAACAATGAAGTGATGCTCCTGTTCATCGATCTGAGAGGGCTTTGACACGTCTTCCATGTGTTGCCTTTCATTTACCATGTTCCAGTCTGGAACATGATCACCTCACGCAGCAGTTCTCCCCAGTCTGGAGTAGCAGCTGTCATCAGGGAGCCGCTGATCATGAATCTGCACCTCCACCAACACCACTTCTGGTGGCTGGTGGAGCGGTGGGTTGTGGTTGCTGGAAAGGCTGGGATCGGGATCGTGCTGGGTGGTGGAAGAGTTGGCTGGATGACACCCAACGAGTCGGTAGTGAGTGTCTGGCTCACGACCAACATCATCCACAACCTCAAAATGGTCATACTCTGAACCAACAGCACTCGTGGTCTCAAGGTTGCGCAGGCATGTGATGGACTCCCGTCTGAGTGGAGCCCTGCTCAGACAGAATTTACATTGCCCCTGAACAACCCCTTAGAAGCAGGAGCCCCACAGTCTACGCCGCCTCATTGAAATACCCTCCCAGCCCTTTCGCACTGCACGGACTTGTTTCCTGTATGGGCTACTGCTGCACACACTTCACTTCCTTGCCCTTGCCTGTCGTCCAGACTGGCCTGGGTGCACCTTGTTGGCATCTTGCGGTGGAGTTCCCCAGGGGATGTCCGTCTGTGGAGGAGTCCTCCCCTTTAACATCAAGAATCTGGGGTGGAGGGTATTGCACACAGCAGTCCCATATAGCCATAGATGCATCAGTTAACAGAATCGCAAGACGCCTGCTCTTTTTGGAGACTTGTGAAGTCCATGGACCATGTTTACATAGGCTGTCTTAGTCTGTACCCCTTTTCAGTTATTTAAAAAACCTTCTGTTTGTACTTTCTCAATGTTGGACTTGCTACGTTGGAATGACGGCACCATCTCCTCGGGCAGAAGACAATGGGGCTCCTTCAGTTGACCTTTCACTCTGAGGAGGGATGACGTCACCCCTTATTTATGCTCGCGACTCTGGCGTAGCTCCAGCTCTGGGATGACCAGATCGAATGGGCACAACATCGGACTGGGGCTCAGCTGAGTCCTCGTCTCCGGCATCTCTCTGACTGCAGGTTTCCTGGAATCAAGGAAAATTGGCATTTTTCCCATGCACAATACTTTTGTTAAGAAATAAAAATGTTTCAAAACACAATTTCAATTGTTGCTCTGCTTTTTGTCCTGGGTTGCTTACAGTGATGATCTGAGTCTCCAGTATATTCAGGAGGGTTACAAACTTAACCTTACACCAATCTCATTTTCACGACATCTATGGGTGAGCACAAAGGACATATAAATGTGCAGCACTACAGTTGCCTTCGTCGTGTGGCCTGCATGAGAAGCACTTCTCCAATGGAGGTATGCTGGTGTTGTATTGCTCGAAATGATTAAAATTTGTGCATCTAGATTCCTGAGATCAACTGGAAGAGGGTGAGAAAAACAAATTGATGGAGCAAAGGAAACTCACAAACTGGTGGAGGGAAAGAGAAGGAACAATAAAAAAAGGGAGAAGTAGACACCAATCTGGTGCAGAAGAGAGAGAAAAGAACTGCAAATTAGAGTGAGGGAGAGTTCATGTTGGCCTGTGATGTGTGCTGTTGTATAATGTACTTTGTTCTAGGATTCTTGCAGCTTTGATCTTCCTCTTGAGGTCTGAGCCTCACTGTGTTTCTATAAATGAAATAAATTGTTTGTTTTATGGTATTATTTTCATAGCTTGGCTGTATATTGTAAAATGTCACACAATTATAGAAAGACATCAGTTACTAATATTGATGTTTTTGGTGAATCAGAGGAAATTGGAATGCTTCTCATTCTGATCAGTACAGTAAAAACATCACAGGAATAGATTTTAATTAAATATTACTTGTCATGATAGCTGGCTGTGCGCTTCGACTTGAGTAATAGATACCATACAATACTCAGATAAAATACTGCAAGGTGCACTCTATACTACATCTGAGGGGAGCAGCAGGTTTGAAGGTCAGATTGTACACGCTCGGAAGTTGATATTGCCAGCGTGGCAAATTAAATGATTTTGCTCTTGCAGTTAAATCCACGATAATGAGTGTTGTTCTTTCTGCCTGAGATATTAACTTAAATCCTAAAATCTTTCTATTCTTGTCTGTTCTTTGTTTGATTAATAACATGATGTAATTATCCCACAATAAAACCAAATAAATCAAATATTTTATTTGGGGCTTGGTGACGAGAAATCAACAAAAATAAATGCAATAATAAATACCCAGTGAACAAATGATTAAGCATTGCATGAAGAGTCATGTGATTCCATGTCATGTGATCAAGTGTCACACATCTCAAGGAATATTGGACTGGCAAACCTGAGTGGCAGGAGGCACCAGTTGGGAACAGTCCCCGGTATTGGGGCTGTTTTAGCACAGTGGGCTGAATAGCTGGCTTGTAATGCAGAACAATGCCAGCAGTGTGGGTTCAATTCCCATACTGGCCTCCTCAAACAGGTGCCGGAATGTGGTGACTAGAGGCTTTTTACAGTAACTTCATTGAAGCCTACTAGTGACAATAAACAATTCTTATTATTATTATTAATCATGACCCATAATTGTGTTCAAGGCTACAATTCGGGGGCTGGATGATGAGGTTGGCAGTTGGGAGGCAGTAGAGATAGGCTGTGACAGATTTCCAAGAGGGGATAATCTATGCTACCCACTGCCATAAAAATGACAGCAGGTAGAGTAAGAGTAACCGATTGTGTTTTTTTATGCCGTCACGGAGAAGGCTGGTTAATATAATTTTGGTTTCATTTCTTTTCAATTGAACTGACTTTAAAATAACATGCAGGTCAGTACAGATAAAAGGAAATTCTTCTCTGATCCCGAAAGGAAATCAAAATTAATTCAGAAAAAAATATTTAGCGGCATATCATCCAATAGCCCATCAATCGATTCTTTGCATGATATCAGCACAGAATTCATCAAACTTACCTTCAACCCATTTTCAATAAGTTTACAGTTCCTGTAAGAGTTGGAAATTCCAGAGCTTCACAACCCTTTGTGAAAAGGAGTCTCTCCTGACATCTAATTCAATACTTGTTAAAAAAAATTAGATAATGTTTCTGCATGTCCCTTAGTTTATCTAAACCTACTAATTCAAATGATCTGCCCACACAGATGCAGTCGAGATTCTTCATTTTTAAAAAATATATCGGCCGATTCGCCCTGCTGCACTCACTTAATGTAACTGGACCAAATTGTGCTGTGTGAAGGTTTTTAAACCAAGTTTTAAAACCTAGGGTCGCTGTTTCACCTATCATTTGAATGGACCAAAAGTGGACAAAGTGAGGCTGATTTTAAAATTTTTGCTGTGGGGGGGAAAATAATATATTGGTCGTGTATTGTACAGACTATCTGATCTTTGCTTTACATTTCTTTCAGCAATATTGGGTGAAAATTATTCATGCAGTTTCGAAGTCTGGTGCATAAAAGGGGTTAATGTGGGATTGCATACAGGACTGCCCTTACAGTGATGTAAGAAGATGTAACGTCAATGTAGTGTTGGCCAGAGGTGCGTTCAGGCCTAGACATGGAGAGAGCTCCTCCCTTTACTATATATATGTATATGATACAAGTATTTAATATAAACTTGTTAACATGCAGAAGACTGACAAAGATATTCTCAGCAGACACGTCCTATAACCAACAGATATGTCCTGTAACCAACACCATTACAACATGGGGGCAGCTGGGGATCAAAAACCACTCAACCTCAGAGGAATGCTGAAAACTAAGAAAATAAAAATCTTCAACAGATTCTGAATTGAAAGAAGTTCCTAACTAAAGTTCCAGAAGCTGAGAAAATTCACCACTAAAATCCCTAGACAAAAGAGTATGGAATTAGATTCATTCATTCAATTAGAAATTTGATTTGAACAAACTCCATTGCCAATCCCGATTCCTGATTCTTGAGCTCCAAAGTGTGGCCTCAAACGGAAAAGAAAAAATTATAGTTACACAACTTATTTAAATCCTTAAACAGCAAACTAACTGTAAATTTAAATGTTTTGCTACTTTCAATGTTACCTTACTGAATAAATCAAGTTGGCAAAAAGCTGACCCACACGGCCTTTGTTAAAATGTCTTCTTCCAGAATTACATCATTACCATTTTGCAGAGCCCCTGAATCCAATGAAGTGCAAGGAGATTGGAAAGAGAAAGAAAAAAAATGGTTCCGGCACGGCTATTCTGAAAGAGGCAATGATATTGAAAAGCAGGGAGGGGAAATTGTTCATGCACAGCCAAGGGCAACCGGGGGGCATGGTAGCACAGTGGTTAACACAGTTGTTTCACAGCTCCAGGGTCCCAGGTTCAATTCCCCGGCTTGGGTCACTGTCAGTGTGGAGTTTGCACCTCTCCCCGTGTCTGCGGGAGCATCCTCCATGTGCTCCGGTTTCCTCCCACAGTCCAAAGGTGTGCAGGTTAGGTGGATTGGCCATGCTAACTTCCTCTTAGTGTCCAAAAAGGTTGAGTGGGGTTACGGGGATAGGGTAGAGGTATGGGCTTATGTTGGGTGCTCTTTCCAAGGGCCAGTGCAGACTCAATTGGCCGAATAGCCTCCTTCTGCACTGTAAATACAATGATTCCATGATTCTATGAATATTTAAAACAGTAACTGTAGGAGAAATATCAAATCACCATGGATCAAAAATCCAATTCACCCGGGTCACTCTAGACCAACACAAGGGGCAAATTCAACAGGACTTCTGGCATCTTTGAGACATGCTGGGGGATTCTCCATCAGCAGGATCCTCTGCTTTGCTGGAAGTGTGCCCGGGCCCGCGGGTTTCCCAACAACATGGGGTGGCAACAATAGGAAAGCCCATTGGCCGGCTGCGGGAATAGAGAATCCTGTTGCCAGCGGAGGCGCACCACACTGGAAAACGGGGCTGGTGTTTTATTCTTGGTTTGATGATCTTCATGATCATATTGTCCTCATACAAGGCAATGATGAATCCGTAATCATTCTTGAAGGATTATTAATAGCCTTTAATGAACTTTTAATATTCAACCAATGGAAGTTCAGAGCTTCGAAAGAGATATAGCATATACACAGCAAGGCAAAGGCAAAAAACAGCATCAGAACAAAGCACATGAGGGTGCTAGAGAGACTGGGAAATATCAGGAAGCAGCAGGGATATATCTTTGTGGGAATCCCAGGGTATAAGTCCCAAATTATTAATTTTTCAAAGGCTTAAACATATTACCAGAATTGTACCAGTAGCTGGTATTGAATGACGATGAAAAAGCCCTGCAGCAGGCAGATCACACTCAATCAGAAATGCTATCCGAGAATGTTCATCACAAAGCTAAGTTGGAAGAACTCAAGGGTGCTTGTTGGGTAAGATCACACTTGAGAGCTGACCTGTGAGGATGCAATGGGCTGAACTCCAGAGCAAAAACGGTGAGATGATCCGACGGCAGAATTCGAAGTGACATGCGACAGCGGAGGCAGATGATTGAGTAACAATCAGATGGGCATTTATTCCCTCTTTTAACTCTTTCAGAAACGTTAGTTTTGTAGTAGCTAATGTTTAAAGTCGAGGAAGGTCCCTTGCGTAACCAGTGATAAAAATTTAAGGGAAAAACTTAAAGAACAGTTCAAGGGTGTGGCAGGAGAACAGAGCACTGTGGAATGATCCTCCTGCAATATGTGGGAAATGTCGCCGGTGATCACGCGTGCAGGAAGTATGTCCAGCTGCAAATCTTGAATGACCAAATTGTGCGACTGGAGCTGCGGATGGATTCGCTATGGAGCTGAGGACATCGTGGCTCGCACATTTAGCGAGCTGATCATACCACAAGCAATTGCTGCACAGGAAAAAGGGGTTGTGTGACCACCAGGAAAAATAGTAGGTATAGGTAGGCCGGGTAGGAGTGCGCTGTGGTCATCCCTCTCTCAAATAGATATACCATGTTGGACACTGTTGGAAGGGTGGCCTCTCGGCGAAAGCAGCAACAACCATGTTTTTGGCACCATGGTTGGCTCTGCACAGCAGGGGAGGAAAAGATTGGAAGAGTGTTAGTGACAGGGAATTTGATTGTAAGTGGAGCCGGCGGGCTATGTTGCCTTCCTGGTGCAAGGGTCAGGGATGTCCCAGTGCAGCTTCAGGGCATTCTGAAGGGGCAGGATGAGCAGCAGGTGGCTGCGGTACACGTTGGCATCAATGACATGGGTTGAAAAGCGGTTGAGGTCCTGCAACAGGAATTTAGAGAGTTAGGTAGTAAATTAAAGAGCAGGACTTCTGAGGTTAGAATTTCTGGATTTCTTCCGGTGCCATGTGCTACTGAGTATAAGAATAGGAAGATAGATCAAATGAATGTTTGGCTAAAGGAATGGTGTAGGAGGGAGAGTTTTGGATCATTGGAACAGTTTCTGGGGTAGGTGGAAGCGAGCTGGACAGGTTGCACCTGAACCGGAATGAGTCCAATATCCTTGCTGGGAGGTTTGCTTATGCTATTGGTGAGGCTTTAAACTAATTTAGCAGGGGATGGGACCCTGAATAGATGTGGAGTTGCAAGTGAGTTTCAATCAAATATAGAAGGAAAACTAGGTCAGTTCAGCAAACAGAGAAGCCAAGAGTATGATAAGGCACATGGGTGGATTGGAAGGCTAAATTGCATCTATTTTAATTCAAGAAGCCTGTCTTATAAGGCAGATGAATGCAGAGTAGTGATTAGCATGTGGAAATATGATATTGTTGGAAAAGCTGAGATATGGTTGAAAGAAGGGCAGGACTGGAAATTCAACATAACATTCCAGGGTACAGAAGTTTCAGGGGTGATGGGGGGATGTAAGAGAGGAGGGGACATTGCATTATTGATAACAGACCATCACTGAAGTCATGAGGAAGGACGTCTCAGAAGGTTCTTCAAATTATGGAGTTATATGGATGGAACTTTGACATAAAAGAGCGACGATCACATTAGGATTACATTACATGCCTCCCAACAGTCGGAGGGAGATAGAGGAGCAATGTGTCGGAAAATTACAGAGATATGAGAGGAATAGGGTAATAGTAGAAGGGGACTTCAACTTTGCCAATATTAACTGGAATCACCTTATTGTGTAAGGACTAGACAGGGTGGAGTTTTCAAAGTGTATCCATAGAACTTTTTATGCCAGTATGTACATAACCCTACTAAGGATTGGACAATGCTAGTTCGTGGGTGAGTATTTTGGGGATAGTGACCATAATTCTGTATGTTTCAAAATCATTATGGAAAAGGATAAAGATAGTCCACATATTTGAATATGGGGAAGACTATTTTCAATATCATCAGACTGCATCTGTCAAATGTTGTCTGAGCTCGGCTACTTGCATGTAAATCTACGTTTGGAAGTGGGAGTCTTTTAAAAGTGAAATAGTGAGAGTTCAGGGCCAAAGTTTTCCTCTAAGAGTGAAATGCAAAAGTGGCAAGTTCAGGGAACCCTGGATGTCAAAGGATATTGAGGGTTTGATGAAGAAAAAAGTAAGGAAGTGTATGGTAGGTGTAGAGCACTGAAAATGGGAGTGGCTCTTCAGGAGTATAAGAGTATGTAGGGGGGTTGCTTAAAAAATAAACTCGGAGGGCAAAGAGGGGCCACAAAATATCATAGGCAGATAGGATTAAGAAAAACCCCAAAGCATGTTATAATTATACTAAGAGCTGGCGGATGACCAGGATTAATTGCACTAACCTCATCAATATATTTAGATATGTCCCCATTAGGGACCAAAGGAACAATCTGTGGGTGGAGCCAGAAGACATGGGTGAGGTCTTAACTTAATATTTTGCATTTATATTTACTAACAAGAAAGACATGAAATCTGGAGATATCAGTTGGGACAGTGAAGATCTTGAGCACTTTAAGATTAATAAGATGTTATAGCGGACATAAACATGCATACATCCCCAAGACCTAATGATATGTATTGGGGACAAGTGAGGAGATTGCTGGGGCTACAATAGACATATTTAAATCTTCGCTGGCCATAAATGAAGTGCCAGATGACTTGAGAATAGATAATGTGGTGCCTTTATTCAAGAAGGATAGCAGGTATAAGCTAGCAAATTACAGGCCAGTTAGTCTAACATGAGTGGTGGAGGAATTAGGAAAAATTCTGAAGCACAGGATTAATCAACACTTGAAAAGGCCAGAATTGATCAGGGATAGTCAGAATGGATTTGATGGTGAGAGATCCTATTTAATTGAGTTTTTTGAAAACAAAAAGATTATGAAGAAGACATATGGAATTCTTTGCTTCATGAGCTGAGGCATAGAATATGGGAGTAGGGAGGTCTGTGTACAACTTTATCAAATTTTGGTTTGGTCACAGGTGGAATATAGTGTGCCGTTCTGATGGTCACACCATCGAAGGATGTGATTCCATTGAGGGGGAGGGATGCAAAGGATATTCACCAGGCTGCTGCCTGTGGTGGAACATTTCAACTATGAGGAAGACTGGGTATGCTTGGTTTTCTTTTCCCAGAGTAGAGGAGGCTGAGGGGGATTAATTGGATATGAGAGGCATAGATAGGACAGATTATAAGAATTTTTTCTCCATGGCAGAGGTGTCTAATACCGGAGGGCATAGGTTTAAGGTGAGGTGTCAATGGTTTTGAAGGGACCTGAGGTAACATATTTTCACCCAGAGGGTTTTGGAATATATGGAATGTGCTGCCTGAGAGGATGGAGGAGGCAGGTACTCTTGCAACAATTATGAAGCATCTGAACGAGCACTTAAATCGCCAAGGAAAAGTAGATCAAGTGCTTGTAAATGGAATTAGTGTAGATTGGTATTTGATGGTCGGCATAGACATGGTGGGCCTGTTTCTGTGCTGTACAACTCTGACTCTACTGTTCACTATTCCAGGAGGAAGCTGAGGGGTACAAGGTGGAGACTGGTGCTGAAAGAAGCAGTTGCAAATTAGGAAGGAACCTTGGACAAAATTTATATTCCCAAAGAGGTATGCAAATAGATTAAGATTAAGGACATAGAATGGAAAGCGAACACAGAAGTTCTCACTAAATAGCATGAGGTTTCTCCAAAACAAGTCAAAGAAATGCAATTGCAGAATGCGATCTTGACAGGTATTACAGAGGAATTTTACACTACCGAGGAAAAACTGATCAGTGGAGAAAATACAACATGGAGAAGCAGTTATTGTATGTCATCCATACCCAGCTATTCTCTCTTCCAAGCAAGGATGCCTGCATCGTGACAGGATTGTGAATATTCAGACTCAAATTTCACCTAATAAGAATAATCTTTTTATTGTTAGAAGTAGACTTACATTAATACTGCAATGAAGTTACTGTGAAAAGCCCCTAATCACCACATTCCAGCGCCTGTTTGGGTACACAGAGGGAGAATTTAGAATTTGCAGCTGGTACAGGAATTGAACCCGCGCTGCTGGCCTTATTCTGCATCACAAACCAGCTGTCTAGCCCATTGAGCAAACCAGCCATGTATGAGGCTTTGATCTCTCTTCTCTCTTTGCAGAGATTGTTTGTCCATTATTTTTCCAGGTGTTGGCTAATCTACAATGGTTAGACCAACCTACCACCCACGAGATTAACTTAATATCTCCAGTGGAAGTGGTACCAGTGAATGCTCAACAGTCAGAGAAACTTGTCCCTCCAACTTTGGTTTATACCAATGTGCACACAATGCAACTTCCAGCCATGCTGCAATCACAAGGAATGCTGGAATCTGGTAGTCTCTTACCATCGACAACCAAACAGAGGGTCATGTGATGTGACTGCGGGAGTGCCTGTGTTTTTTGCGAGCTCCAGTTTTGCTCATCTTTTATTCTGTCTTTTCATCCTTCAGCCATTTGTCTTTTTGATCCTTTCTTGGTGTACATAGTTGGGGTACATGGTTGGTACTATGTCTCAAGAACTCTTGGCCGATATTTCTGCATGCTGCAGATGAGATAGAAGGTTTGAATCTTCACTTGTTTGTGGTGGCTGGAAGGAGTTGGGCTGGGGCCCTGTCTTTCGTGTCATACTTGGTTTCGAGCAGGCTCCCCCCCGTGCATCGACGGATGGATGGTGGCCATCAATGAATACACGGTTTTTGCTCAGAGGCCTACCCTAGAGGTGCAGGTTGTCAGGCCCAGGTCCAAGAGTTGCAGGGTAGTTTTTTTATGGAGACTCACAAGGAGATTCTCACAGGGGAGAGAGCACTGCCTCTGGTGGGAGCCCGCTGGAATTTGATGGAGCACATTTAATCCTGTCTTTGTGGACTGGGGTCGATTTGGCCTTCCAACCACTGATCCAGTGTGTCCTGTTCTGGGTGTTTGTCATGAGAGGTTGGGGGTGGCCAACCCAGGATCTTAGTTTAATGTGTTCATGTCGTTGAATTTGGGATCTGTGCACAGTTTACATTGAATTTGGGATCTGTGCACAGTTTACATTGAATTTGGGATCTGTGCACAGTTTACATTGAATTTGGGACCTGTGCACAGTTTACATTGAATTTGGGATCTGTGCACAGTTTACATTGAATTTGGGACCTGTGCACAGTTTACATTGAATTTGGGATCTGTGCAGTTTACATTGAATTTGGGACCTATGCACAGTTTACATTGAATTTGGGATCTGTGCACAGTTTACATTGAATTTGGAATTTGTGCACAGTTTACATTGAATTTGGGACCTGTGCACAGTTTACATTGAATTTGGGATCTGTGCACAGTCTACATTGAATTTGAGACCTGTGCACAGTTTACATTGAATTTGGGATCTGTGCACAGTTTACATTGAATTTGGGATCTGTGCACAGTGTGAATTGAATTTGGGATATGTGCACAGTTTACATTGAATTTGGAATTTGTGCACAGTTTACATTGAATTTGGGATCTGTGCACAGTTTACATTGAATTTGGGATCTGTGCACAGTTTACATTGAATTTGGGATCTGTGCACAGTTTACATTGAATTTGGGATCTGTGCACAGTTTATATTCTATATGTATAAAAGGCAGGTGAGCAGAGGCAGGCTGGTAAGGGGGATCGAGGGTACAGGATGGAAGAGTTAGTTTGTTCTCGCTATGATCGAAGAAGGTCCCCCCCCCCAGTTAGAGCTAACCAGTTTCGTTGGGAGGGGGGGGGTTCTCCTCCCTCCTTTTAATTTTGTTGCTTAGCATCCATCCTTTAATCCTTTTGGGCGCAGGCGAACTGCCAGTTACCCTGGTGAGGACTGGGTTTGCCTGACTCTTCACTCGGGTCAAGTTGGTCTTTTCTCCTGATATGGGTCTCCCTCCTTGTTTGTTTTACCTGCTGGCTGGAGTCTGGTCACTCAGGTCTTTATTTCTTGTCGTTATTCTCTATGCAGACCCTGAGCTTGAGGTCTGAGCTTGACTTGGACGTGTGGCAATCAGTCTTCTCCTTGTAGTATTGTAGTCATATAATGATTGTCTGCTCTGCCCTGGGCCATGATGGGGGTTAGTTTACATTCTCGGATATTATTATTGTGTAATTCCCCCTTAGCACTGGGGCTCTCGTAGGTTTTTTCTCTCCTCATTTTTTTTTATGTGACGGGTACGATACGAATTGTCTGGTTTGGTGCAGATGGGTTTTGTCTATGACAGGAACATGTTTAGGATGTTTGTAATGACTCCTTCTGTTTGCTGTACTAGTTTTACATTGATACCGATTGTTTTTTCTCTTTTTTCTTGTTTTATTGCGATGCTTGTAAAAATTAGAAAATTCGATAAAAATATATTTGAAAAACAACAGAGATTAGCACACCAATAAACATACCTCTCGACAAAAACATGCCCTTCCTCAACCAGCGAGGGCTATGTGACGGCCCTCACAGAGAAAGAGGTACATAAGAATTAAGAACCGGGTAGGTAATTTCGCCTCTCAAGCCTGCTCCACCATTCAATACGGCGGATCTCATCTTTGCCTCTTCTCCTCTTCTCCTTCCTCCCCGCTCCCCATAACCGTTCATCTCACTACTCATGAAAAACCTATTTCTCTCCACAAATTTGTTCAGTGTTCTGGTGTCACTGCACTCTTGGCATGAGAAGTCCAGAGATTCACGACCCTTTGAGTGAAGTGATTTCTCCTCATTTCTGTTTGAAATCTGCCACCCCTCAGCCTAAAACTATAGGGTGGGATTCTCCGTCCTGCCAGCCCTGTTTTGGGGTGCAGCACGCCCCCACCGGCAGCGGGATCGTCTGTTCCGGCAGCCGGCCAGTGGGGTTTCCCATAGTGGCCACCACACCGTCGGGAAGCCCGTAAGCATGGGTGGGCTGCCAGTGAAGCGGAGGATCCCGCCGACGGAGAATCCCGCAGATGGCCTCTCATTCTAGATGTCCAACAAGAGGAAACATCCACTCTGCATCAACACTGAACTTCCCTTTCGCAACTTCTATACTCAATTAGGGGTGCAATCCACCGGCTGCGTTGCGCTCTCGCTCGATCGCGGTGCGGCCGGAGAATCCCGGGGAAGGCTTCCATGGGTTTTCCGACAGCATTCACCCATCCACGCAGGATCCACCCAAGCATGGCCAATCCACTTAGTCTGCGCATCTTTGGACTGTGGGAGGAAACCAGAGCACCCAGAGGAAACCCACGCAGACAAAAGGAGAAAGTGCAAACTCCACACAGTCACCCAAGGAAGGAATTTAACCTGGGTCACTGGTGCCGTGAGGCAACAGTGCTAACCACTGGGTCACCATAATGCTCATTTCTTCTGGATATTATAAAAACACAGATTATATAATAGGCCCTGTGTAGTTTAAAAAAAAATATTCAGACTCCTGCAGGATCCTTCTGTTTAAACTTGGTTTCTCCTGTATATTCCCTTTATTTTCTGTTGTTTTGTTTTTTATAATTTTTGTTACTTGGGCAATTACTGGAGCCTCGGGAAGATGTGCTGCTTGGATTGACATCAATGATGACACATTTTGATGGACTTGACTGGCAGCCAACAAGCTAATTTAAATTCCTGGGTCATTAACTAACACTTGATGCTGATCGTTCTGGAATGATCCTTGCTTTGTGAGATGGTGTGTTTGCTTTCAGTTTCATTTTGCACTCGGAGTTCACAAAGCTCTTTTTGGATCCCTCTCTGAGGGTAAATCTCTCTCAAATATTCCAACCAGACGAACCTCGTTCACAATCTAATTAGTGGTTTCAACACTCAGCCTCCTGGGAAGATAGCCAACTCTCTCTCTCTCTCTCTCTCTCTCTCTTCCATTTTAATCCCTATCATTTTACCCCTTTCCCCTGTGTGTGTTGTCTCGTGTGTGTTTGGGTAGAGGGTGGAATGATAACATGGAGGGAGTAATAGATTAGCTGGCCAGTAATCATCGCATGTCTAATTTCTATTGTTGTTGCAAATAAACAGCATTTTTCACTGACAAATCTAGTGCCTGGAGGTCATTGGAGCAGTCAAGGGTCAAATATCTCAGAAACTATATATGAATTATTGCTTAATTAACTTGTGTTGGGACTCAGGGGCTGGAACTGAGCACTAGCCCAGGGTGTCGAAAAATGCTCCTAAGATAGCTATCAAAGAAGATTTTACTGTTACTCCAACAGCTATCCACTACCTTTTTCTCTACTGACCCTTTGGTTAGGTGAAAGCAATTTTCATTTCCCTTCGTTGAGCTCGGTATCTATTCCCAACCTCTTGAGAGTTATGTTCTTGGAGTCTGGGAAAGCACTTTTGCTGAAGTGTAATTTGAACTAGCAGTTAGGCACTTTGGTTTTCATCACCATGTGCCCTTCTTCTGACTCATGGACATGTATAACGTCCGTGTGCATCAGGTTAGTTTTGAAGATGTTCCATTTTGTTTCTGCATTGGTAATTAGCCCTCCTCGTAGGGTGTCCAATCTAACTTATTTAAGCCCACTGCTAATTCTTTTTGCAAATTTAGCCTTATTAAAATCTGGAAGTAGCATTAAATTCTTTGCAACTTTGGACAGATCAAATTAAATCTTTTTATATTGTGATCGGTCACCAAATAATTTGGTTACATGGAGCTTTTTAATGGAGACTATTAATTATTGGAATTATCACCCTTTCTTGCCCTTGGGATATCTTCATCTCCAGTCCATCTTGTCCGACTGCTTTGGAGAAAGGTGGAGGGTAATTTTGATGTTGCATAATAGTGTCAATGAATGATACTGATCAGAGGCTCATTATAAATGTACTCCTGATTTTAATTCCATTACTGGCTGCTTAAGGTTTTATTGGAAAGTTAACATTAGCACTGCAGTTAAAGGGGAACAAATCATTTCAATAATACCCCATCTCGGATTGTTTTGCTTATTACCTCTCCCTTCCCTTTGATCTGATTTAATTACAACATGTCTGTTCATGTTTCTTCTTTTCAGTCCTCCGGAAGATTGTAGACAGAAATATTCTGTTCTCTTCACAGATGCTGACTGATTTGCTCTGTGCTTCCAGCTTTTAAATGTGGTTGCTTCACATTTTGCATTTTTCTTCTCTATTTGTATAGGGTTTGCTAAAGCTAGAATTAAGGAGTCATGAAAGGTGAAGTAATGATTAATTTTAACTATTTACTTGTATATAGAGTCATGACGAATGGAACATTGTTTTGATTGCTGGAGATTCCCTGGAGAGTAGATCATTTTAGAGGATTTGTAATTAGTCCGAATTCAGGTAGTGATGGAACATCTTAGTGGTATATAGATAATATGATGAGGTCGAGTCAGATCTGTCTGTAGTTTTCAGATGTAGGGTTGAGCAGAAGAGTCTGACAAGACAGGCGGATTTTCAGGTTGTTCCTGAAAAGGGTCTAGTTCACTCAGATAAGAAAATAACCTGTTTTGTTTACTTTATTTATAAGGGGCATTTTGACTGTATTGTGTCGCTTAATTGGAATTAGTGGCAAGTGTACAGTTTTTCTTTTTATTTTAAAAACTGTTTGACTGAATTGTACAGCAATATTTGGTAATGTGGGTCATTCTGTGTTTAAATTAAAGTTTGTTTCAACATAAAATATTCCTATTGGTCAGAATCATTACTGCTGGGGTGAAGTATCTTTTCCTCACAGTTTCAAAACATGAAGCATTATTTGGATTTTCTCACCCGGTATCCTAACAAAAGTTGTTCTTCTCTGGTATCCTAGCAGCAAGCATAGACACACACGCGCACATGCACCCAAGCTCAAACGTAAATGTACATAGCTACACACGCACACTTCTACACTCACAACACACACACATACATATTCTCTCTCCACACACCCCTGAGGGTGATTTGTTGGCTTCTCACCTTCACCTTGAATTGTGGCCTTACACTTTGAAGTAGTTTTCTCTGTCTCGGCGTAAATTGCACTCAGTTGAAAGTGGAAAATATTTTTTTCAAAAACAAAGGAGCATGGCCACCTAAGAGAACACATGGGCACTTGTAAAATCTCAACTCATCTCCTCAACAGATAATGTAGTTCATACATGAACAGGATGAACAAACTCATATGAAATTAATTACCCATTCGACGTTGAAATGAAAATCACTTGTGGTCACAAGTAGGCTTCAAATGAAGTTACTGTGAAAAGCTGCTAGTCCCCACATTCCAGCGCCTGTTTGGGGAGGCTGGTACGGAATTGAACCGTGCTGCTGGCCTGCCTTGATCTGCTTTAAAAGCCAGTTCTTTAGCCCTGTGCTGAGCTCCGGTTCAGCATTGCACTGTGCAAAACCAAAGAAGTTACTTCATCAGATTAAAAATACATACATGCAAACCTTTTATTCCTAAATTATGAATTATTTTCACACTTTCTCAGACTAATTATCCTTTGTATGTTTTCTCAAATACCCACTAAGTTGGTATAGCTGGAAGGTGAATTTACAAATCGTGAAGTAACAGCTAATATTCATTGCATTCAGATTTGGTTTGGACAAAAGTATGGCCTTAGCTACTTATGAAGTTCCATTTTTGTGAACTTTAATGTTCCCTGTTAGATGTATTGTGCTGCACCTTCTAGGTAAACAGAGACATGCACACTCTGTTCCTGGCTGAGATTGAGGTGAAGGAAATGCTCCCAGGTAAACCTGGGTGGTTAAGGCACCTTCAGAGAATCCTTCTCCCTGTCCCCATTTCTCTCTCTCTCCTCCTGTGTTGAACCTGCTGAATCACCCTGACATGAAATGAAATGAAATGAAAATCGCTTATTATCACAAGTAGGCTTCAAATGAAGTTACTGTGAAAATCTCCTTGTCGCCACATTCCAGCGCCTGTTCGGGGATGCTGGTACGCGAATTGAACCGTGCTGCTGGCCTGCCTTGGTCTGCTTTAAAAGCCACCTATTTAGCCCTGTGCTAAACCAGCCACAAGCTTCACCCACAGAACTGGGATGGTCATTGAAATCTGTCATCTTTTGTAACTAGGTGATGTGACTGCCATAGTTAGATAGCTGAAGTCACGATGATTGCTGAAGTTCTGTGGTAGCAGTCAGAATTTGGTGAAAGGTTGGCAGCATTCAGAAGAGACAATGACCAGGATTTTTGGCTCCTGGTCGTGTCAGGCTGGTGCCGAAAATGTCTTTAGGACAGCCAAATCGCATTTCACATTGACGCAAATGTGATTGTCCCCTCTCCCCATCATTGGCATTCAATGTTGGGAACATAATCTGAATAAATTAGCATATCATTATTCGGCCTCAATGCCTGAATCACCTCCCCTTCAGAAAAACCATGTCGACATGAGGGCAGAATGATGTAAAACCTGACTGGTCTTCCAAGGCATGTTCCTGGCGGGCAGACCTCTAGGGCAGCTCATGTGAGTGCATCAGGGGCAGTGCCAGGGTGCAGTGCCCTTGGCCAGTGCTGTGGGGTGAGGTGAGTTCTAGGGTAAACCCCTTAGCCCTGGGGCGGCCTTTCAGAATGCTTGTGTGACATAATGATTGAATAGCCAATGCATGTTATGGGATGCTGGTGTGAGAGCTTGAAGCAGCACCTCTTGAGAATGAGATGACTGAGTCGTGTTTGGCAAAGAACTTTGGTTGGTGTGCGAAGGCAAGTGGTGAATGGAACAGTGTCCATGGCATTTGAAGATACATTGGGCTGGAATTTCCCACCCCGCTGCGGCATCATAAGTGCACATCTAAATGGTTCTTAAATGTCATGAGGGTCTCTGTCCCCACCACCCTTTCAGGCAGTGCTACATGCCCACCATCCTATAAGTGAAAAGGTTGTTCCTCACATTCCCTCTCAACCTCCTGCCCCTTACCTTAAATCTATGCTCTCTGGTCATTGATTCCTTTACCAAGGGGAAACGTTTCTTCTTGTCTACTCCATCTATGCCCCTCATAATTTTATACATCCTAATAATTTCTCCCCCTGTCTCCACTGCTCCAAGGAAAACAACCCAATTCTATCCAATTGCAATGTAAGCCTACTTGTGACAATAAAGATTGTTATTATTATTATTGTTAGAGTGGCAGCTGGAAAGTGTGTGGGAGCAGGTGAATTCACAGAGTCAGCATAGGGAGTGAATGTCGAGTTCCTTAGTCGGGTCCCATGAGATACCAGGCTGCCTGGGCAGAGTGAGGGACTCTGACAAGGGGTGGTTTCCAGTCTCATGAGATCTGAAGGCCTTCACACAGGGGGCGAAATTCTCCGACTCCACGCAGGGTCGGAGAATCGGCCGGCAGCGGCGTTAATCCCGCTCCCGCAGGGTTTTTTATTCTCCGACCGGCCAAAAACCGGCGTTGTGCAAATCCCGCCGGCAGCCTCTGAAAACAGCTGGCGCCGGCGGGATTTCATTATATTTTTCTTTCAAAAATCTCCGGCCCGGATGGGCCGAAGTCCCGCCGACGTGGCCACGGGTCACGACGGTCTGCGGAGAATTTCGCCCAGGGAGAGGACACATTTTCCGATTCACGCCGTATTTTGCGTCCAGGTCGCCATTCTTGCAGACGTCTAACACGGGCTGAAAATCATCTCCTTCGTGCTCGCTTCTAGGCCTTACTCCATTTTTCACTAACAATGTTTGAAGATTTGAGTATCTGGGGCGGGATTCTGTGATCCTGAGGCTAAGTGTTGACGCCGTTGGAAACGCCATCGCGTTTCTCGACGTCGTCGATACGGCCTCAGGATCAGCAATTCTGGCCCCTAAAGGGGGCCAGCACGGCTCTGGAGCAGTTCACGCTGCTCCAGCTGCTGATCCCGGTGTCAACTGGTCACCGCGGGATCCGCGCATGCGCAATGGCACCGGTGCCAATACGCACATGCACAGTGGCTTCTGTCAACGCGCCGGCCCCGACGCAACATGGCGCAGGACTACAGGGACTGGCGCGGTAGAAAGGAGGCCTCCAGCCAGAGAGGTTGGCCCAGCCGATCGGTACGCCCCAATCACAGGCCAGGCCACATTGGAGGCCCCGTCGGGGTTGGACACCCCCTTTCCACAACACAGGCCGCCCCCTGACCCTTCCACGCCAAGTTCCCGCCAGCTGAGGGCAGGTGGGGACGGCGCCGGCGGGACTCGGCATTTTTTGATGGCCGCCCGGCCCATCCGCAGTCGAGAATCGGCGGGCCCCCCGACCGGCGCCGCGGCAACCACATCGGCACCAATGGCGGCGCTTCTCCGCTCCCCGGAGAATCGTGTGCCGGCGTCGGGGCGGCATGGCGCGATTCGTGCCGGTTGCAGGGATTCTCCGGCCCGGTCCAGCACTGAGAGAATCCCGCCCCAGTTTTCTAACATATTGGGCTGGATTCTCCGCAGCCCCGCTTTTGGCGTGTGGGCGGAGAATCCACTTTCACACCGAAATCGGGCCCGGCGCCAGTCCAGCGATTCTCCGGGATCCCAAAATCGGCGTGATCGCAGAGTACGTCACGCAGCTGGGGGCCCATTGACAGAGGAATGCCCAGCGATCCTCCGCTCCCAACCGGCTGAGATCCCGACCACGGGGAACTAACCACCTATTGCCAGTTGGGGTGCTGGCGTGGCGGCTGCGGACTCAGTCCACGGCCGCCTTGATGGGAGGCGCGGGGGGATTGGACAAGGGGGGGCTTTACAGGCAGCCGGGGGTTAGATCTACGCGGGTAGATGCTCGGACTCGCGGCTGATCGGGGGGGGGGGTGTCATTTTTCTGTCTGGCTCCGCAGTCCGAGTCCGCCACCGTGCGTATGTGCGGACTCTAAACCGGAAATGCAGGGGCCCGTATCTGCAGTTAAAGCTACGAGATTTACTTCGGGTCCTGCCAGCCCCCTACAGTGCATTGAATTACTTGATCTTTTTAACAGGAATCTCTGGAGTAAAACTCCAGTGTTTTTATGCCGGCGTTGGGACATAGTCCCATTTTGGGAGAATCCAGCCCATTATCTTCTGTGATTCTGCTGTAAATCAGTGCACTAGACATTTTGTATTAGATATTGGCACAATTCAGTGTTTGACTTGACACAGAGCAGATGGTTCATTTACTAACAGTGTTAGTGAGAGTTGAAATGGAGATCGCTGTAGTGCAGTGAGTGGGTGTAACAATGAATGGTGCTGGACGGCAGCACACAACTCCCAAGATTCACAATTGTACAGAGACGCTAGTTGTCCAGAATTATTTTCCGCAGACCTGAGCAACTCTTGGGTCTAAATTTTTTGCACGTCGAACGTGCGTACTTGCCAGGCCTGGAAACAGGCGCGAAACGTACTGCCAGCCGCAAGCAGTTCTGGAGCACGATATAATGCTAGCTGGCCAGTTATTAGGCAGCCAGTGTGAAAGGCCTGCTGGGAAAGGCTCAGCCCTGCCGAGGAGGGTGGGAAGAAGAAGGACAGGGAGAAAAGTTAGAACGTAGGCTGAAGTTTCTAGTGTGCTCCCACAGGGGACAGGCACTGTGGAGCAGCTGAAGATATGCAAAGAATAATTTGCGATGGATAAAATGCAGCAATGAGTGTCTTAAGCGAGACATAGAAACATAAACCTAATTCCCCGGACACATTTGTTAATTTTAATCTGGATCCAGGTTACAGCTGAAATAGAACATAGAACAGTACAGCACAGAACAGGCCCTTCGGCCCTCGATGTTGTGCCGAGCAATGATCACCCTACTTAAACCCACGTAACCCGTATACCCGTAACCCAACAATCCCCCCATTAACCTTACACTACGGGCAATTTAGCATGGCCAATCCACCTAACCCGCACATCTTTGGACTGTGGGAGGAAACCGGAGCACCCGGAGGAAACCCACGCACACACGGGGAGGACGTGCAGACTCCACACAGACAGTGACCCAGCCGGGAATCGAACCTGGGACCCTGGAGCTGTGAAGCATTGATGCTAACCACCATGCTACCGTGAGGCCCCTAATGTGAAGGCCAACTGACCTACTGGACCGACCGCCAATTGTAAAAGCAGATGGATAATGGGTTAAATTGTGTACTTGACTCTTGGCAGGCATGCTGCTAATGCATGCACGTGTCCGCCAAAGAAATGTGCGATGAAGTCGGGACGCACACCCATTGGGCGAGATTCTCCGCAAGTGCGGAGAATCGTAAAGGCTGCCGTGGGACAGACCGTGACCCACAGCAGCCTTCACGCCCACTTCGGGGACTGATTCTCCCCCCCCCGGGCGGGGCTACGAGCGCGGCCCTGTTCGTAACGGCGGCGCGGCCTTGACGACGGCCGTCAAGGCCGCACGTCAAGCATCATGCCGGCTGACACGGCTGATGACTACGGCCGCGCATGTGCAGTTGGCGTCTTTTCCCTCAGCCGCCACGCAAGACGTGGCGGCTTGATCTTGCGGGGCGGCGGAGGAAAAGGAGTGCGTCCGTTACGGACACACGGTCCGCGATCGGTGGGCACCGATCGCGGGCCTATGCCCCCCTTGGCACGGCCGTGGTACTGCTGTGCCAACCGGGCCCCCAGATGCCCCAAACGGGCATCTGGCACCCGTTTCACAACGGCAGCAAGCAGGTGTGTTTGCTGCCGCGTTGAAACGGGCGTGAAGGCCCGGCCGCTCGGCCCATCGGCCTCGGAGAATCGCCGCTCGCCGCTTTTACGGGTCGGGCATGGGTCGGGCGTGGGGGGGGGGGGAGAATAGCGGGAGGGCATGAAAAATGTTAGGAGGCCCTCCCGCTATTCTCCCACTCGGCATGGGGGGCGGAGAATCGCGCCCAATGTCTTTTCAGGCATTTCTGGGCCTGGCATGAGCCCGCCTGACCAATGTAATATTCTGGCCATGGATTTGCCACTTGACCAGTTACATTTTAGTGCAGCATTTGAGGGGAGTGGAAACATAGGCCGCGATTCTCTGCAACCACAATGGGTGGGAGAATAGCAGGAGGTCCACTCCCGCACCTCCCACTATTCTCCCATCCTCCCCAAAATGGCGTGTCCGATTTTCCGACACGCCGCTCAGAGAAACGCGGGCCGCCGTTTTTCACGGCGGCCCGCGATTCTCCGTCCCAGATGGGCCGAGCGGCCTGCCGTTCCCAACCTATTCAAGATGGCGGCAACCACACCTGGTCGCTGCCGTCGTGAACATGGCGCGCCAGGTAAGTGTGGGGCCTAGGGGGGGGTGGATCGGGGATCGAGCACCACGACCGTGCTCGGGAGGGGACTGACCCGCGATCGGTGCCCACCGATCGTCGGGCCGGCGTCTCAAGGGGATGCACTCTTTCCCCTCCGCCGCCCCGCAAGGTCAAGCCGCCACGTCTTGCGGGGCGGCTGAGGGGAAAGACGGCAACCACGCATGCGCGGGTTTGAGCTGTCCAACCCGCGCATGCGTGGCTGACGTCATTAGGCACCGCCACGGCGTCATTCTTGGCGCGCCGGGCCTTGAAGCCAGGTACAAGGCCCGGCCGCCAAGTTTCCCGGTACGGCCCGCCTATCCCCCGGGTAGGGGAGAATAGGGGGCCGGGAGAGGCTTCCGACGCCGTCGTGAACCTCTCCAGATTTCACGACGGCGTTGGGCCTTGCGGAGACTTCCGCCCATAGGCTTTGGAGCATTTGCATAAATACAGCAATTTCAATTACTGCTTTATAATGTTTGATCATTTTATGTTTCAAGGAAATATTTATATCTGCAGTGGTGTGAATTCTCCACCTCACCAACTGCGTGGTGCCTCGGCGGCGCACTGTCACCAGCAGCGGCATTCTTTGTTCCCGCCGCTGATCTCCCATTGTGGCCACAAATGCCATCGGGAAACAAATGGGCAGGTGTGTGCTGCTGGCGGAATGGATAATCCCACTGGTGGAGAATTCATTGTTTTTCGCTTCACACGCTTGTGATTCGGCATTCTAACATCCACAAAATTCCCAAATACAGAAATAGCCTGGTCTTAAACATTCTGGACTGGGGAGGCTGCGGTGCACAAGAAAATGCAGCTATATTGCACTGGAACATTTAGTATTGCCAGAATCATATTTTAATTATTTTGAAGAAAATAAAGTCCAATATTCATTGACATCGTGTTTTAAGGAATATCAATAAGGATGCAAATCAGTAACTCTGGCAATGCCAGTAGAAGAAAAATATAAACTAAGTGTCAATTTGAGCCAGCTGTGACTGACTTAGTGCTTGCACGTTGCTAAGCAGCAGAAACGCTGCAGTGGTATTGATGTTCGTGGGTTCCCTTTACTGAGACAACACACTTCGATGGAGATTTCAACAATGACAGCCCTGCTCCTGGTTGAAGCAGCCAACATTCGCATCAAAAGCACTGTCATTACAATAAAATACAATAATTCAGAGGCTGTGGGACAAAAAAATTAAACTGCACCATTGCATGGAAGATGGTGAATTGGGACCCAATGACTTGCTGACTCTCTGTGCTAAATTAAGCAAGGTGCCAGATTCCCCCTCCCCCCCCCCCTCCCCCCCACCACACACCCCCAACCACCACCACCTCCACCAGGGATGAAACCCGGTTTTGGAGACAGACGGTGGGGGTGGGAGGAGGAGGTACTCTCTGATGATTCCAGGAGGTCCTTTCTGTCAGTCCCTGACTGTCACAGTCCATGCAGGGAGACCTGTTGGGTCAGCTACTTGGTGTGGACCTCCCGTGCTGCCAGCTGAATTCCAATGGTGGTGGCTTGGTGCCCTTGAGTGGGCACCAATTGTCCACTTAAGGGCCTGAATTGGCTCACTGTCGGGCACTTATAATTGCGGCGGGAACAGGGACGCGTGTGAAGACAGCGGGCAGACCGGCCGCTGGATTTATCGAGCTCCCGGCCTTCAAACCCATCAGTGAGGGAGCATTAAATCCAGCCCTATGTATCTGCCAATCTTTCACACCACCTTTCTGAACCGGTTAAGTACATTACCTCATTTGAATGATCATGTCTACACCTCTGTAATGGTTCAACTTTAAAGGAAATAATCGAGGTACGATTTGAGGATTGACTACTATATATTAACCCTGAAAGTACAAGACTATTCACTTCACCATCACTGACTTTTCTAGATTTTTGACAGTAATTACCAGAGGACAAAAAAAGTGTTTGATTGATGTTAACCATTAGGTTTTCTCCCCCCATAACATCGTGCTGCTACAAATCCCCCAAAAAATCTATTGAGAAAAGTCGCTAAAACTCTCAGACAATCAGAGCTGCCATCAATGCTAACAAGTAACAGTGAGCTGCTGCATTAATCATTCAGCTAGCGGCTGCTGAGCACTCAGGGCGTCTTCATGAAACAACAATGACAACTTGCTTCTCTCTGGCTCCGTTAAAATAACAAGGCATCCCAAGGATTTTGCAGGATAATTAGCCTTTCCATATTTGGTGTGAGTAAAGTATGGAGCTACCAGGATAGATGTGGCCAATCATTCAGCCAAAGAAGTAGGTTTTAAGGAGCACATTAAAAGAGGAGAGAGGCTGCGATGCGTAGGGCTGCAAATTTCAGGGCTTAGAGTCCTGGCAGCTGAAAGTATATTCTCCAATAATGGAGTAATTAAAATCAGGGATATGTCAGAGGTTTGAGTTGGATAAAGGCTGACATCTCAGAGGGTTGTGGAGTTACAGGCGTTTAAAGGCAATGGAAGAATTTGAAAACCAGAATGCGAAATTAAAGATGTTGGCCTGCCAGACTAAATCCCAGTGGTAATCAACGAACACTGGGGTGGTGGATAAACAAACGTGATGCAGGGTATGAGGTTTATGGTGGGCGTGTGGTGATCCACTGTGTGCACCTGTATTAGGGATGTAAGGTAGGACCTGCACTACAGGTTCACCGGTAGGCCCTGCCGGTTAGCTCCGCCCACAAGGAACCGTATAAATATGCATGACCTCCTCCTGATCAGCCATTTTGACAGCTGCAGCAGGAGGCCACGCATCTGACTGTAATAAAGCCACAATTGTACCAATCTGAGTCTTTCATGCAATTGATCGTGCATCAGGGCGGAAGAGGAAGAGGTGGGCATGGGAGTAAAGTGTGAGCTAAAGAAAAAGCACAAGCGTGAGTTGCAGCAGCGGCTGAGCTGAGCAAGTATAAAATCGGGCGATCTTCAAAAATAGATGGTCTTCCTTATGGCAAGGTCTTGTGGCTGGAAGCTCACCTCTTGGTTAAAGGTGACACCAAGTTTATAAATGGTTTTATTCAGCTGCAGACTGTTGCAGAGAGAGTGAAGGAGTCAGTTGCTAGGGAATGGAGTTTGTGGTAGGGTGTGAAGTCAGTGATTTGAATTTTCCCAAAAAATGGCAACGTGTAATTTTTGTTGATAAAATTGGTGCAGTTCCAGCCACCCAGGTGGCACGAACGGGGCCTCAATTTTCAGGCACTTTGAAAAAAATGTTTTCCTCATGTGAAAAATGCCGTATCTGTGGCATGAAGGGTGTGACTTGTCCACCCTGGAGGTGCTGCTTTTAAAAGGCTCCATAATAATTACCTTCATTCAGCCAGGAGGATAGCAGCAAGGAAACCAACTCCATGGTTTACGGAGCGGGGCCTTCAGCCGTTTTCTGGATGTCATGCAGAAGAGACAGGCTACAATATACCAATATATATTGGACTGGTAAGAAGCCATTCAGCAAGGTGACGAATCCCGACTGAAACACGGTGGCAGAACTGGCCAGTGTCAGCCGCCTGACCAAGAGGACAGATGTGCTAAAGAAAGATGAATGACCTACTAGATCAGCAAGGGTAAGTGCTCCCGGTCTCTCCTCCGCATCCCGGAAAGTACCCAGAATTCCACATTCCGCCAACCCTCAGGACCCCAGCACCTGACCTCTAACCAGCATCCTCAAACGTTCCCCAGCACTCCTCATCACAACCACTCCCAGCTTAGGCACAGTGTGCACACATGGCCTGGTGCCTTTGACCCACCAGGTGTTCAGCTCACTTAACCCCCATTTGTGTTCCTGTGGGAGAAGATCGCCCAAACTGCTGCAAGTGAGAGAAAACAGGCGGTGGGATGCCAGAGCTGAGGATCCTGGCTCCGTATGAGGAGAGAGCCATAGAACTTCCAGGGGAGGAACAGGAGCGAGCCTGCGCCAAGAGCGAAACTGGCATGCGACAGAAAAGCGAGCAGCTACTGTACCTTCATCCAGATGAGCAGTCTCAGGTGAGTTTGTTGTAATCCAAACTCTTGACCAGGCCATGTGCTAAGAACATGTCTCTTGCCTTGCATACACATAAACTGAAGAGCCTGGCCCTGATAACAGCAGCATCGCACTGCCCACCCTTGACACTGCCTCAGAGAAGACCTCAGAGGAGGACACGGATGAAGCATCATAAATATCCCTGTACCATCCACCATCACAGAGACACACACCTCAGTATGCAAACTTAGCAGACAAGTATCAGGGTCACTTTCTGGTGAACACCGCACAGCCTCTATGCCCCTGTTGTGAAAGCAGGAGCATTCAGGGACAGATAGTCAGAGATCCGCTGGAGCCCAGGACACAGCCTTGCACCACACACACTCTGTGCCTCTGGACACATGCATCCCTTAGCTGCTGGAGATGAAAAGGCAGAGATGTCAATCCAAGGAGATGCTGTCAGTGATGCTTCTGCGACTGCAAGGCCGAATGGAGGAGTCCCAACGCCTACTGTAACAGGAAATGAAAAAATGAAAATGAAAATCACTTATTGTCACAAGTAGGCTTCAAATGAAGTTACTGTGACAAGCCCCTAGTCACCACATTGTGGCGCCTGTTGTTGGAGGCTGGTACGGGAATTGAACCGTGCTTCCAGCCTGCCTTGGTCTGCTTTAAAAGCCAGCTCTTTGTTTAGCCCTGTGCTAAACCAGCCCCGCTGATGTTGATGCCGATGCTTGGCACCCCAGCCTCTCTCGCACTTTGAAAGTTTATCTGCAGTGGGAAGCTGAACTTGCTGCCGAAACCCGTTCATGACAGATCGGGGCGCCATTTTGCAAGGGTCCCCTATATCCCCCACCCATGGACAATGCCACCCCCTGCAGACATGGGAATGACCCCCCTACCACCTGTTCAGGATCTCCCCTTTACCCCCTTCAACATTCTATGAAGTCTCTTCATACCCCCTTTTCCAGGCGTGGCCCGCCACTCTGGCACCAACCCTTGAAAGTGTCAACCTGGCACTTCCAGCCTGGCACCTGGGCAGTCCTGGTACCCTTGTAGTGTCAGCTTGGCACCATGGCAGTGTCAAGTACCTGGGTGCCGGAGTACTGCCCTGCCCTGACCCCGACCACCAGTAGGGTTCCAATGGCCTTTGAGACCTTGAGTGACCATCTCGCCTGGTCTGCATTTGTGAAGATCAATACTAATCTGCGCCCGGTTGAGGCCTCGCAGATGCGGCCGGGGAATATCGGGAGCTGAGATAATGCGTCCTCAAGTAGTCCGTATTTAAATGAGCTGCGGGTTGGGTGACTCGTGTGCGGTTTTGCGACTGGCGTGAAGTCAGATTCGGCCTCTACTGCAATGCACCTGGCACATCGAGATCGGCGCCGGGCACAACATAGTGGAAAAATCACGCCCTCTGTGTCATCCTCACCATTTGCCTTCTTACCTATTTTTGTGTCATCTGCAAACTTGGCAATAGTTCATTTACTTCCCTTGCCCAAGACATCAACATATATTATAAATAATTGTGGCCCCAGAATCCCTGTAGCACTCCACTAGTTACAGTTAGCCATCATGAAAAAGCTCCTCTTGTCCCAACTCTTTTACCAGTTAGCCTGCATCTGACCAACTGTGATGCCGATTTCCGTAGCCCTCTCGGCCTGCTGGGCCTGATCCATTGCAAAATGAATGAAGTCCTTGTCCCTTGCATAGAGTGATGTGTGATGTTATGGATGCATTTATGAGTGGACACCTGCGAAATGGCACACAGGTCACCCGTGCCTCCCTAGAATGACTCGGTCACATAAAAGCTGAGGGCTGCCATGACCTTCACAGTCCCAGGGAGAGGGTGTCCTCTGCATCCACGTGGTGCCAAGTTGGAAAGAATGTGGCAAAGGCACAGTACAAAGTCCCTGGGAAGGCGGTGTCTCCTCCAGCATATGCCGTGCGTCAGAGCCATGAAGGACATTCGGGTCCAGTATGCCCTCGGTTTCCTTCTGCGCCTTTGTGCTCCCAGTTTGGCTGGCGTGACCTGAGCCTGCCCTGTAGCCCCCTGGCCTCATGCTGCTGCGTGTTTCCTGGTGCCGCTGCACGTTTTTGCTGGGGTCTGTGCTCCTCCAGTGCAGAGATGAAGCGAATAGCCAGCTCCACTGGCTCTATACCAAAGTCACTCGGTTAGCTGCGAAGGATGAAACAGGGACAGTCAGTTTAGTGTCGTTTCCGCTGAACAAAAGCACCCCACCTCACACATTTACCTCTCGGACCTGGAAAAAGCTTGTCCCACAACTTACCCGATGCCTAACGCTCACTCACTCCACAGGTGCCCTCCAAACTCTATTATATGACTGGCCCTGGCATATTCCCTTAGCCAATCGGAAACGCTTTATCCTCCTCTCTGATTCTCCCCTCCTTTTTTCTCAATATTTGACAGGAGATTACAATGGTCACCCATCCCTCATGGCAGGGTTTGCTGTACAGTGATGTCCACATTGAGGACTAATGGAACCTTAATGCCAGGTGCTGGGATCCAGCGCATAAGCAAACACAGTCCCTCCTGGTCCCGTGTACCGAAGCATTTTTCCTTGAACCATGAGTTTTCAGACCATTCCTTGACTTTGAGACTGTGAGCAGCTAACATTGTTAAAAGTTAACCCTTGATGGCCAATTAGTTTGACAAATATGTGTCTCAGGAATATTAATTAGAGGGCGCAATTACTTTCTGCTTCAGCAAAGCTAATTGGCACCCTTCTTACTCAGGCTGCATAATTCCAAGACCTCATTACTGTCAGGATTCAAATTGATGCAAATCGGGTTCGCACCATTCCCTGACTTGAACCTGATCGCGTCATCGGGAAGGGCCTAAGAACATCGCTTTCTGAAATATCGCCCGTGTAAACCCCGTTTCTGGCCTCTCGTGATATTTTGCGGATATCATGGGATTTGAGCCCACGGCTATCCAACTCAGAAAATCTACCCAATGATTTTGTATTTCCACATATTTAGTCGGATACAATTTCATCTTATCCAATATTGGAAACTTCTGCTTACCTACTAGCTGACTAATCATTATGAGACAATGGAAGAATCGAGAGAAGTGATGATAAGTTAAAATTGAATGTTGTCCAATGTGCACATGTGGAACTGACACGTTTTTGGATGATGTCACTGAAGGGCAGCATGTAGGTGGGAAGTAGGAGGGGAGTCAAGGCTTGGGGAACTCCTGAGGTTATAATGTAGATGTGGCAAGAGAAGCTCATGCAGACTTTCTTCTGGCGACGGTGACATGATAATCATGGAACCAACAGGTTTAGTCCCACACAGCTGGATGGCAGAGAAAAATGGTGTGGGCAGCAATGTCAAAGGCTACAGACAGGTCAAGAAGTCAATAATACTCAGAATAAAAGTGGAAACTTTAATCGCATGCAGCTTCCTTCAGGCTGAGGTGATGTCAGGAGCTGATGTCTGTCCAGGAGGCTAAGCTGGGTTGAGCTGTTAAGCCCCTTCAATAAATTAATCTGGTATTTATCACATGTTACAGTATCTTGATGCCAACTGGGCAAAAATTAGGTCAAACATACGCATTGCATGTTTCATTCAGTTTCTCTGAGTCTACAAGCGACAACTTGAAGATAGTGAAGAACAATTAACTATGGTTTTGTTTTTCACAACTTTGATGTGGAGGCAGCAGGAACGGGATTAGGTTGCCTAATTCTACAGCAATGGCAGAGGCAAGGCAAATCCCGCACTCCCACTTTCCTTTTCCCATTGACTTGTTCCCCCATCACGATTTATCTCTGGCTAGTTTAGCGTACTGGCTGACCAGCTTTGATTGGTGACAACAGCTCGCCACTACAATGGAGATGTGGTTGGCGACCCAATTTAGTGTGAGAGCGTGCAGTTTAAGTGTCGAGGCATACATCACTGGAACTATGCCTGTCAGGCCAGGCCTCTGATCTGCACACTATCCATCCCTTTGTACCACTAGGCCTAGTTCATTCTCATAGAGATTGTAATGTTCTTTGTTGCAACTGCAAAGAAAAAGAATGGAAGATGGCACATGTCGAGGTTGTATGACACAATGCAAGGGGTTTATTTACAAAGTGCTGCTCAAACAGGGTACAATATTGAATGCCACAAAAGCCTGTGAAATGCTCTGATGACGACATTGCATAACACATTGAAATTACACCAGCAATCGTGTTACTCTGACACGCAACATATATGAACAAATATATCCATTCATCTGAATGAGTATCTGCATGGAAGTACGTCACCAGTGGCCACCCATAGAATGAAAATATCGTGATAATCTAAGTGCTATACTTCTATTTGAGAATTGTATCAATTAGAACAGTCAGGAAAACAATAAAATGAAATGGTTTCAACTGTTAACCACTTCCTAAAACTTGATGACTTAAGTGAACAGAAATAAATAACTATACCTGAAAGCTGAAATAGAATTGCAGCAGAATTTTCTCCTTCATTTCAGATTTCAGCATCCGCAGTAATTTGCTTTTATATAGAATTGCAGGATTAATCTGAAACCTATGATGATAAAACATCTGCCTTGGACTGGAGACAGTTCCCCTTTTCTTCTTACTTAGGTTCACCCAAATTGAGCACCGAAACCTTAGGCAGGGATTTCCCAGCCCAGTTGTGGAGGGACCCGTTGCAGGAGATCTGATGACGCAGTCGAAAGTCTTCCTGTGGGACCCGCTGATCTGGGCAGAGGGCAGGTCGGAAAACCCAACCTTAAGTTTTATTTCATTCTGTCCCTCCATTTGAACAATAACTCAATATTATCGTGTCACAGATGATGCTCATTAAATTAAATTATCAAGATCTCATGTTCATCTGTTTTTCTCCCCCCGTGATTCTTCTGCAACCAAGAAAACTAGAAACATTTCTTAAATGTCTTTCACAGCCTGGCAGGCTATCACCTCTTATGTTTCTGTTAGGTAACATCTTTTCATCGAATTAATAAGCTCCTTAGTACAGCTTTCCTTGCTGTTCCAGATGGCATTAATCTTTCAAGAACAGAACTGAGCAGCGGGATATGTGTTGATTTTGGCCATGCACAAATATAATAGAGGAACTTTGAACCCTTCATCAACAGCAATAATTTTGTGATCTTCAATTACCGCTGAGCATTCAATATGAATTTTAAAAATTTTAAATCTGGAATTAGGTCTAATAATGACCGTGAAAGCATTACCGTTTGTCCTAAAAACCCATTTGGTTCACGAATGTCTTTCATGGAAGGAAGTCTGCTGTTCTTACCCGGTCTGGCCTACACTTGACTCCAGACCCATACAGCGATGCGGTTGACTCTTAACTCCTCCTCCCAAAACCCCCCCTCCCCTGAAATGGTCCAGCAAGCCACTCGGTTCAAGGGCAATTAAGGATGGGCAACAAATTCTGGCTCTGCCAGCGCGCCCACATCCCAAGAACGAATAAAAAAAACATATCCCCCCCCTGTCTCAGCCTCCTCTGCTCCTACATTGTCTCCTGCACCACACTTTCAAAAGTTGTTATTTAAGATATTTACTGTGATACTAAAGCAGTCAGTCAAAACATAAATGTTGCATTCTTACTTAAGGACTGTGCCCCATGATGTACGAGACAATAATTTTCTTTCAGATAGTGTCATCTACATACTCAAAATCATTATCAATACATCTCAAGGCAAAATTTACAGTTCACCATTGTCACTCATCCGTAATATATGAGGGGTCATTTAACCCTTTTCAGTGGGTATGCTGAGTTTCTGAGACATTCAAAATAATATACATGGGGAACCACAATATTGTTTTTCTTAAGGCAACACAATGTTTTCTAGATAATTACAAGTGGGAGGAACACTATTTTAGGTTTCAGTTATTAAAGGGAAAAACCTATTCCGTTGACCCCAGGTGACTTGGGAAGAGGACACCTGCATAGCTAAACTGAAAAATTGTGCATATCATCAGCGCAATCTTTTGTGAGATGCACACAATGAATTTCAACCTTAATAATTTAACAAGTATAAACATTATTAATTAAGCTTAAATAATGGAGATTCAAAACAAAGGTGCTTTTCTGTTGGGATAGCCAATAGGCCCAGAAAAAACAAGCTCAATACATTACCAAATGATCAGAAAAATCAGCAAAAATCGTGAGTGTTGTAAGCAGCTTCTATTCTGCTTTCATAAATAATCTTACCTTCACAATTCTCTGGCTCTCAGGGGCTCCCTGCTCAGTAGTAATTGAAAGTAATCACAGAATTCTCCTTGCTGTTGATGATGGGTTCAAAAGTTTATCTATTATCATTGTGCACATCCTTAATATCAAGATCAACACATATCCCGCTGCTCAGTTCTGTTCTTGAAAGATTAATGCCATCTGGAACATCCAGGAAAACTGTACCAAGGAGCTTATTAATTAGGTTAAAAGATGTCACCTAACAGAAACATAAGAGGTGATAGCCTGCCAGGCTGTGAAATGCATTTATGAAATGTTTCTAGTTTTCTTGGTTGCAGGAGAAAGATGGGGGAAAGAAAAGATGAACACGAGATCTTGATGATATAATTTAATGAGTATCATCTGTTCAAATGGAGAAACAGAATGAGATAAAACTTAAGGTGGTATTTTCCAGCCCTGCTCATTGCCCACATCAGCGGGTCCCACAGGAAGACTTTTGACTGGGTTATCTGATCTCCTGCAACAGGTCCCTCCACAACTGGGCTGGGAAATCCCAGCCTAAAGTTTCAGTGCTCAATTTGGGAGAAGCTGAGTAAGAAGAAGAGAGAAACTGTCTCCAGTCCAAGGCAGATGTTTTATCGTCATAGATTACAGCTAAGTATTGAAATTCTATTTCAGCTTTCAGGTATAGTTATCTCTTTCTGTTTAGTTAAGTCATCAGGTTTTACTAAGCGGTTAACAGTCGAAACCATTTCATTTTATTGCTTTCCTGACAGTTTTAATGGATAAAATTCTCAATTAGAAGTATAGCACTTAGATTATCACGCTATTTTCATTCTATGGGTTGCCACTGGTGACATACTTTCATGCAGATACTCATTCAGATGAATGGATACAAGGATATATTTGTTTATATATGTTGTGTATCAGAGTAACACAATTGCTGGTGTAATGTTAATGTATTATGTAATATCGTCATCAGAGCGTTTCACAGGCTTTTGTGGCATTCAACATTGTACCCTGTTGAGCAGCACCTTGTAAATAAACCCCTTGCATTGTGTCATGTGAGAGTGCCTTTAAGAAATGGGTGTTTATAAATGGGTGTGTATATAAATATCTGTAGTGACAGTACCTTTAGGAAATGGGTGTTTACTACTGCAGTGATGTCAGAGAGTGGGCGGAGTTGGGCTGTCTGTCACCTTTTTACTTTTCTTTAGGCTGTTTGCTGCAGGGTGTGTTTTAGTTTCGTTTTCAGTGTTGGAGCTGAAGCCAGACCAAGCAGGTGTACTGCTGTTCTCTCTGCCATCAAACGACTATCTCTTGATCATTTGGTGAATTCAGAATTATAAATGTTTTCAGTAGTGACTTTAACCTGATCTGCTTCTGTTAAATGTTTTATTTTTAAGTCGTATGGATGTTAAAAGGAAGGCTTAAAGGATTACTTAGTGTTGTAGTCTTTGGGGGCTGTAATTGAATTAATGGTTGCTAAGATGTTCACTGTATGTTTTGAAAAGGTTAACTTGAGTTCATAGAATAAACATTTTTTTGCTTTAAAAAATAATTTTCATTTTCTGCTGTGCCACACCTGTAGAGTGGGCCGTGTGCTCCCCATACCACAATCTATTAAAAGCTGTGGGTCAGGTGAACTCCATGATACACTTTGGGGTTCTCTAAACCCTGGCCCATAAAAATTGTGTCATACAACTTTGACATGTGCCATCTTCCATTCTTTTTTTTTGCAGTTGCAACAAAGAGCATAACAATCTCTATGAGAATGAACAAGGCTTACTGGTGCAAAGGGATGGATAGTGTGCAGATCAGAGGCCTGGCCTGACAGGCAAAGTTTCAGCGATTTGTACATAGTCACTTGAACTGCACCCTCTTACTCTAAATTAGGTCTGCAAACACATCTCCATTGTAGTGCGAGCTGTCGTCATAATACAAAACTGGTCAGTCGGTACGCTAAAATAGCCAGAGATAAATCGTGAGTGGGAAACTAGTCAATGGGAAAAGGAAAGTGGGAGTGCGGGATTTACCCTGCAGTGGCTTCTGGCATTGCTGCGAAATTGGCTCATTTAATCCCATTCATCCTTCCTCCACACCAGATTAATGAAAAACTAAAACTTAATTATTTTTCATTATCTTCAAGTTGTCTCTTGTAAACTCAAAGAAACCGAATAAAACATGCAATGCGTATGTTCTACCTAGCTTTTGTTCAGTTGGCATCAAGATGCTGTAACATGTGATAAAGCCCAGATTAATTTATTGAAGGGGCTTAACAGTTTAACCCAGCTCAGTTTCCTGAACAGACATCGGATCCTCATATCACCTGAGCCTGAAAGAATCTGCATGTGATTAGTTTCCACTTTTATTCTGAGTATTCTTGATTTCTTGACCCTTTCTGTAGCCTATGGCACTGCTGACCACATCATTTTCCTCCAAACATTCTCCTCCGCCGTCCAGCTGTGTGAGACTAAACTCGCTGGTTCCATGATTATCATGTAATCATAGCCAGAAAAAGCCTGTGTTAAATTCTCTTGCCACACCTACATTATAACCTCAGGAGTTCTGCAAGGATCGAGCCTTGACTCCCCTCCTACTTCCCATCTACATGCTGCCCTTCAGCGACATCATCCAAAAACATGTCAGGTTCCACATGTACACGTTGGACAACATTCAATTTTACCTTGACACCGCCTCTCTCCATTGTTGCCTAACGATCAGACAGCTTGTAGGTAAACAGACATTGCCAATATTGGATGAGATGAGGAAGTACAAAATCATTGGGCGTGATTTCCAGGGCCAGATAGCCATGGGCTCAAATCCCGCAATGTCCGCTAAATATCGCGAGAGGCCGAAAGCAGGATTAACGTCGGCGATATTTCAGATAGTGATGTTTCCAGGCCCTCCCCGATGACACAATCAGGTTCACATCAAGGAAGGGAGTGAACCCGATTTACATCAATTTGAATCCATTATAGTAAGAAGTCTTACAACACCAGGTTAAAGTCCAATGGGCGCGATTCTCCGCTCCCCACGTGGCCTGGGGGAATCGCGTAGAATCGCCCCCCGACATTTTGTACGCCCCCTGGAGCCCCCCGCGATTCTCCCCCCCCCCCCCCCCCCCCCCCCCCCCCCCCCCCCGCTCGGAAAAATCGCCGCTCCCCGTTTTTTATGGCGAACGGTGATTCTCCGAGCCTGATGGGCCGAGCGGCCGGCCCTTCACGCCCGTTTCACGTCGGCGGCAAACACATCTGGTCGCTGCATTCGTGAAACGGGCGGCAGATGCCCGTTTGGGGCATCTAGGGGCCCGATTGGGACGGGAGAACCACGACTGTGCTCGGGAGGGGACAGGCCCGCGATCGGTGCCCACCGATCGTCAGGCCAGCGTCCAAAACGGACACACTCTTTCCCCTCCGCCGCCCAGCAAGATCAAGCCGCCACGTCTTGCCGGGCAACTGAGGAGAAAGACGGCCACTGCGCATGCGCGGGTTCGTGCTGTCTGCGCGATGAAGTCACCCGCGCATGCGCGGGCTAGAACCGGCAACCCGCGCATGTGCGGATGAATTCTCGGCGTGACGGGTTCGCTGCCGAGAAAGATGAAGGCCAGCTCCTAGCCCCCCGGGTGGGGGTAAATTAGGTGCGGGGAGCGGCCTTCACGGAATCCACCCCCTGCGGAGAATTCCGCCCAACAGGTTTGTTTCAAACACGAGCTTTCGGAGCACTGCTCCTTCCTCAGGTGAATGGAGAGGTATGTTCCAGCAACATTTATATAGACAAAGTCAGAGGTGCCGGACAATGCTAGGAATGTGAGCATTTGCGGGTAATTAAATCATTACAGATCCAGAGAGAGGGATAATCCCAGGTTAAAGAGGTGTGAATTGTCTCAAGCCAGGACAGTTGGTAGGATTTTACAAGTCCAGGCCAGATGGTGGGGGGTGAATGTAATGCGACATGAATCCAAGATCCCGGTTGAGGCCGCACTCATGTGTGTGGTACTTAGCTATAAGTTTTTGTTCGGCAATTCTGCGTTGTCGCGTGTCCTGAAGGCCGCCTTGGAGAACGCTTACCCGGAGATCAGAGGCTGAATGCCCTTGACTGCTGAAGTGTTCCCCGACTGGAAGGGGACATTCCTGCCTGGTGATGATCGCACGATGCCCGTTCATTCGTTGTCGCAGTGTCTGCATGGTCTCGCCAATGTACCACGCTTCGGGACATCCTTTCCTGCAGCGTACGAGGTAGACTACATTGGTCGAGTCGCACGAGTATGAGCCGCGTACCTGGTGGGCGGTGTTTCCACGTGTAATGTACTGAGTGAGGTTAACGGTGCATCCTCACACTTCGTTGAATCTTCCCACCCACCCGACGTGATGTCACACGGGCAAGAATTACTGCTGATTTTTATTAAGGGGAACCAGGTGCCATGATCTCCAAGAGGGAGGAAGGAGTTGAGCATCACTGTCTCCATCTAACACCAGGGAATCCAAGCAGACAGAGCTCGTTCCACAGAGGGGGGAGGGGGGAGGGGGGTTCAATCGGAATGAGTTGTGGATGATGTGGAGGATCGTGAATCCTGTTTCCTGTGTTTTTTTTAAGTTCTTGGGGTATGGGCCGGCCACATGTACAGCCCACATGGCATGAGGGGGGAGGGTCTGATGAGAGTGAAGAATTTGGGCCTAAAGGGCTGTGTGGATCTGGGTAGAGGGGGTGTGTGGCAAAAAAAAAAATGGAATGTTTGTCCAGGAGTCTTAAATATAAAGGCCTGACAGTAATGAGGTCTCAGAATTATGCAGCCTGAGTAAGAAGGGTGCCAATTAGCTTTGCATATCCCTGAAGCAGAAAGTAATTGTGCCCTCTAATATTCCTGAAACTCATATTTGTCAAACTAATTGGCCATCAAGAGTTAACCTTTAACAGTATCAGCTGCCCACAGTCTCAAAGTCAAGGAATGGGCTGAAAACTCATGGTTCAAGGAAAAATGCTTCGGTACACAGGATCCAGAGGGACTGTATTTGCTTATGTACTGGACCCCAGCACCTGCCATTGAGGATCCATTAGTCCCAGCTGTGCCGGTGGTGCCTCGACTGGGCGTCGGTGAGTTTTGATCTCCTCAAGCAGAGACCAGGCGTCATGGCAACTCCTAGGGTCTCGGAAGCCATTGGAGCCCCTTGGTTATGGGAGGCAGGGCAATACCTTGCTTGGGTATTGGCATTCAAGCAATACCCATCTCTTCTGATGGGTCGACCAAGGCTTCAGAACCTCTGGGTCTCTGGACCAACTGCATCGGGAAGGTGATGGACTTGTTCCAAAAATGAACGCTCTCTGACAATCATAGGAAAAATCCAGACCTCAAGCCCTACATCATACAGAGCTAACAGTATAGGATGGAGTTCTATTGTGGGGAATCCATATGTTTATTCCTCCATGCTTGCACTGTACAGTCCCTGACACACTGAATGAGGGACATCCTATTGGTGGTTAGGGTAAGACGCTCAAATTGAAGAGAAAGTTGGGAAATGTCAGTCCTGTGCAAAATTCAGGAACACTCCATTATGAAACCATTACACCCATGGGAATTAACACTGCAATGAAGTGACTGTGAAAAGCCCCTAGTCGCCACATTCCGGCGCATGTTCGGGTACACATAGGGAGAATTCAGAATGCCCAAATTACCTAACAGCATGTATTTTGGGAATTTACTTGTAAATCCTTTCATCATAATCTCTCATTTCAAATACATGGACCTAACGCCTGCACACTGTTATCTCTTACTGCCCACAGAGAATCTGTCTCTATGAACTGTCCTCCAGTTTCATTAATCATGGTCACACAGAGACACACACACCTTTCTTTACAGAACACCACCATATTCCAAAAAAATATTTAAACATACATCCATCATCACAATGTTCATATGTTTGATTCCTGAACCTGGAATACATAAATAGAAAAATAAATAATCTGGAATATTGTATCTGAAAATAATGATCTCACCTGTTGACAGTCTCACAAAGCTCAGGAAACAATTAATTGATTAATGGAAAACTGGTGGAATAAACGTCTCTTTCACCCAAGGCTGGTCTTGCTTGAGCAACGTATAGGTGAGGCCGGTGCTGGTACATAGATACAGAGATACAAAGAAGATAGGAGCACGAGGAGGACTTTTGGCCCTGCGAGCCTGCTCTGCCATTCATCACGATCATGGCCGATCATCCAACTCAATAGCTTAATCTTGCTTTCTCCCCAATAGATACATAGAATGCGATGTACAGCCTCTTTGTTCGGAATGTTCTCTGAAAAAATACTTGATTTTGAGATGTTGCCAAATCCGAATGAGAAAATCAGAAAATAAAACCATTGGACAAAATATTATGAGTGGGATTTTCCTCTCCATTTGTAGAGTGTTCTGCAGCAGCCAAAAGCAGTTCACCAATAGCCGGTGGTAGAGCGTTCTGGTCCTGCCATTATCAATGGGGTTTCCCATTGAGCGCACTCCTCTTCACCGAGAAGCCCACGGGCGGGGTGCGCTATTGATGGGAAAGTAAGATCCCACCAGTGTGAATATCCAAAAATAGTACAATAGCATGATAGATGTTTACTGCTGCGTTGCCAAAAGAAGATCACGTAAGATAAGCACTTCTTCTCAACCGAAGAAATACGGCATGAATTTCAGCGGGGGTTTGGAAAATTCCTGACTCAGCCCACCCACTTCAAGAGAAATTGCATACAAAGGTGATATCTTCAGTACTGGGATGCAGTTATAGGTTGGGTTCGAGCCAGCCAACATGGGAAAATGTTTGGAGGCGGCCAGAGGGGGAGCCAGGTGCCAAGACAAGCTGTCTCAAAGGCCCACCTCAGCACTTAGTCCCAGTTAAAATAAAAACGCAAAGGCACTCTAGCCCTCACCCTTCACAGCTCCTCACACATTCCCCAAGTCCCTTTCATGCCGCTTCATGCTCCTATACCTGGCTTTGACCCCCAGCCTCATCACATGATCCAACTTGCCCCCTAAAGCAAGCTATGGCACACACTTCACCTCCCCATGGTCCTCATGCACCCAATTCCAAGTTATACCACTGCACCCATACCCATGGCACCTTGTACCCAATATGTCAAGCTCTGGTACTCCACCCAACCCCATGGTTCCTCAGACCCTTTGTGGAAATCAATGGCACCACACTTATCTGCCCATGACTCATCATACCTACTATGACAAGCTACTGTACACCATCCACCCGCTGTGTCCTAATGCCCCCTGTACCATATGGAATGCCATAGCTTGGCCATGGGGGTGAGTAGGGGGCCTTGTCTTGGCGTGGGGACAGGAAGAGGACCTTTGAAACATCACCATTGAAAGGATCTCCTTGTACAGACTAGAGTTCATGCCTCCTCTGAGGGTCTGTGAACTGTGACTCTTAGAACATAGAACATAGAACAGTACAGCACAGAACAGGCCCTTCGGCACTCAATGTTGTGCCGAGCCATGATCACCCCACTCAAACCCACGTATCCACCCTATACCCGTAACCCAACAACCCCCCCCCCCCCCCCCCCCCCCCCCTTAACCTTACTTATTAGGACACTACGGGCAATTTAGCATGACCAATCCACCTAACCCGCACATCTTTGGACTGTGGGAGGAAACCGGAGCACCCGGAGGAAACCCACGCACACAGGGGGAGGACGTGCAGACTCCACACAGACAGTGACCCAGCCGGGAATCGAACCTGGGACCCTGGAGCTGTGAAGCATTTATGCTAACGACCATGCTACCCTGCCTGACCTGACCTGATTCCATGAAAATTGGGATAGGACATGCCGATCTCCTCATTAGAGCCAGCTGCGTTTGGAGTGCTGGGTGCAGGGTTTTGACAGGAACCAGTCTTTAATTGCACTCCCATAAATCAGACAGCCTGAGAATGTTGTCAGGAATCTCAGAATCGGGACCTGTCTGCCATTTTGAAATGGTGGCCCTTTGAAAAGTCACCCCGCCTTGGTGAAAAGTCATCCCCATATTAATGAAAATAAGATCATCAGCATATCACTGCAAATTGAAAGCATGTGTCCTCAGGGCATACCCACCTACAATAAGTCTGTTGCTATCAAAAAGAGGTTAACGAGTTGCATTCTCAATTTTGACTTGATAATCCCCAGAACAATCACCTGTGTATGTGAACAGCTTTAGAAGAACAGAGTACAATATCTGACAGAAGGCTGGATGCAACTTGAATGACGCCAATCTATGAGAAATTAAGATTTTTCTTTAAATCACAGAATTGGGAAGAGTAAATAAGCGTCACTGAAAAGTTTTGAGTCAGCAGTTATGATAGACATGACTTTTTTGATCATTCTGTTAGGAGGAAAAAAACGGACTGGATATTATTGGGTCCACCAGCCATGTTTTCCTCCTGTTGAGGCATGTCAGAAATGAGGGGCTGGATTCGCGTTTGGCGATCGGACAAAGAATCCATTTTTATGCCAGAATCGAGTGACGTCCTCGAGTACGCAGTTTTCGAGGGGCAGAGCATTGGAAAAACAGCGCCACCCCCGATTCTGGCATAAAAATGGATTCTCTGGTCGATCGCCGAACACGATTTCGCCGATCGGAGAATTCCGCCCAAGATCTCTGAATGATGCGACCTGAGTAAGAAGGGTGCCTATTAGGTCTGCCTCTCCTCGTAGCAGAAAGCAATTGTGCCCTCTAACATTCCAGGTACTCATGCTTGTCAAACTAATTGGCTATCAAGAGTTAACCCTGAACAATGTCAGCTGCCCACAGATTCAAACTCAAGGGATGGGATGAATACTCTGGGTTCAAGGCTCAATGCTGGGTACTTGGAATCGAAAGACAATAGGCTTGCTTATGTGTTGGATCCCAACGACTGCATCCATTCATTCCCAAAGTAGACACCACTGTGCCCTTTTGGGATGTGAGAGCATGTAAGCCTCCTGACAGAACCCACAGTGATACAGAGAAAAAGGGAGGGCGGAACGAGATGTGAGGCGAAAGGCAACTCTGTTGAGATGAGGGAATAGGCTGAGACCAGTCATTCTAAGGAGATGGGAGGGTACATGAACAGTATCTGTGGATAAGTTGTGGGACTGGACGCTTCCAAGTCCAGGAGACCAATGGGTCAGGGGAGGTACTGATGTTATGTGGCTGTGGCACCAACCAGACTGTCTCTCCCCTTTTATCTCTCTCTCTTTTTCTCTCTCTCTCTCTTTCATTCCCCCACAGCGTATCGAGCGATATTAGTATGGAGCTAATGGAGTTGGCTATTCTTCTTATCACTGTTCTGGAGGAACACAGACTCAAATGAGTAGCAGCACCCAGGGAGGACCCAGCAACAGGAGGCAAGGAGGGCACAGAGCAAGCTTAAGGGCCAGAGGCTGTACCAGTCATACAAGGGGCTCGAAGGCAAAGACCTAGGTGTGTGGGATCTGAATGTCCTCCATGGAGCTATCGGACACCATGTGCTATAGGAGACTCCACCTCACCAGGGAGACTGTGCCGTACCTATGCCACATCCCTGTAGAGCTGGAGCCATGTGACGGTGGAGGACACCTGTTCACTGTGGCCGCGAATGTCATGGAAACCTTCAATTTTTATGCAACAGGGCAGTTCCTGGACTCCACGATTGAGCTGTGTGGCATCTCACAGGCATCTACCCACAAGTGTTGGCACGGCACGGTGGCGTAGTGATTAGCACTGATGCCTCACAGCGCCTAGGACATTAACAACATGTTTGCGTGGGTCTCACCCCCACAACACAAAGATGTGCAGAATAGGTGTATTGGTCATACTAAATTGCCTCAATTGAAAAAATGAATTAAGTGCTGTAAATTTATAAAAGAAAAAAAATCTTCCCACAAGTACATTCATGAGGTCACGGATGCAATCTAAGCAAGGGCTTTGAACTTTATTTATTTTGACCTGGACCAGACCAGCAAGATGAATGTCTTCCAGATTCGGCACTATAGCTGGTCGCCAGAGGTGCAGGGAGCAACCAACTGGACTCATGTCACTCCAGGTGCCCCGTGGCATCAGGGAGTCCTCTTCATGAAGAGGGAATGGTTCCACTCGCTCAGTGTTCATCTGATAACTGACCACCAGATGAGGTTCATGCACATGTCTGCATGTTTTCCAGGGAGCGTGCATGAGAGCTACATTCTCAGCTATTCACAAATACCTGGAATTTTTGAGGGACACTCCAGGCTGCAGAGATGGCTCAAAGGCTATCCCTGAGGTTTTGGTTGATGATGCCAGTGCCGAGCCTAGAGACTGAGACAGAAACCCAATACAACGAGCTTCACAGTCCCATCTGTGTTAGAGCAATGCCTCGGGCTCCTCACAATGTGCTTCCACGGCCTTGACAGGTCCAATGGGGCAATTCAGTACAGTCCCAGAGGACCCGTGCATCATGGTGGTCTGCTGTGCCCTACATAACCTGGCTGAGTTGCAGGGCGACGACCTTGCTGAAGAAGATCTGAAAGAGGGTCACATTTCCTGGGAGCAGATAAGAAGTCGATGATGTGCTGGAGGCTAGACAGAGAAAGGGTCCGCATGGCCAGGGGGACTAGGGACATCCCAATCGCTTCCCGCTCATGCAGTAAGATCAGCATGTTGTCTGACAACTTAACAACACCCCCCCCCCTCCTCCTCTTCAACTTCAGAGATAGTCAGGTAACAACATCAGATGCAGAGTTTTTGACCGTGGGGAATGGGAAATTACACCTCAGATGAACAATGGGCTCCAAAACATGTTAAATTTTATATACTGTGCAAACTGATGAAGAACGAATTTGGCATCGACACGCTGACCGATTATTGTGGAATCTGTTATGACAGCATTATCCACAGAACCATAGACTATTCTTGAGTTGGTTTCATCAGATATAACGCTGACCAGAGTACAGGACAACACTTCCAGTACTCGAAAAGCCAAGTTCCTGAATGACGGGTCCTGCCAAAATGAGACAGACATCCACCCAAGAGACTGTCTCATAATGTATCCGTAACATAACAATGTTAGTTATGGCATTATGTATTGGATCTGTGTTAAAGTGTTTGATTAAGTAAAAATGCCGGGGACAATAAAGCAATAAAGAGGGAGGGGAGTTATGTGTCAGAGTAACATCATTGGCTGGTGTAATGTCATGTGTTACACAATGATGCCATTGGAGTATTATGCAGGCTTTTCTGGAGTTCACCATCATACCCTGTTTGAGCAGCATCTTGCACTGTGTTATATGAACTCAACGTGCACCGCCTCTGATTTTTTTTCTCTTTGCGGTTACAACAAAGATGATAACACAATCAAAATCAGAGATACTCAGTCGGCCAGCATTAGATGAGTGCAGGTCTCCACTATCCTGTGAACACGTCCTGCAACAGTTTTGCCAACACTGTCCCTTCAATCATCTTTGAGTTGCTCCTCAGTACATGGACCACTTTGTGTGTGGTCAGAGCCCTTTAAAGACTTCTGGAAGTGAATATCCTGATCTGTGCCCTCGCTGTGCTGCCTCTTCATCATCCAGTAAGTGCTGGAGAATCAGGATATTTTTCTGATCTGTCTTTAGTCAGAGGCATATTCTCAGCATGGCAGGTGCACTGAATGCTCAAAGAGAAGTGATTTCTTTGTCATTGTCGGCTGCCCGTCAATTTGCGGATGATCTCTATAAGACCATAAGACCATAAGACATAGGAGCAGAGTTCAGCCACTCGACTCATCGAGTCTGCTCCGCCATTCAATCATGGGTCATATTTTTCTCATCCCCATTCTCCTGCCTTCTCCCCATAACCTCAGGTCACCTTATTAATCAGGAACCTATCTATCTCTGTCTTAAAGACACTCAGTGATTTGGCCTCCACAGCCTTCTGCGTGTCATGTTATTCACCCTGGGGTAACACGGACTGCAACATGATGCAGATAAACTGTAAAGCAGACACCAAACGTAGGCTTTGGTTCAATACGATTTATTGAACTTCTATAACAATGCACACAGCTGGCTGTGGGTTGACTCTCTACCACTCTAAGGAAACTAACTCTAACTAACTAGACCAGGCTAGCTCTGATCCACGTGTAGAAGGTGCTGACTGATATTTACACCCTGACTGTCACTACAGTTGTCACCAGTGGAAAGAGGCAGAGTGCTGATGCCTCGTGTGTTTTATAGTTGGAAGCCCCCCTCTGGTGCTCTGTCTGGTGATTGGTTGTGTTCTGTCCTGTGTGTTGATTGGCTCACCTGGGTGTCTGTCACTACCTGCTTTTACCTCATGATGTGCGTGGGTGCATATTATGACACTGCGGGCGGCAAAGAGTTCCACAGATTCACCACTCCCTGGCTGAAGAAATTCTTCCTCACCTCTGTTTTAAAGGATCATCCCTACTCAGTGTCATAGGTTTCTGCCATGGATTTTCATGCAGGCCAACTCTTAACTTACAGATCTTTGGGCATGTGAGGCAGGAGGTAGCAGAATCAGGAGCGCACAAATTGCTTCCTTTCCTTTCATCCTCTGCTGTCACTCTATCTCACCATTAGGACAGTGTGACTCAGGAAATGACGTAGCTTGGGAGACAAATTGTCACCATTTTGAATGATTGGTAGCAATTTCCGCCTGGTCATCAATGCCAATGCTTCTGTGCTTAAAGGAGAACTTCAGATTGTCTTGGGAATATTTTGTCTGTCCGCTCCTGGAAGATTGGCCACTTGAGATTTGAAGAAATAGGACCTGGAGAGGGAGATGATTTGGTATCCATTCCATTGAAATTGAATTTTCAGGAGCTTTTGCCTGAATGCTTGTGGGGCTGGTTTCATGTAGGACACGATAATTTGTTTGATAGTCCTTCCATTGAATCCGGAATATGCAGCAGAGGCATTGTTGATGGAGGTTCTCTATGTGTCACTGAAACACAATGTAGGACTGTGGTGATGACAACTGCCCTGTACACTAGGCCTTTCATGGACTTATGAAGATCTTTGTTGTGATACGACTGCAATAGTCTCGAGTGGACGATCTAAAACAGATGCTTTCAAAATTCAAAACAATGTCAGACAACACTGCGTGTGAGTTCTCATAGTGTGTAGAATATTCTTGATAGTGGCTATTCCACTTCCCTCTGGCATCAGTGTTAAATACTACCGAGCTGGAAAACTTGTTAACCTCCGTCGTCTCTGAGCCAAAACTGAACAGGCCATCAGATATACACATCGATCTACAGTCTGTGGATGGCTGTGAAACCTTTGTCCACTCTGCATCTCATTTGCAAACTAATCTCAATGTCTTCAATTTTGCATCTCAACAACTTGGTGTGCCCTTGAATGTTGCCAAAACAAAACTCTTATATTGCCCCACACCTTGACAGCCAAATATTCCCCCCACACCTTTATAGTGAAGGAAAGACTCTGGTATATCATAGAATCGTATAATCCCAACAGTGCAGAAGGTAGCCATTCAGCCCTTTAAGTCTGCAACAACCCACTGAAAGAGCACTCCACCCAAGCCCACTCCCCTGCCCTATTCCAATAACCACTTAGCCTAACCTACACATCTTTGAACGCTTCAGGGCAAATTAGCATGACCAAACCATCTAACCACATCTTTGTTCATCACTTCCCATACCTTGGCAGCCAACACTCTCAAAAAGCCCACCATTAACAAGGAGATAGAACATATGATCAGCTCAGTCTTCTACAAACTATGGCAGCGATCCCTTCATCAATGTAATGAAAATTGCACCCTGCTCCATAATCCACGCTCAGATCTTTGAGAGCAGCAATCATCGCCGGTTGCTGCTTCACATTTCTTGCTGGCTCTTTCACGTCCAGCTTTCCCTGAAAGGTGGAGCACATCATTTCTCGGAGAACTCCATTGCAGCACAGTAGAGTCGGGAGAAGACAGGACTCATCCGTACCACAGATGAGATTAGATAAGCACTTGAAACACCGCAGCATAGAAAACCACAGGCCAAGTCTGGAAAATTGGATCAGAATAGATAGGTGATTGATGGCCAGCACAGACACAATGGACCAAAGGGCTTCTTTCTATACAGTGCAACTCTATGTCCTCCTTTTTCATAGAATTTACTGTGCAGAAGAAGGCCATTCGGCCCATCGAGTCTGCATCAGCTCTTGGAACTTAAGCCCACACTTCCAACCTAACCCTGTAACCCAGCAACCCCACTAAACCTCTTTGGACACTAAGGGCAGCCAAGAGTAGCCCAGCCAATCCACCTAACCTGCACATCTTTGGACTGTGGGAGGAAACCGGAGCATCCGGAGGAAACCCATGCAGATACGGGGAGAATGTGCAAACTCCGCACAGACAGTGACCCAAGCCTGGAATTGAACCTGGGACCATGGAGCTGTGAAGCAACTGTGCTAACCACTGTGCTAGCGTGCTTCCCACTACAGCATGAGCTGCTGTATAGTTAGTTTAAAAGTTCTGTTTGAATGTTGAATGTGGATGGATGGATGGATGGTCGGATGGACAGATGGACAGACGGAAGGACGGATGGACAGACGGAAGGACGGACGGACGGATGGACAGACGGACACGGACCTTTGCTTAAATTTCTTGGGTATCATTCCAGGTAGGAAGCAGAGGAATTGTCAATCAGAAGTTGAAACGTTCTGGGGAATTCCCACAGAGGTCAACACATCAGGGTTACTGATGCACTATTAATTACGACAAGACGAGAGTAGAGTGTAATCGAGGCTTTATTACACAGAGATGTGTAGCCTCTCACAGCTGCTGCCGAAATGGCTGCAGCTCAGTGAGCCCACACATTTATACTCCGTCTACTGTTCGGTGCCAGCAGGCAGGCATCTACCCCCGTACCTGTAGCACAGGAGCCTTACCGTATTACACCTCATATATGATATATACACAACAGAGGTGACTACCACAGTTACCAAAAGGCCTCGACATGTTATGGGACAGTTTGGAGACCGAAAGGTCTGGGATATAAAATTATGAACTGCTTGAGAATTTGTACTGCCAGAGTGAAAGATAATAGTTAAGTCACAGAATAGATCAAAATAATTTTTCCATGTAAATGTGATGAACATTATTATTTAATCTATTCAACATCGTCTTTGAAAACATGATAATAAGTTGGTCTCCAAATGTACATTTACAACTGATTATTTGATAATAATATTGAACTAGTGTCAACAATAGATGAAAAGCTTTACTGATAATGCTTGAGGATTGCCAAGCTGAAAGTTGTTTATACTGCAGGTAGGAAAAGAGAAAGTGAAACCAGTGGAAATATCTAGAAATGAGTCTTGTCACAGTATTCAATTAAATATAGAAGTTATGAAATTAAGAAATTTGCACAACATGGTGTAAGCATTATTGAACAGCTTCTTAGTTTCAATTTTTGTCAAATGTTGGCATTTGGCATGCTGCCTCACTGCGCCAGGGACCTGGATTCAATTCCAGCCTTGGGTGACTGCCTGTGTGAATTCTGCACATTCTTCCTGTGTCCCCCAGGTTAGGTGGATTGGCCTTGATCAATTGTCCCTTAGTATCCAGGGATGTGTAGGTTGCATTAAGGGGTTATTTGGCTAGGGATGTGGGATGTGGGCTTGTGCAGGGTACTCATTCAGAGGGTCAGTGCAGATTCGATGGGCTGACTGGCCTCCTTCTACACTGTGAGGGATTCACTAATTCTATGGTATTCATTTGACTAGCATTTCAGCCTGGCATTTTGCAGAGGTGCAAAGTCGTTTTCAGTTGTGCATCAATTCCGAAGGAGCAGTATGGTTCAGGAATCAGGTCCTGTTACAATATCACCTCAGATTAAAGCAAAATAATATGAAAGTCATTTCACACTACTCAGGCAGCACGACCTGTGGAATACAGAGTTCTCCAGTTTATGCAGCACAGTTCCAGTTGACCAAATGGCCCATGCCTTAATTTATACTCCACTTGAGTCTCCTCTCATTCTTCCTCATCTAACTCGATCAGCATCACTCAATATTCCTTTCTCCCTCATCTAGCTTTACCTTAATTGACCTGTACTATTTCCCTCAACTATTCCCTAATCCTGTCATAATTGGTTCTACTTTCTCATTTCTCCCTGAGTAAAGACATTTCTTCTGAATTCTCGATTTAATTTCTGACTGGTTTTCTTATATTTATCGCTTCTGGCTTTTTGCTTCACCACAGTGGAAACATTCTCTCTGTACAAACTCTGTCAAACTCTCATAACTTTAAAGACCTCTCTTCGGTCACACCCCACCCTAAACCTTCAAGGGAAAAAAGACACAGCTTTTCCTTTCCAGTATAATCTCGGGTGGCCAATACCATTCTTGTAAATCTTTCTTGCACCCTCTCCAATGCATCATGGGTGGAATTCTCTGGCCGTTCATTGGCAATGGGATTCTCTGGTCCTGCCATCAGCTGGTTTCCTGGTGGCATGGGGTGACTTTAATGGGAATTCCCATTGACAGCGGCGAGAGCAGAGATTCCCCCGCCAGCTAACGGTGCGCCGGCTCCCGTTGCCAAGAAATACCCGACTGGAAGGTCGGAGAATCCCATCCCATATCTTTTTGTAAAGAGAAACCTAAACACTTCATATTACTGCAAGTGTCACCTAACCAACGTTCAAGACAAGTTTACCATAATATCTCTATTTTTCATAATCCCCATCTGATAAAAAGCTAGGTTTTGAAAAGAGTTTATAAAATCCAATGATTTTCCAAACATTTGATAAAAGCTTTTTATTGAATATGCTTAATATTCTTAGAAGCAGATGCTTCTGTGCTTCCTTCTGACACTAACAATAATTAGAGGGGGACAGGAAATTTGCATTCCTATATTGTGACCTCTGGATTGCATCTGCTGTATAACTCTTACCATTGTGTTTGATGCGCTGCTGCACTGCAGCATCAGATTGTCATGAAATATAACTGCAGCCTTTGATCATAGCAGCAGTGATGTAAGCAGTATGTATTTGCCACACAAACAGTTGAAAATTTGCCACATTCATGCTCCTAGCATGTACCCCGGCACAAATTATGAAATTAGGTGCTAACAGATTCTGATTTTCCACCCACTAAAATGAAAGAAATCGTAACTGGTTGATTGCCTGATATGTGTTCTTGACATCAATGGACATGTGTCGAGAGAACTTAAGGAGAAATTTTCCCTGAGGATCTCTTCTATATGTACTATGGTCAGAATCTTGATGCTCAGGAGCAAAAAGGGTGCATCACTTTGCTCGCTGTAATCTACAGATCACCAACTAGTGAGAAGGATGTAGAAGAACAAATCTGCAGGGAAATTACAGAGGGGTGTAAACATTATAGAGCAGTTATGATGGGGGATTTTAATTACCCGAATGTAGACTGGGACAGTGGTCGTGTAAAGGACGGAGAGAGGCAAATGTCCCTAGATTGTGTTCTGGAAAGTTTTCTACAGCAATATGTTTCCAGTCTAATGGGAAAGGATATACTGCTGGACCTGGATCATAGAAATGAGGTGGGTCAAATAGATCAACTGTCAATGGGAGAACATTTAGGAAACAGAGATCATTGTCTCGAAAGGTTTAGTATGATGATAGAAAACCATACTGGGTAATCCAGAGTAAAAATAATTAACTGGTGGAGAACCGATTTCAATTGGGCAATAACAGATCTGGGCTGGTTAAATTGGAATGAAAGGTTGGTAGGAAAGGCTATAGCTGGACAGTGGCCAACTTCCAAACAGTCAAAGTATGATTCCCTTAAAAAAGAATGATAGGACAAACAAATCCAGAGCTCTCTGGATGAAAAAGGAGCTAAAGATTAAGATGAGGAAGAAAACATATGCCTGTGACAGTTTCAGGTTGACAATATAATTGAGGACCAGGAGGAATAAGAAGACCCAGAGCAGACGTGAAAAAGCACACCAAAGAAACAAAGAGGATTTGTGAGAAAAGACTGACATTCAACACAAAGGAAAATCACAAAGTCTTATACTGTACAGGCATATGAATAGTAAAAGGATGGCAAAAGGAGGAGTGAGGCTGATTCGGGACCAAAAAGGGAATTTACACATGGAGGCTGTGGACATGGCTGAGGTATGAAATGAATACTCGCATCCATCTTTACCAAGGAGATAGATCCTACCAGTGTAGCCATCTATGATGGTCACCTGCAAAGGATCATGGGAGTTATGGCCCACCCAGGACTCAGACAGATACAAAGCCTATGTGTTTATGAAACACAGGTAACCAGACCTCATCGAAACCCCACTCGTTTGTATTTTAATGGCCCATTTTCCCAGGACAATAAAACTGCAATCAAGCTACCGGTACAGCCACAGACTAATCGGCTTCACCCCCCTTACTCAGAAAGCCCAATTGCCAAGGTCAATGACGGCTAAGGACCCGCCCAGCCACCAAAGCATCCGCCCCTTTATTGGCTGAAATCAAAGACAGTGATCAGAGCCCTGTCGAACTATTGGGTCCAAGGTTAAGGACCGCCCCAAAGAGTGCAAAATCCCAGAGGGGTAAAAGAGAGCACAGCCATGTGTTCTGTCTCTTTTGGATCCGGCCTACGCCAACCCAGACTTAGCAGGAACAGCCAGCCAAGTTCAAGACCAACGGTCGCTACCTGACGGATGAGCCCACCAGCGAAAAAGCCACTGGGCGAAATTCTCCGCCCCCCACGACGGGTGGGAGAATAGCGGGAGGGCCTTCCCGACATTTTTGCCGCCCTCCCGCTATTCTCCCCCCCCCCCCCCCCCCACCGAAGTCCCGACCCGAATCGCTGCCGCCGTTTTTTTACGGCCGGCAGCGATTCTCAGCTGTTAGATGGGCCGAAGTCCCAGCCCTTTCCGCCATTTTTACGAACGGCAAACACACCTGGTCTTGCCGTTCGTAAAAACGGCGTCACAAACTCGCTATTAATAACCATGGCACCGATTGGCACGGCAGTACCACGCCCGTGCCAATGGTGCCATGGCCCGCGATCGGTGGGCACCGATCGCGGGCAGCGGGCCCGATGCCCGCGCACTACTTGTCCTTCCGCCGCCCCGCAGTATCCATTCGCGGGGCGGCTGAGGGGCAACCCGGCCCGCGCATGCGCGGGTTTCGCGCAAAAACGCGATGACGTCACCCGCGCATGCGCGGGTTGAAGTCTTCCAAACTGCGCATGCGCGGCTGACGTCATATGACGCGTCAGCCGGCGCTAACTCCGGCAAGCGGGCTTAACGATTTTCGTTAAGCCCGTCTTGCCGGAGCCTACGGCGTCGGGCTGCTAGCCCCGACCGGGGACCAGAATCGGTCCCCGGTCGGGAAGGGGCGCGCTGCCGTAAAACCCACCCGGGTTTTACGGCAGCTTTACGATTTCTCCCGTTTTGGGAGAATCGCGCCCACTATCTTCGAACCAGCAAAGTGAAATCCAGATAAAGGCCTTATCCATTTGCATAGCGCCGGTCGCCCAGTTTAACTCGTGGTAGATTTGTGTTTGCATGTCAAGATAACTCTTGTGTATGTAAATAAACCATCTTTTGAACTAACTAACTGGTTGTGTGGTCATTTGATCAATATAAGGGAAGGCTTGTGGTTCACCAACATTATTAATAGAGCAACATTATTGGCGACCTCTGACGGGACTTGATTAGAAGTGACTTTGTCTTCTGAGAGAAGCCACAAACTGAATCCAACAGGGAGAAAGAGAAAGAACCACAAGTGCAAGTCCCATATCGAACAAATAACCAAATTTCGGAAGTGTGTACTAACCCACATGTGTACCTAACAGGAAGAGTAAGGTAAACTTGTTAGAATTGTGTACAACCATTGAAGGATTGTGAGCCGGAAAATAGCTTAAGCCATACCCACTGTTCAAATCACCGCCTTATTCTCCTGTCCCAAGTTAAAAGTAGAGAAAGAGATAAGTGAAGTCATGGCGACTAAAGCAATGGAAAGATTGATGAATCCACAGGAACCCGAGGTCACAACGACCAACAGAGCAGAGCAATGCCCCATACGGGAGGAAGAGTTAAGGAAATATTTAAAGGGGAAATGATGGCCCCCTTTGGTCGAATTTTTGCACTAATGATGAGTCAGTTCCAGGAAAGATACGACAAACTTGGTGGGAGAACCTAAGCGCGGTCCACAAGAAAAATGTAGGGAAAGTCAGAAAGCCGATGCCAATAGTGTACTATTTGACACAGTTGTGAGGCACAGAGGAGGTTGTGAAGACGCTCCGTAGGCAGTTAATTGAGAAAGAAGAAAAGAACGAGGGAACAATAACGAAAGCGAGAAGATAATTGAGCAACTCCGGGAATAGTTAGCAGCTAAGGATAAGGAAATGGCTAATGTAAAACATGCACATCAATCTTGACTAGTTCACCTTAGTAGCTTCCAGACCCAGTACTCTAAAGCCTACCAAGATACACAGTGCGCAGTCCTGGTAAGAGAGGAAACAGAGCAACAGGTTGCCCAGCTAACTAGCAAATACGCAGATTTAAAAGCAGCTTTGAGAGCGTTCCACAGCTCCACTAAGGAACAGAGGCAGAGTACCGTTGACCATGCTAAATACCGACAGAGGATAGAAAAGTTACAGTCGCTACTCTCAGTGCACAATAGCTTCAGGTACACTTTCGGGCAGGATTTAGATGAGGAAGATGCTCCCGATTGGCAAGAGTTAAACAAATGCGCCAAAGATACTTAGAGGACACGGGAAATCAAAATCGAACACCACATGTCCCAAAAAGAAAAGCACCCGCAGTACCGACTGCACAGACAGCACACACCCCCATTCACAATTCGACCCCCATGAATCCGGTTACCACACAACGCAAGTCATCGGGTCAGGATGAGCCTGATATCGTTTACACCACCCCACTATCCATACCCCAATTAAGAGAAGCTTGCACGAAAATGAGTCCATTCCAGCCCACCGCAGACCCGCATAGCTTCTTTGAGGAGGCACGCCAACAAAACGTTATGTACGGCCTAGATGAGAGGGAGGAAGTAAAGCTAATAGTTATGAGCCTTAGCCTGTCTGTAAGGTTAGCTTTGCCAGAACCCCAAAATGTAGCAGGGGGAACCCTACAGGAAATTAAAACAGCCATATTAGATGCCATCGGGTAGAACAAAGGAGATCCAGTCGAGGGTTTAAATCACTGCAGGCAAAAGAAGGGAGAACATCTGATCGCATTTGATGATCGCCTAAGGATTCATTGCATGGCAGTCTACAGACAATTGAACCGCGCACACCTAAATGAGGAGGACACCACTAAATGGTCCCACACCTTAGTCTCGCATGCCACAGACGCAGGTCAAAAGGCTTGTGTAAACTAGGACCCCGCAGACCACACACACAATAAAGTTTGGGTATTGAAACGACTTTCTAGAGCATGGAAACAAACCCTACACCAACAGACAGATCAGGATGAGATAGAAGCAAACATGCACCCAGTTAGGTCTAGCCAGGACCCAGCATGGATAAATGAGGGTAGACACGGGACAGCACCCCAGAGCACAAGGACCACGAGGTTGTTACAATTGTGGCCACATGGGACGTTATTCCCATGATTGCCGACAAAACCCCCCAAACCAGCAACGATACCAACCACCAAACCCCCCCACCTAGGAACAATATTAGGCCCATGAATAATGTTCGCGCACGTTCAGACGACTTAGCATTTAACTTCACAGATTGATGGTGTTCTGGTTCCCCAACTCGGGTCTGTGACACACATTGGGACAAATCAGGCAGACCAGTAGTTACAGGCACAGTGCGGGGACATACAGTCGATTTTCTTTGGGACACAGGAGGATCCCGCACCACCTTAAACTCCTCCACCATGTTTCAACAGGACAAGTGGCCCACCACAGACACCATCACCCTGAGTGGATTCACAGGCCACATACAACAAGGATATATCACAGCTCCCGTACCAATTCAGATAGGGAACATTAGCATCAAACACCCCATCGTTTTAGTTCACTTACCCCAAACCGCAGAGCACATTTTAGGCATTGATTTTACGAGCTCCCATCACTTTTCGTTTGACCCAGTAAACAAATGTGTATGGCGAATGGCCAAAACAGCTAGGGCTCCCGCTACGCTCACAGTTGGGGATTATGAAAACATGATTTGCACAGCAGGGGACTATTGATTTAATCTGCAAACAATTAGTGCAGACCAGACGATTAGAGAGGTCCTCATAAAACACAAAGCTTCAGCCGCACAACACAAACACGACTGTTGGAAGATCCCAGGTACAGTAACGATTTCAGGGCCTGATCCAAAGCCGCAAAAGCAATATGGTTTCCTACAGCAAGCCGAGGGTGAGATTTTGAAGGTTATTAACAGTTTGTTAGACCAAGGAGTTATTCGACCTGGAGCGTCCACAAATAATGCCCCAATTTGACCTGTACAAAATCCCAGTGGTTCATGGAGACTAACAATCGAGAACTTAATAAAGTAACCCCTTTAGCAGCCCCCACTGTTGCCATGAGTCCCGCAACCATGCTCAAACAGGGAGTACAGGCTAAATATTTCACAGTGCTGGACATCAACAATGGCTTTTGGTCCATCCCGTTAAACAGGGCCTGCCAATATAAGTTTGCATTTATGTTTCAAGGGCAGCAGTACATGTGGACATGCCTCCCACAAGGATTCCATAACTCCCCCTCTATTTTCCACTGACAATTGGCCAACGGACTTTCTAAATTTTCCCGACTTGAATGCCTGGTACAATATGTAGACGATCTGCTCTTGCAAAAGGACACAAAAGAGGAACATGTAGAGCTCTTATTGGAATTACTAGGCCGACTGCAACCAATCGGATGCAAGGTAAAGCCCAAAAAGGGCCAGATTTTAACGGAAAAGGTTCTTTATTTAGGCACCATCATCACCCACTGGAAGAGAGAAATTGAGCAAAAATGGATTGAGTCCATCGTTAAATTGCCCCTGCCCCAGAATTTCACTGCACTCCGGTCATTTCTAGGTTTGGTAGGATATTGCAGATATTATATAGATGGTTTTGCCACCAAAGCAGCTCCTTAAAAAGAATTCCCCATGGGAATGGCTTCCACAGCACACAGACACCATTGACGATTTAAAATGCGCTCTAGGCACAGCCCCCCTTTACATTTCCAGACCCAGACTTGCCTGAAGTAGCAACCGCCGACTGAACCCTATCAGCAGTAATCATGCAAGAACGACACAATCACTTAGGCTCCGTAGCTTAGGCCACAAGAGTATTAGACCCCTTGGGCAAGGATTCTCAGCCTGCAAACGGCACTTGCTTGCAGTCTTTTGGGCAGGACAGTACTTTGTGTACATCACATCCCTCAACCCAGTAATGATCTTGACCGAGCACACCCCCACGCAAAATTACCAAATGGCAGCCAAATCAGAGCAGCTCACTGGACACTACTGTTACAAGTAAAGACACTACATTACGGTTAAACGCTCCAAAACCCACACATTTCTGGACAATAATCTCCAATATGCAGGGACCCCACATGAGTTGCAGATCATAGCAGCCCAACACCACGCAGAACCCTTCATCCCAAAGTCATGATACCCATGAGCAGGCAGTAAGACACAGGATTCCCAAACCACAGGGACTACTTAAAACATTTATGCAGCTGGTTTGTCCACTGTCGAAAATGGAGTTAGAATTGCTGGTTGTGGAATTTACGTGGAAGACGCGAAGGGACGCCCACTAGAAGAGATCTCTTTAAAATTGCCCGGCCACCTAGGTTCACAAGCAGCAGAACTCACAGCCATAGCCTATGTAATTCAGCACCCCAACTCTTTTCCAACCCCTGCAGACATACACTCGGACACCCTGTATGTGTGCAACAGCTGAACAGAATTCCTGCACCTGTGGGAATCTCAAAGTTTTGTTTCAGTCGATGGAAAACCCCTACCCTCTGCCCATTGTTAAAGCACATTCTCAAGACAGCCTCAGACCACACATACGGTATTATTATAGTAAGAAACCATCATCGCTCCTCTCCTCCTGGGAATGTAAAGGCAGGTGCCTTAGCCAAAGCAGGATCACACCATGGTCACTTCTGGCAGCCACCCAAAAGCGAACCGATACACTCAGTCCAGGTTTCCCAGACCAATATTGAGGATCTATCTCAAGCCCAAAAAGCAGACAACACTCTCAGTCAGGTTTTTTGATGGCATCTTCCTAGCCCCCTATGATAAATGGAAGGACGCACTCACTGTACAGGAAGGCATAGTTTTAAAAGACAGAATTTATGTGGTCCCCACCCAGGACAGAAACCAGCCCATTTACCAATTTCATGATGGACACGGACATCAGGGGACAGACAATACCATTGCCCATTTAAGACCTTTGTGTTGGTGGCCTGATTTAAAAAGTGATGTAACCCATTATGTCAAGAATTGCCTTATCTGTGCTCCGGCAGAGTCATGCAAATATTTTAACAATCTTTGGGATCAGGCAGAAATTCCATATAGCATATCACCCCCCAATCCAGTGGCATTGGCGAGAGAATGAATCAAACTCTAAAAGCGACCATGAGGAAGATGGAGCAACAGGACAATACCACGTGGGACACAGTCCTCCCATTTGCTCTCATGTTTATTCGGAACACCGTTTCCAGTTCCACAGGTTTCACCCCCCACACTCTCATGACCTTATGGCCCATGAAGGGTTTTGAATCTTTATTAGGCCTGGATCTGGCAAGCCCTACAGTAACTGCCCTCACCCGCAAAAAAGCAGTCCAACAGGTTACAGATAACATTAAAGCGGCACAACCCGCTGCAGGTGTCCAATTAGGCACTAGAAGGAAGCTGAGTAAAGCCTGCTTGGTCAGCAAGTAATGGTTTCACTTTACAACCCCAGTTCTTTCCTCTCCCTCAAATTTGCAGGCCCATCCGTGTACAAGATAACGTACCCCAACGGTAAAACTGGTTGGTTCCACATCAACCAACTCACAGTCTACGGATCACAATGTAGCCACTCCCACCACATCTCTCTGGCAATAGGAAACCATCATGCTCTGCCCATCGACAACCTAGTCCGACCCCGATGCCAACCCTCCCCCAGCCATGCCGGCATTTATCCCTTGTCCACACCTACAGATCCGAACTTGTCTCCGCCCACAGGTACAGACTTTCACCTTGAACTTGACTCCGACGACAGCGAGAGACTCCCGGATTTGATTACTATCCCTGAACACTGGCATGATCTCTCTGCCACCAGTCACCCCAGCCTCTGGAACCACGACTTAGATATCGTTGACCACCTATATGCCCTCCCCCAGCCACCACCACAGCCATCGCCCGGCCACAGTAACTTGCCCTCCACTCCCACCGCCCCTCCGTCTCATGACAAACAAGCCCCTCTTTGGCACCACAACAACTCTTGCAGACTAGTAAGGCACAAGGATTCGGATTATCCGATGGCCCACGCGGTCAAGGCACACGAGTCTGGCAACCGGGAGGTGGTGATGATTCAGCTACTAACTCTTGTTTCGGTAATGCTTTTACAACACTGTTTGGTACAGAACCCTGAGGTGTCCAGATGATGAGAAAGAGACACCACCTAAGTATTAAGGTGTCCAAAGTTCTGATGGAGGCTGCCCGCCTTTTGCCTTCTTCTTTTTTCTACTGCATGGTTTTAATTCATGTCGCCCAACACACAATTACTCTTCTGATTCGAGGGTACGATACCCAATGCCAGTTATCGGCACAAGTTTGTTGAGAAACAGATCACTATTCTCCCAGTCTTTATGACAAATTTCCACACTACTACAAACTCTTACCGTTCACCCAGGTCACCCAGGTAGGGAGTAATGGCACGGATCCCTGCCCAACCTAAGGACCCCAAATTTATCCGATCAGTTAAGCTTGGGTAGTGGAGTAATGGCACGAACCCCTGCCCTAACCAGGGATTCCACCCATTCTTATCCCGCAGCGGCCCACACACACCTCATGCTCCCGTCACTTCATACACTCTGGAATGGTTCTCTATACTCTGCATTGCCTTTGGCAGGCCTCAGTTTCACCTTCACTACTCTCTCTTTGGTTGCGGTATAAAGAATGCATTTTGCCATGTTCCGTACGCTCACCCCTTCTTTCATTTACCTTCCTCGACCACCTGGTCACTCCCCACCTGCTATTTACACATGTGACACAATTGGTTGCTGTACACGCTGCTACACGTGAACTACCTCTGAACCCTGATGTGTTGGGTAAGCTGGGTCTATGTGGACTGCGTTTGATGGGGGTGCAAGTATAGTACCTGTTATTGTCTTTGGTTAATATCTCGTTTTATTAGTCTTTCTCCCCTTACTCCAATTACCCATTATGATTGTCACCATGTGTGACTCCCTCATTTTTTTTTCAAAATACCATTTTGGAGAGACAAGAAATGCAAAAAGTTTTAGTACAGAGACTTTCACAGCTTGTGGTTCATGCGGGGAGTGGGTGGACAATTTCTTCGACCAGTCTTTTCTTTACTTGCAACCAGTGGTGAGAGTTGCCACAGACAGGCTTTCAACACTTGAAGAGATGCAACACGATTTTATTGAACATCTAACTATATTACATACTTAACTGTGGGTTGACACTATGCTGACTTGACTGGAGATCTGAGGCTAACCTGATCAGACTAACTGACTACCACATGGTGTTTGTTCTAGCTGCTGGTCACGAGCTCTGACTGTCTCAGAGGCTGGATCCCGAGAGAGCGGGAAATCTGGTGCCCTCTGGCTTTATAGTAGTTGTGTCCTGTCTGGTGATTGGCTGCTGTGTTCTGTGTGCTCACTGGTCATCCTGTGTGTCAATCACTGCGTGCCTGCACTCCACCATATACCTGGATGTATATTATGTCAAACCCTAAGACAAAACTCTATAAAACTGGCCGCCCTGAAATTCGGCTGGTTAAGATAGGCCTCAACCACCACTGGTTGCAAGTAAAGAAAAGACTGGTCGAAGAAATTGTCCGCCCACTCCCCGCATCGCCCACAAGCTGCGAAAGTCTCTGTGCTAAACATTTTTCCATTTCTTGTCTCTCCAAAATGGTATTTTGAAAAAAAAATGAGGGAGTCACACATGGTTGCAAGGTTAGTCCCACCAATTACTGTCCTATCAGTTTAATATCAGTGGTGGGCAAACTTCTATGAACAATTATTCAGGATAGAATTAGCAGTAACATGGAAAAATGTGGGCTGACGAGGGAGAGGCAACATGGATTTTTAAAGGCAAAATTTTGTTTAGCTAATTTGCTAGGAATGTTTGAGGATGTAACAGAAAGGGCAATGAGGATAATGCTGTTGCTATGGCGTACATGGACTTTCAAAACACATTCGATACTGTGTCACACAACAGGTATATGAGAAAAGTTACAGCTCATGGAATATTGGACAGTAGCAACACAGATGCAAAATTGGCTGAAAAATAGGAAGCAGAGAATAACGGTCAATGGATATTTTTCGGGCTGGAGGAAGATTTGTAGTGGTGCTCGCTAGTGATCAGTATTGGAACATTTCTTGGCGGGATTCTCTCAGCCCAGGCTGGGCCAGAGAATCGCCGGGACAACACACATTGAATCACTTGCAAATTAGACTCTGGCGTTGCCACCGGTGGGCCATCCCCTGGAATCATGACCAGGGGGTTAGACGTCCCTCTTGTTGTGTTCCGTGACTTTGTCTTTGCAATGATTCGACAGAATTGCTGATGACTTGACTAGAATTATGATTTATTGGTGTACTCGTGGTAAGGTGACAATCGGAATGCTATACAGACCTGGGGCGGCATTCTCCCCTACCCGGCGTGACGGAGGGTCCCGGAGTAGGGGAGTGGCGCCAACCACTCAGGGGTCGCTCCTCCCCAAAGGTGGGGAATTCTCCCCACCTTTGGGGGCCAGCCCCGCGCCGGAGCGGTTAGCACCAGAAGACTGGCAAAAAAAACCAGCGCACCCGGCAGCGGGGCTGGCCGAAAGGCTTTCGCTGATGTCACTGCTGGCGCATGCGCAATGTGGCATTCTCTTCCGCTTCCGCCATGGCGAAGGCGGGCCAGGCCACCGTGGGGGCACCGCCCGGGGTTCGATCGCCCCCCGCCCCTCCAGGACCCCGGGGGCCTGCTCGTGCCGCTGAGCCCACCGTTCCAGAGTGGGTTAAACCTCGGCGGCGGGAGAGGCCTCCCAGCGGCTGGACTTCGGCCCATCCGGGCCGGAGAATCACCACAGGGGCCTCGCCGGTCGGAGTGGCGAGATTCCTGCCGCCGCCACTTCCCGGGTGGCGGAGAATCTCTGCCACGGCGGGGGCGGGATTTTAGGCGCCCCCAGGCGATTCTCCGACACTGCCGGGGGTCGGAGCATTTCGCCCCAGGTTACTGATTGCGCTACATAGACTCTTCTAGAACTACCATTATGTGCGACTCTCTTGCTGTGTGCCATACAACTTTCTGCCGATAGCCGGATGTTATATGTTGGATGTCTGACGCCACCTGCTGGTGGGAGGTTGCATTGCTAAGTGCATGCAAAATTATTCACAAGCGTATCACCACACCACCCAGCGAGAACTGCAGTCAAATTAGAGGCCGGCAGCTCTTGCGCTCAACAGTGCCACTGAGGAGATCATGGCTGCTGCTGGAAGGACAGCCTCCTCACACTCCCAGGAACGTGGAGGACACAGGATACATGCATGCATTGTGGAGGGGTCAGGGCATTCCAGAGAGTTTGAGCTGCAGAGAGAATGGGGCAGGAGGAGCTTGGAAGCAAAGGCACTCAGCAGGCTCCCCATTCAAACGTGCAGTCCCACAATTGGGCACTGATTCCCCCTGAGGTGAAAAGTGGCCTGTGCAAATTTGTACATGGCAACTGGTCTGCCTATAACTGGGTTAATCCCAGCATTGGAAGAATGAGCCCCTCAAATTGCCATTAATTAGCCATTAACTGGTAGCAGGGCGGGAAGGTCAATCATGGGCCTTTTTGTCCAAAGCTTAATGCTGGCAGAGATGGGAAGGTGGCAGGGTTTATGTATGCCACCACCTCATCTAAGTAAATGCACTTCCTACCTTCAAACTTGCCATGGGAGAGTGCACAAAATTCCATCTTATGATGCCTCAACACTTGGGGACAATTTTATCGTAAATCGATAGTCAGGAACTGATGACTTCAGCAAAATGTTGGCTTTACAACTCCCCTGATCCTACTTTCCATTGAGGTCAATGGACATTATTATTGTATGGGTTCTAAAACTGCCATTCCACATGATCCCATGGGTTTGCTGCCCAGTGAGTTCAATTAAGTTTGCCCTATAAGTCAGGCAGTGTGGCCTTACCGTACAAGCATTCAAACAAAAATAGAAATTTATTACAAATCATATTGAACAGTTTCACCAAATCCGTAAGACAGACTTCATCGGAATTTGCTAGTTCCTTGATGTCTTTCCAAAGAAATGATTTTAAAACTTACCGCGAAGCTGGAGAAACAAAATCCAGTTACTTTAAGTTTATAGAAGTCACAGAACTCCGATGCTGTTACATGGTGGATCTGGCAATAACACTGATGTGTGCTGACAGATTTATAAAATAAGGCCAAATCAATGACATCTCAGGAGAGTCAATATGAGGTCTAGTTCTTCTGACAGTCTGTTAACTTTAATTTTTTTTTTTGCAATTCAACACATTTGTATAAATGGTGCTTTTTTGCTGAAGCAACTAAAATCTAATGAAACGTTCAGAATATTTGCATATACTGCCATAATCCATTTATGTTCAGTTCATTAAAGTAGGGCAGGGAGACCATGTTGAATTGATGATATTTATTCCCTTACAGTTTTTCTTTTACAGACAGGGGGCACGATTGGACGAAAAAAAGAGTCCAGGTTGGTTGAGTAGGTTGCGTGGGTTGCTACGCACGACCCTGCTATCGAACGGTATGCTGTTATTTTTTGGGGGAATGCCCCACGAGATTGGACTCAGTCTAATTTCCTACACTGAGGATCGCTGCTCGTTCGTGTAGAAAAAAATCAGGGTGTAATTTTCCCGAGCCGATTCGGGGGGAGCCTTGCGCCCCCCCGGACCCCACCTCATATGGGCAGGGCGCCCCCCGGACCTGATTCCTGGTGTGGGCAAAATGCCACCTGGAAACCTGGTGCACTGCCAGCCTGGAACCCTGGCTGTGCACCTGGTCACCCTGACAATGCTCGGGCAGCATCCGGGTGGCACTGCCTGGATGCCTTTGTGGTATCAGCACTGCCAGGGTGCCACCCTACCCAGAGGCCTACCACCGAGGGGGCTCCAATCGCCTGGGAAATCTCCCCAAGTGCCATTCCGCCTGGTTTCCATTTATGGGGACCAGTGTTAATTGGTGCCTGGCTGAAGTCTGTTTGACGAGGCCGGTAGCTCACGGTCACTGGCTAGATCTGGCATTGGCATATAGTAAAGTGAGCAGTTAAGCTCACTTAAATATGCAAGTCTGGATGGCACCCACAGTGGGATGTAGCTTCTCACGAGATCTCATTAGATCTCGTGATGTGTAACTATCGTTGGGGATCCCGGAAGATGCCTCTTGCTGGATCAACAAGCTGAGTTGCGTTGCTTTTCCTGGGTTTGTGTGGTGAATGTTAGGAAAAGGTGCAGGTAAAGGAAACCATTAAGATAAAAGCAAATTATTGCAGATGCTGGAATCTGAAACAAAAACAGAAAATGCTGGACCATAAAGCCTCTGGGGAGAGAGAATGGAGCTAACGTTTCGAGTCAGGATGACTTGTTTGTTTTAATTCATGGAAGGATGGTTCCGGGGGCTGGTTTAGCACAGTGGACTAAATAGCTTGTTTGTAATGTAGAACAAGGCAGCAGCGCGAGTTAAATTCCCGTAACAGCCTCCCTGAACAGGCGCCGGAATATGGCGACTAGGGGCTTTTCACAGTAACCTCATTGAAGCCTACTTGTGACAATAAGTGATTATTATTGTAGTATGTTTGGTTGAGTTCCTGCATGGGCTGCAAATTGCCTGATTTTTCAAAACGCACCCTGCTGAACCAATATCCCTGAGCTGATAGATGTATTTCAGAATTTGTAAGATGTGATATCACATTCAATAGTGAAATCAAAATATCCTCCATAATTATGTTTCAATTTGTTGCCAGGTGGTAATATGAACTTTTTTAAAAAATGCATTCAGTGATTGGAAATATAAACCAAAGACGCATAATTATTGCAACTTTTGCAACATCCTAATCTTGTGAATGAATGATATTGAAAAAAATTATTGACTGTGTTGCACAAAAAACATGAAGGCAGTGTATAGGGCAGATCTGGTAACTTCTCTGCCCAGAATAATCATTCAATAATTAGAACAGACGTATTCCTTCTGTATCTTTACAGAGTCACAAATTATCAGCATAGACCAGATTTGACTCCAAAGTCTCAGGGCAGAAAATGTGGGCAATGCTCTCCAACACGATATTCAATGATACAGAATTTGCCCTCCTGACATGTAATAGCTGGTCATATTGATTCACTCTACGAAGCAACACTTCTGAAAGTCTGAGGAAGGTGATCCCGTTTGGCGAATTTTGTCTTGTCAAAGCTCAGGGTGAAAATAATCTTTTCAGACCGGACTGTTTGGTATCAGGCAATCATGATAACAGTTCTGCATGGCATTATGTGATTGGGATACCACATCACCATATTATTATGGATTGTGTTCACCGTATTTAATCTTTTCCTTGTCCCCTAAAATCTGCAGCTAACTAAGTTAAACATACTCAATGGGCTGCTTTCATTAACATGAGATATATACAGTTCCAACAACTCAGGAGACATTGCATTCCACAAAATGACTGCACATACCTCTCCTTATCCAATCACTGACATGCAGCTTCAGGCTGTCAAATAAAGTGGCGTAACTGTACTGCAGCTGAAATCAAATTTTAAAAGATATTTGGTTCTTCTGTGTTTGTGTAAATCACAGGTCTGACTATATTAGCTCTCTCGGCAATGAAAGAAATATGATATAAAGTCAAGGATGCATAAAAATGTAATAACTAGTTCTACCTATAATTAAAAAATAATTGTCCAGCTTAATAGTACAGAGAAATTACTGTGTGATGCATTCATTTTATGCAGTGCAAAAATGATGCAAAGCATACCAATTCAGCAGTGTGTTCAATCTGCGCAGGCAATGGTCCTAAAATCAAATTTGTGGAGACCATACTTTGTTAGGTCCCTTAAATATGTTACTGAGGGATGACAGATGCTGAAAGACTGCTTTATAATATACTTTATCAATGTGGCCGACTCTTCTCAGGATTCTGCAGCAGCCCCTACTGTCGCCAGGTTTTTGTTTAACTAGATTTTACATGGAGCCAGAGAAGCAAATCCACTGTCCCTCCGTCTCCAACCCCCGAAAGCTGCTAAGTCCCACCAATCAGCACATCTTCACTCATTCTGTTACCCAACTTAACTGTATCAGCCACATAAATAATACGATAGCATATCAGAGGGCTGGATATTCGATGGTGAGTGACTCACCCCACTTCCCAAAGCCTGTCCTAGGCACACGTCAGGGGTGTGATGGAATGGTCCCCAGTTGCTTGGATGAGCACGGCTCTAACAACCTTCAAGAAGCTTGACACCATCCAAAAAAGAGCAAAGAGAAACAGAAAATACTGGACAATCTCAGCAGGATTGACAGCATCTATGGAGAGAGAAGGGAGTTAACATTTTGAGCCTGGATAACTTTTTGTCAAAGCTGGATAGAACTGGAAATAGGATCAGATTTATACTGTTGTGGGGGGGGGGGGGGGGGGGGGTGCATGGAGCAGTAGGGCTAGATAGAGGACCGTGCGTGCGGATTGACAATGATGTCATGGACAGAGAGGCAATGGAAATGTAAATGGTGGTGATCAAGTCTAAGAAGGGTGCACATTATGATATTAGAATATGTTAATGGCAGAACAAAGGTAAGCAGTAGGTCAAAGAATAACTAGCAACAGGGAATAAAAAAGAGTAATATTGGCTCCCCCCCTATCCACCACCTTAACCATTAACTCCCTCCTGCACTGACTCTCAATGGCTGCAGTGTGCACGATCTGCAAGAGATACTGCAGTAAATTATCAAGCCTCCTTTTACAGAGCCTCGCAAACCAATTACCTCTGCCACCTACAAAGACAAGGGAAGCGCATGCATGGGGACACCAACATCTTCAAGTTCCCCTCTTGTTGGCACTGTAGGAGTACCTTTAACAGATGGGAACATAAATCCAGTCGTTAAATAAGCCAACTCACCACCACCTTCTCAAGTGCAATTAGTATCTGATAATAAATGCTGACATGTATCTGTGGCAGCTACATCGCATGAAAGATTACATTTAAAAATATACAAAATGTACCTGTACGCCCCCCACCCCATCCGACCCCTCCAACTCTTGGAACTTTATCTCTCCTTTGGTATGAGCTGACCGTGTAGGTATGACTAGTGCTGGAGGTTAAATCCAAACATATAGAGGAGGCACAAAACCTCAGACCTCTTAACAGATGCACTGCAGATTGTGCAATGCCGAGTCTAGGTCTGAATGCTTGCCGGGATTCATTTATATTCAGTTGCAGCTTCCTCTTTTCTTGTAATAACTCCCAGCTGAATATAATTGTATTTTGGATGGATAAAGTTAGTGTGCATGTCTCAAAAATTCAATGTGAATCCTGAAGATGCTGATTTCTATCTGAAATGAAATTCACTGGGAGTCAAGTACCTGCCAATATTGTTGACCAAGTGGCTATTATTCTTGTGAAAATCCTGAAAGTGGCAGGCTGTATGTCTCCCGGAGTCTGATCCATGTTATCACACATTAACACTCACAGCAGGTATTACCAAAATGGGAGCCCAAGCTACATTTTCCCTCCATATATTGTATTGACATCTATTTCAACCATATAGCTAAAGGTGTTTAAATCTGACCATTCCAAGTTTACTCATAGATCATTGATTTGGGACACTGTTGATTTTTATATTAGAAATTGGGTCATCCCCACACCACCTTCCAAATTTAACTTATTTGGAGAACATGGCAACACCCTTACAAACCTTGGTATGATCAATCATTTGTCACATGAACCGGGATTTTCAGGGGAAATTTGGCCACCATATAGGTAGGGGAAAGGAGTGTGATCTGATATTAGCATTTACTGTTTCAGTTGAATGAATAACAATGCGGTTTTCTTTTGCCATAATTGTCGTAACCCCAAAATTCTGAATTGTGGGCCTGGACTTTCATTCCTGAGGTGGGTAGTGGGAGTTGGGAAAATTCCCACCTTGGGCCCTCATACCTCACAACACCTTCATCCTTCAAACACTCCCCATGCATGCATAATGAGGCTTGGCTAAGAACAAACAGTTATTGTAATACAAGAACAGGTGCTCCCCAGGGAAAACATTGTTTGATTGATGGCTCAGGCTCTCTGACTCTGCAGTTAAATCCACAATGTTCATTTACACAAGTGGTTTCAAGATTTCACAGTTTCTGTTTTTGTAACTTCAAAGGGCCTTAATGGTTAACACCTTATTAGCTTGACATCCAGACATTTCTTTTCAAGCATAGGAGAAAGTTATCAATGGATTATTCTTTTTCAAAGTTTTTTTTTATACATACAACTCTTCACCATGGTGTTCACTGGTTCGAGAACGTGTACTGTGGATTGATGTACATGGAAGTGCCAACACTTACCTTAGTGACATGAGGAGCTTAGGTGGGGTGATGAAAGTGCAAAGCTTACCACTGGGGGCATGAGGGGACATAGGGGTTGTTGGAAGAGCAGAACTTGGCATAGAGCGCTTGAGGGGCATAAGATGTGGGTGTAAGGGCAGAGCTTGGAATAGGGGGCATGAGGGTCCTGAGGAGGTGCATGTGTGGACCTAACTTGTCATAGAGGATATGAGGCTGTCCTTTTGAATTAACCTTTCAAAAGGTTCACTCATGCAGACTAGGGCTCATGACTCCTCTGAGGGGACATGAATCACAATTCTTTAAAAACCTTGGCGGACTCCATGAATTTTACAGAGGAGAAGGCCTTGTCTATCCCCACAATGGAATGGCCAGGTCGGGAGTGCTGGAAGCAAGTTTTTTCAGCAACAAGCTGACCATCATGTAATGATATACAGAATATAATTTGTGTGTAATTTAACAACCGAACTGTAAGTAAAGATAGGTGCCCTTTGCATAGACTGAGATTCTAGCATCTGGCCGCTACGTGGCATGACGACAGGAGACCATTACTGGAACACACGAGGTGTGCAGCAGAACGTGGATAGCAGGCGCAGAGTCCAGTCGCATATCGAGTTACTCCTCAGTCAATAGTAATTAATACTAGCTCATCATAATTATTTGTATTTAGCCATAGCATCCAACTGTATTTATCGTTCACATATTTTAGTGAACCTTTACAGTGTTTAGTTAGTTAATAAATAGTTTTGTTCTTTAATAAAGCCGTATATTCTCTAATCGATTCAAGCACAAAGACATGCTAACCGTGAACATAGAGAACATTACCCATCATTTTTTAAGTGATCCCGAATCACTCTGACTGAAATCTGCTGCTCGAAGTCTGTTAAAATCAGACTTAACTTACCCATTTCCAGGGAAACTGATTCTCTTGAAAATTACACTCGATTGAGTAGTGGGGAACAGGTGGCTGAGGTATTAGCCGGTGAGTAGATGGGTTTGGACGTGGGCTTGTTGATGAGTGAATGAGTGAGTGCATGATGAGTGAATAAATGTGTAAGTGAGTGTGTTTGTGGCTTGATGAGTGAGTGGGTGAGTGAATGGGTTGGGTAACTGTGTGAGTTAAGTGAATGGATGAGTGGGTAGGTTAGTGGGTGGGTGGCGGAATAAGTGGGTAGTCAGGTCAGGAGGTGTTAATTTAGTTGGTTTCTGAGGATAGTCTCGTGGGGAAGTATAATTCAGTGACTAGCCATTGTAACTGAACTGAACTGAACAAAACACCACAACCGACCTAACATCACGCCCGACCAATCTGATGACCATCTTCCCCACCCGACCACCAGCCTACCTAACCCGACAACCACTCTCAACCTAACACAACTGCCTCCGACCCGAATCCCGCGACCTGACTATGATGAGGCCTCATGCGGTGCCTTCTGAGCACCTCTTCGTCCTCGGCTTGTTGAGCGGCAGGCTCCTCATCCTGGGCTGCTGCCGCCTGTTCCTTTGGGACACACTCCGCCGCTGCACGCTCCACTACTGCAGCTTCCTCCTCGAGCAGCTCCAGCTTGTACAGCAGCAGGGCACCCCCCCAGGACTGCGGCAACTAGCAGGGAGGCCACCATTGCTGGTTGAAGTCCAATATCCATTGTCTGTAAGGGGTAAATTACTGACATGTTAGCATGGTGCATATCCCCATGCCTAACCTGGCCCAATAGGCCACATGGTGTCCCGGTTGGCCGGCTCCGCCCGCACAATTTCTCCCCCCCTCCCATTCCCGTGCACCTGGCCCGTGGGTGCCCAGCACCGTGCGGGCCTCTGGCCCTGATGCCTGCCCCTACTGCCAGGGGTACCATTGGCTGGCACTGCTCATACTAGCAGCACACTCCGGCACGTCTGTAGGGGCTAAGTGGGCATTGCCCTTGAGGGGGCCATCTGATGACCCCCGGCGGGTGGTGATATGGTGGAGGAGGGGGTATGACAGAGGTTAGGGTGCGTTGGTGTGGGCACTCATATTGCCGGTATCACTCTGCAGAACCAGGGGCCAAGGTGGGTGGTCAGTGGGGTGCGCAGCAAGCTGGCTTCCTTGTAGGCCGTGGCAGTCCTGTGGGGGAGGGGCATTCCAGTCCCATGGCCCTTCCCCCTATCCCCCCACCCTCCCACTGCCCTGACAGGGCACCACCTCCACCCCAGCCAGTCCGGCTCAGCAGCCATGCTCGCGTTTCTCCGTGCCCTATGTCCTCTTGCCCCTCATCAGCCATGATGCCAGTTTTACGATTTTTAAAAGCACAAGTGAACTGCGCTGTTGGGAATCGCAGAGACCCCGGAGAATACCGGGCTAGGCCCGCTAATGATACACAAAAAGTGTTTACTGTACACATTTGGAGTATTGTGTGCAGTTCTGGTCGCCGCATTATTGGAAGGATGTGGAAGCATTGGAAAGGGTGCAGAGGAGATTTACCAGGATGTTGCCTGGTATGGAGGGAAGATCTTATGAGGAAAGGCTGAGGGACGTGAGGTTGTTTTCGTTTGAGAGAAGAAGGTTAAGAGGTGACTTAATAGAGGCAGACAAGATGATCAGAGGATTAGATAGGGTGGACAGTTTTTCCTTGGATGGTGATGCCTAGCACGAGGGGACATAGCTTTAAATTGAGGGGAGATAGATATAGGACAGATGTCAGAGGTAGGTTCTTTATTCAGAGAGTAGTAAGGGCGTGGAATGCCCTGCCTGCAACAGTAGTGGACTCGCCAACATTAAGGGCATTAAATGGTCATTGGATAAACATATGGATGATAATGGAATAGTGTAGATGGGCTTCAGATTGGTTTCACAGGTCGGTGCAACATCGAGGGCCGAAGGGTCTGTACTGTGCTGTAATGTTCTATGTTCTATGCGTTCTGGGCCGCATTGACACTGCCGTCGAGGTGACGGAGAATTGCGTTTTGGCATCGGCATCAAATCAGCGCCCGCCGCAATTTCGGCATCGGAACCTATTCTCTGCCGAATCGATTCCAGCATCAGCCAAAGGAGAATCCTGCCCAATATTTCTGCCAGAAAGGGGTGTGAGCTTCCCTCAGAGTAAGAATGCTAATATCCATGAAACACATATGAAGCTGTGTATCCTGAACAGGAAGGTCATTCTATGGATGCAGCAGTTGCTGGAATGGAGCACTGCTGTACAACAGAAGCCAGCCCCATCACACCCACCTGAAGCCCAACCCAAGACCGTGGAGGTAACTGAGGAGGGTGAGGGTACTGAGTGGTCAATCATCTCAGCTCTTGGACATCACTGCAGCAGCTCCTCAGGGCAGTGTCCTCAGCCCAACCATTTTCAGGTGCTTCATCAATGACCTGCCTTCGATCCTAAGGTCAGAAGTGGGGATGTTTGCGCATGACTAAACAATTTTCAGCGCCATTCGTGACTCCTCATATGATGAATCAGTCCATGTCCAAATACAGCGAGATCTGGACAATAGCCAGGCATTGGCTAACAAGTGGCAAGTTACATTCGTGCCACACAAGTGGCAGGCAATGGCCATCTCCTACAAGAGAGTTTCTAACCATCGTCTTTTAACATTCAATGGCATTACCATCGCTGAATCCTCCATAATCAACATCCTGCGGGTTACCATTGATCAGAAACTGAACTGGACTAGCCATAATAATACTGTGGCGACCGGGGCAGGTCAAAAGCTAGAAATCATACAGCGAGTAACTCATCTCCTGACCCCCCCCCAAAGCCTGTCTCCCATCTACAAGACATAAGTCAGTAGTTTAATGGAATACTTTCCACTTGACTGGATGAGTGGAGCTCCGATAACTCTCAAGAAGCTCATCACCATCCAGGACAAAGCAGCCCACTTGATTGCTTTTCCTTCCACAAACATTCAAACCCTCCACCACTGACAAATGGTGGCAGCCATGTGTACCATCTACAAGATGTACTGCAGTAACTTACCAGGGTTCCTTAGACAGCACCTTCCAAACCCACGACCGTTACCATCTGGAAGGACAAGAGCAGCAGATTATTGGGAACCCCACCACACTGTGGTCACTCCAGGGGCAGGATTCTCCCCTACCCAGCGGGGCGGGGGGTCCCGGCGTAGGGGAGTGGCACCAACCACTCCGGCGTCGGGCCTCCCAAAAGGTGCGGAATTCTCCGCACCTTTGGGGCTAGGCCTGCGCCGGAGCGGTTGGCGCCACGCCGACTGGCGCAAAAACCGGCACCAGCGGCCTTGGACGCCCGCCGCTCGGCGCCGGGGCTGGCCGAAAGGCCTTCGTCGGTTCGCGCATGTGCCGGTGGCAACATCAGCGGCGCATGCGCGCTGGGGGATTCTCTTCTGCCTCCGCCATGGTGGAGGCAGTGGCGGCGGCGGCGGAAGAGAAAGAGTGCCCCTACGGCACTGGCCCGCCCGCCGATCGGTGGGCCCCGATTGCGGGCCTGGCCAACGTGGGGCCAGCGGCGGGACTTTGGCCCATCGTGGGCAGGAGAATCGCCGCAGGGGGCTCGCCGTTCGGCGCAGCGCAATTCCCGCCCCCGCCAATTCCCGGGTGGCGGAGAATTTCTGCCACGGCGGGGGCGGGATTTTCGACGGCCCCGGGCGATTCTCCGACCCTGCGTGGGGTCGGAGAATTTCGCCCCAGGTCACTCACCACATTGACTTGGAAATATATCACCGCTTCTTTACTGTCTCTGGGTGAAAATCCTGGAACTTCCTCCCGAACAGCATAGTGAGCGTACCTACACTTGAAGGACTGCAATGGTTCAAAAAGGCAACTCATCACCACCTGCTGAAGGGAAACTAGGGATGGACAATAAATGCTTGTCTTGCCAACAACGGCCACAATCGTAAATTAATTAAAACATTTTTAAAATCCTTCTCTTCCTCCATATCCTCAGTCCCCCTGCCAAAGCCCTTGTCTACTGCATATATACCAGTTACCATGACTGCCCATGCAGAGGCTGCCGTCTGCAGGAGGTCCCCAATGGGTGCTTGCAAAATTAAGCAGTCCACCATGTTCCTCATTGCTGTTTACCATAGAAGCTTGCCTCCACCTCCTTCGAGGCAACATATGGGGCATTTGTACGTGTGTGAGAGCCAAGGGTGCCTTCTCATCTAGACCACGAATGGGTTCGCTTTGGTTACGCTTTTCACATTGTGCACATCACATGAATATATTTACCCACACTTGTACATGTCACAGTGTGTGTTTGTGCACTAGAGATCTCAGAAAGTACGGTAACATTATTAAGGGGTCAGTAACAATGAGGGCAGCATGCTGAAGTCCATCTCGATGTGCCATCAGTAGGATCATGGTTGTTAGGTGATGTGTGAGACTTGAGAGTTTGTCTTACTTTTCTATCTCTTAAGATTCCAGTGTTTGAGGGCTCAAGTACTGAGTTAATCCTCCTATCTTTCATTGTCCATCCAAGCTCGACTTTAAGGGAGGCTCAATGATCAGACTCCATGAGAAGAGCCTGAGCAGAAGGTTCATCTCAAGTATGAGTGCTGGGTGCAAGACATTCATCTGTACTGCAGTGTTACACATTGGCCAAAGTGTAAGCATCGCAGTTCAAGAGGTCACGTATCGTCAACAGAACATTGGTTGTCTGCTACGCTCATTACTTTGGAGATATTTACTTTCCAGGGATCACAGTATATGCTTTGTATGGTTAGCAGAGGTATATGAACCCTGAAATGTTGCTCGTAACATCCAGATCAGGAACTAAGCCATTATCCGGAATGGATGGTGCAAAAATACTTTCAAAGCGCTGTTGTTGGGCTACTCATACATGAGATGCCTGATCTTCATGTAGGCTACAACATACAATCCTTTCAGCATGTATAGGGTTTGAATTCTGACATTGTGACCCTTTCAGCATTGTGGGAATGGTTTGATTATGGGCAATTTGGCAGCACGGCACCCTAATTTATAGTCATTGGTGTTCATGTGTGATAGAGTCACAGTTTTAACTGCTAGTTGAATGCATGTACTTGAGATGTAAAAATTATTAAAGTGTCTTGACTGTAGGAATCCAGACACTGTATCAGTCATTGTATCACATAATGAATTAGCCATTGTATTCCAGTGTATTCATCAACTTAGAATATCAACTAATCAATTACAGCAAGGTCTCAGGGTCGAGCTGTGAAACAAGGAAAGTGTGAGAAACATATCCAGTATTTTTTATGACACTGCGCCCGCAGACACTGAGCTATTTTTGATAGGTACCAGTCAATCTTAAGTAATGTCCAATGTTTGATGAAGAAATCATCCTCTAAGTAACAGACATTCATTTGAACAAACCAGGAAGTCTCAACTGAGAATGTGAAACCAATGAGAGTAAATGAGGGATTAAACCAGATAAGAATTCCCGTAAAAATAGGGAATTCTACTTGCGGGTTTTGTTCCCGAATTCCTGAATTCTTGAATCATCTATCTGTTTATTTGTGTTAAAGTGATTTCTTTATGTTTAATGATTTTTGGCCCTTTTAGGAATTGTTTGAAATTTTGTTTCAATGTTTTGGTTCAGTTTTTATTCAAGTGAATAATTAGCAATAAAGTTTAATTTTTTGACACCTCCAATCAACCAAACTATTGACTCTTATTAGAAAGTAAAATAAGAGCCCCAACAATTTGCATGGGGGGGCCATAATAAGTGGATGACTTATTATCATGTTTGTTTGCAATATAATGCTCATGGTTGCGATAGTGAGGGTTTCAGCCATATGAATGTGACTGAACCCGACACATTGATGTTGGATTCTCTCTTGTGGGGGATGGGCAGTCCCTTGAGTAATTGTGGAGTCAATGCAGTGTCTTTAGGTGGAAGAATGTCACCAGGGACTGGTTGATGACAATCTGAGGACATTGTGAGAATCCAATTTGCACAAGGGCTTGTCTGGGGATGATCCCCTCCTGCACAGTCAGCCTTGACTACATAGCCACAACTTCCAGCTGCTCTGTCATTGGTAGCCTCCTCATCCATTATGTCAAAATGGATGGTGGCTTCCTCCTCATCTTCCGAATGTAGGAGTTCCGCCCATGGCCTCACTGTTACCGATTTTTAGGCCCCTCTGCTGCACAATATTACCATTCTTGATACCTTTGCTGGGGATTATTACAGAGTTCCACCTGACTGATTGAGGCACCTGAAGCACATCTTTAAAATGCCAAGTGTCTGCTTGATGTTACTCCTGCTGATGGTACGGCTCTTGTAGTTGATCTCTGCCTCAGGTTATGGGCTCCCAAAGCAGGTCATTATCCAGGTTTTTAAAGAGTAGCACTTGTCCTGCAGAGCTCAATCAGGGATCCATGGGTGTTGCTTAAATAGCTAAGTGAACTCTTCAGAATGAAGGAGTCATGGCCGCTGCCAGAGAACCTTGCACACACATGAAGTGAAACCTTGGTGGTCGCAAATAACCTGGACGTTGACTGAGTGGAAAGACTTCCAATGTACAAATGTGTTGACATTATGATCAATAATGCCTTGTACCTGAGGAAAGCCTGTTAATTGCACAAAGGCCTTGCTCGCTGCATCTGAGATGTCAAACCCATAGGAAAATTTATAAGATCTCCCACACGAGTAAACAGGGCAAAAATGCAGCTGTGTGCTACTGACAATGACATACCAGACAGATCAGAGAATCATAGAACCATAGAATCCTACAGTGCAGAAGGAGGCCATTCGGTCCATTGAGTCTGCATCGATCCTTCGAGAGACGACCCTACCTAGGCCCAATCCTCCACCCTGTTCCTACAACTCTACCCTAAGGGGCAATTTAGCATGGTCAATTCACCTAACCTGCATATCTTTGCACTGTGGGAGAAAACTGGAGCACCCGGAGGAAACTCACGCAGACACTGGGAAAATGTACAAACTCCACACAGCAGTTAGCCTAGGTTGGGATCGAACCCAGGTCCCTAACGCAGTGAAATAGCAGTGCTTACCACTGTGCCACTGTGCTGTCCATCGCCTGATGATTCCTGGAAAGATCCTGAGGGATAGAAGCTGAGAGTAATGATTATCTTCATAACCCATGGGCATGGGGGTCAATGGATGGTTGTTTAAGTTAATGCTGGAGCATGCAACATATATCTGTCACCACCTCAAGACTTCACTTCGCTCACCTTCGCAACTGGTTCCCTGTCATGTGGAGGTATGAACGCCTGTACACCCTTCCCATAGAGTAGTACCTGCTTGTCCTGTATCTCCTCCTCCTCCTCCTTCCTGTTTTGTGGGCAGCAACCTCTTCCGCCTGACCATCTGTCTTCTCTCTGGCCTCCTGCTGCTCACAGTGACTACATTCTGTGGTCTTTATGTCCAATTTCTCTGTTCCTTTACACACTTCTTCAGCACAAAGATCTTCCTGGCCCCTGGGTACACAAGTCTGTAGTGGAAAATATAATTGCCTTGTGAGACCAGGAGCCCCATCCTCCCCCTCCCTTATGGTATGAAAAAAACAAAAGAATTTGTTTGCTGCCACTTTGGGGGCTGAAATAAAATATTTAGGCAAATTCCACAGGGTTCCCTGGCTATCTAAAGAAATACACTCAGTTTAAACCTGCTCTTCTGAGGTCCAAATTTTTCTTCTCCAAAGCAGGAGTGTGAGAGAACAGTAAGGTTCAATTAACTTTCTCCTCGTTAGTCCCTGCCACCAGTTCCTGTTGCAACTCACTCCTGCTGTGCTCTACCAAGCTGATGATAGAGTGTTGAAATCAGGGCTAGTGAGTCAGTGGCTCAATATAAATGAAATATATTTATTTGGTGGAATGTATTTGCAGACTTAATAATTGACAGTCAAAATTCCATAAGCAAGATATGAAACAGCAATGAAGCTAAAAAAAAAAAATAGGACTGACATCAAGGATTAACAGTTTCAAAATGTTGTTTTCTGCACTTTGACAAGCAACAGATCTTTTGAGATGGACAGTCAAATTGGTCTAATTTGCAGATCTCTGTGATGAAATACTGCATGTAGAAAGTGCAAAATCTAAGTTGCTCAGTGAGTCCACAGTTCTTACCAAGTGCTGGGGTTATCGACCCAGGATGTGAATAGTGTGATGCGACGATCAATTCACTCGAGACATGAGTAGAAGTAAACCATGGCTTTAATCAACTTAGAACAGTGCCTGCCTGCAATTGAACCAACACTGAGAACCGCCCATAGGTCGACTGCTCTTTATACCTCCCTTCAAGGGGAGGAGCCATGGGCGGAGCCCATACATGCCCCAACATGTTCCCATATGGATAATGCCATACAATGGCCCATAGGAGAAGCCCACAAGGGCAGCATAGCACAGATACAAATACAAGGGCAAATACACTGGTGGATTATTGGTATAATACATTCACCACATAGTGATCAAAGGAATATTAATAAGCCATTAACCACATGTCAGGTTCAAAGGATCTGTTTGCATCTGACACTGTACAGTTCATTCCTGATTTTCCAACCAATCAACTTTAGCCTAGGCTAATTTCCATCCTTCATTTTGAACTTCAGTTTTAGAGCAGTTTCACTGTGTGAATGTTTGTTTGTTACTCCAAGCCTGCACCCTCTTTCGTTACAGAAATTCGGAATGTACTGGGTAGTATTAATGCTGCTTGCAGGGCATTTATTTAAATTAAGGAATTTGTTTAATCACATCACCAAATGTGTTGCCCTACAACCCATGGAATCCAAAAACCTTCAGAATATAACATGGGGATGTGATCAAAGCACTTTTAGATTTTTCTGAACCATCCTATTTCTTGTACTCTCAATTTTTCCTTCCTATCTCAGCTACTTTGACAACATAGGAACCACTTACAGCTGTTTGTGATCCCTTTCCCTCAGAACAGTGTCACTTTTTGGATCTTATGTCTGCCATCAGTCTAGAGCTGTCATCACTCGCTGTCTGGTCTGTGAAACCCTTCTGCTAACATTCGGAGTCTGAAAACACTTCTGCACGCAACTCATTTATTTGCAGCTGCCTTGTGCAGCCTTTGTGAAGACATTCAAGAGCTGATGTTCATCTGTCACCGAGCCTTCTTTTCCCCACTATTCACTTGTTTGAGTTTCTCTTGGACATCATTATAGGAAGTGAGTTAAATACAGCACAAGATGGCCAGCTGCTCTTATATAGCCTCATCATGAAAATGCAACTACTTGCAACTAACTGCCACCAGTTGCCCATAAGTGTCTACAGATTCTGACCTACAGGCTCTTCACGGGGAGATCTGCACACTAAAGATTCTTACAATCATTAAAGCGCTTCAATAACCACAATAACTTCAGTAACACACATCTTTAATTGGTATAAAATTAAAGTGGGAAAGGGTAAAGCACACATCCCTTGCATGAATGAAGAAGGGTGATTTAATTTTATTTACTAATTTGAAAGGGGTAGATAAATCGATGGCCAGTGCCAGTTGCTTGTGCTCCATAAAGAGAAGGGAATATCAAAAAAGAAAAGATGAAGGAAAAAAAAGAAAGGACTATTAAATACTGGCAGAAGAAAATTCCTGAGTAGGATTTAATTATGTCTGACTTAAGCTGTCATGCAAGCTGTGGCAGCACTTAGGCAGAAGATAAAAATAAAATTAAACAGTGCATTGCTTACTAGCCCTCAATGCCTACCACAAAAAAAATGGTTGTTATGCCTCATTTGTTCCTTTTTAAACCATCAGCCACTCCTGTTTTCCTTTTACCCTCTACTTGCTTCAGAGCTCTTTTCTCAAGTGATAACATCTTCCAATTTCCTCCAAGGGCACCATTTATAAATAGGAGCTCACATCAATCAAATCTCTCTTTATTCAAACTATGACACAGTTCTTTTCTCATCGGCAAACCCCCTCCCATGTTGACCATCCAAATGGTGGTATCTTTTCCAACATAAATATTGATTTGAAAGATTTGTATTTTTACTCTGAAGACAGATGATCAAATTAACAAAGCACAAATATATACTGCATTGCACATTTTGGTGGTGCATTTCATGAAAAATTAAACAGACATACCTGCAATGCCCAATACTCCTGTAGGTTGTGCTGCAGGAGACATGCTTTTTTTAAAATTTAGTGTATCCAATTCATTTTTTCCAATTAAGGGGTAACTTAGCGTGGCCAATCCACCTACCCTGCACATCTTTTGGGTTGTGGGGGTGATGTACCATCAATTGGACTCGAGACACGATGAAGATCCAAACTGTGGCTTTAATCAGCTAGTTGTTAGCCCGGTGGTCGACTACAGAGAAAGGCCGACCGCCGGGAACTCTGGGTACTTATACCCCACCTCGGAGGCGGGGTCTACTTGCCTCTCGACCAATTGGTGAGCAGTCACATGACTAGTCCCAGCCAATCGGACGAGAGGCACATGACCAGCCAGAGCCAATGGGAAACCCATGTTCAGCACCAATGGCAGTGCTCACATTCATACCACCACATTCACCCCTTGTGGAGAAAGAAGGTGGGGGGGCGTGTAAGTGGAAGAGAGAGGGGGGAGGGCGGGTCCGAGGATTGGTGGTATGAGCAGCGAAAATCATGAAAGGTGGGCTGCCCACTGGCTCGTGGCAAAAAACAATACTACTACTACTAACTTAAGGTGCAACAGAATAACAACAAAGTCCAAAAAAAATGTCCCATGGTCGCATCAGATGGACACGATCAGCCTGTCGGGTGCCTGTGGTGTTCTGGAGGACCGTCGCAGTGGAGCCGGTGATGTCGGGCCGATGGCCGTCCTTGCCTCTGAGAGCGTCGGTCGTAGATGTGTCTCCTTACCCCGGGCCGGTGGTGGAGACGCTGTAATCGGGGGAGAGGGGGCATGTGCGTTGGGCCGTGGGGGCGCAGGAGGCGCTGGGGGGAATTAGGGTTGGGGGGAGGTGTTGATGTAAGGGGAGAAGGCCGCACATCGGAGGGTGCCAAGACCCGAAGCAAGACCGTATCCTGCCGACCGTCGGGATACTCCACGTATGCATACTGCGGGTTGGCGTGGAGTAACTAGACTCGCTCAACCAGCGGGTCGGAATTGCGCACCCGCACATGCTTCCGGGCCCGGGGGGTGGCCAGCCAGTTCGGGAGAGGGGTTCCTGAGGACGACTTCCTGGGGAAAACCAGAAGACGTTCATGAGGTGTTTGATTAGTGGTAGTACAGAGGAGAGACCGGATTGAATGCAGGGCATCAGGGATGACCTCTTGCCAACGGGGGATAGGGAGATCTCTGGACCGTCGGGCCAGCAGGATGGTCTTCCAAATGGTGCCATTCTCCCCCTCGACCTGACCGTTATCCCGGGGGTTATAATTGGTTGTCCTGCTAGAGGCTATGCCCCTGCTGAGCAGGAATTGACGCAGTGCGTCGCTCATAAAAGAGGACCCCAGGTCGCTGTGGATGTACGCGGGGTAACCGAATAGGGTGAAGCTGGATAGGAGGGCCTTTATGACGGTTGTTGTGGTCATGTCGGGACAGGGAATGGCGAAAGGGAAGTGGGAGTATTCGTCGATAACACTCAAGAAATGTGTGTTACGGTTGTTGGAGGGGAGGGGACCCTTGATGTCTATACTGAGACGTTCAAAGGGATGGGATGCCTTGATCAGATGCGCTCGTTCGGGGCGGTAGAAGTGCGGTTTGCACTCGGCGCAGACGTGGCAGTCCCTGGTGACGGTCCTGACTTCCTCAACGGAGTAGAGCAGGTTGCGGGTCTTAATGAAATGGTAGAAACGGGTGACCCCTGGATGGCAGAGGTCCGTGTGGAGGGAGCGTAGGCGGTCAATCTGCGCGCTGGCGCAGGTACTGCGGGATAGGGCATCGGAAGGCTCGTTGAGCTTCCCAGGACGATACAAGATATCGTAGTTATATGTGGACAACTCGATCCGCCACCGCAAGATCTTGTCATTCTTGATCTTGCCCCTCTGTGCATTATCGAACATGAAGGCTACTGACCGTTGGTCTGTGAGGATGGTAAACCTCCTGCCGGCCAGTTAGTGCCTCCAATATCGCACAGCTTTGACTATGGCCTGTGCTTCCTTTTCCACCGAGGAGTGGCGGATTTCGGAAGCGTGGAGGGTTCGTGAGAAGAAGGCCACAGGTCTGCCCGCTTGGTTCAGGGTGGCCGCCAGAGCTACATCAGATGCGTTGCTCTCGACCTGGAATGGGAGGGACTCGTCGATAGCACGCAGAGTGGCATTTGCAATATCCGCTTTGATGCGGCTAAAGGCCTGGCGGGCCTCCATCAACAGGGGAAGGAAGGTGGACTAGATGAGGAGACGGGCTTTGTCGGCGTAGTTGGAGACCCACTGGGCGTAATATGTGAAGAAGCCCAGGCAGCGTTTGAGGGATTTGAGGGAGTTGGGGAGAGGGAGTTCCATCAGGGGGCGCATGCGTTCGGGATCGGGGCCTATCACTCCGTTACGCACTACGTAGCCAAGGATGGCTAGACGGTCGGTGCTAAACACGCACTTATCCTTATTGTAAGTTAAATTAAGGAGTTTTGAAGTTCGGAGGAATTTTTGAAGGTTCATGTCGTGGTCCTGTTGGTCGTGGCCGCAGGTGGTGACGTTATCGAGATACGGGAAGGTGGCCCGTAAACCGTGCTTGTCGACCATTCGGTCCATCTCCCATTGGAAGACCGAGACTCCATTTGTGACACCGAGGAAGTGGTAGAGGCGCCCATCTGTCTCAAACGCGGTGTACTTTCGGTTACTCACGCGGAATGGGGAGCTGGTGGTAGGCGGACCTAAGGTCCACCGTGGAACATACTTTGTATTTCGCGATCCTGTTAACCAGGTCGGAAATACGGGGGAGAGGATACGCGTCCAGCTATGTAAACCTGTTGATGGTCTGACTGTAGTCAATGACCATTCGGTTTTTCTCCCCAGTCCGAACTACCAGCACTTGGGCTCGCCAGGGACTGTTGCTGGCCTCGATAAATCCTTCCTTAAGGAGCCTCTGGACCACGGACCCGATGAAGGTCCGGTCCTGGGCACTTTATCGTCTGCTCCGAGTGGCGACAGGTTTACAATCTGGGGTGAGATTAGCAAACAAGGAAGGTGGGTCCACTTTGAGGGACGCGAGGCTGCAAACAGTAAGGGGGGGAATAGGGCCGCCGAATTGGAAGGTCAGGCTCTGCAGGTTGCACTGGAAATCCAGGCCCAAGAGTGCCGGAGCGCAGAGACGGGGGAGAATGAGGTGTTTAAAGTTTTTGAAATCCCTCCCCTGGACCGTGAGGTCCGCTATGCAGCACCCGGTGATTTGGACGGAGTGCGAACTCGAGGTCAATTCAACCTTATGCTCAACTGGATGGATGGGGAGCGCGCAGCCTCTTACCGTGTTGGGGTGGACAAAACTTTCCGTGCTCCCGGAGTCCAGCAGGCTTCTCGTTTTGTGTCCGTTGAGCTGGATCATTGTCGTAGTCTTCGCGAGCGAGCGTGGTCGCGACTGGTCGAGTGTGATGGAAGCAAGTCGTGGCGAGAGTTCCAGATCATCCTCGGTGGCAGAGGAATCGCTGGCAGGGCCTTCCATGTTGGTCCAAGATGGCGGCACCCAGGGCCCGCACGTGGAATCGGGGTCCCAAGATGGCGGCGCCCAGGACCCGCACGTGGAGCCGGGGTCCCAAGATGGTGGCACCCATGGCCCGCACATGGCGTCCGGGGCCCAAGATGGCGGCGCCCGTGGGAACCTCGCGGCAGCTGGGGGCAGTGTCGGCAGCATCTGTGGGCCGGTCGTGGCAGCCGGGAGCAGGGGTCGGGAGGACCGTGGACCCATTGCAGGGGCCGGGATAGACATATGGATGAAAATGGAATAGTGTAGGTCAGATAGGCTTCAGATGGTTTCACAGGTCGGCGCAGCATCGCGGGCTGAAGGGCCCGTACTGCGCTGTAATGTTCTATGTTCTATGTTCTATGTGCTGGGTAGGTGGAGTGGCCATGCTAAATTGCCCCTTAATTGGAAAAAGTGATTGGGCACTCTAAATTTATTTTTAAAAAGTGTAACGGAAGAGCTGCGAATTGATGCTGAGAGTGTTTTACTCTGATTGGATGGTATGGATTTTTGAGCTCTATAAATTTTTAAAAGTTTGTTCAATGAGGGTGAAGGGAAAGGGTGTGACACTGGCATCAAAACGAGGAGTGTTAGAGAAAAAGATTTTGAGTGGGGTGTGGGTGACAGAAACACTCAAAAGTAATGGCTGGAATTCTCCGGTTTTCGGGATTCACTTTTCCTGCTGGCAGCACACCCACACCCGTGAGGTTCCCGGTGGCATTGTGTGGTTACAATGGGAATCCCATTGACAAGTGGCAGGGAGGTGGAATCGCGGCAGCAGCGAATGGTGCACGGTCGAGAAACACACGGCTGGAGAACTGGAGAAGCTAACCCAATGTAGCTTTTATTTGAGTTTATTACGATTTTCATAAGGGCAAGTTCAATTTTGATGCAAACTAATTAACTCCAGCACAGTAACTTTATTCAAATGTTGAAAAAGAAATTCCAAAACAAATTTCAAAGGTGCATTGAAGTTAAATTGACTGCTTTGGTTAAAATTCGAGAGGCTGCCTACATGTGAAGGAATGAGGGAAAGATATTGGGCAAAATTCTCCGACCCCCAGCAGGGTCGGAGACTCGCCCGGGGCCGCCGAAAATCCCGCCCCCGCCATGTCCAGAATTCTCCCACCTGCAAAAAATTGGCGTGCCGCCAATTCCGCCCCCGCCATGTCCAGAATTCTCCCACTCGCAAATGGTCGGCGTGCCGCCAATCCCGCCGCCTGCCTCGGAGAATGGCGGGGGCCACGGGAGGCTACGGGTTTCTGTGCTGCCGTTATTCTCCGACCCGCGATGGGCAGAAGTCCCGCCGCTGGGAGGCCTCTCCTGCCACCGAGGTTTGTACCACCTCTGGTGGCGGTGGGATCGGGGGTGCGAGCGGGCCCCCGGGGTCCTGGGGGGGGCGCGGGGCGATCGGACCCCGGGGGGTGCCCCCACGGTGGCCAGGCCCGCGATCAGGGCCCACCGATCGGCGGGCGGGCCAGTGCCGTGGGGGCACTCTTTCTCTTCCGCCGCCGCCACGGCCTACACCATGGCGGAAGCGGAAGGGAATCCCCCAGCGCGCATTCACCGGTGGTGAAGTCAGCGGCGCTGGGCGGTGGGCGTCAAAGGCCGTTTTTGCCGGTTTTGGCACCAGTCGGCGTGGTGCCAACCGCTCCGTCGCGGGCCTAGCCCCCAAAGGTGCGGAGAATTCCGCCACTCCACTACGCCGGGACCCCCCGCCCCGCCGGGTAGTAGCTTTGACTGCGTTCTTTGAATTTCAGAGATAGCATTAAGCTGATGGAGATAGGAAGACTTTCGCAAAGGGAGAGGTAAGAAATAAAAGAATAAGAGAGATATATATCAGAATTATGTCAAGTTTAACATCTGTTGAGTTTTGAAATCAGCTAATTATCTACCTATGTTTTGCTGACAATTGGAAAATGGATTTTTAAGCTCTATAAATTTTAAAAAGTTTGTTCAAGCTTTTACTGTCAATCTATTCTGAACTTCCATTAGTTTAGGGGCAATTTAAATGCCGTAATGTCCATATTTGCTTGAGATCAGGAATATATCTTTGATTACTGATATTTATTTTCAGTTGTATGGAAGGTTCTACATTCAATGTTTTCTGCGAAATCCAGCAGCTACATTTTTTGTTTAGCTTTTTGGATTTTCTTTTCCTGGAAAATAAAATTTCTGGCAGCACCCAACAATTATCAACAAACAGTAGTTTAGCAAAGTATTTGATTTTAATTTTACATGATAATCAAAATATATCTGACCCAAAGCTTTTGGCTTCAAAACCCCTTGTCCAGCTGCAAGACTGTCCCAGCAAACTATCAGCTCTGAGGAGACGTTACACGCCTGAGAAGTCGCTTACTTTTTTCTCTTTATAGGTGCTGACTGGTCTTGCAGTACTTCCAATGTTTTCCATTGTGATTTACCAACATGTACCAACATGTACTTAGTTGGTTAGCTCAGTTGACTGGACAGCTGGTTCCTGAAAGTGAAAGTGAAAGTGAAAATATTTTATTGTCACAAGTAGGCTTACACTAACACTGCAATGAAGTTACTGTGAAAAGCCCCTAGTCGCCACATTCCGGCACCTGTTCGGGTACACAGGGAGAATTCAGAATTCTCAGCTGGTAGAGGAATTGAACCCGCAATGCTGGCCTTGTTCTGTATCACACTCCAGCTGTCTAGCCCACTGAGCTAAACCAGCCCTCTGGGATGTGCTGGAGTGATGCCAACAGTGTGGGTTTAATTCCTGTACTGGCTGAGGTTAACCATGAATCCCACATTCTTAACCTTGCCCCTCGCAAGATGAGGTTGCCATCGTGTTAATTCACCACCGGTCATCTCTGAAAGGGGGGAGCAGACTTTCGTCCTCTGTGGTAACATTTACCTAACGCTTCTTATTGGTAGTGAAGTTCTCTTCTGTTCATCAAAAATCCTGCGCTGAAACAAATTAATCCAGACACAAGTGGTCTGATCGGACTTTCTTTTGGAATTGACCATGACTGGGAGAATAATGAGAGGTTATGCAGAGCAGCACCAGCTGCTTGAAGAGAGAAAGGGGAAGGAGGAGGGGAGGGGGAAGGATTTTCAGTCGGAGGCTACATCCATCAAGGGCCTTTAGGGAGACAATTCACACCTAGATTTCCCATAAAGCAGAAATTAGTTTTCTCTACGTATCCAATCAGCTCCATTTAATATCTTTGAGATTTGACAAAACCAGTCCTCAAACTTCTCAATTCCTGGGAGTACAACCATAGTTTGTGTAATCTTGCTTTGTAATTTAACCCTTGGAGTCCAGATGTTATTCTGGGTAAAGCTACATTGCAGTCCCTCCATTTCCAAGACATCCATCCTTTATTTTGTTTATAAATTTAGAGTACCCAATTATGTTTTTTCCAATTGAGGGGCAATTTAACGTGGCCAATCCACCTACCCTGCACATCATTTGGGTTGTGGGGTTGTGATCCACACAGACACGGGGAAAATGTACAAACTCTACACGGACAGTGACCTGGGCCAGGATGGAACCCGGGTCCTCAGCGCTGTGAAGCAGCAGTTCTAATCACTGCGCCACTATGCCGCCCTAAAGATATCCATCCTAAGGCGTGATGCCAAACCCTACTCACAGAGCTCCACTTGATTAAATTAGTGTCTTGCATAACCTCTGCATCCCTGTATTTTGAGTCCTTCAAATATAAAGACCAGCATTCCATGGACATTTCTGATTATTTTATCTACCTGGTCATGATGTTGTAGTGATATATCAATCATTGTCTGCTGGTGCTTCACCCTGAGCCATTTTATTGACAATTTTTGTCAGTGCTGGTTTGCCATTGCCTTCCACATTCAGGTCGAGGATGAGGAGGCTCATCCTAATTCTACCTCTGTGGGAAGAAGAATTGAACCTGCAGAGGTCAACTGAACTAACTGGCCTATCTCTCCATACACACACACCTTTCTAATCTATCATCTAAGTCATTAATAAATACAGTGAATAGTGACATAAGCATAGATCCTTGTGAGACACCATTACTTACATCCTGCCCATCATTTGTACTCTGTGTATCTTGCGCTCAGCTACTTTCCTAGCCATGCCAATAATTTGCCTTCAATTCCAGGAGCTTCAACTTTAGCTTTTGACGTTGCTTTATTATTCATTCATGAGATGTGAGGATTGCTGGTAAGATCTGCATTTGCTGCTCTTCCCTAATCGCCCTTGAGGAGGTGCTGATGAGCTACCTTCTTTGCCACTGCAATCAAATGTGTTGGGTAAACCCCCAATACTGCTCATGGGGTGGGGGAAATCCAGATATTTGGTTCAATGACAGTGAAGGGAAAACGCTGTTCCCATGCATCTGTTGCCCTTACGCCGTTCGGCGGTGGAGGTTGCAGGTTGGAAAGGTGCTGTCGAAGGAGACTTGGAGAGTTGCTGTAATATATTAGGTACATGGAATGTGACAAACCTTTTTTTATCTTATGAAGTGTTAGATAATGATCAGCACATCTTTTCATTTAGACAGCATAACATGAGGCATTGTCATTTGGCCAATGCTCCAAGAGATAATGTAGCGGGTGAGTGAGTAGAGACGAGTGCTAATTAAGCTAATAATGTGAGAAACACTGTATGAATTGATTCTGGGAGAGAGGTGAGGCCGAATTCCTCCTGCTCATGCTTGGATGCAAAGAGCCAGCTGGGTGCAGCACATAAAGGAAAATCAGCTCAGTTTTGTTCGTGATATAATCCTCCAGTCTGATTTTCCTTTATGCCCCGGCATATTAAGGAGGAAATTTGCCCCATACCATTAAGGTAAGGATGCAATGTTTCTCTCACATCACACCTGAGATTCAAGAATTATTTTTATTATTTCTGGCCCAGTAAGCTGTTAACCAAGCCAGTCCTCACTCTGTGGATTCCATACAATATGCATTCTTTGTGCGTATTACCCTTTCTACACCACTGAATGCAATCGTTTATTGTTGATGATGGTAAAATCTTCATTACAATTGCAAAAACCACAGCGCACAAAATGAATATTCTTAACTTGAAGTGGCACATCAAACCATGATGAGGTACAAATATATTTTTCTTTTCACGTTATTAGTATTCTACACCCAAATGTCATTAACATGCATACAAGAATGTCTTGTGCTTTAAGAGAACCTCAGCCAAACACAGTTTCAGACAGACTTCTGTTTACCAGCAGGCTAGCATGGGTACTTGGACAGGAATACAGGTTAAAAATAACTGGGATGTGAAGTGTATTTGCTAATGCAAGAGAACACCTCCAATTTCTCATTAGTTCATTTGCATTCAGTTAAAGACTCTCCTCTACCAACAATAACCATTTCATGGCTGAACTGATCCAGTTAATTTTGTGGCAATGAAACAAGATCAGCAATTAACATGGAACCTATCACAAGTACAAAATGCAAACATCTCTCTTTTCCAAGTGCGTAAGACAGCAGGTGGGATTTAGCATGCCCATGAACTGAGGGCAAAAATCCCGCAATGGGCGTTAAGTCTCAAGAGAGCCCAACAACGGGATTTGTGGCGGCATGATTTCGAAAAGCGATCTTCCCGGGTGTCCTCCAATGACGTGATCAGGATCATGCCCAGGATGGGCACAAACCTGTTTTTGATCAACTTGATTCCACCTCGCATGGTTAACGTCGCATCTTCGGACCTCATTGAATCATCCCACCCGTCGAGCAGGACATCACAGGGGCGCGAATTATACAACTTTTTAAAAATGGGAGCCAGGCACCATGACCTCCATGAGAGGTGAAGGAGGTGAGCACCACTGTTTCCACACATCACCAGGGAGTCCAACTTGACAGAGCCTGCTAGTCAGTTCCAGAGAAGGGGAGGGGGGGCTTGGGGGTGTCCGAGGGGTTGGGGGTTTGCTGGGATGAGGGTCACAGCTGATGTGGGCGGTCCTGAAGTCTGCTTTATGTGTTGCTCAAATGTTCTTAAAATGCTGTGTTCGTCTGTGGAATCAGAGGAGATGGGGAAGCGTTAAATGGATATTTTTCGTCAGTGTTTACACTGGAGAAAGACAATGTTGTCGAGGAGAATACTCAGGTACAGTCGACCAGGCTAGATGAGATTGAGGTTCACAAGGAGAAGGTGTTAGCAATTTTGGAAAGTGTAAAAATAGATAAGTCTCCTGGGCCAGATGGGATTTATCCTAGGATTCTCTGGGAAGCCAGGGAGGAGATTGCAGAGCCTTTGTCCTTGATCTTTATGTCGTCTTTGTCGACAGGAATAGTGCCTGAAGACTGGAGGATAGCAAATGTTGTCCCCTTGTTCAAGGAGGGGAGTAGAGACAACCCTGGTAATTATAGACCTGTGAACCTTACTTCGGTTGTGGGTAAAATGTTGGAAAAGGTTATAAGAGATAAGGTTTATAATCAGCGATACTCAAAACAGTTTTGTGAAGGGTAGGTCATGCCTCACAAACCTTATTGAGTATTTGAGAAGGTGACCAAACAGGTGGATGAGGGTAAAGCGGTTGATGTGGTGTATATGGATTTCAGTAAGGCGTTTGATAAGGTTCCCCACGGTAGGCTATTGCAGAAAATATGGAAGTATGGGATTGAACGTGATTTAGCGGTTTGGGTCAGTAATTGGCTAACTGAAAGAAGACAGAGGGTGGTGGTTGATGGCAAATGTTCATCCTGGAGTTCAGTTACTAGTGGTGTGCCGCAAGGATCTGTTTTGGGGCCACTGCTGTTTGTCATTTTTATAAATGACCTGGAAGAGGGTGTAGAAGGATGGGTTAGTAAATTTGCAGATGACACGAAGGTCGGTGGAGTTGTGGATAGTGCTGAAGGATGTAATAGGTTACAGAGGTACATTGATAAGCTGCAGAGCTGGGCTGAGAGGTGGCAGATGGAGTTTAATGCAGAAAAGTGTGAGGTGGTTCACTTTGGAAGGAGTAAGAGGAATGCAGAGTACTGGGCTAATGGCAAGATTCTTGGTAGTGTAGATGAACAGAGAGATCTCGGCATCCAGGTACATAAATCCTTGAAAGTTGCCACCCAGGTTAATAGGGCTGTTAAGAAGGCACATGGTGTACTAGCCTTTATCAGTAGGGGGATTGATTTTCGGAGCCACAAGGTCATGCTGCAGCTGTACAAAACTCTGGTGCGGCCGCTCCTGGAGTACTGCGTGCAGTTCTGGTCACCACATTATAGGAAGGATGTGGAAGCTTTGGAAAGGGTTCAGAGGAGATTTACTAGGATGTTGCCTGGTATGGAAGGAAGGTCTTACGAGCAAAGGCTCAGGGACTTGAAGTTGTTTTCGGTAGAGAGAAATTTGCGTCATGTGTAGTAGTACAGGAGGGAGGGCTGAACATTAATGGGACATTGGGACTGGTTTTGAGGGAGATGGAACCTATAGGTTTAACGTCAATAAACCCAATACCGATGACCTTGGAAGGCAATTTGCTAGTGTTTTTGAGGAAGACTTAAATTAACTTGAATGAGGGATGTAAGCTAGGAAAAAGCATTTGAAAGAAGGAGCAAGGTTCATGAAGGAATGGGAGGATAAGTAGCATTGGAATAAGAAATGATCAGGTAATATATGGGGTCAGGCTAAGCAGGAATTAAATAATTTCTAAATGATGTTTATAATGCATTTATGTAAACACTCATAGCATGATACATAAAGTTGATGAACTGTTAGTGTTGTGGCAATTATAGAGACTTGGCTCAGTAAAGGGCAGGATTGGATACTAAATACTCATAGATTGATGGGAGAGAAAAGAAGGAAGGAGGGAGGCAGTGTTGATTAAGGAGAATATTATAGTACTTGAGAGAAAGGATGTCCTGAAGCAGCCAGGATCAGAATCTATTTGGTTCAAGTTAAGAAAGAATAGAGGTAATATTATATGAACTCCGGGGCGGAAATCTCCGGGGGTCGGAGAATTTCCCGGAGCCGGCATCGATCCCGCCCCTGCCGTGTCCTGAATTCTCCGCCTCCCAAGATTCGGCGGGGTCGGGAATCGCGCTGCGCCGGTCGGTGGGCCCCCCGCGCCGGTTGGCAGGCCCCCCGCAGTGATTCCCCGGCCCGTGATGGGCCGAAGTCCCGCTGTTGACAGGCCTCTCCCGCCGGCGGGAATCAAAACACCTACCTGACCGGCGGGATTGGCGGCGCGGGCGTGCTCCGGATTCCTGGGGGGCGGGGGGGCGCGGGGCAATCTGACCCCGGGGGGCGCCCCCACGATGGCCTGGGGCGGAATTCTCCGACCCTCCGGGGGGTCAGAGAGTCTCCCGGGGCCAGCGTCAATCCCGCCCACGCCGTGTTGTGAATTCTCTGCCTCCGAAGATTCGGCGGGGGCGGGAATCGCGCCGCGCCGATCGGCAGGCCCCCCGCAGCGATTCTCCGGCCCGCGATGGGCCGAAGTCCCGCTGCTGACAGGCCTCTCCCGCCGGTGGGAATCAAAACACCTACCTGACTGGCGGGATTGGCGGCGCGGGCGTGCTCCGGGGTCCTGGGGAGGGGGCACGGGGCGATCTGACCCCGGGGAGTGCCCCCACGATTGCCTAGGGGGTGGAATTCTCCGACCCTCCGGGGGGTCAGAGAATCTCCCGGGGCCGGTGTCAATCCCGCCCCCGCCGTGGTCGAATTCTCCGCCACCGGGAATCGGTGGGGGCAGGAATCGTGCCGCGCCAGTCGGCGGGCCCCGCGCCGGTCGGCGGGCCTCCCGCGGCGATTCTCCGGCCCGCAATGGGCCGAAGTCCCGCCGCTGACAAGCCTTTACCGCCGGCGGGAATTAAAGCACGTCTGCTGCTGGTGGGATTGGTGGCGCGGGCGGGCGCCGGGGTCCTGGGGCGAGCGCGGGGCGATCTGGCCCCGGGGGGTGTCCCCACGGTGGCCTGGCCCACGGTCGGGGCCCACCGATCGGCGGGTGGGTCTGCGCCGTGGGGGCGCTCTTTTTCTTCAGCCCTGCCATGGTCTTCTCCATGGCGGAGGCAGAAGAGACCCCCTCCCCTGCACATGCGCCGGTATGACATCAGCAGCCGCTGACGCACCGGCGCATGCGCGGACGTCCGCCAGCCGGCGAAGGCCTTTCGGCCCCGCACCTTTGAGGAGGCCCGACGCGGGAGTGGTTCACGCCACCCCGTCCCGCCGGGACCCCCCGCCCCGCCATGTAGGGGAGAATCCCGAATTCCATAGGCTATTAACTAGTGGAAAAGGTGATGAGCACATTTGTTGGGAAACACAGAGGTGCGAAGACTAGAGCAGTGAGAATGGGCACTTCAAATATCCTAAGGTAGTCTGGGATAGTAATATTGTAAAGGACAGAGAGGGAAAGAGTTTCTGAAGTGTGTTCAGGAGAATATCTATGATCAGTATATTTCCAGCCCAAAGAGGAAGGAGGGAACGGTGAATCTGTGTCTGGAAAATGAACTGGGTCAAATGTCAGCAGAGGAACATTTCGAGAACAGTGATTATAGTATCATAGTATTTAGATTCGCTGTGGAAAAAGACAAGAAGCAGGCAAAGATAAAAATATTTAATTGGTGGAGGGACAATTTCAATATTGTAAGAACAGATCTCTCCGGGGTGAAATTAAATCAGGAATTGACAGACCAAACTATTACTGAACAATGGGCTGCCTTTAAAGAGGAGATGCGTTGGGTATATTTGAGATATGTTTCCCCAAGGGTTGCCCACAACTGATGAATACATTTTTTAAAAGCCTAAGCTCATTAAAACGGGGAGGTGTGTTAACTTGCCAGAGATCCCTGGATGATGAATGTGATAGAGAGTAAGTTGCAGCATAAAATTGAGCCCCAGTCTCTATTATAAAGCTTAGGATCTTGTACGTATTCTTAACTACATATTTTAACTTGCCCTGCCACCTTCAGTCATTTATAGACTACCGGAGTCTCTTTGTTCCTGTAACCCTTTCGAACCCCATATCTGTAAAGGAGCAACATCAGAAGCATATATGAAGCTGATCTAATATTGATGTCAGATCACATGACTGAGAAGTAAGAGAGACTGGGGAGGAGGAGATGTTCCAACCTTGTGTCGCGGTCCAAGTGTGCAAGTACTTGCTGTAAATAAAGGATCATGCTTTGAAAAAACTATAAACTTGAACAGCATATTTTAGGAGAACACACAATGTTTAAGACCCCCTCTAAACCCAACCACAATGAAACATGGTGGAAGTGAGTAAAAGATATAGGAGAGCTTAAAAAGAAGATACAAAGTGGGCAAGAAAAGTGATCCTCGAAGGAGGGAAAAAGAAAAAAAAGTAGGTCTTGCAAAGATGTCAGAACATCGCAGGAGCAGCAGATAGAAACTGAGACACAGACCAGAGACCCGAGAGCAGTGAGCACAGGCCTGGGGCAGCGAGCAGCAGCACAGAAGCAGAAACATTCCAGGTCTCAGCAGAAGCCTGGAATCCACATAACCACTCCCAGGACTATTTCAGAGTGCGGAAAGATCACAACAGACTTAGAACTGGGACAACTGGAGAAATATCTTTCCAGAACCACTTCAGGATTGCACAAAAAGAACAGACGCATCATGTCAGTACATTACTTTATGTAGTAGCTTCTATCACTGATGACATCATAGCAAGAAAGGTAGTTGGTGGGACTTCAACTTCAAAAGTCCTGCAAGCTTTCAATTCTTATGTCAGCGTCCATTCGAATTGAATAATTGAGAGGGTCAAATTCAATAAAAGAAACCAAAGACCAAGTGAAAACATGGATTTGTTCATCAAGGATCTCTATAGGGAAATGCAATTATGGAATCTAAAAGGGTGAGCTGATTTATGACAGGATGGTAGTCAGGATCCCAGATGATGCATTAACAGATCACATGCTGACAAGAGAGGATTTAACACTCTGTGAAAACAGCGCAGATTACAAGGCAAACTGAACCCCGAGCACAGAATTGAGCATTTGTACACAGGGAAGGAGAGTACCTGTGGAGAAAATCGAGTGAGGTCATTCAATTTGCAGATAATAAAAGGTACAGCATGTCAAAGGGGATGCGGTGGCATAGTGATGTTGTCACTGGACTAGAAACCCAGAGACGCAGGGCAATGCTCTGGGGATTTGTGTTCAAATTCCACCACGGCAGATGGTAAAATGTGAATTCAATAAAAATCTGGAAGTCTAATGATGACTATTGTCGATTGTCAGAAAATCCATGCAGTTCGCTAAAGTTCTTGAGGCAAGGAAATTTGTTTTCCTTGTCTGGTCTGAAGTACATGTGACTCCAGACGCACAGCAATATGGTTGATTCTTAAAATGCTCTCTGAAATGATCAAACAAGTTACCCAATGGACAATAATTACTGACCCAGCCAGTGACACCCACATCCTGTGAATTAATTTTTTAAAAGTCTAAGCCCAATAAAACGGGGAAAAATGTGCTATTAGCCATTTTAAAATGTTTATAATGTGGCAGGAAGAAGCTACACAAGTGAGAAGAATGTTGAGGAGGGGTAGGAGGAAGAGTACCATAACTGTCTGTGGGAAAGGAAGCCATTTCAAAGCTTTTTGTCACTCGAAAATGCTGACAACCTGTAAAAAGAGGGAGAACATTTTAAATCAGAGCCATGTACAAAAGTTGAAGAAGCAGAAGCAAAAGAACCTTCCTGGGAGTGGTAAATGATACTGAAAACAAGTATTGAAGCATTAACTCAAAGAAGACACCGCACAGAGTTTAAAACTAGACACAGGAGCAGGGGTTACTGTTTTATCCGATTAAGTCAAATGGCTCAAACAGATTATACTATAAGCCGAATCGATAAAATTACAAGACCTTGGTGGGACAACTTTAAAAGTGAAAGGCCAACTGATGGCAAAGGTAAAACGTAAAGATTGAGAAATCTTCAAACCTCTGTATCATTCAAAATCAGGAGTGTTCGTGACTATTCAAAAAGGCATACCTAAAACTGAAATGAATTTATAAAGCTTTGAACTTGCTGATGAGAACTCCAATAGTACACTTCAAAATGAATTTCCAATATTGTTTATAGACCGAGGGAAGTTAAAGACTGAATAGTGTATCACCACATACGAGCTGATGCTAAACCAATCAGTCTCTTTACACTGAGCAAAGTCCCTTACTCACATGATTTACAGCAATAACATCTTTGATTTTCTGAGGGGAAGTAAGGTCAACTTTACACTGAATGGCAGCATGTGTATCTTGTTGATTGGAGCATTTGCTCCTGCACTGGCCTGGCGCTTTCTGTTCTGCACTGATCTGTCCTACAGTGATTTTATTGGCTGATTTTTCCATCTTGTTGCTCATCAGTAAGTTCCATGTTTGCTCACCTCAAGACACGCATCACAATATTGACCATCTTTACTGTTATTCTAACAAGAGGCAAGCCTGGATTTCAGCAATTATTCATACAAGCATGTTTTTACAAATTAAAAAACACTAAAGCAGTGATCAATTTATATGTATTTATGGCTTGCACGCTTGCGTTCTGTGGGGAGAGGAAGGGCGGGATCAAGAGCGGTGCAATGTCACACGGAGGTGGCCAGAAATGATGGTGAGCGCAGGGTCCCGCAAAATGTAAATCCATCTCTGCATGGGAGGAGTAATATGCCATAATGGGCAGCACGGTAGCATGGTGGTTAGCATAAATGCTTCACAGCTCCAGGGTCCCAGGTTCGATTCCCGGCTGGGTCACTGTCTGTGCGGAGTCTGCACGTCCTCCCCGTGTGTGCGTGGGTTTCCTCCGAGTGCTCCGGTTTCCTCCCACAGTCCAAAGATGTGCGGGTTAGGTGGATTGGCCATGCTAAATTGCCCGTAGTGTCCTAAAAAAAAGTAAGGTTAAGGGGGGGGGGGTTGTTGTGTTATGGGTATAGGGTTGATACGTGGGTTTGGGTAGGGTGATCATTGCTTGGCACAACATCGAGGGCCGAAGGGTCTGTTCTGTGCTGTACTGTTCTATGTTCTATGTTCTATATGGACGACATACTTATACATGGCTCATTGAGAGAAGATCATGATTGCAAAGTCAGAGCAGACCGAACACTTCATAAAAAATTAGTTTGCCAAAACTATGGTCATGTTTCTAGCTTACACAGTACAAGCCACTGAAATCACAGTCGATCAACAAAAACTGAAAATAATCAGAGACAGTCCACACCCCAGGAACAAAACCGAAGTTCAAAGATTTCTCTGGATAGTCAACCAAATTCACAAGTTCCTGGTAAATTTGGCAGAGGTCCACAAGCCCTTGAGACAGCTGTTGAAACAGGGTCAACAGTGGTGCCGGAATGTGGATCAGCAAATGCTTTCAAAAAAAAGGATTCACCAATTTTTAATCTCTTCTGTCATTTTCCACATTACTACCCCGAATTATGGACTAATTTTCAACAAGATAGTTATACAGAGAACATTTCAGGTTGATATTCTTCAAAGACTTCACCAAGGTCATCTCGGAATAGCAGCAGATGCATTGCCTACAGGTCTGGGGGAAGTTTTATTTCAAGTGCAGAGTGATAGCAAGTATCGACCAGTCTACGATGCCACTAGACCACGAAGAGAGGCAGAACGATGATACATCATGATAGAAAAAGAAGTATTGACAGCAACATGGGGATGCAAACAATTTTCAAACTTTGTTGTGGGATAGCATACCAGAAGCCACTCGTCACCCTTGTGAACATGAAAGAAATTGCAAAGATGCCACCTTGAATCCAATGGTTCAGGCTAAGATTGATGAGATATGATTCATCACTGAGTATGTGCAAGGGAAGCATCAAACAATAGTAGACCGACTGCCAGGCATGACATCAGAAGGAATCGAGCAAGAGGATTTATACTTCATCAAAGAAGTTGAAGCGTCGCCATCCTTAACCACTTAGAAGCTACTGCAAGGAGGTTGTAGGAAATAAAGCAATCCCAGCAATGAAATGAAGAATAGATAGATAGAGAAATACAGCACAGAACAGGCCCTTCGGCCCACGATGTTGCGCATAACTTTTGTCCCAGGTTAATCATAGAATTTTGGACACGAAGGGCAATTTTTCATGGCCAATCCACCCAACCTGCACATCTTTGGACTGTGGGAAGAATGTCTCCAAATCTAAGAATATTGTCTGGAAGGATGGCCAGACTATATCCCCACTAATCCAATACTGCGGAGGTACTTTAAACAGCACAAGCACCTCACAATCATTGACGGATGACTAATTTTCAACTAGATAATAGTTATACAGAGAACATTTTAGGTTGATATTCTTCAAAGACCCTACCAAGGTCATCTTGGAAAAGCAAAATGTTGTGTAAGAGCACAACAATCAGTCACTCACTGTAGAAAAAATGATTTCTAACTGTCTTACCTTTGTTGTTAACAATCAAGAACAGAAAGAACCACAGTTGCCTGAAGTTTTGGATAGTGTAGGCTTGTGAGGTGAACATATACCACCAACACTGAGGAAGCTTCAGCTCTATATTATTAACTAACTATTAACTAATCAATAGACGAGAACTGTGGGTTTAATTGATGCTAGTTTAAACTAGAGACCTAAGCCTGTCCGAACCAGTTGAATCTCTCAGCACGTGGTGTGAGTCTGTGCTAGACTTGATGAGTTCTTGTTCTACTGAGAGGCAGCACCCAGAATGAGCTGGAACTGTGGTGCCCTCTGCCTTTATAGTGTGTGTATTCTAACTGGTGATTGGCTGCAGTGGTTGTGCATGTTGATTGGTCCCAGTCTATGTCCATCAGTATGTGTCTGCACCATGATATACTGATGTATATTATGACACTACCTACTATTCTTTGATCAAGTCGGTGGGGGTGTCTGGGAATGGACTTAATTGAAATTAAGAGTAAATCCTTCTTTATTGTCATTGATTGCACATAATTACAGCAGAAGTAGTCATTCAATCTCTCAAAAGAATTTATGTTGCACATGGACATCGTAGCATCTGACAATGGAACACAATTTGCTAATGAGCTATTCCACAAATTCTCAGGTGAATGGAGAAACTGAAACAGGAGTACACTGTATAAAAGATATATTGAAGAAAATCAAGAACCTAAATCCAGATCTTCTGAGTTATCAAACCTCACCACTACAAAACAGTTTCTCACCATCAGGTTTAATCATTGGTAGGCGATTGAAAACAGCTTCAATCTCCAGTACAAAAACACAAACCCACAAAATCACCATGAGGAGGTAAAACTGCATGAGAAGGAACAGAGAAGAAACCAGGCTCAGATCTTTAATCACAGCCATAGTGCATGCTCGTTACCAATACTGACGTCTGGGGGAGACAATGGTCTGAGACCTTCAGAAGGAAATCACAATCTTTGAAAAAACTCCCAATCAAGATATTATAGGATTGAGACAGCCCATTGTATCATAAACCACAGAAGCTTAATATCCTTGGAGAGAAAGCAAATAGAAACTTGAGTTTATTACTCAGCTCCTGATGAATAGGAACGACTTACTACAATCTCCCAGAAGAGGATCACTCACACCAACAGAAGGGAGGGTATGGAATACCCTTGACATCAAAAGGAGATCAGAACAAGATCAGGGAAATTGGTTAAGACACCTTAGAACCAACTCTCGGAGTCGGAATCTTCAGGAGTAGTTGCAGGATGATGTAAGAATAATAGAGATAAAAACTGAGGGGAGGTGGAGAATAAAACATTAACATCAGAAGCATGCATCATGTCAATGTAATAATGATGTCAGAATATGGCAGCACTGTGGCACAATTGTTAGCACAGCTGCCTCACAGCGCCAAAGACCCGGGTTCAATTCTGACCTCGGGTGACTGGGTGGAGTTTGCACATTTGCCCCGTGTCTGCGTGGGTTTCCTCCGGAAGTTCCGGTTTCCTCCCACAGTCCAAAGATGTGCAGGTTAGGTGGATTGGCCATGCTAAATTGCCCCTCAGGGTCTGCTGCAAGAATAGTGTGGGGGATTGAGCCTCGGTAGGGTGGCAAAAGGTCATTGCAGACTTAATGGGGTGAATGGTTTCCTTTTGAACTGTAGGGATTCTATGATTCCATGATCACATGACTGGCAATAAGCAAGTTGGAAGGAGGAAAAGCACCAATCTCATGTTGCGGTCCAAGTGTGTAAATATTTGCTGTAAATAAAGAGAAATGGTCTAAAGAATCTGTAGGCTCGAGCAGAATACTTTGATAGAATAGAGAATTCCCCAAACCCTCCTGGCCCATAAAGCACAATAAAACAGTACCCTTCCGTTTATATTGGCTATCTTTATTCTTCCTACCAAAATGGACATTCACAAAAAGGCTGAATTCCAGAGGTGAGGGTGACCACCCTTGGTATCAAAGCAACATTTCACTGTGTGTTGACAGCAAGGAGGCCGAGGAGATTTGAAGTCAATGGGAATCAAGGGGAAACCTCGCCAATGATTGGAGTCATAGCTATCATAAGTAAGATTGTTGTGATTGAGGTCACTCATCTCTGTTCAAACACATAGCCGAAGGAATCCCTCAGGGTGGTGCACTCGGCCCAACCATCTTCAGCAGCTTTATCATTGACCCTGTCTCCAACATAAGGTCAGATGTTCACTGATGATTGAATGGAGTTAGCACAAAAGCAACAGGACCGTGTATTGGTTATAAAGAGGATTTATCATTTTGCAGGAAAGTGTCACAATAATATTGGCACCTTTTGTAAATATGAATACAAGGAAATAGTCAATAGTTCACCATGTGAGGATATAATAATGTCACCTAATATAATGCATGGGTCTTTAAAATGATCTTTCATAGCACATTCCTCCTTCAGGGGAAAAGCACACTGCAGTAGATAGGGAGCTGCCATGGGTTCTTGTGAGTTATGGCTTCATGCTTGTGGAACAATTGCTGTATCTCACTGTCACCAGCAAAATATATTTTGCGTAGTCCCTTGTGAGTGCAACCAAATGATAGAAATGTGTTATTTATCCTGGTTTACAATTCTCCCTGGCTGCACATCATATATAATCTCAAGTGTTTTCTATTGAGGCAATTCTTTTTTTTGCCGAAAGTCACAACAGAATAGTAAAAAAAAGTTAGTGAAAATAAGACATTAAATCAAATGAGCCTCCAATAGCATAAATTGCAGTGGATAGGTCACACTGTGTTTTCTGCAGTGTGAGCACCAAGGACACTGGTCTCACCCCTTTGATAAATAATAAGTTGCACAATACCTGCCTGAGTATTTTATCATGTAAGTGACTCAACACTATTCGAAGTACCCAAAAATGTAGACTGAAAAGATGTCCTTTACAGAGGTCTTGTCAAGTGGATTTTCATATAATTTAAATCACCCTGTTTCATAATTAAAAACAATCTTTTTTTAAAATAAATTTAGAGTACCCAATTATTTTTTTCCAATTAAGGGGCAATTTAGCATGGCCAATCCACCTACCCTGCACATCTTTTGGGTTGTGGGGGCGAAACCCACGCAGACACGGGGAGAATGTGCAAACTCCACACGGACAGTGACCCAGAGCCGGGATCGAACCTGGGACCTCGGCGCCGTGAGGCTGCAGGGCTAACCCACTGCGCCACCGTGCTGCCCATTCAAAACAATCTTAATATGTACAGTAGCACACATATTAGATTTGTACAGCCTCAGCATTAACTGGGAGCAGAAATCAGGAGGGCAGTGGATGAGGTGGGCACCTCAACTGCCTCCCCTCCTCGTCAAACTCAACACTGTGAGTCCCAGGCAATTATAATTCACAAGCTTCGCCTGCTTCTCTCAGTCAGCTCACTCCCAGAAAATGGGCAGAAAGTGAACTTCCATTGGTAGGTGGGTGTGTATTTTTGGGCAGTACCGCAGATAATACACAGGGAGGAGGTTTTTAGGATGAATGTGATTGGAGGGAGAGGGAAGAGCCCAGGCCTGATCCTCCCTTGCTGGGTCTCGAAATGTATGCTTACTCCCCCGACCCCAAAATGATAGTAGCCAATAAAATGTAACTTGAATGGCTCCATTGGCCTAGACTCTTGTTCATCAGTTGGGTTTCCACACTCAGGTGATAGTTAAAATTGTAGTTGGGCCTCAGTGATACTACTGGGACTTAATCTGAATGTCTGGATAGTGTAGAAGTTTCTGGGTTGTTGTTGGACTGATGACAATGGACATAACATGAAAAAGGGTTTCTTCGACAATCCTGGCAGCTTCTTAAAAATAAATTTAGTGTACCCAATTCATGTTTCCAATTAAGGGGCAATTTAGCATGGCCAATCCACCTACCCTGCACATCTTTGGGTTGTGGGGGTGAAACCTATGCAAGGGAGAATGTGCAAACTCCTCACGGACGGTGACCCAGAGCCGACATCGAACCTGGGACCTTGGTGCCGTGAGGTAGCAATACTAACCACTGCGCCACCGTGTTGCCCTATCTTAGCAGCTTTTACATGCTGTGTGTCTGCCTGTGCTGGGAGAGGACTCACACACAAAAAGCATATCACTTCCTGTGTCCACACCATTTCGATATAAACATGACCATCCAGTCTACGTCTTTCCCGTTTTAGTTTGGATAACCGATACTACAGGTGTATGACACAAAGTGACAGCTTCTGAACTATTTGCAATATACAGAGAGCAAACATAGGCAACAGAACATAAACTATTTGTAATTTGCAGAGCACTGACTTGGGCTGCTACAACTGGTGCATAGCCTAGCGTGTCTCTTCCTCTTGCTTTGTAATAAACGCACTCCATATGTGGACTAAGGCAGTACATAGTCCTTTAACTATGAATTTGACCTGCTCAGGTGCCCTGAGCTTGTGATTATGCCATTTAGCTGATCTTGGGATGCCCTTGGGTTGTTGTCCTCAGGGCGGATGGCAACGGGCATCCTTGTGGTATGCCCAGTGGCCACAGGGCTTGTTTCATTGGCCTCAGGAAGGACTTCCATTCCCAATGGTGCAGAGGGTGCAGATTGCAGACTTGGTGCATTGGACTCCATAGTGGTTGGAGGTGCTTATTTGGCTACCTGCGACAGGTGATGCTGATTCATGGAATAGAGAGCACTGTCTGAGGTAACCACATAGCTTTTTGGTTGTGGGGCATGGCTGTGTACCACGGCCAGTTTGTTGTAGCCTCGTGCAGTTTGGATCTTGACCATTTGGCCTGGTTCTAGAGTTCAGAGTCGGTGGGCATTAAGGTCATTGTACCTTTTACCTCTTTGAGGTTGGCACACACATTTGTCTCCACTTTTCGTTGTAGAAGAGCCTTGGCAACAGGGCTCAAGTTACTCGTATGCCTGGAGAACGTTCTCTGTGATGGCTAAGGCAGGCCATGTCTCGGCACGTTTCGCAGGTTGAGTAGGTTATTGCAGACATATTTCTCAAGGAGGTGCTTTGCTGAATGAATTGTCCGTTCTGCCAGGTTGTGGGTAAAGGAGCTGCTTGTGATGTTCTCAAAGCCATGGGGGTTGCTATTTGTGGCAATGTATCTCTTCAGCTTGCCAATGTCTGTGTTGCTTTTCAGATTTGGCAGATAGTCGATTTCAAACCAACCAGAGTACAAGTCAACCAGGACCAAGTGCATTCCATTCGAGTATATCTGTTGCCGTGAGCAACCTTGGGAAGCCTGGGACCTCATTTGGTGCAGTTGTTAATTGGTTTGATGAGGCTTCAGCGTTTTGCGTGGCGCACATCTGGATACTTCCATCTACATGTACGCATCTATGGATAGCCAGTACAAGGACTCCTTTGCCCACACCTTGTTGTTTCCAATCCTGGGTGAAGTTGCCTTTCATTATGATATCATGGAGCTGCCTGCACGTGAGATGCTCCTGTAGGGCAACTTTGAGTTTGTCCATTCTACGGGACAACAATACTTGAATGGTCATGATGTCAATGTCCTCCTCACAAACTGCCTAATAGGTGGTGGGTAGGAAGGCTCTGGAAAGGGCATCAGCCAGATACAGTTCCTTACCAAATTTGCAGAGGACCTTTAGGTTGCACCGCTGTAGCTTGAGCATCATATGGTGCAGATATAGTAGTGCTATGAAGAGGCTTTTTGAGAATAGTTATGAGTGGCCGGTGATCAGTTTCAACATTGACAGGATAGTCATAGATGAAGTAATGACATTTCTGACAAGCTAAGATGAGGGCATGGTGTTCCTTCTTAATCTGGGGAGGAGGAGTTTCAGTGTCAGTGAGGGCCCTTGATGCGAAGGAAGTTATGCTATTCTGGATACAGACTGCCAAGCCTCTGCTGGGAGTCATCTGCTGATAGGATTGAAGATGGTCGAATATTGAAGTATTGTAACACCTGAGGAGTTGAGGGCGCCTACTTGAGCTTGTTGTACACAGCTCCTGTAGTGTAGTGCTCCTGTAAACACCATTCAACAGCTTGGTGGACGAGCCGACAAAAGGGTCTGGCACCTCACTAGAGCAGAGAATGAACATGGATAAATAATTCATCATACCAAGGAAGCACTGCAAAGCGTGCTTGCCCTCGGGAATGGACGTCTCTCATATAGCCGCTGTCTTGTCTGGATCTGGCTTCACGCCATTGACTGTGAATGGATGATCCACACAAGGAACTTGGTTGACTCTGAATCTGTGTTTAGAAGGGTTGAGTGGCAACTGTACAGTCCTGATTCTGTTGAGCACCAAACGCAAATGTGCATCCTGCTCTTGCATTGTACGACCCCAGGCCAGGATGTCATCGACGACCATTTTGCAGGGCTGTCCATAGACCATTGGAAGACCTCACTGCCAATGGTGGTTGAAAGGACACGTGGAGGAACCAGTATCTGCCCGCCGGAGACATGAACGTGTTGAGCTTCATCCAGCAGGATTTGCCAAAACATGCATTTCGCATCCAAGCTGCTAAAAACCTCACAATTGGGCACAACGCTGTTCAACTGTCCTAATGCGATGATGAGGTTTCAGCAGTGCCTTATTTAGGTGAACTGGGTTGATGCAGATTTATTTATTGTAACCATCGTTGCTGAATCCCACTCTGTGGCCTAGTCTATGGGTGCTACGACATCCAGTCTTGTCGTCGATCCAATTTTAAAAAAAGACTGTTTCATCGCATGGGGCACTTTTCTTGGTGCACAGACAGCAGGCATTATCGAGTCATCCAGCCTCATATGATATGTGAGAGATAGGTCCCCAATAATATCACGGTGGCACAATGGTTAGCACTGCTGCCTCACAGCGGCAGGGACCTGGATTCAATTCCGGCCTCGGGTGACTGTCTGTGTGGAGTTTGCACTTTCTCCCCATGTCTGTGTGGGTTTCCCCCGGGTGCTCCGGTTTCCTCCCACAGTCCAAAATGAGCAGGTTAGGTGGATTGGCCATGCTAAATTGCCCCTTAGTGTCCAGATGGTTGGGTGGGGTTGTGGGAATGGGGTGGGGCATGGACTTGGGTAGGGTGCTCTTTCCAAGGGCTAGTGCAGACCTGATGGGCTGAGTGGCCTCCTTCTGCACTGTTGCGATTCTATGACCAGATCTTTGTATTCTAGCATCTCTGGGGCCTGGTACTGTAGAATGTTCACATCCGGGCCAAGGTGGATTAGCCCCAGTACGATGCTGTCCTCCAGACCCAACAGCGACTTTACGTCTTGGTCGACCACATGAAACTGGAAGTTATTCTACCTACATTGGAGAGTGGTCACTTCTACTTCTGGATGGATGTTTGTCTGCCATAAGCCACAGGATTTACCTTGGTGGTAGAATTTGGTGCAGCGTATGGGTCCATTTCCTGTCGCAGCTGCTTTGGCAAGGCATTGCACTGCTCTCCAGTGTCGATCTTGACATTGAGTTTTGAATTGCTGTCGGCGATGTTTAACATAGCGAAGATTTCACCTTTCCCGGTGATGGACTCGACACTCTCGCAATCGAGTGTTTTAAGATGCTGAGTGCTCTGGCTCATTCACCCTCTCCATATTTTGAACCCTGGAGAAGTAACTGGCTGCATTATGGTGAGTGGCAGAAACAGATTGCCATGACTTGGACCTGCAGCATTTAGCAAAGTGATTCCACTTACCACAGTTGTTACAAAGTTTATTAGTTGCGAAGCACAAACTTCTGTTCTGTGAGTGATAGCTACCGCAGAGCAGGATGTGTTCTGTACCACTCAAGCTGATTCTCCGCCCCGCCGCGCCACATTTATGCCCCGACCAGCCGATGGGATTCTCCTTTCCGCCAACCGGTCAATGGGGTTTCCCATTGTTGGGCAGCCCCATGCCGTCGGGAAACCCCAGGGCGCCGGCATAACGGAGAATCAGGCCGACGGAGAATCCCGGCCCCTGTTTCCTGCCTTAACTCTTCAGTGCTTCTTTCCTACTTTTTATTGAGCATGTATATGTTGATGGCAAGTTCTAGTTTTAGATTTTTCTCTCAAAGCAATTGTTTAGCACGATATCGCAATAGATACCATAGACAATGATCTCTCACAAGTTTGTCGGTGAGGGTGCCAAATACACACTTTTTGACAGGAATTTCTAGAGTCACGATATAAAACTACATGGGCTCATTGAGTTTTGTTTAGTGATGTTAAAAAACATATCTGTCCAAATGGATAATTTCACCGGCATGCATATCTGTTCAAATTTTTTTAATACCTCCGGGTCCTCTTTCTCTTCCAACCCTTGGAAGACAAAGGATTCAAATTTTATGGCCACCTCAGGGTCCACTAAGTTTAATGGTGTGTATGCTTGTACATCTTCTGATTTATCGGAGAGGCTGGCACCGCAGTGCCATCTTTTAAATTTTAGTCTAGTTATCCACAACATTTTTATCGAAGATGAGCGGGTCAATGCTGTGAAGTCTCTGTGCCATCTCCGCCAGTCCCTGACACCATGTTGAAGTTGCTGGGTTGTGTGGACTGACAACAAGAGACAAACAAGCAGAAAGGTTTATTTAACAATCTTAGCAGCTCTTACATGCTGCGTGTCTGCCCATGCTGAGGGAGAACTCCCGTGCTACTGACACATCACTCCCTGTGTTCACGTCATCACGATATACACGTGACCACCTGGTCTACAGATGCTGCCAACTTGAGGCACTTGTCAACTATCCAAAATGACAGCTCAGATTAAATGAAAAAAGCAAAACACTGCAGGTACTGGGAATTGGAAATAGCGCTGCTGCCTCACAGCTCCAAGGATCCGAGTTCAATTCCAACCTTGGGTGACTGTGTCTGTGGGATTTGCATGTTCTCCCTGTGTCTGCTTGTGTTTCCTCTGGGTGCTCTGTTTTCCTTCCATGGTCCAAAGATGTGTAGGCTCAATGGATTGGCAATTTAACATGGCCAATCCACCTAACCTGCACATCTTTGGATTGTGGGAGGAAACCCACACAGACACGGGGAGAACGTGCAGACTCCGCACAGACAGTGACCCAAGCCGGGAATCGAACCTGGAACCCTGGAGCTGTGAAGCAATTGTGCTAACCACTGTGCTACTGTGCTACACTTACGGGGATACAGGGTTACAGGGATTACGGGGATAGAGCAGGGGAGTGGGCCCAGGTAGAGTGCTTTTTCAGCAGATCAGTGCAAATTCGATAGGCTGAACAGCCTCCTTCTGCACTGTCGGGATTCTATGGAAAATGCTGGAAATACTCAGCCGATCTGGCAAAATTTGTGGAAAGAGAAACAGAACTAAAATCTTTCATCAGAATAAAAGACAGGGTGGGATTTTTCAGCCCCACCAACTGCCGGGATTGTCAGATCCCGACGAAACCCAATGGCTGGCTCGTTGCATCCCCCATAGCAGAGCCGACCATGATATAACCAGAAAATCCCGTCAGAGTAAGTGATCTGACCAATTTTAAATACATGCCCTTTGGTTTTCACCAACCAGGTTATAGTTAGAAAACTAACATCATCCTAGATCAAAACAGGATCCTGACCACTCAGCCTCTTACCCAATGTCAATGTGACTGGTACTTTTACAGGAAAAGCGAGTTTGCTAAAGCAATAGTGACCCCCATAGGGTACGTTGTACGTCACGGATGAGTGGTACTCAGAACAGCCAAAGGAGTTACTAAATTTCCCCAATTCCAAACGCAACAGGAGGTTATGAGGTTCGTAGGCATGTGCGGGTTCCAGAGAAACACTGTACCTAACTTTAGTACCATAGCGGTACGTTTGACTAATGTATTGCAGGAACAAGAAGAAATGTCCGCAGAATGACAAACAGCTATTGAGAAATTGAGGGCCATATTTGGAAGCAAACCAGTGTTGGGCTCCCTTGATTTATTCAAGCCCTTTAAAGAGGCTACAGATGCCAGTGACCTGGGGGTGGGAACAGTGTCACTACAGGATGACAAGGCAGTAATAGAGAGGCCGGTGGGATACTTTGCAAATAGACTAAGTCTGTGCCAAAGCAAGTGCTCCACCATTGAGAAGGAAGCCTTGACATTGCTACTAACCCTTCAGCATTTTGAAGTTCATGTCCGGCATGAAAATAAACAAAGCCTAATCTAGATTGACCATAACTGTCTCTCATTTGTGGAAAAATTTAAAAATCGGAGCGCAAGGTTGTTCTGTTGGAGCTCATTGTTGCAACCTTTCAACATAAAATTGTGCATATTCCTGGAAAAGACAAACATTATTGTGGATGCATTGTCATGTGTTTAAGTGTTGATAAGTGGCAGATGTAAGAATGAATGGAACTTGTAGTTTGGAAGGAAGGATGAACGGATGTGTGTTTTGTGGTTTGTATCACAGACCTTGTGATGAAACATCCTTGCATTGAGGTTTCATCCCTCAAGGGGGGAAGTATGTAAGAGTCCTTCATGTGCATTTCCTTTGTTCCCATTTCTTTTATTCTATTTTTGTTATTTTGATCCAGGGACCCATAATCAGGATGTGTCTTTAAGCAGAAAGTTGAAGCAGCCTGCTTGCTAGGACACTGTGTTCCCAGGTTTTGTGGAAGCAGCTTTGGAGGGACGTGGTTCGATTGGTTAACTGGCAACAGGTGGGTTGGCCAGGGACAATGTTCTGCCTGCCAATGGTCAATAATTGGTTCCTGTACAATGCTTTCTGAAAGAACTTAGCAGAAGTGTTTAGATTTTGGAAGAGAAAGGAAAGTTCCATCTCTCTCTCGCCTGCTTGCTGAAATTAATTAACTGTTCTTTTGCTCTCAAAGCAGAGTGCCTGGCGCATCCTTTCGTGTGAACCTGAAATGCTGCTGAGTCTGCAGGGAAGGTAAACAACCTTGCGAGAGAAAACCATCTCAAGCCGAGAAGGAAGAGGTACCAAAATGACTGAACAAAAGACATTGACTGGAATTCATCCAAGTGCATCAAGGATCCTTATCCTTTTATTTTTATTCATATTTTCTTTCCCTTTGCACAACTCTTTCCCCTCTGTTGTTTGTATGTGTGTGTGTTTGTGTGTAAGTGTGCGTATGTCAAAGGTGGGATAAGTTAGGATGGGAGGATTGGGAAAGGGGTAATAGATAGTCAGTTACATTTTCTGTCCATTTAATTATAATACCGTACCTAATAAAACATTACTTGTGTTTTAAAATTACAAACCTGGTGACTGTAGTTTATTGGCTTAACCAAGGACTTCAGGTGTTGCTCATTCTGGGTGAGTGTGCTTTACATTCAATTGGCTCTGTTTTATTCCTAAGCTGTAGAGTCGCCAGGTATCCTTATGATACCGCCACGAGGTTCAAGTTCAAGTTCAGATCAATGACTCAATACACCAGTTAGTAAGTTCAAACAAGACACGTTTATTATTACACAGTTATTTGCTACTCATGCATATAATACTAAGACTAAACTGTTCCTACCACTACTAGGCCAATACTTATCTGAAATAAGGGAACTGCCGGATCAGGGAACAATGGCCTCTTGCTTTGTCCTGGATTCGCAGGCTTCCAGTTGGTGTGGACTAAAGGGGTCAGGAGTGTCTACTCTCGTAGCGTGCGTTGTATGACACTTACTTGTCGGTGTAGCAATTGCCAGGCCTCTCCTTCTCACGCCCAAGTTCCTGGAGAGCTGCTGCAAAGGTGTTCTGCTGGGAGGGCCGGATAAGAGAGAGGAGGGCTGGCTAAGAGAGAGAGCTGAGGTCGGGGTCTCTGTCTTATACTGTTTTGGGTTTTGCGCCCATCTGGGCGGACCCTCTATAAACTTGCAATCGATTGGGTCTCTTACCAATCGATTGATTTGAATTTCCCCAATACGGGGCTGTTCCTCGATCACTGGGCGGTTCTTGGGGCTGTTTGTATCGTATTGTCCGGGACTCCTGCTGGCGCCGAAGAGTCTGGCTTGACCTTTGTTATTCTTAATAGTGTCCATTGTGCCCAGGAATCACCGGGAATCACTCAATTAATATGCGCAGCTTGTTAGTTTCTATGCTGTCTGGTTTCTTCACAGACAGAATCCACAGAGAGGTTCTGCAACCTGCTTGCCTCTCTGACATTGTCCAATTTTCCCTGCATGCAATTCAATCTTCCATTTTATGTCGGGAAGTGGCCAGCTTCGGTGGCTACACAGGTATTTTAAATTAAATCTAATTTCACCTTTGTTTCAACTCTGGGTCACGTGGGGCTGGAATTGGCTGTATACTAGCCCAGGGTGTTGTGACAACGTATATGTGCGAGTGGGCAGTTATGTCAGAATAGCTTATGCTTGTTCAACTTTAGTGTCACATGCAATTGAGGCCAAAGTACTTGGAAGTTTGACTTTTATGTGTGCTAGGGTGCAACGTGTGAATGACAGGTCCCCATGTGTGATCGGGGTGTATGTAGACAGGGGGGGGTTAGATATCACTTGACATATCACTAACTCTGCACTTTGTCAATCAGGACAAGCAGACCCATAATGCCAGGCACAGGAGGAGGCATTCCTGACATCAGACTCCTCATAACAGCTAAGGAAGAGGTGATGAAGATCACTGGGGAAGAGGGAGTGTGAGTTCTTGCTCATGTATTGCTTGTTTGGCTCTTATTCTGCAGCATAACCAACACTATTTGTTGATGTACTATTTGTCAATGTACTCTATCAATTATTCTTTTGTCTACTATGTACGCACCATGTACATTTCCTTGGCCACAGAAAAATACTTTTCACTGTACTTCTGTACTTGTTGACAATAAATATCAATCAATCAATCAATCAATCCTCGTATGACATACAAAGCACTCAAACTGTGAAGATTCTTAATGTGATTGTTTTTGTTCTCCACTACAGGTCATCACTATCCAAGGATGAGGTGGCAACCACAGAAGGAACCCAAAGGCTCCACCTCTGGGATGAGGAAATCAATGTACCAGAGGATGCACCATCCCATTGCCTCATCTTTAACATCCGCCAGCATAATTACAGGTCCGCATGGAGATTCAGCATCACGATTTGTTGTACAGACCACAGACCCATCCCAGTAGCTGGAGGAGGATGTGACAAGATAAGTCCCCAGATGATCAGAGGACAGCTGGGGGTCAGCACTCTGTTGAGCCCCACACTGATGACAGAGTTCTGGCTGTGGTCATAAAAAGTCTACTGGACATGCAGCAAAGGCTAGGGAGAAATATCAAAGAAATGCCAGGGATTTTCACTTGGTATAGAGGATTCCATTCACACCATGGGTCTGCCATATCCGAGACCTGTGAATGCATGACTTCATCCATGGAGACGAAGGCAACCCAGAGAAGCATCTCGAAAATTCGATCCATATGCATGCAGACTTGCATTCAATTGCTCTAACCACAGGTAACGGTGGCTTGGTGAGTAGGCGAAGATGTCATTGAGACCTCCCACAAGGAGCCCTTTCCTCTCAGGGAGATACAGAGGTCGTGTTGTGCACCTAGATGGAAGATCACCACACGTCGGCAGCCCCATGGCCTTCGTCCCAGGACACCCTCAGGATTAGCAATATCTCCTCATCATCTCCAACATTGAGCCCTATAGTTCTAGCAGTCAAAGCTATGGAGAATCATAGAATCCTACAGTGCAGAGGGAGGCCACTTGGCCCACCCAGTCTGCACCAACCTCCGAAAGAGCACTCTACCCATCTCCACTCCCCAATCCACTCCACCCTATCCCTGTAACCTAACCTGTAAATCAAGGGGCAATTTAGCATGGCCAATCCACCTTACCCATATGTCTTTGGACTGTGAGAGGAAACCGGAGCACCTGGAGGAATCCCACGCAGACATGGGGAGAACATAGAAATTCCACACAGTCAACCAAGGCTGGAATTGAACAGTGTTAACCACTGTGCCATTGTACAACCATGGAGCAAGTAGACTTAGAGTTAACTTGACAAGGGAGGATCGCAGGGGAGGTCCTTCACTCCAGGAAGGTGATGGAAGTCTGCGAATGGAGCAAGGGCCATGCAAATGTGTTAAACTTGAGCAGATTGTCTTCTTGCCTGGGGTGGAGAGTTTCAGCTATGAAGAAAGACTAGGATTGTTTTCTTTAGAGCAGTAAAGGCTGAGGGGGGATATGATCAAGGTGTACAAAATTATGAGGGACATAGGTAGGGTAGATAAGAAGGAACATTCCCCGTTAGTAGAAGGGTCAATGACCAGCAGGCATAGATTTACTGTCAGGGGCAGGAGATTTTGAAGGGATTTGAGAAAACATGGGCGAAATTCTCCCAAAACGGGAAAAATCGTCAAACCGCCGTAAAACCCGGGCGGGTTTTACGGCATCGCGCCCCTTCCCGACGGGGGACCGATTCTGGGGCGAAATTCTCCGCCCCCCCACGACGGGTGGGAGAATAGCGGGAGGGCCTTCCCGACTTTTTTGACGCCCTCCCGCTATTCTCCCACCCCCCCGCCGAAATCCCGACACGAATCGCTGCCGCCGTTTTTTTACGGCCGGCAGCGATTCACAGCTGTTAGAAGGGCCGAAGTCCCAGCCCTTTACGACCTTTTTACGAACGGCAAACACACCTGGTCCTGCCGTTCGTAAAAACGTCGTGACCACCTGGAAAAAAATAACCATGGCACCGATTGGCACGGCAGTACCACGGCCGTGCCAAGGGTGCCATGGGCCCGCGATCGGTGCCCACCGATCGCGGGCAGCGGGCCCGATGCCCGCGCACTATTTGTCCTTCCGCCGCCCCGCAGTATCAATACGCGGGGCGGCTGAGGGGCAACCCGGACCGCGCATGCGCGGGTTTCGCGCAAAAACGCGATGACGTCACCCGCGCATGCGCGGGTGGCGTCTTCCCACCTGCGCATGCGCGGCTGACGTCATATGACGCGTCAGCCGGCGCTAAGTCCGACAAGCGGGTTTAACGATTTTCGTTAAGCCCGACTTGTCGGAGCCTCCGACGTCGGGCTGCTAGCCCCGACGGGGGACCAGAATCGGTCCCCCGTCGGGAAGGGGCGCGATGCCGTAAAACCCGCCCGGGTTTTACGGCGGTTTGACGATTTTTCCCGTTTTGGGAGAATTTCGCCCCTGGTCCCCCGTCGGGGCTAGCAGCCCGACGTCGGAGGCTCCGACAAGTCGGGCTTAACGAAAATCGTTAAACCCGCTTGTCGGACTTAGCGCCGGCTGACGCGTCATATGACGTCAGCCGCGCATGCGCAGGTGGGAAGACGCCACCCGCGCATGCGCGGGTGACGTCACCGCGTTTTTGCGCGAAACCCGCGCATGCGCGGTCCGGGTTGCCCCTCAGCCGCCCCGCGTATTGATACTGCGGGGCGGCGGAAGGACAAATAGTGCGCGGGCATCGGGCCCGCTGCCCGCGATCGGTGGGCACCGATCGCGGGCCCATGGCACCCTTGGCACGGCCGTGGTACTGCCGTGTCAATCGGTGCCATGGTTATTTTTTTCCAGGTAGTCACGACGTTTTTACGAACGGCAGGACCAGGTGTGTTTGCCGTTCGTAAAAAGGTCGTAAAGGGCTGGGACTTCGGCCCTTCTAACAGCTGTGAATCGCTGCCGGCCGTAAAAAAACGGCGGCAGCGATTCGTGTCGGGATTTCGGCGGGGGGGTGGGAGAATAGCGGGAGGGCGTCAAAAAAGTCGGGAAGGCCCTCCCGCTATTCTCCCACCCGTCGTGGGGGGCGGAGAATTTCGCCCCATGTTTTGCCCAGTGGGTGTTGGGAATCTGTACCCACTACCTGAAAGTGTGGTAGAGGTGGGAGCCCTAACATAATTTAAGAAGCATTTAATTGAGCCTTTCAAAGGCAATAGCACCCAAGGCTATAGACCAAATGCTGGAAAATGGGATTAGAATAGACACGTGCGTGATGGCTGGCACACCAAAATGGGCGGAAAGGCTTCTTTTTGTGCTGTAAAACTTTCTGACTCTATCTAGTTGTCCCTGGCATCTCTTTCGTGTCCCTCTATGGTCCTGGCATCCATGAAAGACCCATTTGGATTTTTAGTCTCCTCATGCTCTGACAAATCCTTGTCATCTGAGGAGGTTCCTTGTGCTCTTCCCCTTGCAACATATTTCTGTCTTGTAGCACCAAAAGACCATTACTATTGCTGACCCTCTGGGGTACGTATTGCAGCATCCTCACAGACCATCAAGGCAGCGGAAGTACATTTTAAGAAGACTGATTCTATGCTCTATGATGACTCTGGAGTCATCAGTCACAGCCACACGGGATACCTTTCTCATCAAGGAGTCATCCATCAATCTGGGCTGGGATTTCAAAAATCTCCTGGAACCATGAACTGTGCATGAGGTCTACATTGTGATGGCTACTTGGAAAAATGAGCACAGCCCTGCATTGTCTTTCTGCTGTGGTTGCATACTGGTGAAACTCTTTGGGATTCATAAATGCAGCTGGCATCTTCCAGGGAGCTTTTACAGCCGCAAGTGCAGTTGATGAAACATGCCCTCAAGGAAGCTCAATGATGATATTGAATGCCGCTGGTCTTGCAGCCTAGCAGTCTTCATCAGTGGTGAAGTGGATAAACCCATTGACATGACTAAATAGATTATTGGTCACCTTTATGCACCTTTTTGTGGCAGCCTGCAGATGCCATCTATGTCACCCGTCACAAATTTATAGGCGCAAGAGAGTCAGCATGGTAGCACAGTGGTTAGCACTGTTGCTTCACAGCACCAGGGTCCGAGGTTCCATTCCTGGCTTGCGTCACTGTCTTTGTGGAGTCTGCACGTTCTCCCCACATCTGCGTGGGTTTCCTCTGGGCGCTCCGGTTTCCTCCCACAAGTCCCGAAAGACGTGCTGTTAGGTGAATTGGACATGCTGAATTCCCCCTCTGTGTACCCGAACGGGCACCGGAATGTGGCGACTTGGGGCTTTTCACAGTAACTTCATTTCAGTGTTAATGTGAGCCTACTTGTGACAATAAAGATAAAGATTATTAACAGATTATTATGAAGATTAAGATTATGAACAGCCTAGAAACCATACCTGGCAGATAAATTGAGCGCCACTCTGACCTTGAGGACCTTGGATTCCCACCAAATCAATATGACTAGATGTTTACTGAACAACCCGATACATCCTGATGACCATTACCCGGGACAGCCTCAGACATCTCTGGCATCACCTCCCTAACATCTGGAAGAAGTTTATTCTTGTCCTCTGGATGTGTTGATGCACTAGTGCCTGTCTTTGCCGATGCTTTCCCTTCGCCTACCTCAATCTAATTTACATGCAATAAATCTGTGTTTGATATGAGATGCTAAAATTATGGTGTGTGTGACATTTCAGGCCTGTTCTTGCTGCTTCTACTCTCCTGTTACCCTCATGCTTGCCCCCAATTTCTTTGACCTGTGCAACAAAACATTTCCTCTTCTCTCTGTTGCCCATGAACCTCTCCTCATTACCCTGCACCTTCTTATATTTTTGCTGAATATTCTATTGCTTCCCCCGTGTAAACGCCCATAACCCTGACCCCAAACCTTCCCCTTACCCTCCTCAATGCCTTTGCCAGCTCTCAATGAGTCTGGATCTGCCCCTATACTGAATGCAATACCCCCCTTTGACTGTGACTGTTCCCTTTGCCACCCAGTGCCCTCAATTCGATCCTGAGGAACCCGCCTACATTGACAGCACCAAAACTATCTTTAGGCCCATAAACATCTTTCAATCTATCAACCATAATTCTCGACTTTCTATCTCTTAGTCAATTTTGCTGCACCTGCCTCTTTTATTCCATAAGCTTCAATTTTACAAACAAGCATAATATATGGCATTCAAATGGTGTTAATTGAGCATTTGATCGATTAGGAGATCTAAAAAGGGTAATCCCATTTTCTTTCAGTGTGGCAAGAGACCAGAGACAGAGACCTCTATTTTCACGGCCCCTTCGCTACGGGCGCAAATCCGGTAATGGTTGCTAATTCACACGAGAGACCAAAAACAGCGGCGGCGAGAACTCCGAACACAGTCCACCCGTCCCTACCCGCTGATGCAATCAGGTTCACACCCAGAAAAGGTGAGAAACTGATTTGAATGCATTTGAATTCAGGTCAAATTCAGATGTTCCGGCCTCATTGAATCTTCCCGCCACCAGCGTGATGTCACGCGGGCGCGAATTACTAATGTCCTTAAAAAATGGATACAGGTGCAATGGACTCAGAGAGGGAGGAAGGATGTGAGTACATCTCTCCATCTTGTACCAAGGTTCACTAGGGGGAAGTATCCTCTGGCCAGCTACAGATGGATAGACATTCAAGGCGCTGGGGTTTGGTGGGGTGAGCTTGTGTTTGAGAGGGCAGGTCATGGGTGTGATAGTCACCACTACCAGTATTATATGTATTATGGTAAGATACATATACTAGAGGTACATGGGTAAATCCCTGCCTGCTGGCTCCTCCAAGTAAGCGGCGTATAAATGTGTGTGCTCGCCAGTGCTGCAGCTATTCTGGTAGCAGCTACAGGAGGCACAATGGACGCGATTCTCCGCCCCCCCCGCCGGGTGGGAGAATAGCAGGAGGGACTCCCGACATTTTACACGCCCTCCCGCTATTCTCCCCCCCCCCCCCCCCCCCCCCCCCCACGCCCGACCCACGCCACAAATCACCACTCGCCGTTTTTTACGGCGAGCGCCGATTCTCCGAGGCCGAGGGGCCGGGCCTTCACGCCCATTTCAACACAGCAGCAAACACACCTGCTCGCTGCCGTCGTGAAACGGGCGCCAGATGCCCGTTTGGGGCATCTGGGGGCCCGATTGGCAAGGCTGTACCACGGCCGTGCCAAGGGGGGCATAGGTGCTCGTGCCCACCGATCGCGGGCCGCCACGTCTTGCGGGGCGGCTGAGGGAAAAGACGGCAACTGCGCATGTGCGTGTTGGCGTTGTCCAACCTGCGCATGCGCGGCCGACATCATCGGCCGCGTCAGCCGGCGTGACGTTTGACGTGCAGCCTTGACAACCGTCGTCAAGGCCGCGCCGCCGTGACGCATGGGGCCGCGCTCCTAGCCCCACCCGGGGGGGAGAATCGGCCCCGGAAGTGGGCGTGAAGGCTGCCGTGGGTCACGGCCTGTCCCACGGCAGCCTTTACGATTCTCCGCATTTGCGGAGAATCTCGCCCAACATCTTTGTTCAATAAAGCCGCGATTATTCCACTACTCTCATCTTTGTGGTAATTGATAGTGCATCAGCGAGTCTTCCCTGTGATGGGGGTTGCAGTTGGTGTGTGTTGCCATGAACTGTGTGTCTGTTTCAAAACCCCTTCGCAGCACAGAGATATTCTTCAATCTGTCAGTTTTAAAAGCACTTTGCAGCCCAGACTGAATCAAAAGGCTTTTTGTTTGAACAGCTGCTGACTGGCCTGAGAGATTATAGAGCAATGCCTGGTATCTGAAAACCTTCTTTACTGCCACTTCAGCCTATGCAGTGAGCCAATGAAGCGAAAATGAGCTCACAGATAGCAATTGCCAGTGGCCTGGGGGTGTGGGCTGATGGGAAATTGGGGGTTGTTCTGTGGGAGGAAGGGAGTGAGGAGACTGAAGTTTGCCATCCCAATAGGCTGACTGGGTGAGGCCCTGAGAGATAAAGCAGAACAATAATGATCTGGCTGTGAGGGGATGGGGGGGGGGGGGGGGGGGGGGGGGGCTGCTGTTGCGTATTTATTCAGAGATAATGCTGTGGCTCTCCAGGATTCTTAGGCGTAAAATCATGACAGCAATTAGATCATGGGATGAAAAAGCCTAAGAATGAAAGGTGTGCCTATAAGTGTTGCCTTTCTATGCCTCAGAAAGTAGTTCTGCCCCTGTAACAGTCCTGAGAGTCTTGCTCCCACAACGCATTGACCATCATCATTTGACCCTCACCAATGTCAGCTGCCCATAGTCTCAAAGTTAATGAGAGAGGTTGTGTCACGGGATGAAGATCAGGTGCAAGGTATCAGGGGGGATAGTGTCGAGCCTCACAGCTTCGACCATCCAAATGTCCTGGGAGATCCAATAGCCTTCAAGGTTCACATGGGTGTGCAGTAGACTATACATGCTGGATGGGCTGCCATTGAAGCTGCCAGACACCCCAGTGCTGTTGATATTGAGGGAGGGAATGACCATGCGTGAGCTCATAGGTGACACTGAAGGGGTGAGGGCAGTGGCCAGTCAAACAATGATATTAGATGGGGAGCAGACATTTGAGTTAGCACTGGCTACCGCAGATGGTAGTGATTGACAGTTTCCAGGACCAGGGGGACAAGGGATGGTGGATGGTTGGAGGGTATTGGGATGAAACATATACATGACTGTCTTTCTCTCATCCCTCCCAGTCTGCCGATTTGTGTTGGGATGGAGCCAATGGAATTGGCAATCATTACAGTGCTGGAGAAGGACAAACTATACCGGCTCAGGGATGCACAACCCATGGGAGACCCAGCACCAGGTGGCCAGGGGGCCATGAGACAGGTTCATGGTCCGGCCACCCAGCAGGCCAAAGACAGGGCTCAAAGCCATCAGAGAAGGAGGTCTAGGGTTTACAGCACACGTGTTTCCTCCATTGAACTGTCAGATACCATGTGCCACAGGAGACTGCGCCTCAACAAGGAGACAGTGCAGCACCTGTACCACATTTTAGAGAGCCTCATGCCGCATGGAGGAGGAGGGCATGCACTCCCTGTGGCCGTGAACGTCAAGGCAGCTCTGAACTTTTATGCGACCGGTTCATTCCGGGGCTCAATTGATGACCTCAGTGGAATAGGTCAGTCATTATTCCACAAACACATCTGTGAGGTCACGGATGCTATGTATGCCCGGGCCTTAAATCATGTAAACTTTGACCTCAACCAGATCCATCTGGATTAGAGGGCTGCAGGATTTGCATCCATCACTGGACTGCGACAGGCCCAGTGGGCCATCGATGGGATACATGTGTTGTTAAGAGCACCATGGCCCCAGGGAGTCCGCTTTATCAATCGCAAAGGGTTCCACTCCGTTAATGTACAGCTAGTGTGCGATCCCCACATGAACATTATGCACGTCTGTGCACGCTTCCTTGGGAGTGTGCATAATAGCTTCATTCTTGGGTACTCACAGATCCCAGGGGTCTTTGAGGCAAGCTGCCAGGGGGGACAAGGGGTGTTCTTTGTGGTCTTGGCTGATGTTGCCAGAGCAGGGGGCCTAACCCCCTGGCCTCCTGGTGCTGGGTCTGAAGAGGAGTCCCGTTACAATGAGGCTCACAGTGTCATATGGTCAGTTACCATGCGGTGCATTAGTGTTCTGAAGATGCACTTCTGCTGCCTCGACCAGTCCAATGGGGCACTTCAGTAAAGCCCCCACAGGGTCTCTTGCATTGTCGTGGTGTGCTCTGTCCTCCACAAGTTGAAGAAGCAGCAGGGCAACATAATGGAGAAGGACGAGGAGGAATGGGTTGCTTCCTCTGATGAAGAGGAACACCAGCAGGGAGTGGAGAGAGAGCCAGAGGAGGACCTGGAGGAAGGAGGACAGGCGATAGCTAGGGTGCGGATGGGAAGAAGGACCAGGGTTGGCCTAAGCACGTCCAGGGTCTCCAATTAGGAGGCATGTTGTCCAGCACCACTCCCCATGAAAGGTTCATTGACGTCTGAACAGCGTGCTGGGCGTGGGTTTTCCATGTACTGGGGTCCCTTGTCAAGGCAGCAGGGTGATAACAACCTGCAGTGAAACTCCTCAGATTCTGATTCTGCACACTGATTCCAAGTCTCATGTTGGAATGAGGTTCAGGGGCCACATTCTTTAGTCCTGCAGCTCCATCGGGGGAAAGGGGATAGGTGAAGGGTTTAATGAGTGATGGCATCGTCATTGCAGGATGTCTGTCACCGTGTGTTTCATTCGGTCTCATTGGCATTACTTAGAGGGCCTGTACGAGAAGCTCAGATCACGTGGGGTGATGACCTTTTCCTGTGGGAGAGGGGGAAAATAAAGTGAGGTGTTAAGGCTTTGAAAAATAATATTTTTAATTAGGTTCCATTCTGTATTTAACATTTAGTTGCAATCCAATTGAATGCCAAAAGCCATTTAAATCCTATTGCATCACGTGGAACAGCCGTGGCAGCATGGTAGTACAAGTGGGTAGCACTGTGGCGTCACAGCACCAGGGTCCCAGGTTCGATTCCCCGCTGGGTCACTGTCTGTGCGGAGTCTGCACGTTCTCTTCCTGTCTGCGTGGGTTTCCTCCGGGTGCTCCGGTTTCCTCCCACAGTCCAAAGACGTTCAGGTTAGGTGGATTGGCCATGCTAAATTGCCCTTAGTGACCAAAAAGGTTAGGAGAGATTATTGGGTTCTGGGGATAGGGTGGAAGTGAGGGCTTAAGTGGGTCAGTGCAGACTCGATGGGCCAAATGGCCTCTTTCTGCACTATATGTTCTATTTCACCTACCTCGGGAGCCAACTCTCACCTCAGGCTGACATCAATGCGAAGATCCAATATCATATCCAATCCATGAGTGCCACCTTTGGATGCCTAAGAATGAGAGTCTTTGACGGCTGCGACACCTATATACTAATACCAAGATCCTTGTGTGTAAGGCTGTCATTCTCCCAACTCTTCGAAAAGCCTCAGAAAATTGGACTATGTACAGATGCTACCTCAAGCCCATCAATGCTGAGGCAGATTCTTCACGTCAGCTAGGAGGACAGGCGCACTAATATCAGTGTCCTTGATGGAGCCAAGAGCACCAGCTTCAAGACTATAATAATCCAAAATTAAAACCGCTGGGCTGGCCACATGCTTAAGATGCCAGGGTCCTGCCTGCCAAAGCAAATATTCTTTGCCCAACTCCAGGAAGGCTCCCGAACAAGAGGAGGACAAAGAATGACATCCTTAAGGCTTAACTCAAGGAATACAACATAGACGTCAACGCCTGGGGAGACCTTTGCTCAGAAGAAACCTACTTGGAGGAGCCTCCTGATGAAGAGACACAATTCTATGAGAACACCTGATGGCAAGGTGGCAAGAAGAGGTCCAGAAAAGGAGCCTGAGAAAGGAACAGCAGCAATCCAAGTCCATGGACCAATCCCAACTCCCAGAGATACCTACCAAGTGCGCAGTCTGAAAGGCGACTCTGGGATATAATAATATAATAATCCCTTATTGTCACAAGTAGGCTTCAATGAAGTTACTGTGAAAAGCCCCTAGTCACCACATTCCGGCGCCTGTTCGCGGAGGCCGGTATGGGCTCATCAGCCATGCAAGGATCCACAGAACCAATGACCAGTAACACAGAGATTCTTAAGTGGACAATCATACTCGTTAGTGAGTGGTAGCCGAAGAAGAAGTCGTTTGCAGGCACGGTAACACAGCGGTTAGCACTGTTGCTTCACAGCATCAGAGCCCCGGGTTCAATTCCCGTTTCTCTGGGTCACTGTCTGTGCGGAGACTGCACGTTCTTCCCGTGTCGCGTGGGTTTCCTCCGGGTGCTCCAGTTTCCTCCCGCAAGTTCTGAACAACGTGCTTGTTAGGTGAATTGGACATTATGAATTCTCCCTGCGTACCCGAACAGACACTAGACCTGTGTGGCAACTAGGGAATTTTCACAGTAACTTTATTGCAGTGTTAATGTAAGCCTACCTGTCATAATAATAAAGATTATTAAGGTAATTATTATTAATCTAAAACATTCTTCAATTGTTTGTTTTATTTAACAACTGAGTATGAGGGTAAAGCTTTGAAAGCTGAATAACTTTGCAATGGGATGCACTGCACATCCAGCTACTTCCAGTGCAGCCCATGAGAAGGGCTCTGGTGCGGGCGCCGCCTATGTGCACCAGAAACATATGAACTGGTCCTAATGTGACATTTCTCAGCCCGAGGCAGCTAATTGACTCCGACTTCCAAATTTGGAACACAAAGATCCATCGGATGAATGATTTTGTCGCTCATCAAGAAACAAGGATTGAGTTGCAAGGGGGAGCCAACATTAGAATTGCATCAAGGGTATGGCACACAACATATAAGTAAGATCATTTTCAATAATCTCTGCTATTGCAAAGTCTCTAGCAGTATTCTGGATTATTTTAGGATTTGGCAGAGTGTTGCTACATCCTAAAAGGGAAAGCAAATTATTTGGTGACCTGTCCACATAAAGGAGGAGGCCAGCAGTGACAGTGCCTCTTGGTCCACAACATTGAAGAGTGTCTAATAGGCTAATATAATTCAGCATCTAAGTGTGCACGCCCACCAGCAGTCTGCTGTGTGACATTCCATTAAGACCCCCTGTAACTGGACTGGTCTGTAACCTTGCTCTCTGGTTAGCTGGTTCAGAAACGATCCTTTCCCCCAGCTGTGACTGCTACAGCACACTCACAGCCAATGTCTCACCACGTGCAGATTCCAATTCGATGATAGCCTTTAAGGAATGCCAGTATCCGTACTTGAGCTGGTGACAGAATGTCAGACAATGTTTCGGAGCCTCTTCATCACCTCAATGAGGCAGATTATCAAAATCGTGGCCTCTCATCAGAAGATGAAATGTATCCTCATGGTTATTGTCCTCGAAATATCCTCGCCTGCTATTCAGTGTCTCGAATTCCACTTTGTGTTGTCATCAACAGATAAGTGTTAGTACTGAGAAACCACTTGATCTGCATTGTCCTGATACAGATGATGAGAGTTTGTGGTTGTGATTTGGGTGTTTGATGCAAACCCAGGCACTAATATCAGATCGTGGCTTTTTTGACTGTGTTCGTTTCTTAAAGTATGCTTTTGCTTTACATTGTCACTTTACGATTTATTTTACTTTCAGTCTGACATCCTTGTTGGCTGGTTTAGCTCAGTGGGATAGGCAGCTGGTTTGTCATGCAGAACAAGGCCAGCAGCGTGGGTTCAATTCCCGTACCAGCTTACCCGAACAGGCGCCAGAATGTGGTGACAAGGGGCTTTTCACAGTAACTTCATACTTGTGACAATAAAAGGTTATTATTATTATTGGACAGCATTAAGGATAGCCAGCAGAACGAGAGCTACGGCCTACCTTAAGTTTTGCCTCTGTCTTTCCGGTGAGTGAGTGTTGAGTGGATCGATATGTATGAAGTATGATTGGATTGTTTAACCATTTAAATATTTTCCTTTCTGACAGACTAGCTGTCCTTGATCACCCTCTGCGTTCATTCAATGCCGCTATTGAATGGAAGGTAATGGTAAATCCCGTTACTTGCTTGGAACTCCATGAACTGACTGGAAATAAACTGCAGTCCATTGTCTGTAAAGATAGACACCAGTAAACACCATTTTATAAATAACTTGTGTACAATGTCAATGACTGAAATGGTGATTAATGGAATTTGTTATCGTGAATACCGCTCCTGGTGGGTTGAACACTGCTTTTTCCATCCAGTACTACACATTGCCAAAATATGGGAAAATTGCACCCTATATTGCAACACTTTCAAGATATATGCTCAAGATTCACTTGTGATGCAACTGTCATCAAACAAAGGGAGCTCGTTGCATACTCTCCAGTATGGAACCACTTATTTTTATTTGACAAGGCCATTTTGTTTTTAGGCACTGCTTTATTTTTTGAAGTATGCTATCTCTCACTGACTCTGCCTTCAATCCTCTCATATAACAAGCGGTATGTTGGCACAGTGGTTAGCATTTCTGCCTCACAACGCCAGGGACCTGGCTCGATTCCGACCTAAGATGACTGCCTGTGTGGAGTTTGCACATTCTTCTCGTGTCTGCATGTGTTTCCTCCTGGTGATCCGACTTCCTCCCACAGTTCAGAGATGTGCAGGTTAAGTAGATTAGATATGCTAAATTATCGCTAGGTGGGGTTAAAAGTATAGGGTGAGGGATTGGGCCCAGGTTAAGGTGCTCTTTCAGAGGTGATGTGTTGGCTAGTGTAGGCTTGAGAGATGAACAGACACTTCCAACACTGATGAAGGTTCAATTCAATTTTATTAACTACTTCTAACTAACTAACACACGAGGACTGTGTGTCTAAATAATGCTAACTTGAACTAGAGACCTAAGCCTTTTCCGAACCAGTTGATTCTCTCAGCACGTGTTGTGAGTCCGTGCTGAGCTGAATAAGTTCCTGTTACACTCAGATGCAGCACCCAGAATGAGCGGGAACCATGGTGCCCTCTGCCTTTATAGTGTGTGTATTCTAACTGGTGATTGGCTGCGGTGTTTGTAGATGTTGATTGGTCCCTGTGTGTGTCCATCAGTGTGTGTCTGCACCATGATATATGGTATATATTATGACAAGAGGGTCGGTCAGACTCAATGGGCTGAATGGCATCCTTCTGCACTGTAGGAATTCTATGATTCTAAGGTTCAAGGTTGCATGCAAAATCACAGTGCTCAGGTACTCTTCGATGTTACAAGTTGCTTTTCCCTGTCTAACGCTGTCTGCAATAGTAATATGGCTAAGCATGCTCAACTGAGTGAATCGATGAGATACATGTTTATAAACTTGTACTGATGACGATGACCTGACCATGAGTAGCTGTGTGGAGGTTGATGACCTGACCCTGAGGTTGTTAACAATGGAATCTGCACTTGATGGTTGGTATGGCGAGTGATCATTTTACCAGTGAGCTTTATTTGCCAACATTAACAAGTGTCGGTGCAGACTAACGCTTCCAATTCTCCAGTAGAGTATTGCATTTAATTTCTGACAACAAACATGATGTGTGGGCAATTAGTCATGCGTTTCCTTCGATGATATGAGAGAGTACAGATCCAACTGCATTTTCTGATTTTCTGTTTGTGACAAACATTTCTGCATGTTGGTTAAAATGTGTGAAGACTGGTGGAGATTGCTATCTTCTCCTTTAAGATGTCAACCATTGTTTGCTGAGTGGTTGTCCATTCCTATTGTGCATCTTTGTGCAGTAGCTTTCGAAGATGCTCCACAGTTTCTACGTATTTAGGAAAACATTTATGATAAAAGGTGTTGGTATTAAGAACAATGCCAGGGTAAGAAGCACGTTAATGCCTCTGACACTGTCATATATAAGCTTTACTCAAGCTGCTGTCACTCTGTACCCTAGAAAGCCAATCTTTTAAAAAATAAATTTAGAGCACCCAATTCATTTTTTCCAATTAAGGGGCAATTTAGTGTGGCCAATCTACCTACCCTGCATATCCTTGGGTTGTGGGGGTGAAACCCAGGCAAGCACGGGGAAATATGCAAATTCCACATGGACAGTGACCTAGAGCCAGGTTCGAACCTGGGACCTTGGTGCCATGAGGCAGCAGTGCTAACCACTGTGTCACCGTGCTGCCCAAGAAAGCCAACCTTGAGTGTAATAATATGTGTTTCTCCTTGTTGAGCATTAAATTTTGCTGTGTGAATTGAGTGCGGACCATTGATCATATTCTGCTTTACACTGTCCATGGACAACAACATTGTCAAGTTGGCTAAACATCCCCTCAATGTCTGACAAGACTAAAGAAACAATCTTCTGGAGTTCGCCAAGTGCTTAACTTAATCCATAGGGCATTCTGCTGCACGGAAACACAGCTCTGTAAGTAACAAAAGCTGTAAGATTAACTTTGCTCTGCTAGTGGTGGCTGAAGGTATTTCCATTGTATGCTGAGATTTGTGAAGACTGTGGAGTGATCAAATGATGCCGATTGTGGCTAATAGAAAGTCGATACTTGTCTGGAATGATTGCTTTGTTGGCCACCTAAATGTTGATGCATTATCTAAGTTCCCCATGTTTATATCACGCTATGAGTGGGTTCGAAGTCCATGGCATTGAATTACTTCATTCAGTGATACAATTTGTTTCAAGTAATTTCACCTCCTGTGAAATTTCAGCGCGGATTGCCAATGGCAACCATCTCAAATTTTGTGACATTGGTGGAAGAATTGGTGTGTCAAGGCAAGAAGTGTGACAGTACCCTTTAATCTCCCCAAATCCAGTAAATAAAGAAGATTACTGTTGTACATAACCCGTGTCATTGATTACATTAATGCGCATTCCAGTAGGGGTCTCCATATTTGAAGCTAAGCCTATTGAAGAGGTTTATCCCGTAAGGCTTCTGAGAATGTGAACTTGTTTATGTCGCAGTTTTTGCAGCACACTGGAGCTGGGATCATTCCTAAAACTAGAATAATCAAATCTTCATAAACTTGGAGAGTGCCTGTCAGAGGAATGAATGAAAGTTATGAAAAATGATGATGGTAGAGTTTATTGCTCAATATGGATGCTTTCATGGCCACATCGATAAGGACCGGCACTGAAATGGCTGTGATCACCACTCTGTAGTCCTAAACACATGCCATATTTCACTCAGGGATGCATTACTCCACTTGTCAAAATGATGAAGTCTTCTTCTTGATGAACTGCACAACCTTCCACAGTGATTCATCTTGAAGAATGAATTATATTTTTTCTCTTGAGATGGCCACGGTGTTGTGCATCATTGAGAACCTCCACAATTTCGGCCACAATTTACTTTTGAGGGTAACTGACCATGATGTTTTGATAAGACTGCTGCGGGTGCTTTGTCCATTACCCTTGAACATGAGCTGGTTGGGCAAGCTGTGTCTGTGACCCTGAAGCTGACTGTGCATTTCTTCAAATCCAAGATGGTGGATTTGCTTCGGCCTCCCAAGGTCATGGCATTTCTTTCAAAATTCTATCATGAGCAGATTTTCCTTAATCCATGAATTGAAGGTTTTCAATGAGTTGGTCACACATTAGTTTGTCTGTCAGTGCGCAAATGTACATGTAGATGTCAACTGCCACAAAACCGCCACTTATGGATTCACAATTTCCTGAACGCCTCTGGTGGAAAGAGTATCAAAGAACAAAGAACAAAGACATTTTTTGTTCAAACATCACACATTTCTTTGAGCCAAAGTATTTCTTGAGAGCACAGTATCAAATATTGAAGTATCTCGTCAAAGCTGCACGAGTATTTGCTCGCCTTCAGTTCCAAGGTAATGCTTAAGTGCCCCTTCTTGTGATAGATCTCCTCGTGAAGAAGGAATGATGCTGGAGCAGGTAAAGTTAAAGTATTTGCCATCTTTTTATCACCAGTTTTTATGTTTTGTGCCTCAGAGATGTGCAGATTAAACACACACCAGTTTCCATTTGTGAACATGAGCTTTCATTCAAATGTTTTAAAATGTTTGCAGCCTGTGATGAATGTAGGAATTTCAGATGCATTGTATTATCGTTATTTGATGCAGCAAGGGTTAAAGCCTGGGTTAGAGTGTGTGTGACTGCTGCAGTCATGCTGTAAAAGAATCTTAGTTTGTAAGGTTGGGAGCCAGGGGTGTAATTAGGGCATCGTAAATAGCTTGGGCTATTGGAATTTTGATTATATTAAGGGGGTTCCCTGTGGAGTTAATTAGATTTCAGCTTGGTAAGATCATGTAGTTGCTGGATAGAGATGAGTTACCAGGCATTTTGCAGAAAGCAGCTCAGTGGAGGTCTAGATGAAGCTGTGAACAGAAGTCAAGAAGTTATCTCTCACTGCAGTCCAGGCATAGATACGTCTGTGGACAGATTAGCAGCCTTTCCTGGAGGTTCAGAATGGCCTGATTAGCAGGTGAGCAGAAACAAGTAGAAACAACTTCTGAAAGAGATTATGCATGTTTCTGTCAGGATTCAGGGGCAGTATTCTCCCCTACCCAGCAGGGCGGGAGGTCCCGGCGTAGCGGAGTGGTGCCAACCACTCCGGCATCGGGCCTCCCCAAAGGTGCGGAGATCTGCACCTTTAAGGGCTAGGCCCGCGCCGGAGTGGCTCCTGCTCCACCCGAATGGCTCCTGCTCCGCCGACTGGCGACGCCACGCCGTCCGGTGTTGGGGCTGGCCGAAAGGCCTTCGCCGGTCGGCGTGTGTCCGCGCATGCACCGGAGCGTCAACGGCCGCTGACGTCACCACCGGCACATGCGCGGTGGAGGGGGTTTCTTCCGCCTCCTCCATGGTGGAGGCCGTGGCGGTGGCGGAAGAAAAAGAGTGCCCCCACGGCACAGGCCTGCCCGCCGATCGGTGGGCCCCGATCGCATGCCAGGCCACCGTGGGGGCACCCCCCGGAGTCCGAACGCCCCGCGCCCCCCCCCCCCAGGACCCCGGGGCCCACTCACGACGCCTGCTCCCACCGGCACAGAGGTGGTTTAAACCAAGTCGGCGGGAGAGGCCTGACAGCGGTGGGACTTCGGCCCATCGCGGGCCGGAGAATCGCTGTGGGGTGCCCGCCGACCGGCGCGGCGCGATTCCCGCTGCTGCCGATTCACGGGTGGCGGAGAATTCTGGCCACAGCGGGGGCAGGATTTATGAAGGCCCCGGGCGATTCCCCGACCCTGCGGGGGGTCAGAGAATTCCACCCCAGGTCTTTTCTTTATAGCAGCATCAAATACCTTTCTTTCTCAAAGTACAGTATCCTGACAGCGCTGTAATCTAGCATTCCTGAGTGCTAATGGTATTTAAAGTGGATTGAGAGCAGAGATGGTTTTTCTTGTTGTTTGAGTGGGGATAAAGTTTGCAATTAAGGGTTACCGTGCCAAAGCATTGCTTAAGGAGCAATTATAAGTTATTTTTCTCATGTGATGTTAAAGATGTCTGAATACTGCGTTCGTAATAAAGTTTGCTTAAATCTATCATATCCCTATTTTTCGAGACGTTACTCCTGGAGTGAGGTATCCTTTCCTCACAGTCTTACAAAATTAAAATAATATTGGGGTTTCTGCCCAGTACCTAGTCCCTGCTGGGATCTGGTTTGAGATCATAATAAGTCTCATGCTTCACTGCTTGGTTTCTTTCAGTTTTTGAACCCACATCCACATGCTTGACAGCGCATAGCAAGCAGTCAAGACACATACAATCAAATACCGAAAAATTTAACACAACAATACAACCATCCTCAATGTTAACAGCGATGGTGAATGTTGCAGTTCCATCACAGCCAATCCCATGATGCAGAGAATCATCTCCTCCATATGGTTCATGAGATTTTCACAGTACCTTAATTGCAGTGGTAATGTAAGCCTACTTGTAACAATATTAAAAATAATAATAATAAAGATGTTGGTGTTCTTCTTCCCTGTCGGTTTTGCTCTGCTCCATTGCATTTTGTGCTATCTTGATCTGCAAAAGCAGGGGAAGAACACCAGTGATTTTCCGGTAATGTTTGGGCGAGTTCCTTGACACAGCTGAACAGCTGGAGGTATGTAGAAGCAGAACAAGCTGGGGGTAAGCCTGGTATTTAGGAATATGTGTGAGAATGAGGTGGATTATATTAGGCATGAGTCCATAGTGCCAGAGGCTGCTGTTGGGAGAGTGTAGAGGGTGTGGTGCATTGAGCATGGTAAGAGGTAGGTAGTATGATGGAAGAATGTAATATGAAGATACCTCAATGACCATTACCACTTGTGTGAGGTTATCAAACCTTTTGTGCCAAAGCTACCACATTCCTGGCTGCAGGAATTGATCTCTGTGACCACCATCTCCCAATCCCTTCTCAAGAAGGTCCTTGACAGCCCGCTGCCTGACAATGTTAGAAATACAGGACCCTTTAAGAGTAAACCGGGTTTTGCCTTGTGTGAACTGAGAGCATGTGATGCTCATTGAATCTTATACTTAGGAGTTGGCTTTTTCCACAGTTTGGGTCGCTTCTGGATGAGGAGAGGATCCAGAAGGGATGAGTGGAAACTCGTATTTGTATTGAACATAACTGTCACAATAAAACAGTTGTGATTCATCAGAGCATCTTCTGCTGCCTAATTTGGTAAATGGATATTGTAGAATCATAGAATCCCTATAGTGCAGAAGAAGGCCATTTGGCCAATCGAGTCTGTACTGACACTTCAAAAGTGCACCCCACCTAGTCCGATTCCCCCACCCTATACATATAACCCCATCTTACCTTTGGACACTAAGGGGCAATTTAGCATGGCCAATCCACCTAACCTGCACATCTTTGGACTGTGGGAGGAAACCGGTGCAACCGGGGAAAATCCACACAAACACGTGAGAAAGTCCGAACTCCACTCATTCACCCCAGGTCGCAATTGAACCCAGATCCCTGATGCTATGAGGCAGCAGTGCTAACTATAGTGCCACCATGCAGCCCATACTCACATGTAAAGCATTACCACTCCCCCCCCCCCCCCCTCCCCACACCCTCTCCTACCCTACCCTGGGTAACATGGCATCGCTCCTCCTGTTCATTCCAGCCACCAAGGCCGCCGTTGTGACTTCCATGAGCTTGGACCCCCTTCTCTGCCCTGCTGTGTAATTTTCCTTGTTTACAATTGCAGCAGTCATATTCAGTAGCAACCTCCCATATTGAGTGCAGCTCCTGTGCAAGAGCAACTGTTTCAGAGCAGAAAGCTGGTCACGCCACATGCTGAGTGCAGAGGCAGCCAGCAGTGTGGAACCCCTTAACCCAATCAGCTAAAATTCGGTGGCAACACTAAATTTGCCTTTTGCCTCCCTCCACCAGAACCAATGTGGACAGAGTCATGAATCACACCCATTGCATCCAAAAAAAAATGGCTTCAATCAAATTCTAGTCCTAGACCTTCATCCACAGCTCATTTTGAAAATATCATTGTTAATTAGCAGTTAGCTGCTAAATTTTACAATCATGCAACATTTCAGCTCAGTTTATAAGCGTTGATTATATTCTATTTTTGTTGCAACTGAGTTAAATGGAGTGTGATATAAATATTTGTAAATTAGTTCATTTAAATTTACAGACTTCCTTATTAGCTTTCTTTTCAAATTGATTCTACACTTATCAGTATTCAGCATCACCATTATGTCAGACCCTTTAGCAAAAACACAGATTTGAATGTTTGAAAATATGTATATATTTGCACGTATATGAATGATCATTTTTCCCCCTGATTTTCACTGAAGGCAGAGGTAGTCAAGCAAATGATTATAGCTTGAGGCATTAACCTCTGCCACAGTAGATCAGTTCACACATGGTTCTCATATTGTATAATAAGAATGACATATATCCGCAAGGGTGCACAATTGAGATGACAAACTTGTGGCACATCCTCAGGTTAACAGCAAGGCAGAGATAGAACAGTAGGAGGAGGAACCGCATAAGTATGTCGGAAATATTTACAGAATGGGAATCTCAGGAAAACATCTGGCAATTATTGCTAAAATATTTCGTACAAAAACATGGCTGCTCAGTCGAGAAAATCAACTACATTTATTGAACACTGAACATGACCTACGGAGATGACTGTGTAACATTTCCATAGGCCACCCACCATCTCCTAAAGGTACTTTTTTAAAAATGTTTCTTCAGAGCTCAAAGGAACAGGAGCCATTCTCTGAAACCCAATAGAAAACTTGGGCTTCCCCTGTGCTGTCCTTACTTCTCTGCTCCAAGTGCATTCAGAAGCCCCATCCCCTAAACCCTTCTGCAAACTAATCTGACTCTCATTCCCATGGACTTGCAGCAGTGGCAAATTCACCAACTCTTGTCTACCGCCACATTATTAACACTGAGTATTGTCATGTGAGTGTCCCTTTAAGAAAGGTTTGGTCTTACCACATGATCTATAGCACGGCTTCAGTGATTTCATTTGTGAGTGGAGCTGGGCTGTGTCTGTCCGGTGAGAGGGGGATTAGTGCTTCGTTTTGTTGCTCTGGGCCGCAGAAGAGAAGCAGTGTTTCCCTGTTTTCATTTTAAATCTGTTCCAGGGAACTAAAAGCATATTGGGTGTGGCAAACTGATATGGTAACTTTAAAGATAGAGTTGCTTTCTAGAAGGAGTTTTGAATCTGCTGGTTGGAACTGGATCAGAATCTCAGGGAAAGGGCCAGCCCCATTCAAGTGAGATTACAGTGTGCTGGGCCACGCCCTTGAAAGGGGTTTTGGTTTATTAGATTGTGTTATTGAATTGGAACAACTAAGGGGGATTCTTTCAGGATTATATACAGATTAATGTAGCGGTTGTGTGTTTTTTTATGTTTGTAATTGAATACAAATTCTTGATAAGCGTTTTATATATATTAACTACATTCATATAATAAACTTTGTTTTGATAAAAGCGCCCAGGAAGCCTGATGAATCACACCTGAAGTGAAGGCTCTTGTGCTCATCCTAGCCAAATTCAACATAAAGGTTATCGGTCAAGTGAACTTCATAATACACTTTGGAGTTTCTAAGCCCTGGCCCATAACAGTTACTTTGTGGGTGTCAGTCAGGGTTAACGTATTTACAATGGACTTGGGAGGTAAAATGGCTTAGACATCAAGCCAACCCATAACAGGTCAGTAACAGAGGCCTGGACGCACTGCTTAGGGAATTGATGTTTGGCATATTCCAAGTAATTTGCATTAGGTGTGGTGTGCTTGGGAATTATGTTCAAAAATCCAGGCCTGGAAAGGTTAATTTATGCTCATGTTCTAATTTATAAGAAGTGTTGTGTTCCTCGACAGAAACCTTGTCTATATCAGTTAACTGGTCCTCATAGTTCTGTAACACGTGTGTACCAGATGACTCTGGTTCCTCGTCATGTCTGTCTGCTCTGTCTAAATTTGAAAATTTGTAATTGGTACCCATTATCCTTGATGAATGTACCCTAACAGTTTGATTACCATGTTGCAAAATAATTGTTTTGCCATCTATGCCTATGATCGTCCCTGGGCCTTTTCATTCATTAGAATTGTCTCTCTTGTAGTATTCCATGTCTCCTTGCTGAAAAATGGCATCTGATGGCCGTACATTATGTCTTAAAGCTGTGCGAATTCTTTCAGAGACTTCTGCTTCCAAAAAAGCTTTTCTACTGCTATGTAATGCATTTAAATGTTCAGCAAAACCAGAGCTAATTGTAGTCCCCTCCCAAGCTGGAGGCTGGTCATCCAAAATGGATGGAATTTTAGGATTTCTACCAAACACTAATTGATAAGGACTATAGCCCCCAACCATCTGCAATTAATTCTTTGCATGTACCGCCCATGCTAAAGCTGAATTGAGCCTGCAGATTAGTCAATCTGCCAAAATTATCCGAAGCATGTCATCAATGACAGCATGATTTCTTTTGCAGACACCATTACTAAATGGGCTTTCTGCAGCCGTGTTCATAACTCTGATATTCATGTTTTCACACATATCCCTAAACTCATCATTAGCAAATTCGCCCCCATTGTACGTAACGAATTTTGCCGGTGGACCCATTCCTGTCCCGCTCCATTTTTCCAGGATTTGATCCAGAATTACTCTCTTTTTTTTACTTCGTACAATCGTTAATTGACTAAATCTGGTTGCTAAATCTACAAAATGCAAAATAAATATATTATTTGCTTTATCCCAGATCTTAAAGTCCATGGCCACAATGTCGCTAAAATCCCTGGCCAAAGGTAGGGTTATTATCGGTCGTGCTGGTGTCCTTCTGTACTTCCTACAAACTTCACAGCAATCACTAACCTGTTCTATCAGTTTAGTATAGTCGTTATCCCTTACCCCTGCATCCTTTAATACATTTTTCAGCCTCTGAGGAGATGGATGTGCAAATTGCCTATGCAGTTTTACTACAACAAGCTTTTTATCAGCTAAAGTCCCATTTTCAACTGCCATGAACACATCCTTAACCACTCTACTTGAAATATTATTTGTCAGTAATGGAATACAATAGTGTCCTGACTGTGTAAATTGTAAGTCCACCGTCTTTCCAAAAACTGTTGCCTTATCCTGTTCCATATCCAGTTTCAGGTGTGCTTTCTTCATCGACGGTCTGCTCAGAAGCAAAGGTATCTCACTTGATACAACATCCGTGCTAATGAAATGATTCACTCCAGCAATATTGCAAAGGATCACCACTCTTTTCAGCGACTTCAGAGTATTATCATCTCCAAACCTGAAACTTGTGGAACTTTCAAATTCCTTAACCTTGTTACGATTTTCAGCATTCAAGGAGTCCAGATAACATTTTAACCAGTCAATCCCACACACAGTATATGTGCAGCCACTGTCCAATACAGCACAGTTGAAGGATTCTGCAACCAACACCCTCATTACCGGCGTAAAACTGCTTGTTAATAGGACAATGCCTTCTTTCTGGTCACTCTCTTTTTCCTTGTCTGACTCTTCCATGTCATGTGTCGCTTCAAACACTCTATCATAACGAGTTGGACAGTTGAGAGTCACATCGAAAACATCGATTTATCATGCCACGTGCATTTCTGGGGTTCATCTTCCGATTGTAGGTTCTAACTGGGTTTCTGTCTTCATAATTTCCTTGTCTCGGTCTCCTTTTATAGTCTTGAGGCCTGCTCGTAGCCATACAATTTCGCCATCCTGTTAGTAGTGTATCTTCTATATTCTGCCTTATTGCAGGATGATGTATTTGGGTCATCAGAGCCATCGGAATCGAATGTTTCCCCAGAAACTTTTGTAAAGCTTTTGACATCTGTTCGAATAAGGTATCCTTATCCGTAAACTGAACTCCTGTCAAAACCAGGAGTCTATCCATGTTGCTCACTCTAGCACAGTCAAGTAATTTAAAGGCCAACACAGACTGTGGAAATTCCAGGTTGTGTTTCTGCAGCCTTTTATATAGTCTGCCAAATTCCATTATATAGTTTTCCATAGAAAATTCTTCATTTTCCGGAACTTATCAAAATCCGACCATGCTTCATACGCACTTAACAAGTCATCTTTATTATAAATCTTATCCATATAATGTAATAAAGTCACCAGACCTTCTTCTGAGTCTAACTCTTCCAATTCCAGCTCAGAAAGCACTTTGGTTTGGATTTTACTGCCATATGGTAAAGAAAGAGCCAATGCCATACCTTGTTTTCTCTTTCCCAAAGCATAGAACATAGAACAGTACAGCACAGAACAGGCCCTTCGGCCCTCAATGATGTGCCGAGCAATGATCACCCTACTCAAACCCACGTATCCACTCTATACCCGTAACCCAACAACCCCCCCCCCTTAACCTTACTTTTTAGGACACTACAGGCAATTTAGCAAGGCCAATCCACCCAACCCGCACACCTTTGGACTGTGGGAGGAAACCGGAGCACCCGGAGGAAACCCACGCACACACGGGGAGGACGTGCAGACTCCGCACAGACAGTGACCCAGCTGTGAAGCATTTATGCTAACCACCATGCTACTGTGCTGCCAAACAGTTACCTTAGTCCACATAACTACTGCACTTCTCCAATGTGTGTACGATTCCCTTTCAGAAAATAAGTGAGGATAGTCATATCCAGCCATCTTTATCCTGAGTTCAGCCATATATCCCTTTTTTTTCACTCACTCCTTGGTTTGATCTGGAAAAATTGTATCTTTCAACCTTCACACTTGCGCAGCAACCATCCTCTGCTACCAATTGTTAGACGTATTCAATGCTGTGGTATGAAGAGACAAAAGTTCTGTTCCTTTTTCACCAACACACCTTTATTTCTCCCAACAGACTATGCACAAAACTCTACACATAACCTGACCCAGAGGCCACCTGAAGCCCCTTTACATATCAGTGCCAATTATTGGACACTTTACATAAATCAGACAACTAATTGCAATGTCTCTTAACACATTACTTGACAGTAGCGGGTCTCTCCCGTTGGTCTGTGAACTCCGGATAGGGGTCATCAGCCACTATCGCAGTGGGTAACCCTTGTCACCCAGGAGCCAACTCTCAACCGGGGTGAGAGTATGGGGGGTTCTCGAACATGTCAGGAATCATCGAGTGTGCCAGGATGAAGGCATCATGCACACTTCCCTGGTATTGGGCGCAGACTTGCATGATGCGCCTCTGATGGTCACACACCAGGGGCGAAATTCTCCGCGGACCGTCGTAACGCCGATTTCCGGCGAGCAAAAGTGGTGCAGATGACTCCGGCGTCGGGGCCTTCTTTTAGGCCGCTAATCTCCGTTCCCGGAGGGGCCAGCATAGGACCAACGCGATACGTGTCATTTTAATGCGCTGCAGAAGTGGCGCGTTGAGAGAGAGAGGACGGGTACCAGCGTGGGGTGGAGGGAGGGAGGGGTGGAGGGAGGGGTGTAGGGAGGAGAGGGAGGGAGGAGAGGGAGGAGAGGAGAGGGAGGGAGGGAGGGAGGGGAGGGAGGGAAGGGAAGGAGGGAGGGGAGGGAAGAGAGGGAGGGAGGAGAGGGAGGGATGGAGGGAGGAGAGGGAGGGAGGGGGGAGGGGGGAGGAGAGGGAGGGAGGGGGAGGAGAGGGAGGGAGGGGGAAGGAGAGGGAGGGAGGGAGGGGGAGGAGAGGGAGGGAGGGGGAGGAGAGGGAGGGAGGGAGGGAGGGGGAGGAGAGGGAGGGAGGGACGGGGGTGGAGGAGAGGGAGGGAGGGACGGGGGGGGAGGAGAGGGAGGGAGGGAGGGGGGGGGAGAGGGAGGGAGGGGGAGGAGAGGGAGGGAGGGAGGGGGAGGAGAGGGAGAGAGGGGGAGGAGAAGGAGTGAGGGAGGGGGAGGAGAGGGAGGGAGGGAGGGGGGAGGAGAGGGAGGGAGGGAGGGGGGAGGAGTAAGGAGGGAGGGAGGGGGAGGAGAGGGGAGGGAGGGAGGGGGGAGGAGCGGGGGGAGGGAGGGGGAGGAGAGGGAGGGAGGGGGAGGAGAGGGAGGGAGGGGAGGAGAAGGAGGGAGGGGGAGGAGAGGGCGGGAGGGGGAGGAGAGGGAGGGGAGGAGGGGGAGGAGGGGGAGGGAGGGGGAGGGAGGGGGAGGGAGGGGGGAGGAGGGGGTAGGGAGGGGGAGGGAGGGGGAGGGAGGTCGAGGGAGGGGGGAAAGAGGAGGAGAGAGGGGAAGAGGAGGAGAGAGGGGGAAGAGGAGGAGAGAAGGGGAAGAGGAGAAGAGAGGGGGGGAAGAGAAGAGAGGGGGGGGAAGGGGAGGAGAGAGAGGGGGAAGAGGAGGAGAGAGGGGGGAGAGGAGGAGAGAGGGGGGAGAGGAGGAGAGAGGGGGGGGGTGTGGGTACCGGCCTTCAGAGGGAGGGGGAGGGGGGTGTGGGTACCGGCCTTCAGAGGGAGGGGGAGGGGGGTGTGGGTACCGGCCTTCAGAGGGAGGGGGAAGGGGGGGTGTGTACCGCCCTTCAGAGGGAGGGGGAGGGGGGTCTGTGTACCGGCCTTCAGAGGGAGGGGGGCGGCGTTGGAGGGGGGTAGAGGTGGTGGTGAGGGGGGTAGGGGTGGTGGTGAGGGGGGTAGGGGTGGTGGTGAGGGGGGTAGGGGTGGTGGTGAGGAGGGTAGGGGTGGTGGTGAGGGGGGTAGGGGTGGTGGGGTGGGGGCAGAGGGGGGCGCTGCTGCCCCAACCCCCCACCCTATCCTACCCCTCCACCCCTACCCCCCACCCCTACCCCCTCCCACCACCTACCCCCTCCTACCACATTCCCCTCCCACCACCCCCCGCCCTCCCCACCACCACCTACCCCCGCCACCACCACCCCTACCCCCACCACACCACCCCTACCCCCTCACCACCACCCCTACCCCCTCCAACGCGCCCACCCCATCTGTCTCAACGCCGTACCCCCCCTCTCTCAATGCCGCAACCCCCCCAACACCGCAAACCCCCCCTCAACGCCGCAACCCCCCCTCAACGCCGCAACCGCCACCCACCCCCCCCCGCCCCCCCCCCAAAACGCCGGGACACTCTCTCTCCACCCCCCTCCCCCCCCCCTCCCCCCCCACAACCGGGACTATCCTCCCTCCCCCCCCCCCCAAATGCCGGAACACACCCCCCCCCAATGCCGGAACATACACACACACACCCCCCGCCCCCCAAAATGCCGGAACACACCCAAATGCCGGAACACACCCCCCCCTGTCTCTCTCCTCCTTATCCTCCAAAAAACGCCGGGTCTCACCACTTCCGCAGCTGGAGAAACTGACGCGTATCGCGTCAGTCAGCTGCTAGCCCCTCCGGGAACGGAGAATAGCGGCCTTAAAGAAGGCCCCTACGCCGGAGTCATTAACACCGATTTTTCTCGCAGGCAACCCGCGTTACGAAGGGCTACGGAGAATCCCGCCCCAGGTGTGGAACCCCTTTCAATTTGTGAAGACTGGCCTATAATGGCTGGTGCTTGTCAGGCGACATGCACCCGTCAATCACCCACTGGACCTGGGGAATCTCAGCGATGATGGCGCACCCCATTGCCTGGGCAGCCTGGTGGGCTCAGTCCACATTGAATTTGATGTATTGCACTGGCCGGGCATATAGGGCCTCCTTGCCCTGTGCACGAGGTCTGCGTGATCCTGGACAGGTCTCAACTTGGTGCCTGGAAGGACCCTGTAGCATAAAAGTTCATGGCAACCGTCACCTTTATGGCCACCGAGAGCAGGTGTCCTCCCCCATCCGCTGCGCAACCATGATCACACCTGGCACCGCAGGGGTATGGGGAGGACACCGCCATAGATTATACTGTCATCCGGCTCAGCTGGAGTCTTCAACGACATGCCCGGTCCGGCAGGTCCTCAAATGACAGGCACCGCTGGTACACACAAGGCCTCGTGCAGTTTCTCCTTCCCACCTTCTCCTTGGTCTGTTGGGCAGCTGGCTCTCCATCCTCACCAGCTGACTCCCATTATTCTGGGACAAGCTCTGCTGCTGCAGGCCCCTCCTCGAGCAGTTCATGAACTCCTCCAGCCCTATAATCTTGCCCTCTTCCAATTTTGCCAGGGTACGATTGATGGTGAGTGGGGAAACCATTTGAATCTGTTGGGTAAATTAGGAGATACTGAAGCTTTTAAGATGCCATTTCTGAGCTGCTTTATCCCTGAATCCTGGGTTTCCCAGCATGGAACTTGTTTACCAGAGTACAGAGTGGGAAGAGCTTGTTCAGTGAAGTGAAAAAGCTCCAGCCAGGGCCATTGCGATCTAACTATTCACTGGAATTCTCCTCTCAGTCAGTGTTTCACTGCTTATCCGATGTTTTGTCAACTTCTTGGAAGGCCCGTCTTGCACTTCACTCAATTGAAATTTGGGATGTTGAATGCTGCAAGGCACTACCAGTGTTTGAGAAAACATGCTAAAATCTCCTGCACTCATAGAACATGGAACATAGAACAGTCCAGCACATTATTGATTTCAGCAAAGCATGCAACTGGTGCTGAAGCACTGCAGCTTCAACTGATCGAAACACTATTCAAAAGGCTATGGTATTTGTTCACTCAGTGACCAAGACAAAAGTAGTATATAATCACACTTTTATGGAAAATTATTATACTCAACATGCTGCTTCTGAGGAATTCCTTGTACCAAGTTATCTTCTATCGAGGACCCAAATCCATGCATACCTGTCTGTTGTCTCATGACCAACTTCTGACTGTCTTCCATGAGGTAAGCATCAAGGGAGGGGTATGCATGATTGCTTTATGTTGTTGCGGCTCTAATATGCCCAATATAGAAGACAAAAGTAAAATCAAAAGATGCTGAAAACCTGAAATAAAAAACAGAAAGTGCTGGAAATACTCAATAGGACTGACAGCATCTCTGGAAAGAAACAATTAACAGGTGGAATCTTCTGCTCCCATCAACAGTGGGAGACTTGGCGAGCAGGGAACTTAACTTAGTGGCAGACCAAAAATCAGGGAACGACAACTTTAGCAATTAAATTCCCAGGACGTTAAATGTGGGTTCAAAGTTGGTCGAGCTGACCGACTACCAATGTCGCAAAGTCCTTTTGCGTGCATTAGCATGTCACCCCTGCTCATTGAAGACCACCTCACCAGAATTCAGTTTCCCCTCCAAATTAAGCTGCCCACCAGAGAGAAATGAGAACATTCACAACTGCACATAAGTGGCCTGGCGATGTCAACTTCTTCCATGAAGTGAGGTGAGTTGCCACTATGTTATCCTCTTTGGAGGATATCTGCAAATGTCAGCCTATGCTTGAGACCAGATGGTGTCACAATATACATCCAGGTATATGATGGTGTGCAGACAGGCAGTGATTGCCACACAGGATGACCAGTAAACACACAGAACACAGCAGCCAATCACCAGACAGGACACGACCACTATAAAGCCAGAAGGCACTAGTTTTCCCGCTCTCTCGGGATCCAGCCTCTGAGACAGTCAGAGCTCGTGAGCAGCAACTAGAACAAACACCATGTGGTAGTAAGATAGTCTGGTCAGCTTAGCCTCAGGTCTCCAGTCAACTCAGCACAGTGTCAACCCACAGTTAAAGCATGTATTATAGTTAAGTGTTCAATAAAATCGAGTTGCATTTCTTCAAGTGTTGGAAGCCTGTCTCTCACCATTGCAGTAAACGCAGTCCTCGTGGACCCAGCTTACCCAACACATCAGGTGGTAGCAGTGCAACTGGCATGAAGGAAGGATGGGTGAGCAGGGAAGGGTGGAACATTGGCCCAGCAAAGGTGGAAGGGAAGGGTGGAACATTGGCCCAGCAAAGGTGGAAGGGATAGTACAGGCTGTCCATGTGCCTTTTAAATATGGTGTCCAGACTTAGCGAAGCGGTAATGGCGGGGACTGTGACTTTTTGCCCGCGCAACTACAAGAATCAGCAAGCGCCTCGCAGGTGCATATGTAATGAACTGAAAAGTGCAAGACCGCACGTGGTCAGCCAATCCGCCCCGTCACACAGCGACAACCATTCTCACTTCACCGCCAACCAGCTAACTGAGAGACCAGAATATAAGATTCCAGCCAATGTTTCAGGTCAACTAGCTTCCATCAGCACTGTCCTGATGAAGAATCAAATCACCACTTTGTGGCTGATTCAATAATTCAATTCCTAACTAAAAGGATGCATATTAAACCCACATCATTGTGATATTTGAACATCCAGTGTGGCTGACACTGAAAATTAGAAAGGGAGCCTGCCGTTGCTTGTGGGATACCAGGTCACTCAAGACAAGATAGCCTTGTACACCTCTATCCTTGCTGGACAAGCAGTGAAAAATGAGTTCCTTCTTTGTGTGTGATGAATATCACACTGACCACAGGATTCAGATTAAAATCAAAACGCTTTTGTAAGAATCAGGAATTAATACTGATGCACAGTGTGTTTTAACCCAAGTAGAATAAAATCAGTGTAGCAGAAGTTTATTGAGAATCCATTAGACACATTGAAAAAGGCTCGTACCTCAAGCTCAGACTAATTAAGTTGCCTCAAACAAACAAAGTAATGGGAAGAAACTTAAGTTAAAGATCCTTGGCTTGACAGAATACTTTGAATTACAGGGATTACAGCTGTAACTACAGCCGAATGAGGAAAGCTGAAAAAGAGGTAACCAAATAGAACTAATTAAGTGACTTTCTGTCTAACTATGTAATTTCTTGACACAAAAGAGATAAACAAAATAGAGCACTCTCAATGGTAACTTTCTGTCCAACAATATATTTAAAACTCTTGACATGTAAGAGATAACTAAATGAAGTCACTCTTAGAATGAACTGCTGACCGAACATATGTTAAAACGTTTGGCACTCAAACCCGCAGTAAAAGAAACATTAATCAACATTTAGAGACAGATTGTCAATAAGATTAAGTGAAACTGCAAATCTCGAAGGTAACTGCTTATTATAGAGATAAGGGACGATTCAGCTATGAACAGAAATAGAAAGAAAAATATACGGATTCGGAATGGTAAAACTCTCCTTCCTTGCCAGAGTCAAATTTCTGTTCCCATTCTGTTCATCAACCAAATCGCTTGAGGCTTTCGTGGGTATGTGTTTATTATTCTTAGAAAGGTATTAGGTAATAATACTTGGAGATACATTCGGATTTCCATTTTTAAATATATAGAGAACATAGAACAGTACAGCACAGAATAGGCCCTTCGGCCCTCGATGTTGTGCCGAGCAATGATCACCCTACTCAAGCCAACGTATCCACCCTATACCAGTAACCCAACAACCCCCCCCCTCTTGAAGATAAACTGTCAACAGATAATAATAGACTGTTAGCAGATTTACATTTTGAAGACTCAGTAACTCTGTTTTATACTTTGAAATGTTTATTATAAAACCCCACTAAAATATAAATTGTGTGTTTTTACATTGAGTAAGTTTAAAATCCTGGACACTCTTTTAGGATGTCTCAAATGACAAGGATCCACGCTGAAAAAGTAAATGATTTTGTTTTGAGCGACCTCCCCAAATAATCTCCCATTCGAAGTCACTGAAATCTGTTTAACTGTTTAAGAGCTGGAAGAGTAATCTCCCTCCAGTGAGAGCTGTTTTGTTCTTCACGGGGAAATAGCTTTCCCTCCTTCGGTAACTTAGTCAGAAACTGACTGGTAAGATTAATCATTCGGGTCAGGCACATCCTAAATCTTCCACATATACTGGTAAACGTCTCAGTTTTAGTTGGTTTAGCTCCAGCTTTTGCACACAATTAAGGTGCCAAACTTGCGCAAAAGCTCTCTGGAAGTCGTAAGCGGGTTCCCTGTGTAGGCCGAGTTTGCCACCTGAATTAGACAAACAGCAATGTTACAAGTGCCGATTTCATAGCTGCGTGCTTTAGAGACTCTTACAAGGAGTTATGGAATTTCTATACATTACAAAATCTGAATAATCAAAGAAAGAATTATTAACAATGTAAAGATATAAATTGTTACAGAGCCTGCATTATACACTAGAGTTACCATGAGACTAGGCCTTACATTTATGTTTATCACTTTTACATATGCCAACTCCCATCTCATGAATAATAACTTTAGTCTACCTTACAGCTCAGGACAGATTAAATTCAGTGGTTGATATTTGTATTATACTTGTAATCATTGCGGATACGGTTGCATCATATATGTGAATCAGTGGCTGGATTCTCCGTTCCTGAGGCTATGTGTTGATGCTGGGGCAGGATTCGTGGAGTTCCCTGACAGTAAAACTGGTGCTGCACCCGGACCAATTCAGCGACTGTTAAGGGGCTAGCACCAGAGCCACGTGGAATGCAATTGATTCCAATGGGAAACGGTGCCAGATTCCCCAACACCACCGCCACCACCCCCAGATCTCCATCACCTCCACACTACCCTCATCCCCATCACCCTCACTCCCACCCAGCCCGCGGAATAATCATGCATCTTGTCTTGTCTCTTGCAGGAGCTCTGATGATGTGGCGGGTCTATCTGGTGTCTCCCGCCCCCAACCGCAGCCAGTGTGCCCCTGTGTCGAGCAGCGATGACGACACCAAGATGGAGTTTGCGGATATGCCTGAAGCCGAAGACACCCCGGAGCTCGATTCCGATGATGAAACTGATTTCCCGTCTCAGCTGTCTCCAACACCCTCCACCATCGCAGAGACACTCACCTCGGTTGGGACCTTAGTGATGAGGCTCCTGGGACATCCCCTGGTATGCACCACACAGCTGGTCTGGTACACCAGGTGGAAGTAGGAACACCTGAGGGGATGGACGGTTGGAGGGGAGCCGTCCCCAGGGACGAGCTGCCTTCCAGATGAGTTTTGGGCTTATGGAACAGACATTTGCATCGATTGTGATGATGCAGGTGCAGAGCCAGGGACTAAATGAGGGGTTGTTGGTGCATCTGGAGGTCAGCGAGCAGAACAGGGTGGCACCACACAACCTGGGACACCCGGGCAGCAGCCGGGTCAATCGAGGCCCGGTTGCCCCCAAAAGACAACCGCCAACGGGGATCCAGATCGGAGGGCGGGAATCGCAGCAGGCCACCTCCACTCTTGATGTACCACCTGGGGAGCCACCTCGACGTAGCACAGTATATTGATGGGGGTTAGGGGTCGTATAGATATATAACTGTTCACGTTAGACACCTGTTCACAACCTTCCTCGGTGTTCTGTCAGCTGGGTGTGAGGACTGGGCTGGTCTGGGCTGGCCAGAGTGGGGGTGAAGGGGGGAAAAATGGCAGATGTTGTGGGTGGGTTGAACTCCCCACCCTCCCCCTCTGACCACCCCAGGGATTCGATTGGATGGTGTGAAGGAATGGCCAGTTCGCATGCAGGGATCAGCAATCTGGACAATGGGAAGTGCTACTATGCGCAGGAGTCAGACATTGTCAAGTGATGTGGAGCAGCAGAGCTCATCCCGGAGCAGTTGTCATCATCCTCCATCGATTGAACCCGCTGTTACTGCCAGTCCTGGGCCACCACCCATAGTGCAGCAGATGTGTATCACAGAGGGGGTTTCCGGCAAAGTGAGTGGCTGGGGGGGTAGGTGGTGGGGTGGTGTGGGGGTGGGATGCGGTGTCCATGCCCCTCGCCAGTCCCTCCCCCCACCCCCAGTCGGTGAACGTGGAGGCGATCAGTGTGATAGAACATAGAACATACAGTGCAGAAGGAGGCCATTCGGCCCATCGAGTCTGCACTGACCCACTTAAGCCCTCACTTCCACCCTATCCCCAATAACCCCTCCTAACCTTTTTGGTAAATAAGGGCAATTTATCATGAACAATCCACCTAACCTGCACGTCTTTGGACTGTGAGAGGAAACTGGAGCACTGGGGGAAACCCACGCTGACACCGGGAGAATGTGCAGACTGCACACAGACAGTGACCCAGCTGGGGGGGCATCTTGAAGAGACCAGGAATCGTCGAGGGTGCCAGGATGGAGGTGTTGTGCACACTGCCCGGGTATTGGGTGCAGACATGCATGATGCGCATCTGATGATTACATATCAGTTGCATGTTCAACGAGTCAAACTCCTTTTGGTTTGTATGGAGCGGCCTGTCATCTGCAGCTGCTCATAGAGTGACATGCATCCAGTCTATCACCCCCCCCAGACCCAAGCATGTCGGAGATGGTGACGAACCCTGCTTACTGGGCACCCTAGTGGTCCACATCGAATGCTGCCGACTGCGCATATAGGGCCTCCGTAACAGCACGGATGCACCTGTGCACTGAGCTCCATGAGATCCCGGACAGGTCCCCACTCGGTGCCTAGAAGGAGCCCCTGGTGACCGTCACTTTGATGGTCACTGGGAGCAAGTGTCCTCCCCATTACACCTAGATGCCAGGTGCGCCATAATCTGGCAGATAAGTCGCATTGTCTCCCTGCTCAGCCAGATTCTTCAACAGTCTGCCCGGTCTGGCAGGTCGTCGAATGACATCTCCTTTGCACCTCCTCCTCTTCCTCCTCTTCTTCCTCATCCTGTTGGGTGGCCAGCTCTCCACCCTCAGCGACTGTCTGCTGATCCTCTCCTGTAAATCCACAGCTGCAGCTTCCTCCTCCTACCTCGAGCAGCTCCAGCTCGTACAGCCGCAGGGCATCCCCCAGTGCTGGCGACTACTCATCTTTATTCAATAATAATCTTTGTTATTGTCACAAGTAGGCTTACATTAATACTGCAATGAAGTTACTGTGAAAAGCCGCTAGTTGCCACATTCCTGCGCCTGTTCGGGTACACAGAGGGAGAATTGAGAATGTCCAATTCACCGAATAGCACGGGCGCGATTCTCTGAAATGGAGAGAAACAGCCGACGCTGGAGTGAAACCCGGAGTGTTTCACTCCGGCGTTGGAGGCCAATCCTCGCCCCCTATTCCCCCCCCAGGGCTAGGAGCGGTGGTGCGCAAATCTCGGGCGCCGGGCCTTGACGCTTGCTTTAAAGCGGCACGCCGAGAATGACGCAGCCGGCGGCGCCTAACTGACGTCAGACGCGCATGCGCAGGTTGGCCGGCTCCAACCCGCGCATGCACGGTTGCTGTCTTCCCCTCCACTGCCCCGCAAGACATGGCGGCTTGATCTTGCAGGGCGGCAGAGGGAAAAGAGTGCGTCTCTTAGAGACGTCGGCCTGACGATCGGTGGGCACTGAGGTGAGGCCAGTCACCTCATGAGCACGCCCTTGGTGCTCGATCCTCCCTTCGCCCCCCACACGCCCCACACTTACCGGTCGCGCGATGTTCACGCCGGCAGCGACCAGGTGTGGTTGACGCCGGCGTGAACCGGTCGGGTTCATCAGGCCGCTCAGCCCATGCGGGCCAGAGAATCGCCGGTCACCGTGAAAAACGGCGAGCGGCGATTCTCCGAGCGGCGTGTCGCAAAACGCGACACGCCATTTTGGGGGGGGGGGGTGGGAGAATCGCGGGGGGTGCCAGGGTGGCGTGGCGTGATTCGCCCAGCCCTCCCGCGATTCTCCCATCTGGCGTGGGGAGCGGAGAATCGCGGCCACTATCTTTCAGGACATGTGGGAGGAAAGCGGAGCACTCGGAGGAAACCAACACAGACACAGGGAGAACATGCAGGCTCCACAAAGACAGTGACCCAAGCCGGGAATCGAACCTGGGACCCTGGCACTGTGAAGCAACTGTGCTAACCACTGTGCTACCGTGCTGCCTAAGACTAAGAGGAAGGCCACCATTGCTTGTTGTATTCCAACATCAATTGGCTGCAGGGGGTGAAGGGCCTACATGTTAGCATGATACGTACCCCCATGCCTAACCAGGTCCACTGGAGTACATGGGGGACCTGGTTGGCACTGCAGATCCTGATCCTGCATGTTCTCCCCTCCCACCCCTCATCGGTGCCTCATACTGTGGGGGAGATCTGGCCCTGGTGCCCATCCCTGCTGTCTAAGGGACCGTCGGCTGGCATTACCCTTGCCAGTTGTATGCTCTGCGGCACCCATATACTGGCCCCCCCTAGGGGTTACAGTAGGTGTTGCCCCAGATGTGCCGCCTAATGCCCCGTCAGGTGGCAGCCAGTTGGGGGGTTGTGGTGGATGATGGGGTACAGGTTGGTGGGGGTGGAGGGTGGGATGCGGGACTGGTGGGGATGGAGGGTGGGGTGCGGGGGATGTTAGGATGGGGGCTTGGGTATGGGGCTCGTGGAGTGGGAGAGTGGGGCTGGGGTGCGTGGGGCCCCGGTATCACTCTGCAGAACCAAGGGCTACGGTGGGTGGTCAGTGGGTGCACAGCAACATGGCCGTGACAATGGCTGTGCATGCCTGGTCACGGTCCCCAACCGGTGAGGGGTCACCCGTCCACACGGCACTTCCACCTTCACCACCCCCTCTCCCCACCCCCAACCCTGTCAGGGCTACCCCCACCCCAGCCAGCCTGGCTACTGTCCAGCCCGGCAGCCTACGGCAACACCTCTCCATGTCCTACCTCCTCTCTCTCCCGAATCAGTCACAACCCCAGTTTCAAAATTTTTAAAAGCATAAGTGAACCTCGCCGTCAGGAATTCACCCCTGGAGAACACTGGGTTGGGCCCGCTAATGATACGCCAACTCCATTTACTGTACGTGCGTTCTGGAACGCATTGACGCTGCTTTCGAGCTGACGGAGAATTGCAATTTGGCATGAAACCGATGCCCGCCACAATTTCAGCATTGGAATAGATTCTCCGCCCAATCGCGTTTCCCCATTCTGGCATCGACTGACGGAGAATCCTACCCAAGATGTTTTAATTCTCAGTTATCTACAAACCTTCACAATTCATTCGCAGCATCCTCTCCAGTTTGGCTACTTCCCTCCATTATGATAAACAATAAAGGTTTAATTGTGTCAGCAAACCCATGACATGAATATCCATAAAGTGTTTCAAGTTACCCATTAATTAATCTGACTTGATTAAATAGTCACGATAAATTGTGCCTGTGTTCCACAAACTTTGAAGTTGATCACAGGGTGCATGTTGATTCCTGACCAACGCACAACAAAAATAAAAGCCTTGGAGGATATATGTACCATAACTCTGAAGTCAATTATAATCAACAGCGAGGAGGCATTTTTTACATAATTGTTGAAAATTTGAATAATAAATACTCAAATAGCACAGAACTCTTCTGTGCTTCAATAAGTTGACTTCAGAATTAGCATCCTTACTTTTAATTCCCTTCATAATCTTGTCCCACTTGACCTATTTCTCCAGACCTATTTATCTGCACGCGAGCTTGTGTCCCATGTAAATTCTAGCATTGGTCCATCACTGCTTACGTGCCGCATAACCCTCTGCCTTAGCGCCTCCTCCTCAGAGCCTTTCTCTTCAACTCCACCTATAGCCTCCAGTCCCTTTCCTCTCTTGCTTAACACCTACTTTGCCTTGTCCCTCTTCAATGTAAAGTGACTGCAGAGGGGCTCCTTAGACATACAAATAGTTTTTCAAATATCTGGTACTGAAGTGAATTTGTAACTTCCGCATGGCATCCAATGGCTCAGTAGCCAATTGTAACTGTTTGGTGAGATCTGAAAACAAATTGAGTATCGGGAAATGTATGCTTTTATTTTCTTTTTGAAGTGTGTGGGTGAATTGTTTCAGGGCTCAGGCTTTTACATTCTTTCGAACAGCTGCATGGGAACTTCTACGTTGCTGCAGGGCCATGTAATCTTGTAGTTTAGAAGGGGTTTGCTGGTCTGCCAAGATAATCACCAATGCCATTAGCTCAGTTGTGGAGAGTCCCCACTTGGTCTGTGCATGGAATGATTAGCAGTGCCTGTGGGATCATGAGGCACCATGAGGCATCAGATTCAGAAAAGGATGGAAGCAATTGGAACAAAAAAAAGGTAGTGATTATTTCTCATATTCCAGAATAAGAAAGCACTTACCGTAGAGTAGTTTCCGATATTATGAAACACTGGGCGGAATTCTCCACTTGAGAGACCTTGGGCGCGATTCTCCGCTGCCCACGACGGGTCGGAGAATAGCGGGAGGGCCTTCCCGACATTTTTCCCGACCTCCCGCTATTCTCCCCCCCCCCCCCCCCCCCCCCCCCACGGCCGCCCCACGATACGAATCGCTGCTCGCCGTTTTTTATGGCGAACAGCGATTCTCCCCAGGCCGATGGGCCGAGTTCCCAGGCCTTTACGGCCATTTTCACGAACGCAAACACACCTGCTCTCACCGTTTGTGAAAACGGCCGCAAAGTGCAGTTCCGGACAACCATGGATGGCATGGGCCTGCAATCGGTGGGCACCGATCGCGGGCAGCGGGTCCGATACCCGCGCACTCTTTGTTCCTCCGCCGCCCCGCAGGATCATTCCGCGGGGCGGCTGAGGGGCATGACGGCCCGCGCATGCGTGGGTTTGACGCATATGCGTGATGACATCATCCGCGCATGCGCGGGTTGGAGCCGTCCAATCCATGCATGCGTGGCTGACGTCATCGTGCGCGTCAGCCGCCGTTACGCTTGGCGCGCGGGCTTAGCGACGGTCGGGGGGGGGGAGAATCGGGTCCCGGGAGGGGGCGCGGAGGCTGCCGTGAAACATGGCCAGTTTCACGGCAGCCTTTAAGACTCTCCGCATTTGCGGAGAATCGCGCCCTAAGTACTGCGCTGGGACTGAATAGTGGGTGTTTCATGGTCCTGATGGGAGTGCCGGAGCCATTCAGGACAGGCTGACGGGCCTGCACTCACGCCACGTGGAACTAGTGCAATTCTAACGCACGCTGGCGTGTGATCTTTCTGGGGTGGCAAATGTCACTCGAGAGCCTGACAAGCTGCAGCTACATATAAGCACTCCGCTCCCCACACACTCTCTTCCAGCAAAGATGGCACCATGGAGAGCGGCCCCGAGGTTCGCAGACGTGGAGCTTGATATTCTGCTGGATGCTGTCAACTGGGCTTGGCCAGAGGTGGCGGAGGCCGTGAGTGCCATGGGCCTCATGCGAGGATCGGACAACATTGCAGAATGACATTGCACAACCTCCTCAGGGCAGCCCGGGGGAATCACCAGTTCCATGCTCCTTGCACCACCCCCGTCCAAGCACCCCAACAAAACACCCGCCCTGCTCCCTGCCCCCCTCCCAAAGATCCCCACTGATTGGCAGTACTGGGTGAGGATGGGCAGCCTCCAGGCCAGTCAGGGTGAGGAACCAGCTCAGTGCCCTTGACACCACCCCCTCCCACACTCCTCATACCCATCACCACCTCCTGGAGGGTGACCAAAGCCCACCATCGGCAGTCTGCTCACACCCCACTCTGTACCCATATTGCCCGCCATGGCCGGGTGCCCTTCACACAGGCCACTCGCTGAGAACTTGCTTTGCTGCCCGTGTCCGAGTGTCTAACACAGTGCAAGATTTGTCCCCGCAAGAAAAGGTGGCCCACAACCGCCAGGAGTGTAGAAGAGTGCAAGGGACCCACCGGACCTGCGGCCTCTCACCATTGCGGAGCAGGGGAGATGAACCTGGTCAGCGGGGTGGGAGAGCCGGCAGTCGCCGAGGTCGATGTTGCCATGGGACATCAAAGTGAGCCCTCAAAACATTGCGATGTCCCTGTGGCACGTGATTGACCCCTCCCCCCACACCGTGGCTACCAGCGATCTCATATGCATCTTGTCTTGTTCCTTGCAGGGTCATCTCTCCACGGCCAGGCCAGTCCACGGTCTATTGTCACCAGTCGCAACAGCGCGACACCGACTTCTCATCACAGATGCCACCAGCACCCTCCACAGAGACACTCACTTCGATCGGCACTAAAGTGAAGAGCTTCCTGGGGCACCATCTGGTGCTCGACACATACATGCAGCGGTGCATCAGGTAGAGGAAGGAACACACAAGGGGCGGATGGTCGTAAGGTGGGCCCACTGCAAGGACTAACTGCCTTCCAGACAGATCTAGAACTTCTGGAACGGGTGGTCCCGCCATTGTTGGAGATGCAGTCACAGAGCCAGGGACTACATGAGGGGGTGTCACCAACCATCCAGCATATGGAAGTGCTGTTGGAGGAGTTCGACCGCCTGCAGGAGAAAGAGCCAGTGCGAACATTGCGTGCCACCCAAGCTAGAACCGTACTTGCCACACAAGGAGATGGAGTCCTTGTGTGATGGTCACGGCCGTTGGTCAGGATGTCCAAGGCCTGGGGCCTAGTGTGCGGGCCATGGCTGAGGGGTAGGACAGGGTAGCCATGCTACAGGCAGCCAAGTAGCAGGGTCACATGGACATTCCGGGTCTCCAGGAATGGCAATGCCAGGTGACAGCAGAGACCCTGGACCTCAGTCTGGCCGCATCCCTGTCCCAAGGAGTAGCCCGGAGGTTGGCAATATGGGGTGCGGGTGTTAGAGGAACGCACGGGTCAGAGCCCCAGGACAATCTGGGGTAACCCCTGGGGTCACCCCATCACCACTCACCACCCCAGTGATCATGGCCGCCACCGCCTTTGACCCCACCCCTGCCTCCCCTGAAGGGCTGTTTGCCCATGTGATGGAATGGCCAGCGCATATGCAAGGGTCACCCAGGGGGGCAGTGGAATTGATACCAGGGTTGGAGTCAGACTCTGTCAAATGATGCGGAACACCAGGGCTCATCATGGAGCGGGTCATCATCATCCTCCATCCCATGGACCAAACCGGTTGATACTGCCAACCCAGGGACAGCACCCTTTGGTGAAACTGGTAGGAAGCTTGGAGGGTGGTGGAGGTGCTGTGGTTGGGGGGATGGAGTGCAGGAAAGGAGGATGGGGGAGTGGGGCGGTTATGTAGAGCTGGGATGGGATGGTTGAGCTGGCAGTGGTCCAAGCCCACTAATCGGCGAACCGAGAGCCGATCAGGATGTCCAGTGTCCGGTTGCCCAAGTACACGCATAGTGCAGCCTCCTGTGCCTGTCCGGGCCCCGTGTCCTGTCCATCCTGGCCCTCATTCACATCTGCCTCATTGTCGAGGCATGGCGTTCCTCTTCCTCCTCCTCCACCATATCCCCGCCCTGTTGCACGATGTTGTGCAGGATGCAGCAGGCCACCATGATATGGGAGAACCTCCATGGGCTATACTGGAGGGCCCCACCAGAACGGTCCAGGCACCAAACTGTATCTTCAGGACACAGATACACCACTCAATGTTGCATGGGCATCTTTGTAATGGTTCTCCTCATCTGTCTGGGGTCTCTGGATAAACATCATTCGCCATAACCGCAGTGGATGCCAATAGCCAAACCCTCACCCGAGGGAGCATCTCAAACGTGTCGGGCGCCAATGAGTGTCATGTAGATTGCCTGGATACTGGGCACATACGTGCACGATGAACATCTGGTGGTCACACAGCAGCTGCACATTCATCTAGTGAAAGCCATCCGGCAGAGATGTTGCATGGTCTCCCTGTTCAGCCACAGTCGTCAGCGACACGTTTGGACTGGGAGGTCCTTGAAGTACAGGCGCTGCTGACATACCCGAGGTCCGATGCGACGCCTCCTCCACACCTTCTCTTTGGCCTATTGGATGGCCGGCTCTCCAGGCTCACCGGCTTGGCCCTGCTCCTCTGTGCAGCTCCTGTTCTGCAGCGTCCTCCTCAAGTAGCTTCTCCTCATTGCATCCACAAGGGCCAGGCAGTTATCAATGATTCCTAACTAGACTCCAAAATCCATTGTTTGCAGGGGGCAAATGGTGAGTACTCTCGTGCCCACCCAGGTCCAACGGGCTGCATGGTGGGCCTGGCCTGCACTACAGTCCCAGCCCCCACATGCCACCCCCCCCCTCCTCCCCCCATCTCACTCCCACCCCCACCTCCTCCCATTCCCACTGACTCTCTGCTTCTGCCCATGCACCTGGCCCCGTCTGTGCCCGGCACTGGGAGGCCTCTAACCCCGCCATCCTTCCCTGCAGGCAGGGGTACTGGTGGCTGACCTAACCATGCCAGCGACACGCTCTGCGGTCCCTGTCCTGTGCCCTTGTGTGAGGTCTACTGTGGCTGTCCTTCTAGGATGGCCCGTCTACTACCTCACCAGTAGGGTGGCACCTGCTGGTGGGATGGGGGGAGCATCGTGTATCAATGACTGGTGCAATGCTTGGTGGCATGCATGCAGACAGGGTCCACGGAGGGTGCTGGGTGAGGGGTGTGGGCACCTGTTGGGAATGTAGCCTTGTGTCCACTCTGCAATGCACGACATGTGCCTACCTGTTTGGATGGATAGGAGCAGGGTCATAGTGGGCAGGCAGGGCTTGGTAACCCGGTAACCCCATCGAACATCTTTGGGCACTGAGGGCAATTTTAGCATGGTCAATCCACCTAACCCGCACACCTTTGGTCGCGGTCCAGGAAGTCTGAAGTGCAAGATTATAAGATCAGGAAATTCAGTCTACTCAAAATTGGGATCAATCTAACATTCTTCCTGTACATTCAAGGATGAGATTTTGCATGCTTCCTTGTTGCATGACAACATTGACTAACTAGTCTTCAAAAAGAAGAGCTTCGGGAAATCCTGAGGTCATGAAAATGTACTATGTAAAAACAACTTGTTTCATCTTTTTTCCTCTGTAATTCTGCTCGCATCATTTGCACATTTTTGGATCCTTGTCTCTCGGAATCTCATTTTGCCTTGTTTTTCAAAATGTTTCTCATTTAATGACTCCTGCCCTCCATTTTATCTTCCTCTCAGTTTTGTCCCACCACCACATATCCTTCCCCAGTTTTGAACTTGCTTAAAAGCTGTTCCTCTCTAAAATCTTCCTTATCTGATGAAATGTCACCAACCAGAAATGTTGGAGGTGCCTGTAACTGCTCTGTGCCCCCTGCAACATGTCCTGCCTGAAAAAGATGGGACGGGAATTAATTCAGGAAAGCCATCATTAAACGTAAGCCATGTTTAACTAACTCGGTTGAGTTTTCTGATGCGGTGACGCAGGAGAGTATTATGAGGATGGCATCAAGAATGAGAGAGTATAAGTATGTGGATGAATTGGAAACACTGATGCGGTTCTCCTTGGGGAAGAGAAGGTTGAGAGGAAATTGGTAGAGGTGTTCAGAATAATGCTGTTCTTGACAAAGTAGGTAGACAGAGAGAAACTTCCCATTGGCAGCAGGATTGCGAACCAACAGACACCGATATAGGTTATTGGTAAAGGAATCAGAGATAGCATGCGCAAAAACTTCTTATGCAGCGAGTCATGATCTGGAATGCATGGCCTTGCTTTTAAAAGGATATTAGATAATTGCAGACTCTGGTAAAAAGGTAGGAAGTGAGACTAGTTGAGTTTATTTTGCAGAGAGGCAGCAAGGACATGGCAGATCAAATGGTCTCTATATCTATTTGTAACCATTATTTGATTCTATAATTTCAAGTGCAACATAGGCTTGACATCTGGCCCAATTTTAGTGGAGTAATGAAGAGTAATATCATGAGGGAGATAAATGTTCCAGCCAATCCTATGGGGGTTTCCAACCTGGTAATTTAGCTTAAAAATGACTCCTGTTTCTCTCTCTCCACAGTCACTGACTTGTGAAAGAATCCAGTTGTAACAAGGAATTAAATAGAAATCATAGAGACCGACAGTGCAGAAGGAAGCCATTTGGTTTTGAGTCTGCACTGACCCTCTGAAAGAGTACTGAAAGGTCCCAACCCCCACCTATCCCCGTAATCACACCTCGGGGCAATTTAGTTTAGCCAATTCACCTAACTTACACATCTTTGGACTGTGGGAGGAACCCAGGGCATCTGGAGTAAATGGTACCTTAAATGTTGATGGACACCCCAAACATCTCTCTGAAAAGACTTGGATTGTCAATTAGAAATAGCAGTATGATTCCTTTCCCTAGAACTATCAGTTTTGTGATTGACTTTCCATCAAATGTGAATTGCTTGTTCGTTTCTTAATAAACTTTTATATAATTTAGAAAATATATTGGGCCCGAACTAACCGAATTGCAACAGAGTCCCATGTCGAGCACGTTTAGCACATCATAATTGAAGGCTCTTTTGTTTTTATGCCTCCGTAGATAGTTCAGGCAGTGTCCTATTGGGCCCTCCTCCCACCAACACCCCGACTCCCTCCCTCCCCACCGCCCTCCTTTCCCCTCTCTCCCCAACACCCCCCTTCCTTTCCCCTCTGCTGGCACAGAGGCGAGGGTATCTGGTCTCACCAGCGCAAAGTTTAGTGCTTGTACCATTTGTTTTTTGTAGAAATGTGTTGTGAACTTTTTTAATAATCAGAGTATCCCCCCCCCCTCCCCGTACATTAGTACTGAGGGGAGGGTACCCTGTTTCTCCAACACAAAATTAGTGTTTGTATCGTTTGGCCTTGTATATATTTTTTACTGTTTTCATAAAAAGTTATAGCCAGGTGTTTACCGGCGCTCGCAGCGGCGAGAAACATCATACTATCTAACGGGATTTTGTTGCTATCTGGGGTCTCAGCAGCGAACGCCCCACAGAGTTCGCAGAAAGTCCCATTTCCTGAACTGAGGAGCTCCGCTTAAAAATGGAATCCTGATCTCTCAACCCCTCCCGAGGCAACCCCCGGCCCCCTCAAAAGCCCCAACCCATCTATAAGGGAGTGTTCGGACCTTCCCCAGGCCCAAGCCCCAGCAAATGGCAAATACCAGCCTGGCATTGCCAGCCTGGCACTCTGCCAGTTCCCCCACAAGCCTGGAATTGCCATTTAGGCCTCTCAGGTGGCACTTCCAGGTTGCTAGGCTGGCAGTGCCAAGGCAACATCAGCAGTGCCAGGGTATGACTCTGCCCAGAGGGCAACCACCTTGGGGCTCGAATCGCTTGGGAGCATCCCCAAGTTCTGTTCCATGTGGCCCCTGTTGGGACCAGTACTGAATGGCACTCGTCTGAGGCCTCCAAGGTGAAGGGGTTAGATCCCAGGGCCTTGGTAGATCAGACGAGTATATATTAGTGTGAGACTTGCTCTCACTCCAATATGTAGATTTTCTAAATACTGATCCCGCCCACAATGAGCGGGATTCAGATCCCAATGCCTCGCGAGATCCCGTTAGATCTCACGAGGCGTGGCATTCTGGATAGGTCCCGGAGGAGTTCACCCAAATGGGGTGCGCTGCCGCTAGATCGCGCCCATTGTCTCATATATTCTTCGAAATGAGAGCATCCCCTTGCACTCTTCAGTGGAGAGTTACAGTATTGAGGAAAAGTTGTATCAGGATTGTTCAAATCTGGCTAAAACTTGTTAAAAATCTAATCTGGAAGACAATAATGATGTTTGGTGGTTCTGTTCCTCCACGGAGAGTTAGATTGATGTTTCAGATCCATTCAAGTATTTGTGAGTACGTCTTTCTCAAACTTAAGTAAGAATGATCATCCAAGGAGTGCATCTGATCTGGAATAGGAGGATTTTATTATCTAGAAATGTCGATCATAATCCTTGAGCAAAAAGAAACTAGGATTATAATTCACTTCAGACTTGCCTGTTGCATTTTTCAAACATGTCTTGTTTTCATTTCAGATTTCAACCGTTCATCTTTTCCCTTTTGGTTTACTCAGAATGACATCTAGACAAGGTCCAAATCATGATAGAAACGTTTATACATAGCTCTCAAATTAATTGTCTGTCTCTAGCTGGGATTTTTGTCTGTTCAGACTGACATTCAATCAATTTGACAATAATCAGGAACTAGGAAAACCTGCTTGTAACTGGAGTTTGCACACATTCAAATAGGCTTAACTGTGGTTCTTTTATTCAATCACAGCAAATCAAAAAGTCATCAACAAACACCTGGGAATGTGACCCAATTGGAGTGTGTTTTCAGACACATGATTTGAAGCAATTCATTGAACAGATTAATCCACATCACATTAGCACAAAACTTACCTTTGCACCACGACACATATAAACAGTTAAAATAACAGCTGTGGGATTCTCCATTGGCGGGATCCTCCACTTCGCCGGCAGCGTACCCACGCCCATGGGTTTCCCGACGAAGTGGGGTGGCCAGGGGTGGCCATAATGGGCAACCCCATTGGCCGACGGTGGCAACGGGGAATCCTGCTGACGGCAGGGGCATGATGCACCAGAAAACAGGGCTAGCGGGACAGAGAATCCTGCCCCAGAATTTTAGCACACCATTGATCACTGGTTTCCATAGGTGTTACAGCACCTCCGGGGGGGTCTCTCAGGCCATTAGAGCCCTCCGGGTGGTCAGGGACAGAATAGGGTAGTACCCTGGCACTCTCCCTGCCATCCGGGCACTTTGGTACTGCCAGTCTGGGTGGCACTGCTCGGGTGCCAGGGGCTGGCAGTGCCAATGATGTTGGATGCCAAGTGAATAGCGGGGTGAATCTTGCCGCTGCAGCTGCCAAGAAACACCCCTCTAAACCCGCCCGAAAGTGGACTTGGTTCATATGCTGAATTGCGGCCATGGTATTTTTTAAGTACTCAAGTGTTTCAAGGTGCTTTGTAAGAACTTACGAAACAGGAGCAGGAGTAGGTCATTTGGCCCTTCAAACGTGAACTGCCATACAAAAAAGATCATGGCTAATCTGAGACCTCAACTCCACCATTCTGAATTATCCAAGTATACTCTCATTCCTTTATGACACAAACATTTAATCGACAGGTGTCTTGAATATACTCAATTATTAAGCATCTGCAGCCTTCTGGGATAGCAGTCAGAAAGATACTGACCCATTTGAGTGAAGAAATTTCTCTTCATCCCAGTCCTAAATGGCCAACCCATTATTCTGAGACTGTGACTTCTGTGCTAGATTCCCTGGATTCCCCATGGTTCCTCAGCCAGGGGAAACATTTTTTCAGCATCAGCCCTGTCAAGCCTCTAAGAATTTTACATGCTTCAATTAGAACTTCTGTCATTCTAATAAATTCCAGTGAATCTCGGCCTTGTCTACTCTACCTCTCCTCATTGGACAATCCATCCCATCCGAGGAATTGGTCCCTCGGACCTTCATTGTACTTCTTCTATGGTAACTACGTCCTTCTTTTGGTAAGGAGGCCAAAACTTCCCTCAGTACCCGACAGCATTACAGATGTGGTTCGCTAATGCTCTGCATAACTGTAGTAAGACTTTAGACGTGATTTACCCACCACGTTGTGCCCAGCGCCAATCCGGGCGTGCTGAGTGCACCATGGGGAACGTTAAACCGGGTAAACCCTTGCACGAGTCACTGGACCCATGACGCCCAGCACAATCGGTGTCACACCCTCACTGGGCATGATCCAGATAATCACATTTGAATAAGCCATTAGGCTCATTGAAATACGCAAGGCCAATGTGAAGCCAAATTGTCCCGGCACCCAGAGGTCACCGATTGTGTCAGCATGCCTCAAATGGGTGCCAACTAGTACTTATCTCCACAAGCGGAGACCAGTCGTGATGACCATTTGGGGGTCATGGAAGCCATGGAGGCCATTTGAGCCACCCTGGTGCCCTGGAACTCCAGTGGCACCCGAGCACCTTCCCTGGCAGTGCCAACCTGGCACCCGGCAGTATCAACCTGGCATCCTGGCGGTGGCAGCCTGGCACTGTCTGGGTGGATCGGTGACACTGCCAGGGTGTCCGGTACACTGACCTGGTTCCAGGCTGGCAGTGCCATGGTGTCCAGGTGCCTGTTTGGCTCATTCCAGGGCTCACCGTGAGCCATGCCCATGAAAAGGGAATGAGTCGGGGGGGGGGGGGGTTTAAGGGGGTGGTTGGGGGGGGGGGGTTTAAGGGGTTGGTTACAGGGATAGGGTGGAGGTGTGGTCTTAAGTAGGGTGCTCGTTCCAAGGGCTGGTGCAGGCTCTCTGGGCCAAATGGCCTCTTTCTGCACTGTAAATTGTATGATTCTATGATAAAGGTTGGGGGAGTAGAAGGGGTGACCTGAAAGGGAGAGGGTTCTGAAAGTGGGAGTGGGGAGGCCTGAAAGGAGGAGGGCCCTCAGCACCTCTCTGCACATTACGATGGCCCTCAATTTCTCTACGACCTCTTGGCACTCTGCGGGCCATACCACTTTCACTTGCTTCCCTAGCACATTGGTTAAAGGTGCTGCTGTAGTACTGCAGTTTGAGACGAGTTTCCGACAGAATCTGCACATTACCAGGAACCTCATAATTTCCCATTTTGTTTTAAGGATGGGAAAGTCCATCAGTGCCCTGGCTTCACCTTTCTGGGCACCACTTGCCCCTGTCCCACTGCATGGCCCAAATAGGTGACTTTTGCCTTGGCAAACTCGCTTTTAGCCAAATTGATTACGAGACCGGCCAACTCCAGTTGTCTGCATAGCTCCTCCAATTGCTCCATATGTTCTTTCCACGTGTCACTATACATTGCCACATTATCCAATTAGGCCACACAGTTAGGTAATCCAGTCATTACTTGGGACATAAGCCGTTGGAATGTTGTTGGTGCATTTTTGAGTATGTAACTGACCCTCGCTCCACAACCACAGGAGCGGGTGACCAAACTGTCAAAATAGCAACCAAAAGAGGAAGAGGCCCTCTCTGTGTTTCACTATCTGAGACGCCATGATCAATATGTAATCACGAGTGTTAAGAGCTGATTGGAACAATGTAACCTAATGTGTAAGGAATTGATTGAAGAAATGTGATCTAAATGTTTTAATAAGGGAATTGATTGGCTACATGTAAATGAGTACACAGACTAATTCCGCTTTTTGTAAGTGTATATTGAGCCAGCGTAAGCCCTGGCTCGAACGGAAAGGTGTTGCCACAGACCGCGGGGTCGAGAACTCTTCTCCCAGAGTTCTGCAACAATAAATTGCTTCTCTCGCTTACCGGAAAAGTCTATTCATGAATATTTTCACCCTACACTTCCATCCAACTTAGGCACACTAATATGAGCTCCAATTATTCCCACTGGGCTGAATTATGTCATTTTCAAACATATATTGAATGTCTGCCTCTAACTGAGTCAGTTTACGTGGATTCAGCCAATATGGGTGTTTCTTTCTCAGTCCGGAGTTTCCTCTGTCTGCATCATGATCTATTGACGGAGTGCACCATGGGGGTCTCCCCACAAGTCTGTCAATATTTTTCCAGTGTCTTTATTAGATCTTTCCACTGTTCTTCCTCTAAATAGGCAAACTGGGTCCCTTATTGTCTTAAGATGTCTGTATTTGTTAGTCGTACTACCGGATGGTAATTCTGTGTACCATTTACCTCTTCTCCTACCTTACTCATCCCATTACTGTCTTCTTCCACTACTTGTACCACCTGAAACACTTGTCCCTTTCCATCCCTACGATAGTGTTTCTTTAACTTGTTTATTAGGCACAACTGACCCGGCTTCCTAAGGTCTGGAGTACTGATTAAGCAAGTCATCTTACTCACTCTCCTAACCACCTGATAGGGTCCACTGAATTTTATCTTCAGAGGTTCGCCCTGCAATGGCAACAACACTAATATCTCGTCCCCAACCTGGAAGGTTTGGGACCTAGCCTGCTTGTCCACCCACAGTTTCATTCTGATTCCAGAAACCTTTAAATGTTCCCGGGCTACCTGACAAGCTCCTGTGAGTCTTCCCAGAAATCCAAACACATAATCCAACATTGGCGAATTGTCCTCTGGGTTTGGAAACTTCTCCTTCATCAATTTTAAAGGCCCGTGTTTCATGGAGATAAACCAACGCAAAAAGGTGAAACTCAGTAGAATCTCTGGTGGAAAACAGTAAAATTCCAATCCCTTGTCCCAATCTCTTGGATATTCATGGTAATAAGCTCTAATCATGGTCTTGAGAGTCTGTCGATACCTCCACAATGCTCCCTGAATTTGTGGATGATAGGGAATCGCTTTTAACTCTTTGATACCCAAACCACAAATCATGTCCTGGAAAATATTTGACATTAAGTTAGAATCCTAGTCCAATTGTACTTTGAAGAGTAGACCATAGCACGTGAAAACTGCATCAGTTTTTCCACTACTCCTTAGCTGTAATGGTTCACAAAGGTATGGCTTCAGGAAAACGAGTAGTCATATCCACGACTGTAACAATGGTCCTACGCAATGTACGAATACCCAACTAAACGGATCTTCAAAAATTGTATGGGTATTAATGGTGCGGGTTTAATCACATGCTGTAGTTTACCCATTACCTGACAGATACAACAGGTTCTACAGAATTATACTGTATCCTTGTGCAGTCCTGTCGAGGAAAAATGCCTGTTGACTAAGGCCTGAGTTTTCCGTATTCCCAGATGTCCTGCTATAGGTGTCTCAGGAACTATCTGCAGTACTTCCCTACGATCCTTGGGCAGTACATGATGAAGAACCCTCCATTCTTCATCCACAGACCAATGAGGATGTCTCCACTTCCTCATCAGAACTCCATACTTAATATAGTTGCACTCTGGAACTCACTGAGCCTCAACCTCTGTGACAGCTGACTGTGTCAATCTCAGTATCTCTGGATATGTTTTCTGGGCCTCAATTAAGGCATTCCTACAAAACATTTCATCAGAATTATCCTCATTCTCAAGGATAGTTTTGGCTACTCTGTCATTTGATTCTGGTGTGACTTTAATCTTTGGTGGGAAACCTAGTTTAGCCATCGCCCTAGTCACCACACAAGAGGGAAACATCTCTGGAAATTGTTCCTGAAACTGTTCTGTCTCCTTATCATCTATCAGACTCTCTGTAATCATGAGTGAAACTACAACCTTCACTCCTGCCAAATCATTCCCCAAAATTAAGTCTACTCCATCCACTGGTAATAACTCCCTCACCACTGGATCTGACATTAAATCACACTCCAATTGTACTTAATATAATAGAACTGGGATATAATCTCCACTTATCCCAGTCACCAATATGTCTGCTTTCATTAAGCTCTCTGGAGGGAAAACAAATTCCTTCTCCAGTAAGAGAGTTTGAGTAGCACCTGTATGCCTTAAGATAGTTGTAGATTTGACTACATTAGTTGAGGAAAAGGGGGTGATCTTTCCCTTAGACACAATCCCGGCATATCTCTCATCTATGTCATTCCTCACATCTGCTCCCTCAGCAGTTTTCCTCAGGTCTCCTTAGTCTAATTAAAGCTACAATCTGCCCTCTAATACTTTCCACTTTTATTCCCCTTTTGGAATCCTCCTTTTGAACTCCCACCAGCCCTATGGGTTTTCCTTGCAACTCCCAACATGATGAATGAACTTGCCCCACCTTGTTACAATGGTAACACCGAGGCTTATAAGTCTCACCTCCACCCTCAGTACCTTCTTTTCTGGTCTGAGCAACAGATTTCGGGGCATTCCCAGCTATCCATTATCTACCTTGACTAGCTGCCTTCCTTTCACTCTCCCACTTCTTATCCTTTTGAATATTATGGGGGTGACAGAACAGAGGTTTAAATTTATGGATTAGCTCATAATTGTCAGCAATAATTGCCGCCTGGCTAATGATCTGCACACTCTGGTCTTCAACATGGGTTCTTATTATAGAAATTAGGGAATTCTTAAATTCCTTTAAGAGAAGGACATCTCTCAGAGCCTCACAGGTAGTTTCAACTCCCAATGTTCTTACCACCCTATCAGAATTGTTCTGCTTAACCCTTTTGAATTCGGCATATGTCTGTCCCGGCTGCCTCCTTAAATTCTGAAAATTTGCCTCTATTCTTCGGGAACCAATTCATATCCATCATACCTTTTTTTACCTCGTCATAATGCTTAGACACTCACTCTGACAGGGAAGCATAAACTTCCTTTGCCCACCCCATCAATTTACTTTGCATGGGGAATGTCCACTTTTCTCTTGGCTCCTCCATTTGGGTTGCAATTTTCTCAAAATCCCTAAAAAAGATTTTCATCTCCTTCTCTTCGAATTTTGGGAGGGCCTATATAAACTTAAACATATTGCCACTGGGTTCTGTTCTAAGATTAAGCTCTCCTCTAATTTCCAGTGCCTTAAGCTGGAAGTCGCTCTCCTTTGCTTTTTCCTCTCTCTCTTTTGCTTTTCCTCCCTCTCTAATTACCTCACCATTTCCATCTCCGTTTCTCTTCCTTTTTGCTTCGTCTCAATTTCCTTTTGCTGCATCTCCGTTTCTTTTCATTTTTGCTTCAACTCCATTATTTTTCTAGTCTGTTTAATTCCCTCTCAATCTTGGAATGCAATCAAATTCTCTCCAGGTCAATTTCCCCACCAGAAAATGATCTTCATGCTACACTACTTCATAGGCTCCCCTGTGTTTCTGACATCTCTTTCAAGTTTAAATGTTGAGCAGTCACATCAGTTGTCTCCACCCTCCTAGATCTAGCTGGTACCTCTATGTTTTAATTCTCCTGCCAATTCCACCAGTTTGACTTTTGGAAGCTCTTTTAAATAAACTAGAGATAAGGCATTCACCTGAAGAAAACATTTAGCAGTTTCCAAAACATCCTGTTATATTACTACAAACCTGTTTTTTTCAGTTTAATATATAGTGTAAACCAAACATCACCATCTATCATTGCAAAAATCCCAGATGAGCCCTCAAATTATGTCATGGCAAACATGGCTCATACGTGATCAATTCTCACCCCACTTGACCTGGAGTCAAAACACCGATAGCGAATTCACCAGTAATGGTTAGGAAAATGCCGAAAGACCTTTGCTTCCCAATAATTGCAGTCACCAGGTTTGTAAATATAAACACAATTAGCTTTTATTGATAACAATACAAAGAGAGGTGGTAGCGTAGTGATATTGTTACTGGATTAGTAAACCAGAAAGCCAGAGTAATCCTCTGGGGACCCAGGTATAAATCTTGCCACTGCAGATGATAAAATGTAAATTCAATTTTTAAAAATCTGGAATCAAAAGTCGAAAGACGACCATTGTCAATTGTTGTAAACACCCATCTGGTTCACAAAGAAAATCTGTCATCCTTACCTGGTCTGGCCTACATGTGACTCCAGACCACAGAAATGTGGTTGAATCTTAACTGTCCCCTCAAGGGCAATTAGGGATGGGCAATAAATGCGGGCTGTAATGAAATATGCAGAAAATACAACCGGTTAAACTATTATCTAGTTCTTAATCCCCCGTTTTAATTCTCCCCCCCCCACCCTTTACACACACAAACACACACACAAGACAGACAAATACAGAGGGAAATAAAGGGGTAAAAAAAAAATCTGTAAAAGGGAAAAAGAGTCTTTGTTTCAGATGGTTGTTTCCAGGACCTTACTTCTCTTCAAACTCTACTTTCAGTCTGAGGCTTTACTGGAGATTCATTCAGGCCTTTTTAGATTCAGAAATACAGCACTTTCTGGAGAGTGGAAGAGGGTCTTGTTCTTTGTGGCCTGTATTGGTTTTCATGTAGATTCATTCATTCAGATTTCTCTGCAGTTCCAGAGGTAGAGGACCCAGAGCCCTTCTGAAGAAAACATGGAGGAGAGAGAAGGAGTCCTTGTCCCTCTGCTTCCAGGATTCAAACTGAGCTCCTTGGGACTCTGAAAATCATTCCACTGGAACATGATCCATTCACCACCAGCTACCAGGCAGAGTACGGCCTTTTGGGCCAATTCATTGGCCCCAAGCCAATCAATCAAATAAAGTCCCACCTCATCGCTCTCTCTCTGGTGCCGAAAATTCTGAAGCACCTGTTCAGACCAGCAGAGACTAGCAGAGTTTTCTCTCCTGTAACTTCGGAATTCCTCATTCTCTTTTTTTTTTTTTTTTTCGCTTATTGTCACGAGTAGGCTTCAATGAAGTTACTGTGAAAAGCCCCTAGTCGCCACATTCCGGCGCCTGTCCGGGGAGGCTGGTACGGGTTTACTGCTGACTTAAAGGTACATGTCCATTAATCACCTATGAATCACAAATGATAACGGCAAAATTAAAAGAGGAAATAATGGAATAAACAAGAAGGATCGTGTGAGAAAATTAGTTACCAAGTTTTGAACATTAAAAAACTTTTTTTTAAATATTTTATTGGCTGCAAAATATTTTGAGACGTGTCCTGGTCATGAAAGGTGCTTTATAGATAAATGCCTTTTCCTGTAAGAGCAAAAGTAAATTTAATTATAACATTTTAGTGCAAATAAAATCAAGACTGATTTGGAGTACAATTGTCAGAAAGCTAAAATATGACAAGCGCACAGTTATTCAGAAATAATTTACTGACACAGTATCGGAAACAGCAGGAAAATAGCAAATTAATTCCAGTGGTATTTGGTGGGTTTTCTCATCATATTCCTTCTAATGACAACTGATAGCCACTCATTTTGTAAATGAGACAATTACTTGTTTGATGGTGTTTTTTTTGCAAAGCTTGTTCCAACTGTTTCATTAATAAATTATTTTCATTCACTACCACACTTTGAGATAATAAGTATGATTTTTTTAATATTAATTTATGTGATGTGGGCATCACTGGTTAGGCCAGCATTTATTGCCTATTCCTTTTCTTCGTGAACCGCTGCAGTCCTTGAGGTGTAAGTACATCCACTGTGCTAATAGGGAGGGAGTTCCAGGATGTTGCCCCAGCGACAGTGAAGGAGTGGCGATATATTTCCAAGTCAGGGTGGTGAGTGACTTGGAGGGGAACACGGTAGCACAAGTGGATAGCAATGTGGCTTCACAGCGCCAGGGTCCCAGGTTCGATTCCCCGCTGGGTCACTGTCTGTGCGGAGTCTGCACGTTCGCCCCATGTCTGCGTGGGTTTCCTCCGGGGTCTCCGGTTTCCTCCCACAGTCCAACGGCTAGGTGGATTGGCCATGCTAAATTGCCTTTAGTGATTACAAAGGTTATGAGTGGTTATTGGGTTACGGGGGTGGGGTGGAAGAGAGGGCTTAGGTGGGTCAGTGTCCAAATGCAGTGAGTTACTCGCGATAGAAATCCTAGTCTTTGATCTGCTCTGGTAGCCACAATATTAATGTGGCTCGTCCCGTTCAGTTTTTGATCAATGGTAACCCTAGAATATTGATTTTGGGAGATTCCGCAATGGTAATGTCATTGAATGTCAAGGGGCGGTGGTTAGATCCTCTCTTGTAGTAGATGCCCTTTGCCTGGCACTTATGTTGCGCAAATGTAACATGCCATTTGTCAGCCCAAGCCTGGATATTGTCCAGGTCTAACTTCATTTGGACATGGACTGCTTCGTTACCTGAGGAGTCACAAACGGTGCTGGACATTATGCAGTCATCCGCAAACATCCCCATTTCTGACCTTATGATGGAAGGGAGGTTATTGATGAATCAGCTGAAGATGGTTGGGCCGAGGACACTACCCTGAAGAATTCCTGCAGTGATGTCCTGGAGTTGAGATGATTGACCTCCAACCACACAACCATATTCCTTTGTACCAGGTATGACTCCAACGAGCGGAGAGTTGTCCCCCTGATTCTCATTGACTCCAGTTTAGCTCGAGCTCCTTGATGCCATACTCGGTCAAATGCTGCCTTGATGTCACCGGCAGTCACTCTCACCTCACCTCTAGCATTCAGCTCTTTTGTCCATGTTTGAACCAAGGCTAGTATGAGGTCAGGAGCTGGGTGACCCTGGCAGAACCCAAACTGAGCGTCCGTGAGCAGGTTATTGCTGAGTAAGTGCCACCTGATAGCACTGTTGATGATTCCTTCCATCACTTTGCTGATGATCGAGAGAAGACTGATAGGGCAGTAATTGGCTGGGTTGGATTTGTCCTGTTTCTTGTGTTCAGGATACACCTGGGCATCTTTCCACATTGCCAGGTAGATGGCAGTGTTGTGAACTGTACTGGAACAGCTTGGCTAGGGGTGTGGCAAGTTCTGGAGCACAAGTCTTCAGTGCTATTGCTGGGATATTGTTAGGGCCCATAGCCTTTGCAGTATCCAGTGCCTTCAGCCATTTCTTGATATCATGTGGAGTGAATCGTATTGGCTGAAGACTGATGTTGGGGACCTCTGGAGGAGACCGAGATGGATCATCCACTCAGCACTTCTGGCTGAAGATTGTCACGAATGCCTCAGCCTTGTACATATGTGCTGGACTCTTCCATCATTGAGGATGGGGATATTTGTGGAGCCTCCTCTTCCAGTGAGTTGTTTAATTGTCCACCACCATTCACGGCTGGATGTGGCAGAACTACAGAGATTCGATCTGTTGCGTTCATTGCGGAATCGCTTAGCTCTGTCTATTACGTGCTGCTTATGCCATTTGGCACACAAGTAGTCCTGTGTTGTAGCTTCACCAGGTCGACACCTCATTTTTCGGTATGCCTTATGTTACTCCTGGCATGCTCTGCTGCGCTCTTCAATGAATGTGCCCATTTCATAAAACTGGCTCTTGAATCTTATTAAAGAAATGAGTGAACAGAAACTTCAAAGACTTTCCTTCCGCTGTATACTTGAGAGCTAACATCATTTATTAATTTGTTTTCTAAAAAGTGACAGTAGTCTTTTCCAAGCCAGGTTCTGGGATCAGTGCACTATAGTTTCAGCCCATCTATTGGAAAATCAAATGGGATAGAAACTGTTAAGTGCGTGCACATTTGTCAGGTGCAAAGCACACCAGTTTAGCAGTTAGTCAGCCAGTGCACAATCTGTACAAGCACTGGTCTGATGATTAAATCCGTGGAGCCGCCTTTATTCTTAGACCTCCAGAGTGGATCAAGTGTTAGAACCCTGAATAATTAAATGAGGGCTCTGATATGTGAGACAGGTGCACGACAGCCTCAGTGGCAGCAAAATAATTTATTTCAAAAATGCTCATGTGGAGCTAAAGCAGAGGAAGGTGCTCAATTGGGTGAGTTGCCTGTGGAGGCGAAGCAAATGCTGACAGCTTGTGTCAGGTAGTTGCTGAGACTGGAAGGTTCACTTCCTATTGAAACTTGAGCCTTTTGCTTGGGGCCTGCTCTATGTCATCTACACTGTGTCTGGACCTGAGAACAGGCCAATTTGTACCCCAGTGCTTAGACAGCCAAGTGGCACGTGAAATTTGCCATTTGTTGAAAATATCATCAAAATGCATTCCTTCACATTTCATAAGAAATGATTGCCAGGTAAGAGTTGAAAACTTGAAGAAAGGGAAAAAATAGAACAGTGTCTTTACCAATATAATCTATTAGTTTATATTCTTGAATATAGATATCATATTAATAACTCCATCTAACAGGAAGATAGTTTATGAAAAGCTTCATCAATGCACATGCAAACCTATAGGTTACTTACAAAATATAGCCAACACGATGCAGCAAGTATCTACAATAACAAATTTCTAAGTGAAAGAGAGTCTGTTGCACACATGTCCACTGTAACAAATAGTTCCTTAATTTTGCCAGTTGCCTTTAATAGTTTGCATACTCTTCAGTTCTGTTGCTTACGAGCAGACCCCCCCACCTTTATTGTCCATGATTTGCAACTGTCCCCACACTCCCCGGTGTGCTTGTATGGGATCATGTCCATTTTTTTTCTTTCATCGGATGTAGGCATCAATGACAAGGCCAGTACTTGTTGCCCATCCTTCATTGCCTTTGAGGTGAATGGCTGTCAAGGCCATTTCAAGGGCTGGTTTAGCACAGTGGGCTAAACAGCTGGCTTGTAATGCAGAACAAGCCAACAGTACGGGTTCATTTCCCATACTGGCCTCCCCGAATGTGGCGATTAGGGGCTTTTCACAGTAACTTCATTGAAGCCTCCTTGTGACATTAAGCGATTATTATTATTATTATTCAGAGGGTGGATGAGATTCATGTGCTTGCCAGACCAAGATGGCAGATTTCCATCCTGAAGGACGTTAGTAATCAGATGTTTGTTATAACAATCAATGAGTTTTATCATTTCCATTACTGAGACCAGGGCCCTGATTTTCCCCAGGACTGAGAGTGTCTCCATCATGGTAAAAATGGTGGGAAAGGCTGAAAATTCTCATTTGTATCTCGAAACATGGCATTTGGGGATTTTTGCACAGGCACATTCATTCGGCGAACATTTATCTAGCAAAGAAAGAAGAACACAAGAAATATGAGGTGGAGTAAACAATTTGGCCCTTCGAACCTGTTCTATCATCCAACACAATCATGGATGTTCTTGGGCTTCAACTTCAGTTCCCTGCCCACTCCTCATATTCCTTCATTTCCTGAGCAATCATAAATCAGTCCATCTCCACCTTAAATGTATTTAGCAATGGAGCATCAACAACCGTCGGAGAATTCCAGAGGTTCACAAGCTTTCGGGTCAAGTAATTTCCCCTCATCAAAGTCCTAAATGTTAGGCCCCTTATCCTGAGACTCTGCCCCCACATTTTAGACATCTCAACCAGCATAAACAATCTCACATCCACCCTTATCAAGCCCCTTCAGAATTTTGCAAATTACAATGACATTGGCTGTCATTCATGGAAACCCCAGAGATAATAAACCATGGTAAATCAAGGGAACTAAGGATAGCATTAAACTGAAAGTAAAAAGCATACAATGTGGCATATATCAGTGGTAAATCAAAGGATTGGGACATTTCTTTTTAAAAAAACAACAATTTACCAGGACCTGGGTGCAGAACTGGCGAAGAGGAGGGCCGGGTCTAATCGGGTAAAGGCTGCCCTCTTTAAGGGGGTGGAGTTCGGGGCGCTGTGCCCGGTCTACCTCTGGGTGACTTTCCAGAAGCACGAATATTATTTTGGCACGCCAGAGGAAGCGACAATAGACTGGCAGGAGAAGGAGGCTGTTGACCTTTGGATAAGTTTGTGCGACTGTTTCTTTGTTCTCGGGAAACCATTCCCCTTGAAGTATTCCTTTTGTTTTGATGGTGGGGTGTTTGGAGGGCAGGCCCGCTGTGATGGAACATCAAGGGTGAGTGTACTTTTTCTGTTTTGCGGGGGAGCGTGAATGGGGGGTGGGGATGAGGTGAATTGTGGGGTAAGGGGTTTCGAGGCCTTGGGTGGGGGCCATCATGCTAGCTGGGCAGGTAGTTAACGGGAGTGCAGTGGGGAGTTGTTAGGAGATAGACATGGGGGAGGGGGATGGGGTTGTTGTTTTGTTTCGAGGGGGGGGAGACCATAAGACATAGGAGCAGAATTAGGCCACTCGGCCCATCGAGTCTGCTCCGCCATTCAATTGTGGCTGATATTTTCTCATCCCCATTCTCCTGCTTTCTCCCCATAATCCCTGATCCCCTTATTAATTAAGAAAAATGGAGGGTTGCTGACAAGGGTGTGGTTGATGTGGCACAACTGGCAAGGGAGTGATGACAGTGAACATCCAAAGGTGTGCCAGGAGTGTCACGTGACACGGGCTGGGGCCTGGCCCAAAAAGGAAGATGGTTGATCGAAAGGGGAAGAGGGCAAGAAGCCCCCCCCCCCGATCCAGGCTGGTCACATGGAATGAGTCGGGGCTGAATGGGCCGATCAAACAGTCACGTGTGTTCGCGCACCTGAAGAGTCTGAAGGCGGACGTGGCCTTTTTGCAGGAGACATATATAAAGATAGGGGACCAGACAAGGTTGAGGAAAGGATGGATGAGGAGGTGTTCCACTCGGAACTGGATATGAAGACGATGGGGGTGGCGGTGAATAAGCGGGTGGCATTCGAGGTGTGGAATATTCAGGCAGACTTGGGAGGAGGTTCGTATGGTGAGTGGGAAGCTGGAAGGGTTGCCGGTGGTCCTGGTAAATATTTATGCCCTAAATTGGGATGATGTAGACTTCATGAGGCGACCTCTGGGCACGATTCATGATCTGGACCTGCAGCGGTTGATCAAAGGGGGGATTTAATATGGTAATAGAGCCAAGTTTGGACTCGCCAAGCCCGAGGTTGGGGAAGGTGTCAGCAGTGGCGAAGGAGCTGAAGGGGTTAATGGAGTACATGGTGGGGAGGGGGGGGGGGGGGGGGGGGGGGGGGGGGGGGTGTGTGTGGACCCATGGTGTTTTGGGAGCTTGAGGGTGAGGGAATTTTCATATTTCTCCCATGTGCACTTGGTATACTCCCGGACTGACGATTTTGTGGTGGACAAGGCATTGCTGATGGGGTGGTCAACCTGGAGTATTCGACGCACTGGGTGGATTTGTGGGTGGAACGGTGTGGGGGGCCCCAGTGCCCTCAATGGAGGCTGGATGTGGGTTTTTTTGGCAGACGAGGAGGTGTGCCAGCGGGTGAGGCCCACCATTTATGGGCTTAATGACATGGGGGGGTCATGGCCATCACACTGTGGGAGGCACTCAAGGGGGTGGTTCGGGGGGGAGTTTATTTAAATTCGGACGCAGAGGGAGAAGGCAGAACGAGCAGAGATGGCAAGGCTGTTGTAGGAGATCCTGAGGGTAGGCAGGAGGTAAACGGAGGCTCTGGAGATAGGGCTGTTGAAGGAACGGCAGTGGCTCCACGTGGAGTTCGGAATAGTGTCCACGGGGAAGGCGGTGGGGCAGCTATGGAGGGAGTGCCAGAGGGGTAGTATATGAGTATGGTGAGAAATAGAACAGGATGCTGGCCCACCAGCGAAGGAAGCAAGAGGTAGCAAGGGAGACTGGTAGAGTAAAGGACAAGATGGGAAGGGTGGTGTTGGACTCGAGGGGGTGAATGGGGCAGTTAAGGCTTTTTACAGGTGGTTATATGAGTCAGAGCACCCGGCCGGGGGCATGGGAATGCAGCATAATTCCTGGATGGGCTGGAGTTTCCCAGGGTGGTCAAAGAGTTGGTGCAGATAATGGGGGCCCATATCGGGTTGAGTGATGGAGAGTTTTGGGGGGATGCAGGCAAAGGCCCCATGGCCCAGATGGACCCCCGGTGAAGTTTTATAAAAGGTTTGTGGGAGTCCTGGGCCCACTTTTAGTGAGGGCATACAACGAGGCTACTGAGAGGGGGGTCTCCCTCGACACTATTGCAGGCATCCATCTCTTTGATGGTGAAAAAGGATAAGGATTTGGAGCAGTGTGGGTCGTACCAGAGATATCGCCATTGAATGTAGATGCCAAGTTGCTAGCAAGATGTTGGCTTCACTAATTGAGGGCTGTGTCTCGGGATGATAGGTGAGGACCAAATGGGGTTTGGGAAAGGCAGACAGCCGTTGGCGAATGTGAGGAGGCTGCTCAATATAATTATTTTGCCTCTGGAGGGGCAGGAGGTGCAGGTGGCAGTGGGATCGGGTGGAGTGGGAATATCTTTGGGAGGTGGTGGGGCCGTTCGGGTTCGGGCAGGGGTTTGCGGAATTGCACCTGTCGCAAGTGTGCGGATGAACCAAGTGAGTTTGGGATATTTTGGGTTGTATCAGGGGATGAGGCAGGGGTGCCTGTTCTCCACGTTGCCCTTTTCTTTGCCAATAGAGCCACTGGCAATGGCGTTGAGGGATTGGAAAGGGTTTGTGTGGGGGTGTTGAGCACAGGGTTTTGTTGGACGCAGATGACATGTTGATGACCTGTTGTTATACATTTTGGACCCATTGGGTGGCATTGGGGGCATTATGGGGATCTGGAAGAGTTTGGCCAGTTCTCTGGGTTTGTGTGGGCGTGTAAGAGCCCACAGGTCAAGAGGACTTTTTTGGCGCAGGGGCTGATGTTGCCGAATATAATGAAATGCGACTGGGCAGTGAACATCGCCATGGTTAGGAAATGGGTAGTGGGGGGAGGGTCGTCATGGAGGTGGATGGAGGCAGCTTCTTGGAGGGGAACGGGTTTAAGGGCATTGTTAACAGCACCTCTGCCATTCTTGCCAGCCAGGCATTCTCATGAGCCAAGTCGGCCTTGAGGGTGTGGCAGCATCGGAGGCAGCATTTGGGACTGGAGGGTGCCTCGGTGTGGGTACGGATGTATGACAATCATAGGTTTGCACCAGGTTGCTGGATGCGAGGTTTCAGGGCTGGCGCCAGGCAGGGATTGCGCGATTCGGCGACCTGTTTATAGGGGGCAGTTTCGTGAAATTGGAGAACCTGGAGGAAGAGTATGAGCAGCCCAGGGAAACGGTTTCAGGTACCTGCAGGTTCGGGATTTTGTGAGGAGAGATGTCATCTTTTCCTGGGTTACAAGACAAAGTGCTGTCAAAGGAGAAGATAGGGAAGGGGAAGGTGTCTGAGGTCCAGAAGAGCTGATGGTTTGGGAGCGGGCCCCGGTGTGGGATATAAAACGTAGGTGAGAGGAGGAATTGAGAGCGGATGTGGAGGCTGGGACATGGACTGAGGCCCTGTGAAGGGTGAATGAGTCCTCATCATGTGCGACGCTAAGCCTCATTCAGTTTAAAATAATTCCCAGGGCACATATGATGGTAGCACGCATGAGTAGGTATTTTGAGGGGGAAGAGGATAGGTTTTGGTGGTGCGCGGGGAGGCCCGCAAATCACTTCCATATGTTCTGGGCATGTCCGAAGGGTAGCACGGTAGCATTGTGGATAGCACAAATGCTTCACAGCTCCAGGGTCCCAGGTTCGATTCCGGCTTGGGTCACTGTCTGTACGGAGTCTGCACATCCTCCCCGTGTGTGCGTGGGTTTCCTCCAGGTGCTCCGGTTTCCTCCCACAGTCCAAAGATGGATTGGTGGATTGGCCATGATAAATTGCCCTTAGTGTCCAAAATTGCCCTTAGTGTTGGGTGGGGTTACTGGGTTATGGGGATAGGGTGGAGGTGTTGACCTTGGGTAGGGTGCTCTTTCCAAGAGCCGGTGCAGACTCGATGGGCCGAATGGCCTCCTTCTGCACTGTAAATTCTATGATAAATTTTATGATAAAGGAGTTCTAGCAGGGGTTTGCTGAGGTAATGTTCAAGATGCTGGGGGTGAAAGTGGCCCCCAGTCCAGAGGTAGCGATATTCCTGAGGCTGGAGAAGATCAACTTCACCCTGAAGGGGTCAGTTGCTAGGTTCAATCGGAGGTGGAAGCCATTCATTGACTTTTTAAGGAGGATTGAGGAGTCAGCAAAGCAGGAGGTGGGGGTGTAAGAGGGAGGAAGGGAGGGATAAGGGGAAATGCAGGATGGGAGAAGGGGCTTGAGGGGGGAGCGAGGGGTGGATTGGTTGTTGATTATGTATAATTCTGCTTCTGCTTCGATTTGATTTTATGAAAATGCCTGAATAAAATATTTTTTAAAAAACAACAAAAGCTGGCCAAAAAAGAGGGAGAAGATAAACTATGATGACTAGGGTGAACTAGCAAGTAATATAAAATTAGACAATAATACCTTCTTTAACTATGTAAAAGGAGAGAGATCAAGGTGAACAAAGTAGTGAATGAGATTGGGGAAATAGTAATGGGGAACCAGAGATTGACACAGGAATTAAGTAAATACTTTTTGTCAGCCTTCACAGTGGAAGAAACTAATAACATTCCAAAAATGCTAGATCATCAAGGGGAAAAGGCAGGGAGGAAATACAATAACTATCACTGGAGAAAGAGTACCAGGGAAGGCAATGGGACTAAAGGCCGATATGTTCCCTGGGCTTGAAAGGTTTCATCCTCGGATATTAAAGGAAGTAGAGTGGATGCACTGATAGTAATATTCCAAGTATACTGAAATTCTGGAAAAGTCTCAGGGAATAGGAAACCCGACAATGTAACACTCTTATTCAAAAAGGGAGGGTGACATAAAACAGGTAAATATAGGCCAGTTATGCACTTTGGCAGGAAGAAGTTAGGATATTCCACTCCCATTTCTGTTTAGCCGGTTTGCCGACGGGGGCAGAAAACTCATGTGATGTCCAAATCGCATTATATCACGGCAACATATATGGTGATGTTATTGTCCCCTCCCCTATCAACGATGGGGAGCATTTCTTCTATGTGGGGAACATCACTTGAATACACTATCCTCTCATTACCAGGCTTCATCCCTCTCGCCACGTCAGAAAGCCCATTCATGTCGGCATGAGGGGAAACAGAGTAAAACCTGATTGCTCTCCCAAGGTGTGCATCTGGTCCACCCAGAGGAACTCAGGTGAATGCAGTGTTCAGGGGTATGAGGGCCATGCCTGAGCTATGCCCAAGCACAGCACCCTGGCAGTACTATGGGTAGCTGCGGATCTTCCAAGTGAAGTAGCATGTGCTGGGGGGGGGGGGGGGGGGGGGGGGCTTTAAGAAAGCAATCCTGTCTTCAAGGGACTAAGTTACTTGTGCAGAGGGCTTGTCACATCAGCATTACATTGTGGGTCCTACCCCTCTATGGTTTACAGATTAAGCCTGGGATGCTCTGAAAGTGAAAGCGGTCATGGGTGTCGGTGACGTCAATGTTACATTTCCCACCTACTATCACCCTTTGCCGATATCTGGGAAAATTATGCCCAGAGTGTGCATATTAGAACAGGAAAAGGCTGATCTGAACTTTGTGGATTCATTTGGTGAGGTAAGTACCTCTTTGTATATATCCCTGAGACACCTTTGTAAGAGGTAAAGCACCATTTGGGATTACCAGTGAACAGGATCATGTGTAAAAAATACATAAGTTCATTGGAGCTCTCAAAGCTCTCAAAGATCCGGAAAAAATGTCAAATAACTGTCAAAAAAACTATCAAAGCTGGCAAAGGATAATAGGTGAGTTGGTATGGAGGGGGTAAGGGCAAGGGTGGGGACATGGATTGGCAATGAGTTGGCATGGGGGTTATACAAGGCCTTGGGGAATAGGGAGTGTGAGGGGTGGGGTGGCATCAATGTATGAGGAGCCACGGAGGTGGGTAGAAGGGCATGAGGTGGAATAGATGGGCCATAGGGAAAGTCTAGGGGGTGAAACCTGGAGGTTTTTTTGTTTTAATCCTTTTAAAATTTAAATTCAGCACAGTGCCAGTGGACAGAGGCAGGCCTTCTGCCTATCTCACTTCTGAACTTATTCTAGGGCTATTGAGTCCAACTTCAATTTGGCAATTCCTCCCCGGCAGCAACTGAGCATCAGAACTGTGGGTGGCTATTTTTAAAGGTCAGGTTTGCAGAACTGAGAATTCTCCTGTTTCTCCGCTCCTGACCCATGATTGAAAATCCGAGCCTGACTTTCAATTCCAGAAAGTGAATTAAGTTCCGCCAGCTACCATGGTGGGATTTGAACCCCCATCTCAAGAATGTTAGGCTGCTTCTCCAGCTTGGAAGTCCATTGACATTACCACCACACCATCACCTCCCCAATAACTTGCATTGAATAATGGCTTGAGATTTGGTGAAAGATAACACAGGTCCCTGTGTTCCCGGTGGAAGCTACAAATATACTAACAAATCTTGGACCTCAGCAAACAAAATGTTAGTTTTTTATTTGCTTAAACCATAGCTAACTCTCAGCAGCATAATAGTTATGTGTATAAACCTGTCTGCTGTGAACAAGCAGTCTTGAATATGAAGGCATTGGAGGCATCATCAGTTGATGGGCTGAGTGTTATCAGACTCTAATTCATCCTCTATTGAGGAGGTGAATGGTCCAGAGATGCTGTGGCTGTGCAGAGCTCCAACAGCTAGAGGAAGCCATTGTACGTGAATGAGGGGGTGCCATGGGGAAACCTGGGCAACTTTGTCACAGAAAACTCATGGGTGCACTGACAGAGGTTCAGCTTCATTGAGATATCCAAGCAACAATGCCTACGCTAACTGTGTCTTTACTGGGAGGTGTGACGGAGCTATGTGAAATAAGGGGACAGGAATTGAGGCTACTGGGATGTGGCTGCCACCCAATGTGTGTTACCTTAAAGGTGACAATGGCAAGCAATTTCAACTTCAGCAGGCCATTACAAGGATTGTCTGGAGGTCTATGTGACTTCTCTCATCCCATCATTACATGACATATATCATTGAGTTGGTCAATACATCAAGTTCACAGATCAGGCAAGTCAGACTGAGAGGACAGTGGGCTTTGGGCCCGTGGTTGAGTTGCCCCCGGTACTGGGAATCATCAAACCTACACAAGTAGCCTTCAATTATCCCTCACAGCAGCAAGGAACGTTCATTAACAGAGGTCCTGTCATCGTTCAATGCTCAGGCTGTGTGTAAGGTTTCATGAATGTGTGCATGAGATTTCCTGAAAGCTGATGAGAATCCTACCTCCTTAGGCACTGCTTATTACTTCAAGCTACCTGAGAGCATTCGTGATTGAATCCTGGGGGACAAGCAGTACCCACTGAAGACATGGGGGTAGATTTCACAGCTCCCCTCCCAGCATATTTTCGATGCTTGAGCTTCTTAACAAGCCAATTCACCCATATAAAATGCTGTCCATGCTGTAAAATGGTTGTCATAGTCAGGTGGGTGGGAGTGGACAGTTTCTTTTTTTTTCCAAATAACCTATCTAAGATGGAAAGAAAGTAGGGGCACACATTTGGGGTATCTTTTGTGCATGGGGGATGCCCCAAGAAGATGTTACCCTCCCATTTTGATTGTCCTCACCTGGTCTCCAAATGGACAGTCCCCAGTCTCCCTCTCTCAGGGTGCCCGGTCCCTTCCCTTCCAAGACCCCTGAATTACCTGTGTCCAGACACCATGCCTGCCCCCTCCATGTGCCTGCTTGCAGTCCCAGCAGCACCCACTGCTGATTACTGGCACGGCTAAGGCTGCTTGAGCTGCCAGGAAATCAGATTGGATGGTCGCTCTCAAGGCCAGGACTGAGGGATGGTAGTCCTAGAAGTGAATTATGGCTGCGTAGTAGGTTTTGTTTAGGTGTTGCAGCTGCTGACCATGGTGGTGGTGGTTGGGAGAGGGGAAGGGGGTTGGCGGGGGGTGGGGGGGGGGGGGGAGGCGGTGGAGAGACGTACAATGGGCTCCTTCCTTCTGCCCTGTGAAATCTAGCCCATGGCTTCTGACCCCTGTATACTACTCCAATGTGTAGGCAGGAGACAAATATAACTACACTCACAGGGGCTGTTTAGCACAGGGCTTAATCACTGGCTTTGAAAGCAGACCAAGCAAGCCAGCAGCATGGTTCGATTCCCGTAACAGCCTCCCCGAACAGGCGCCGGAATGTGGCAACTAGGGGCTTTTCACAGTAACTTCATTTGAAGCCTACTCGTGACAATAAGTCATTTTCATTTCAGAGGACAAGGGCCATCATTGAGCAGGCCATTGTCACCTAGAAGATTGTGCTTTGAGCCTCAATAGTTCTGGGGAGCCCTGCAATATAGACCCTAAAAATAATTTCATAACATTGCCATTTGCTTTGCATTGCACAACTTGGCACTACAGAGACAAGCAGTGCTGGGAGTCAGAGAAAGATCCTGAGCAAGCTGTGATTTCAGAGGAAGAGGATGATCATGAGTTACCCCAAGAGGTGCCATTCAATGAAGGGAGCCTAGGCAACAGGAGACTGACACAGGTGGCAAGGTATGCAACTTTTTCATCAGCAGGCGTTTTACTTGAACATAATTAGCTGGGGACAATGAGTCAGCACATTTTCCCCACAGACCTATGTTACTAACCTGTAATAGGAAATGCTCATTATCTATGTGTTCCTGTGACTGTGCTGTGCATTCATTAAAACAGATGTTCTTGAGTACCACATCTTTACAGAGCATAATTTATACATCTGTACAATGTCAAATGCTCTGTGGAAATAAATGTACAAATCATTTCAGTTCACAGATCAACAACATTCTCTTTAATTAATCAAAATTAAAGCATTTCTGTGAAATATTAATATCACCAGTGAAACTCAGTGCTAGTCCATGCATCTAGGTGCATGCTTACAGAAACTCCTTTGAGGTGTTCCCTCTGCAGTTTGAGCAGACATGCAGGCAGGCAGGCCTTTCTTGCTCCAGTAGATAGTCATGACTTTCATCCTCCAAGTGCATGACTACTTCTGGGGTCTGGCACCTCTTGTTCCACCTGCATCTTTGCTGGGTTTGACTGAGTCATCTAAGTGGTATCCAGTTCCTCTGTGACAATGCAAGAGACTGAAAATGTGTCTCCAATGGTGGGAGGGCTACCACTGCTGGAAGACTTCCCCTTGCCTGCTCTTTGGGCATCACATAAACTTCCATTGTTGCCTGGATTTGTTGATCTCTAGGCAACGGGGAGACACATTCCTAGTTCATCCTACTCATCCATAGTTCCGTTGATCTCATGGATGTGGCCATGGTTTGGATGTCACCTCACAATCTCTGTATTCAGTTGGTGGTGTCCTCAGTGTGTCTCTCCATGAGGCTTGCCACTCTCCAAATGGAGGATGCCATATGTTCGCATGTCGGGGAATATTGTCATGTAAGATAACATTTAAGAACTGGGTGTTTATTAAATAGTTGTAGTGGATGTACCTTTAAGAAATGGGTGTTTATCAAACAACTGCAGTGATGTCAGTCTGTGGGTGGAGCTGGGCTGGCTGTCTTCACTTTCGTTTTTGAACAGGCAGCTACAGTGTGTTTTAGTTTCATTTTCAGAGCTGAATAGCTGCAGGCAAAGCAAGCAGCTTTATATTGATATCTCTGCAATCTACAGACTGTCTTCAACTCATTTGACAATTTCAAAGTAATACATGTTTCTGCAGAGAATTTAAACCTGTTGTCTTTCTGTAAAAAGGGTCTTATGTCTTATGGATGTTGTTAGGAAAGTTATGATGGGTTACTTATAGAATATTGTATCTGTGGGGATTATTGGTGTTGATAGTTGTTCAGATGTTTACTGTGGGTTTATAAAGTGTTAAATGGATTCATAAATAAACATGGTTTTGCTCTAAAAGTACCTTAGATCTCTGTTGCATCACACCTGTAAAGTAGACTCTTGTGCTCCCCATAACCACAATCTATTAAAGGTTGAGGATCAGGTGAACTCCATGATACACTTTGGGGTTCTCTAAATCCTGGTCCATAACAACATGGAGCCACTAATGTCGTGGCTGGATGTTTCGGCATGCGATTTGAAACATCAAGGCATCGTCACAGTTATGCTGCGTGAGCTAAGGCCTTTTCCAAGTGGCTCATTACACCCCAGGCTGACTATTCGTTTGGAGCTGAGTATCACTGGGCCTCACCTCACTCGCCTGACAGAAAGTGGCTGCCTCCACTCACTTCCCTTGCCCGGCTGAGAAGGCCTCACCAGATGGTGCCACCAATTCTACACGCGCAATATTGCCCATCAAGATTTATCTATGTGCAGTGATGGGGGTGCGCAGAAATAAAGTGACAAAATGGTTGGATTTTATATAGTCCCACCTGATGTATTTTCGGTGGGAGGAAGTATTGAATGGGGCGAGTGCCCAACCCACCATCATCCAATTCACCCCGAGCTCACCCTTATAATACCTATATAGAACTGTGGGGAGACTCTTGCTTTTCTTGCCACTATCTCAGCAACTGCTGTCCACCGCCTCCTCTTGTTTTCCGGATTGCAGCTGTCTAAACGTTGTGCAGTTGCCTAGAAAAATTGCAGCTGCGAGCAAGCTGTCAGCACTGTTGGGCTTGCATCAAAATCGGCAGCTCCAGTCACCATGTTTAAAAAAGTAATTCAGGGTCAATTAAGCTTGTTGGTATGCCAATTGACCATGATAATGTGCTGTTCACGCCATAGTACGACTGACATTAACAGCCGGTTGGTAGTGAGCAGGCCATTTAAAAAAGATGTTTTTAAAAGGGCAGGAAGGAAGGTAGGTAACTTTATAAATTACCTTTGCGCATCGGGGGTATGTCCCCAAAGTTAGTACCTTCTTTCCTTCATACCCACCCGCTCACCGCCCCCCCCCACCTCAGGCACACATGCATCTCCCCCCCCCCCCCCCCCACCCACCCCCATCCCTAAGCTGGCCAAACCCTCCCCACCTCATACCCTGGATGTGCCTCACTCTGGTACCCGTTGCACCTTCTTCTTGGGACTGGTTGCAATCCAGGCACATGTCCACTGCTGAGCTCTTGAACGCTGCAGGTTCTGCTGGCCAGTCAGATTGGCTGGCTGCACTCAAGGGTTGGACCTCTTCCCCATCGGGAGGGATGGAAGCCTCACTGTTAACCAATTTAGCTCGCCCGCAGCTCGTTATGACTGTGGAGCGGGATTGAGCAGAGCAATTCGCCTTCGACCTGACGTCCTTTCCCGGGGTTGGGGTGAACCATTCACTGTCTCTGTGAAGTGCAGCCCCCATGCCTTTTTGGTTAGGACTGGTGACCTCCTCCATCTGACTTGTGGGAAAAGCAGCTGCCTCCTTCGATGGATTGATTGTACAAGCGTTCCAAGAGGGTCACAATACTGAACTGTGGGGCGACTTTTGCTTTTCTTGCCGCCATCCTCCTTCTGCTGTCTGGATTTCTTCTGACCAAATGCTGCACAGGTGCCTGGGACAATTGCATCTGCAAGAAGCCTGGCAGCACGAGGATCCAACTGCTTGTTTAGTTATGCTCTTGACGTAGCATGAGCTGCTTCCTTGATGTGCTCTCTTACAAAGGAAGGTTCAGACTTGCAGATAGCTTTAACACATTTATTAAACTGTTAACGATTCTCCTACTTGGATTTGACTCTCCTGTTAATCCTGCTATAGCTACTCAGGCTGACGAACCAGTCTGCTACAATCCACGTGGTGGGTGTGATGTGTTTCAATTCAACCCTGTGTACTCACTGAGTGTCTCCACTGGAAAGAGGAAGATCATGTGTGCTGTGTCCTTTTATATGGGTGGGTGTAATGCCCCCTGTGGTAGTGTCACCTCTGTGCGTGTCGTGAATGCCCATTGGTCATGTCCTATCTTACTGGTGTTCTGGGAGAGGTGTTTTCAGAACCCCAAAATGTATCATGGAGTCCAACCAACCCCCCCCCCCCCTTTAATGGATTGTTGCTTTTGAAGCACATGGCTTGTTCCCCAGGTGTGGTATTACAATTATGGACACGTGGTTTTTTAAACAAAACAATGTTTATTCCATGAACTCAAATTAACCTTTTAAAATAAACATTGGATCTCTCAACACCCCTTACTTGAAAGATAACCCCGAAAATAATACAACACTACCCAATCCTGCAAACTGTTCTTTTAAACATCCAAAATACTTCAACCCTTCAAAAATAGGAGCACAACAGCTGACATTCAATATATTTATAATCTTTGGATTTGCAGAAATCACCAGACCAGCTCTTTTCCTTCCAGCTGCTCTCTCAAACTTAAACTAAAAACTTCAAAATGGCTGAGCTAAAACCCAGCTCCACCCACACTCTGACATCACTGCATTTCTTAAAGGTACATTGCTTAAACATCCATTTCTTAAAGGCACTCTCACATGATACTGGCCAATTGGTTGAATGTCTGTGTGTCATGTCTCTGGTGCTCCCTCTAGCTAGTGTCTAGCTAGTCTAATTGTATTTAGATTAACCCCTTGTGTATTTACAGTGATGCATATCACCACATCCCCCTTTTTTCGTGTTACATAATTTCTGTACAATGTTAAAGAAAATTGAACAAAAACAGGTAGATAAGTGATGCTATGTACAAGTTATGATAACAGTGATCATTAAACAATAAGTCCAAATCAGATGTATGAGTCCAAAATTAATTAATAATTATGGTCGAGTGTCTTTCTTGTTTGGTTGGTGAGGTGGTGATGTTGATGGTGGCATTGCTTTGTAAACACCGTCAGTGTCCCTGTGGGTAAGGAACCAAGAAGTGGTCAAATCACTTTGCTGTCTGATTTGGAGGTTTTTTTCCTTCCGATGCTTGTGGTAGCGATGTATGCAATCCTTGTTGTCCTGCCATGGTATGCCATTGTACTGAGCTGAGCAGTAACAGTGTCCCGCATTTGCAGAGTCATACCATGGCGTGCCAGTCGTAGTTCCATTGATGATGTTTCTGTTGAGCTTGTTGTCGACGTTGTTTCTGTGCTCAAGGACCACACTCTGTGGATGATACAAGTCCTTCACATAATCACTCATGTCAGTGTGCTTTGTGGCATCTGCTGTTTCCTTGAGCGTGCCATCATTGAGTTTGCAGTGCTCCCCGTCTAAAGTCATGTCCAGCTTACTTGAATCAGCTTTGGCTTGTCGATGCTCCCCATCTAGAGTCTGGTCTGTTTCACCTGAGTCAGTTTTGGCTTGTCGATGCTCCCCGTCTGGAGTCATTGCAGGTTCACTTGAATCTTCTGAAGTTTTGTGATGCTCCATGTCCGGAGTCAAAACGTTCAGGAATGTATTTGCTTGTGGAGAGGCTCGAGCAGATGAGGATTGATTTAACGTGGTGTCACCAGAGTCACCAGTAGTCTCACTGTGATTGTCGAGTGCCTCTGTACATTCCAGATGAGGTCTGTCATGTTGCACATCTGGTATGGGAAGTGGGATGCCGTCGTCACTTGTCGCACATACATTAGATAAAGCCTCAGTGTTTTCTTGTCGTTCACTTGAGCGTGGTAGACTGTCATAGTCTTCTTGCTGTGCACTTGAGTGTGGTAGACTGTCATAGTCTTTCTGTTGTTCACTTGAGCATGGCAGACTTGCATCGTCTGCTGCTGGCTGCTCAGAGGAGGTTGCTAGACCTTCATGGTCTTTTTCATGCAAGGACTGCACTTTGGAGTCTTGCGTTGCTTCCCTCGTGGAGGCTGTCCACGAGCTCGCTGTGGAGGCTTGTGTCACTCCCTCTGTGGCGTCTTGCAGCGTTCCCTGTGTGGAACCGTGCATTGTCTCGCTGTGGCGTCTTTCATCACTTTCTGTGTGGAGGCTGGGACTCTTCGTGATGCATGGACCACTCTCTGTGTAGAGTCGGAGACTCTTCGTGATGCATGGACCACTCTCTGTGTGGAGTCGGGGACTCTTCGCAGTGCATAGACCACTCTCTGTGTGGCAGCAGGCCGCTCTCTGTGGGCTTGTGCCGCTCTCTGTCTCTTGACCACAGCATAATCCTGCACTCACGAGTCGGAATGTCATTTATGCTGGGCTGAGCATTCCCCAATCCGAAGAACTCGTCGTCGGGGTCTTTAATGCACAACACGTCTAGTTGCGGTTCGGATTTGGTACTAGGGTAGCTACCTCCCAAGATTAAATCTTCGTCTGAGTCGTAGTTTTTTATGACCATATCATCACGTTTTGTGTCAGAGCTGGCATTGGGCTCGCGATGTCCAAAGAAGAATTCAAGGGCTGAGTCATAGTCTTCAAGGACTGATCATCTTTTAGTGTGGTGCTAACTGCTTGTTGCAGGGTTCTGCGGAGGTTACTTTCAGCTACTGGTCGCATTTCAGGCAATGTGCTGTCGTTCCAGGTGAAAGAATCTGGTTTTGAGGCTTTAAATTTTTCTTTTCGTGTTTTGGGATATTTCCCCTTTAAGTGGGTGTGGTCCGGCGTCTGACGTCATGAAACGTGTGACGTAGGTCGTAGGAAGTGATTGTGCATGCGCAGATCGCTGTTCTTTTACTTGGGGCCTCTTTCGCATGTGAGGCTTCTCGCTCTTCCGCAAACGGACCTTCCCATTCTGTGCGCTCTTCGCGCAACTGCGCATGTGCAGCACCTTTTCCAAGATGGCTGCAAATCAAAACTGCCATTCGTTGCTGCAAGCGTACCTCGTGGTGAGTATTGGCGCCTCTTTTACCTTTTCTTCTTGTATGTTCCTTGCAGAATTCTTGGAATTTGTCCAGGACTGCCTGGATGTCGTTCTTCTTTTGCCCCTTTGAGTATTTGAAGGTCTGGAAGATTTCAGCTGCTCTTGGACCCACGATGGTAGGTAGAAGCTTTATTTTCTCTGCATCCGCCACGCCATCTAGGTCGGACGCTGCCAGGTAGATCTTGAATCTCTGCCTGAACCAACGCCAGTTTTCACTGAGATTGCCTTGGTACCTGAGCTGCTGTGGAACCAGAATCTCAAACATCATCTTGCCTGGGTGCCGTAGCTGGTTGTCACTGTTTTCTGAGTTGTAACTATATGGATTTAAACAGTTCACTCCTTGGTACCATGTTTTGTTATGCTCTTGACGTAGCTTCCTTGATGTGCACTCTGACAAAGGAAGGTTCAGACTTGGAGATAGCTTTAACACATTTATTAAACTGTTAATGATTCTCCTACTTGGATTTGACTCTCCTGTTTATCCTGCTATAGCTACTCAGACTGATGAACCAGTCTGCTACAATCCATGTGGTGGGTGTGATGTGGTTCAAATCAACCCTGTGTACTCACTGAGTGTCTCCACTGGAAAGAGGAAGATCATGTGCACTGTGTCCTTTTATATGGGTTGGTGCAATGCCCCCCTGTGGTAGTGTCACCTATGTGTGTGTCGTGAATGCCCATTGGTCGTGTCCTATCTTACTGGCCTATTGGTTGAATATCTGTGTGTCATGTCTCTGGTGCTTGCTCTAGCTAGTGTCCAGCTAGTCTAAGTGTATTTATATTAACCCCTTGTGTATTTACAGTGATGCATATGAAATGAAATGAATGAAAATCGCTTATTGTCACGAGTAGGCTTCAATGAAGTTACTGTGAAAAGCCCCTAGTCACCACATTCCGGCGCCTGTCCGGGGAGGCTGGTACGGGAATCGAACCGTGCTGCTGGCCTGCTTGGTCTGCTTTAAAAGCCAGCGATTTAGCTGAGTGAGCTATATCACCACACTGCCCACCACCATCAAGTGGACGGCTTCCCTACCAGCAACACATTAACTTGCTGTTCCTCAGAAAATGCAGTAGGAAGTGCCGCTGTCACCCGTGCATGTTTCCGATACCCGTTTGTTCCCAATGTTGGCATTCTGGCTGAATTATTAATAAACACGTAGATTCCAGAATGCAGGAAATAGTCTTGAGTCCAAGGATTGTTCAGTACTGTAATCTGCAAGTGTGATCAGTTAGTTTGCATTCTGGCTGCTAAATACAGTTCCTTACTTTATGGTAGCATGTCCTCCATTCAGGAAGGATGAAATTGTGAGTGAATCGGCTGGTAATCAGACATGGAGGAACACTAGGAGTGGTGTTATAGTATTTTGCAGCCTACCTTCCTGGCTGAAGCAATGGTGAAAATGTCAGAGTAAATGTGCAGAAAATAAGCATTTATAAAGAAGTGCCGTTTTAATCTTGCGGTGTACAGTACCATCTGTCATTTGCAGAAGTGAGAAAAACTAGACTTTACAGATTTACATTTCCTGCAACCTGTTAACAATGTCAACATCTTGATTAAAAATACAAAAATTCTAGATGTTTGATACATGCAACATTTATATTGTAAAACTTTGAAGAGGCAATGAATATCAACCCTTTTAATATTTGAAGGAGCTCTGGTTTTGGATATTAGGAATTTTAAGAATTTACAGCTGATTTTTAGCTGCTTAATATTTTCAATTTCATGCAAATTGTTTAATCCATTTTTAAGGAGTAGGCTGCAAGACAAGATGCAGTCTATGAGGTGTTTGAAACAAGAAATAATGCACAGTGGGTGTCAGCTGGAAGTACATGACTGAGAATGGTAGGGCAACAAAAATATATGCATTCCATCAGAATTTCAATTCAGGCAAAGCCACATCCATCTCTTGCATTCAAAGCACTCGTCAGCCTTTTTAGACAGTTCCTTAGTCTGGTAAATGTCTCTTTAAGAGCAACCTTACTGTGTAAGTATCATATGGTCTGAACAACCAACCAAGACTTTGTGTGGGCATTGTGTCCTGGGGAGGGGTTTCCTTTGTAACACTGTACTATGGACAAGTGCAAGCATGCAGTTCATAATGCAGCCTTGAAAATAAAGTTATTTTGTTCAATTAAAGAAGTCTCTGGGTGTGGGCAGGATTCTCCCGGTAACTGGAGAATCTCGCACAAGGACAATGGGATTTTCCAGTGCATGCGGCTCGTTCGTGGTGTTCTTGCGGTGGGCGGCATGGGAGAATCCAACCCTATATCTTTACATCTGGTGATGAGAATAAACAATCTTGGCATTGTCTCTGGCCACGAATATTTTTCTTTAACTGAAGTCTGAGAAAATAAATAATATACTCACCAGAATGCCTCTCTTCTGGCGAATAGACCCAGTTGACTCCTCCACAGAGGACTGGACACAAATACATTAAACGCCTCAGGTTGTATTTCCAAGCAAACAAAATGGGTTCAGAAGTAAAGTGCAAAGCAATTCTCCAGAGTACCTGTGGAAGTTAGACCTAGACTCTTATTTACAGTCTCACAGCCCCAAGCGTGTCTGACTCTAAATTATTTTGTGAGCTTGTGGATTTTGTGAAGGATCATTTTCAACTCCAACCATCAATCACACTCCAGAGATTCAAATTTATTTTGAGGACGAGGCAAACTGATTGCATTGCTAAACTGATGCAATAATTGTGATATTGGAGCTGACCATAAACGACCTGCTACAGGATCGGTTAGCCTGTGGCATGAACAACAACACTATTCAATGCAGATTGCTTGTAGAAGTTGACATAAATTGTAACCGAGCAATGGAGATAGTGCTGGCCATGGAAAGAGCTGGAAAAGATTCACAAGCGCTGCAGAAACTATGCCAAACTACGCCATGTTGCAATTATAGCAGGAACCTGCAGCCAGCCATGACGCCAAAACTGCCAAATCAGCCATGAAGTGGGAAACGATTTCAATCACAACAGAACAAAAAGATACAGTGGAGGCAATCAAATAATGTTCCTTAAAGTGGAATCTCACCGATATGAAGGCAACCACGCTCCTGAATCATGTAGGATTAAGGAGACTGAGTGTCATTGTAGTCACAAAAGAACACATTTGATAAAACAGTGCAGGGCTAAATCAAGACCACCGAGTAATGGATCAGCTAAGAAGTTACAAGCTTACAATTCGAAAGAGCCTGGAAGAGTCCTTCCTGTTTACTTCCTTTGTTCCCCTTTCTTTTATTTTAATTTTAATATTTTTGGTCTATGGATCCATAATTGAAATGTGGCTTTAAGCAGAAGACCCAAGCTGAAGAAGTCTGCATGTCACGACATTGTGTTCCCAGGTTTGGAGAGGAGAGGTCAGACTCTTTGGTGCCAAGTTAATCTTAGGAACCAGCTTTGGAGGAAGTTGGTTCAATTGGTTGGCTGGCAACCTGTGGGTTAGCCAGGGACAGTGTTCTGCCTGACAACAGCCAGTGATTGATTCCTGCGTGATGCTTTCTGAGAGAGCTTGGCAGAAGTGATTGGACCTTGGAAGGAAAAGGAATTGTCTCTCTCTCCTTCTACCCTTCTACTTTATTGTCCTAAAACTAATATGTGTGTCTTTGCTGTAAACTTGAAAGGATCCCGAATTTGCAGAAAAAGTAGACAACCGTGCCAGAGCAAACCATTTGACACCTCTAGACCATCGAAGGAAGAGGAGCTGTGTTTTTCCCCTCTCTCTGCTGCCAGTTTCCTGCTGTCTCAGTGAAGATCATTACAAGCTGACAGAAAAGAAAGTACCTGACTGAAGACCTAACCTTGAGAAAGAAACTAACCGGAAGACATCCATCTGAATCAAAGGACCTTATCCTTTTATTTTATTATATTTATTTGCCTCTCAACTACCTTTCTCCTTCTGTGTTGTTTGTTTGTTTGTGTATGTGGAGAGAGTGGGGCTAGTTAGAAAAGGTGCGCGGTGCTGGGAGTTAGATTGTTGATAGTCAGTTGTATTTTTTGCCCTCTATAATTCTAATTGCTGTCAATGATAAAAAGATTACTTGTGTTTAACTTTACAAACCTGGTGACTGCAGTTTATTGGGCTCAGTCAAGAACCTCAGGTATTTTCAATAGCATCTCATTGTACTCATGTTTTAGGGTCAAGTGTGGATGGGATTGGCTGCGCACTAGCCCAGGGAGTTGTGACAAACCTGCCACCATTAACTTGGATATTCAATCTCTTTTTAATCCAAAAGTAGTTGAGTCAGGCCCTACTACCGTGATGCTCCGGTTAAATGGGAAGCCTCGAAGTATGGAAGTGGAAACAGGGGAATCAGCCACTGTGATGGGTGAGCATACATTACTGTACCTGAGAGAGGGAGTCAAACCATTGAACCGGAAGAATACTACTGCCAAGTTAAAGACTTACACAGGGAGAATCAATACAAATGAAAGGCACCACAATGGTACCTGTACGCAATGGGCAGCAGTCTAACCACATTGTGGTAATAATATTGAGAGGTGAAGGACCAAGCCTTATGAGCCATGATTGGCTGAAAGAAATCAAGTTGAAATGGTCCGAGTTATTTTATGCGCAGCCAGAATTGTTAAAAATAATGACAATGTCATCCATGGCGAGTGAGGCAAGATCAAAAGCTTGCATCAGAGATGTCAGTCTTCAGCCAATTTGATTCACTCCATGTGATATCAAGAAGCAGCTGAAGGCGCTCAATACTGCAAAGGCTATGGGCCCAGACAATATTCCAGCAATAGCCCTGAAAACCTGTGCCCCAGAGCCCCCCGCCTCCCCCCCCCCCCCCCCCCCCACCCCCCTTTGCCAAGCTGCTCCAGTACAGCTACACCTCTGGCATCTACCTGTAATATGGAAAATTTCCCAGGTGAATCCAGTATACAAAAAGCGGGACAAATCCGACTTGGCCAATTACCGCCCTGTCAGTCTACAGTAAATCAATGGAAGAGGTCATAAAGACTGCCACCAAGCAGCATTTACTCAGCAATAACCTGCTCACGGACGCTCAGTTTGGGTTCCGACAGGGTCACTCAGCTCCTGCTCTCATTACAGTCTTGTTTCAAATATGTACAAAGGAGCTGAACTGCAGAGGTGAGGTGAGAGTGACTGCCTTGACATCAAGGCAGCATTTGATCATGTATGGCATCAGGAGTCTCAGCACAACATCCTAACTTGAAAGTATATCGCCTTTCCTCCACTGTCACCGAGTCAAAATCCTGTAATTCCCACCTGAACACACTGTGGGTGTACCTACATCACACGAACTGCAGAGATTCAAGAAGGCAGCTCATTACCACATTCTCCAGGACAATTAGGAATGGACAATAAGTGCTGACCGAGCCAGCAAACCCTTGAATGAATAAAAAAAAAATCAGAACCAATTAGGCTTCGCACATTACAACTTTCTGGTCATACCATCGGTTCAACAAGTTGAGGCCATGACCATGTCCCCCATTTTGGACTGAATTTTATGGGACACCATATTCCCACCACCACATCCCCACTGCCTCCTCAGCCCCAACTAATAAGTTGGTATGGAGCCTGCCCACCATAAAACTGGCCCACAACACCATTTTGTACTGGAAGCAGTGTTAATTGACTTCAGGTAACACTTACACCCCTAACTTACAGGGTGAGGAAGTTGGAGAACTGAACTTGAGAAGCCAAGGCGAGGCTCAATAGGTGGTGTGACCATTCAGGGGTGCCCTGCTGTAATGTGCCAGGGTTTAGAGAACTCCAAAGTGTATCATGGAGTTCACCTGACCCACAACTTTTAATAGAATGTGGTATGGGAAGCACACGGCCCACTCTACAGGCGTGCTGCAGCAGAAATGGAAAAGTTTTTTTTAAAGCAAAAATGTTTATTCTATGAACTCAAGTCACCCTTTTTAAAACGTACAGTGAATATCTTAGAAGCCATCAATTCAAATACAACCCCCAAAGAATGCAACACTAAGTAATCCTTAATAACTTCCTAAACAACATCTAGAAGACAAAAGAAACGCCTTTTAACAGAAGCACATCAGATTTACATTCACTACTGAAAACATTTATAATTCTGAATTCACCAAATGATCAAGAGATAGTCTTTTCATGGCAGAGAGAACAACAGTACACCTGCTTTCTCCGGCTTCAGCTCCAACACTGAAAACGAAACCAAAAAAACACAGACACACCCAAGCTTTTCTCAAAGTGAAACTAAAAAGCAGAGCCAGAGCTCAGCTCCACCCACACTCTGACATCACTGCAGTAACATGAGCAGCCAAACATTTCTTAAAGCGACATTCGCATGACACCGGCACAGGCAACCCCATAAAGGAGTTCCCCCAACTTTGCCCGACACATGCTCACCCAGTAAAAGCTGCTGGGCTATCTGCCTGGCCAGGACTCCCACTGATGTGGATAAGCTGGAGAGTGGAAAGGAATGAGGCATTGAAGTGGTCATTAATTGGCCACTCAAGGGTCTCAATAGGCCAAGGGTGGACTGGCCATCGATGTCTTCACCGCACCCTTCCCAGAAAATGGGAGACAGTTTGGGGCTGGTGGGCAGGCCATGCATTGTATTCTACAAGCCCTCCCCACTCCCCACTCCCCACCATCTTCAAACACGCTGGGGTGGCGGGGTCACAAAATACAGTCCTTTGATTCTGCTGTTTTGCTACATGCCAGTACAAAGCATGTTTTTCATGTTTTTGTTTTCAGACAATATTTTGCTATTTACATTTACTCTGGACAAATTGTATATTTCTTTACTATAACCAGCAGCACCCCATTTTCCTTTTGTTCCATGACACCTTTGTCATTTAATCTCTTCTGTTCTCTGCCCTTCCCAGACCCTCCCTTTTGTTCTTCTTCACTGCATAAAACCTATCACATTTCTATATTCCTTCAATTCTGAAGAAGAAGTTCATATTTGACATGAAATGCTAACTCTCTTTCTCTCTCCACAGATGCTGCCAGACTTGCTGAGCATTTTCAGCACTTACCATTATTAGGGTGATTGAGTTAAAAAGAGAGTGAAAAACATCATTATTGGCACTTTTGTAGATTAGAAATTCTTCATATTATTCTGACATTAATAAACTCTGAACTCAGTTCAAGGTCTGGAACTTAAGACATGCATGTGCCAGAATGTAATAAGAAACAAGTCTGATTCAATTACACTTTCTTCTTGTACTTGGAGATACACAACGCAGAGTTCCAGTTAGAAACATAAATCGCAGCAAGACACAAACCTCTTGGTTCTCTGTGATATGGCTACTTGAGTTATGCTCAGTCCTCTAATGTAGCTTTGCTCTCCTTTCATATCTCTGTGCTTCACTGATAAAGGGGCAAGTAGTTCAGTCACCTTTCTGATTATGTCTTGTGATTGATTACTGCTGCTGTGTATGGATCCGAAAGCCAGACAACTCTGACATCAGGATCTTTGGGTTTCAGACGTAGAGAACAATGGTTCCTCAAGTTTCATTGAATTGACTTTATCGTGTGCAATAAGCAATACATTGCAGATGTCGAACAACTTCTTGAAGCAATGAGTTTGGTTTTAAGCAAAATGTTGCCTCATGAATCTTTTTAGTTTGTCGTATCCAAAACAACAGCTGTTATGGCTGCCAAAAATACGATCAAACTGTAGAACAGCTTTTTGGATAAAATTGATTTGGACATTTAATAAAAATTCCAGAGGTACTGGCATTGATCCCAAACAGAACAGAATTACTAATAAATAAAGGTGCACATTTAAATTGTATTAGAAGCAAAGATAATTACCGGCTGTGAAAGAACCTATCAAAATCATGTTCCATTTGGGGAAGAGGTATATTTCATTTGATCCCAATAAGAATTCAAGTAAGTATCACTAATGCTATGTTTAAATATAATCTGTGCTATTTTAAGTAACAGATAAAATGGATCCCTTTGATATAAAATAATGAATAATATTGCGCAGCAATATTGGCCTATGTCAACGACATACCCACACATCCAAAGCTGCACTTGTTTGCATAGCATAATGTAAAATTCAATCCAATAATACCAATCTAATTCAGTGATCAGGTCACTGACTCACTGACACAAGGCCATGTGTGTTGAGTGTCTTTGTTGTTGACTGTAGTGCAATCTGCAGAAAATTGCAAATAACAGTGCATTCCAGTCTGCCAAACATGCGTTGCGCTTGACAGAATAAGAAAGAGACAAATGAATGCCATTATTATTATTTGTTTAGGCTATGTGAGCATAATAATTGTAATTGCTGGTAGTGCCAGCAATTTTTCCCCATTCCTAATTGATCTTGAGAAGCTGGTGAGCTGCCTTCTTGAACCATTGCAGTCCTTGTAGTGTAGGTAAACCCACCGTGCTGTTAAGGTGGGAGTTCCAGGGCTTGAAGAAATGGCCACTTACTTCCAAGTTGAGGTGGTGTATGACTTGGAGGGGAACTAACAGATGCTGATGTTTCCAGGCTACTGCCAACCTTGTTCCTTCAGGTGGTTGCGGTCATGGGTTTGGAAGGTGCTGTCAAAGAGGTCTTGGCAAATTGCTGTAGTGCGTCTTGTGGATGGTACATACTGCTGCCCATGTTCTCCGGTGGTGAATGGAATGTCAATCAAGCTGGTGGTAGGCCACTGGGGATTAATCCATCAGACTTCTCACTTGCACCTTGCAGATGGTGGAAAATGAGAGTTAGAAGATGAGACAGGCACCACAGAATTCCCAGCTTTGAACTAGTCATGTAACTACATTATTTATATGGCTGGTCCAGTTAAGTTTCTGGTCAATGGTGACACCCTCCCGTCCCCCCCGTCCCCATCCCCCATCACCCCATCCCCTGCCCCCGTCCCCCCACCCCCACCCCAACCCCCCTCCCCCCCACCCACACACAAACATACGCCAAGAAATCAATGATGGGGGATTTTGAACCTCAAGGACAAATGGTAGATTTCCTCTCTTTGGAGCTGTGGGGTTCAAAGTTTCTTTGCCACACATCAGTCTAAACCTAAATGTTGTCCAGTCTTGCTGCATGCAGGCACAAGTTGCTTCATTATCGGAGAAGTTGCAATCTTTAGCGAACATACGTCTTCTTTTAAATTTATTTTTCCAATTAACAGGCAATTTAGCATGGCCAATCACCTATCCTGAATATCTTTTGGATTCTGGGGCTGAGACCCAGCAGAAACAGGGAGAATGTGCAAACTCCACCACAGACAGTGACCCGGGGCTGGGATTGAATCCGGGTCCTCAGCACTGTGAGGCAGCAGTGCGAACTACTTCGCCACCGTACCACTCATAATATCTATGTGTCTAACCTTGTTTTGGAAGGAAGATCATGATGTAGCAGCTGAAGATGGTTGGCCCAGCACACTGAGGACCTCTCTTCAGCATCCTGGGGCGGAGACGATTGATCTCAGATAATCAGAATCACCTTCCTTTGAGTGAAGTATGACTCCAAACATTTGGAGAGTTTTCCCCTTGACTGGCATTGACTTCAATTTTACTTGGGCTCCTTGAGGCCACTTTTGATCAAATACTGCTTTGATAGCAAGGGCAGTCACTCTCACTTCACCTCTGAAAGTCAATTATTTTGTCTACGCCTGAACTAAATCTGTAACAAGGTCTGGCATCGAGTCCACCTGGTGGAACCCAAACTGAGTATCGGTGAGTAGGTTATTGCTCAGCAAATGCTGCTTTGCAGCACTGTCACTAATGCTTTCTATCACTTTTTTTTTATTAAGGGGCAATTTAGAGTGGCCAATCCACCTACTCTGCACATTTTTGGGTTGTGGGGGCAAAACCCACGCAGACACGGGGAGAATGTGCAAACTCCACACGGACAGTTACCCAGAGCCGGGATCGAACCTGGGACCTCAGCGCCGTGAGGCGGTTGTGCTAACCACTAGGCCACCGTGCTGCCCACTATCACTTTCTTAATGAATGAGTGTAGAATGATTTATAGAGCTAATTTGACAATGCACAGGACATATCAGAGCAATTTCCCCATTTTATCTGGTGAACATCAGTGTCCTGGAGCAGCTTAGCTAGAGGTGCAGCTAGTTCTGGAGCACCAGTCTTCAGCTCTACCTACCTGTGGATGTTGTCAGGTCCCAGAACGTTTCTGCACCTTTACTGTGGCCTAACATTTTGATACACAAATATGTTGGTGTTGAAATGTGCAAGTGTTTTTAATACAAAGCAACTCGCCTTTGTGTAAAAGAAGTACAACATTACAGCTGGATAACTTAGCTCTTACCCCCCTCTATCACCTTGCTGTTTTGTTTTGCGCTTCATGGTACTCTCGAAACATCAGTTTGCACATTTATTTGCCTTCAGGGAAATATATTCGGCGAGAATTTCTCACAAAACCTAGAGACCTTGTACACGTTTAGCACTTGGGGATTTTTGAAAGTAGTAACATCTACATCTTAGCAACCTGAAAGAAATGTACCCTTTTCAAGTAAAACAATCAACACAAATATTGATTATATACAAATGAATCGGGCACACATATACAAGCATAGAGAAGAAAAAGAAAACAGAAGCAATAACTTCCTTTGGAATGGGGGCATTTATGGGAGGTTTTAATCTGATGTAGGATCTCCCTGTTCACAAGGTTACAATATAACATTTCCTTCAGGCAGCAATGCTTCAACAGACAAATGATTCATTTTGTATCCCATTGTGAGAAATGTGCCACTGTAACATTAATTATATGTTCCCTCAATTGGTGTGTTGTGACACTACATAAATTCTGGAAACATCTGAAAGTTCTTTTCCAAACAGTAATGCTGCAAATAACGTACAAACTACGTTACATTTTGACAAAATCCCCCCTTGCACACAAAAGCAGTATTTAGTGTTTTAGATATTAAACAGAAGTCAGCACATTACTGAAGCTGACTCTACAATGGCTGCCGTTGTACATACTGCTTTGCTTGTATACCCAGATGGCATTCTTGTAGAAATGTCAAGGTAGGAGAGTCCATTGTGCATGCGTGGAGCGCTGCGAATGCAGTTAAATGAAGCAGGGAAAATTTGTATGCTACCCCCATTTGAATTGAACTATACACACTTGTAGCACAATGGGATTTTTAAATTTCTGTGCTGATCTCTTTAAATGTTCCTAGTAGTGCATACAGTATTCTTTTAACCAGAAAGCTAGCAGCTTGCAACGGGATGTAAATTTGTTTCAGGTTTCACAATACTGGGGCATGGGGTTGGTGTGTTGGGTCGCGGTGGGTGGGGGGGGGGGGGGGGGGGGAGGCATGTGGTGGTGGTTGTGGGGAGGATGGGGTGGAGACTGGGTGGCAGACTGCACCATTATTCATGGAATCATCTAGATCTTGGGCACCATTTTAATTCCAATTATTCTGTGACAGTTGATGGAACCATCAATTCAGCGAACACGTGTAGTTGGATCTGAACAGAGTCTTTAATACACTTACAACAGAGCCAGCCTATTTGTGTTGAACTTCAGATGAACTGGCAGGCTAGCTCTAAGGCACTGATCTTTATACATCGGTCCCAGGGGGAGGAGTCCTGGGCGGAGCCAAGGGAGGAGCCCAGTACAAACACTCGCGTACTCCCAGAGCTACTCCCCCTGGTGGTCGGATAGTGCAACTGCACTTACAATGGTGGATAGTGAACATATATACACAGAGTTATATTAGCAACAATATACAGCATTGATCTTACAACGGGTAGATAACGAACATATATACATGGAGTGATATTGGCAACTATATATAGTGTGAATCACATTCACCACAACAGTATTATGGACAAAAGAGCCGAAGCAGGAGGTGAGGTGAATTGTAGAATACCTACTGTGCAGAAGGAGACTATTTGTCCAATGGTGTCTGCACTGGCCCTTGGAAAGAGCGCCCTACTTAGGCCCAAGCCTCCACCCTATTCCCAGAACCCAATAACCCCACCTAACCTTTTAGACGCTAATTTGGGCAATTTAACATGGCCAATCCAACTAACCTACACAACTTTGGACTGAGGTGAGAATGACTGCCCTTGAAATCAAGGCAACATTTGGCCAAGTATGACATCAAAGAGTCCTTGCAAAACTGGAGTCAATGAGAATCATGGGGAGAACTCTCCACTGATTGGAGTCAAACCTGGCACAAAGGAATATGGTTGTGCTGGTTGAAGGCCAATCATCTCAGCTCCAGGACATCATTGCAGGACAATATCCAGGGTTGGGATGACGAGTGGCAAGTTACATTCGTGCCATACAAGTGCCAGGCAATGACCATCTCCTACAAGAGAGGTTCTAACCATCGCCGCTTGAATTCAATTGCATTACCATCGCTGAATCCCCCACAATCAACACCCTGGGGGTTACCATTGATCAGAAACTGAACTGGAAATACTGTCGCTACCAGAGCAGGTCAAAGGCGAGAATTCTATGGCGAGTAACTCACCTCCTGACCCCCAAAGCCTAATAATTGTTATTGCCACAAGTAGGCTTATATATATATTTTTAAAATAAATTTAGAGTACACAATTATGTTTTCCAATTAAGGGGCAATTTAGTGTGGCCGATCCACTTACTCTGCACATTTTTGGGTTGTGGGGGCAAAACCCCCGCAGACACGGGGAGAATGTGCAAACTCCACACGGACAGTGACCCAGAGCTGGGATCGAACCTGGGACCTCAGCGCCGTAAGGCAGCTGTGCTAACCACCAGGCCACCGTGCTGCCCAAGTGGGCTTATATTAACACTGCAAATGAAGTTATTGTGAAAAGGCCCGAGTCCCCAGATTCCGGCGCCTGCTCGGGTACACAGAGGGAGAATTCAGAATGTCCAAATTATCTAAAAGCACGTCTTTCGGAACTTGTGGAGGAAAGCAGAGCACCCGGAGGAAACACGCAGACACGGGGAGGGGGGGGGGGGGGGGGGCGTGCAGACTCCGCACAGAGGCCAGCAGGACTCTGCTTGTCTCTTAAATTCCACCCGACCCACTCAGCGAACTGAGTAGAGTTTCTTAAACAACCCATATTTCTATTGAACAGAATCATCTACTTTTTTAAAAATTCATTTACTGGATGTGGGTGTCGCTGGTTAGGCCAGCATGTATTGCCCATCCCTAGTTGCCCTTCAGAAAGGGCGGTGAATTGCATTCTTGAGCTGCTACAGTCCCTGGGGTGTAGGTAAATATGGGTTGTTTAAGAAACTCTATTCAGTTCGCTGAGTTTGTTGAGTTGGTCGGGTGGAATTTAGGAGACAAGCAGAGTCCATTTTCCTGGATGAGTGCAGCTCCAACAATACTCAAGAAGCTCAACACCATCCAGGACAAAGCAGCCAGCTTGATTGCCCCCCCTCTTCCACAAACATTCAATCCCTCCACCACTGATGTGTAGTGGCAGCCGTGTGTACCATCTACAGAATGCATTGCAGGAACTCACCAAGGTTCCTTCGGCAGCATTTTCCAAACCTACAACTGCTACTATCTAGAAGGACAAGGGCAGTGGCTACATGAGAACAGTGCCACCTGGAACTTTCCCTCCAAGCCTTTCACCATCTTGACGTGGAGATATATTGCTGTTCCTTCACTTTTATTGGGGCAAAAACCTGGAACTCCCAACCGAACAGCACAGTGGGTGTACCTACACCTCAGGGATTGTAGCAGCTCAAGAAGATAATTCACCACCACTTTCTGAAGGGCAACTAGGGATGGGCAATAAATGCTGGCCTAACCAACGACGCCCACAACCTGTAAATTAAAAAAAAAAAGAAATGATTCTGTTCAAGAGAAATATGGGTTATTTAAGAAACTCTATTCAGTTCGCTGAGTGTGTTGAGTGGGTCGGGTGGAATTTAGGGGACAAGCAGAGTCCTGCTGGCCTCTGGTGAAACATTACTGATTCGGCCCTCAACCAAGAAATGACTCTAATTTTTAGCTATTTATGAATTTTTGAATGTGAACAAATTCGTGATTGACCAGAACCCTAGTTTGATGGCTCAGATGTAAAGTGGCTGATATCAGAGAAAGGTACACAGAGGAATAAGGCAAGCAGTGTATCTGTAACATGTAGTTACCAGCAACAATCCTAAGTAATTTAATACAGTATGTCAGCCTGCTAACTGAAACTGGGGGAGGTGAACAACAGAAGTAGAGATTTTTTGAAGAGATAAGGGGTGTTGCTTCCTTGTTATTTCATGTATTGAGGACTATAGGAAAAGATGTAGACATAGATCTAATAGTGGCTAGATAGAGAAATACAGCACAGAACAGGCTCTTCGGCCCACGATGTTGTGCCGAACTTTTGTCCTAGGTTAATCATAGAATTTTGGACACTAAGGGCAATTTTTCATGGCCAATCCACCCAACCTGCACACCTTTGGACTGTGGGAGGAAACCGGAGTACCCGGAGGAAACCCACGCACACACGGGGAAGATGTGCAGACTCCACACAGACAGTGACCCAAGTCGAAATCAAACTTGGGACCCTGGAGCTGTGAAGCAATTGTGCTATCCACAAGGCTACGGTGCTGCCCTTAAGAAGAAGTTAATCTACACTCCATTATTCTACTCTAATCCATGTACCTATCCAATAGCCGCTTGAAGGTCCCTAACGTTTCCGACTCAACTACTTCCACAGGCAGTGCATTCCATGCCCCCACTACTCTCTGGGTAAAGAACCTACCTCTGACATCCCCTCTATATCTTCCACCATTTATCTTAAATTTATGTCCCCTTGTAATGGTGTGTTCCACCCGGGGAAAAAGTCTCTGACTGTCTACTCTATCTATTCCCCTGATCATCTTATAAACCTCTATCAAGTCGCCCCTCATCCTTCTCCGGCTAGTCCTGAGATTTTTGAGGGCCCTGTCAGAACTGCAACTTCTGGGAAGCAGATTTATCCCTCAAATCCAGAAGTTGCAGTTTGTCAAAATGTGCTCTGATGGCTCCCATGGTGTTGGTCAAAATGGGATCTGGCAGCATCTAAACTACAGACTACAGAAGGGAGATAGAAAATTGGCTGCATGGCGTACCGAAAACAATCTATCTCTAAATGTTGGAAAGACCAAGGAACTGATCATTGACTTCAGCAAGCGTAGAACGACCCCCCCCCCCCCCCCCCCCCCCCATCTGCATCAATGGCTCCAAAGTGGAGATGGTCGATAGCTTTAAGTTCCTGGGGGTCACCATCACCAACAGTCTCTCCTGGTCCACTCACGTTGATGCAACAGTCAACAAAGCCCAACAACGTCTCTACTTCCTAAGGAAGCTAAAGAAATTTGGCATGTCCGCATTGACTCTCACAAACTTCTACAGATGTGCCATAGAGAGCATCCTATCCAGCTGCATTACAGCTTGGTTTCGCAACTGCTTGGCCCAAGATCGCAAGAAACTGCAGAGTGTGGTGAACTCAGCCAAACGCATCAGACAAGCTTGCCATCCTTCTACTAAATCTGTCTACACTTCCCACTGCCTCAGGAAGGCAGACAGCATTATCAGAGACCCCTCACACCCAGGCTTTGTCCTCTTCCAGACCCTTCCATCAGGCAGAAGGTACAGAAGTCTGAAGACTCACACATCCAGACATAGGAACAGCTTCTTCTCCACAGCTACTCGATTCCTTAATGCCTCTCCCTCAGACTGATCTGTTCTCTGTGAGAACACTATTCATGATGCCCTACGGTGCTCTTGTTTCACCCTTGTTTTGCACTGTAACCAATTACTATTTGTTGTCGTACCATTTGTCAAGGTACTCTGCCGATTATTCTTTTGTTCACTGTGTACGTACTGTATACGTTCCCTTGTCGCAGAAAAATACTTTTCACTGTACTTCGGTACAATTGACAATAAATATCAATCAATCAGTAAACTTGGGCAGCTACCCTAGAGTTCCACTGGTATTTGTGCCGATTTATTTATGGTGGTTCCTACCGCTCACAGGTATCATTCTGGCACCCAATACTTTAAATCAGCAGAGGTGTGAAAATACTCCTGCACCTCCAGCACCCAGTCCGAGGCAAACCCTGCACTGCTCTCTGACCTCCACCACCCAGAACCCTGCCTCTACTCACCCCAAAACATGGCACCCCCTGTTCTGCTCACCCATCGCTACCCTCCCCCTGCCTTTACACCCTCAACTCTGCTCACCACCTGTTCCCCAATGGTCAGCTCACCCCTCCCCCACCTCACCCAAAAACATCTAGCTCCCCAGTCCGGGCTGACAGGAGTAACACTTATTTGATTGCCTGAAGCCTGACTGCTGATGTCAGCGGAGAGCTGGAGAGAGGGGTGGAAGTGGGGTTAAGGTTCAGGGTGATGGGAGTGGAGCCGTGCATACTGGGGAGGTCAGGTTGGTGATGTGGAGTTGGTTGGAACTGGAGCAGAACCAGGGCTTTGGAAAATGGGTAGGGTGGGGGGTTGGTGGGTGAAGCCATCACAGGAGAGAGCTACAGCTTCAAAATAGAATAACCATAGCATTTAAAATGATTAAAAAAACACTTCACTACCATTGAAGTGAAGGCAGACCTCTTGGGGCATGTCTTCAGCTCGTGCTGTCAAAGTGGATGTGGCATCATTAGAACTAGGCCTCGCCAAGAGGCCTCCCCATTAACCTCGCTGATGGACCCAAGCTGCAGCTGGGAAAGCAAGTTCCTTTTTGCAGCCTTCGAAAAAGATAAGAAAATAGTTTTAAAAATAGTCAGTGGTGTATGCCTCCACTTCACCACTGCGCACGAGATTCGAACCACATATTCTCACTGTTCAGAACTATATCCTGTTTACTCATATTATAGCTAATTAAGTCATTTAAAAATTCACAAGTTTTTTTCTGACTTGGTAGATTGCTTATCCAGTCCGCCATGCTTTACAGAAGACACCATGTGGTGATATATACATTCCAATAGTGGTGCCCAATGTATAGGATGCTGTAAAGTAAAAGGTGTCCTCTGAGCATAGAGAACTCAAGGTCAGCTGATAAGACTGACTGCTGATAACAAACTCCAGAACATCTCCGGGTATCAACTTCAAACTGTGGGAATAACTTCATTATAATGAACGCGATTCTCCGGGCTTGTTGCACTCTCGCTCGAGTGAATCAAGGCCGGTGAATAGCGGGAGAGGCCAAAATCCAGGACAGCTGCAGGCGCCAAACAGTTTGCAATGTGGTCGGCCCATCCCCTTAGGTGACACATGTGCTGACTGAGACGCGGCACCATCAGAGGGGTGGAACTCGGGAGAGCCGGTGACCACCGGTGGCATTCCATGGGACAGGTCCGGGTTGGCGCCCAGTGCCCCCTCCTGGCTGGTTCCCATAGGTCATTGGGGTTCACCTCAGGACAGACGGGAAGCTGGTTCGAACCCCGGCTGCCCATGCATCATCTGGCTCTGCCAGCCCTGGCGGCTCCCCGTTGCCTGCACCATCACGTCGACGCCCTTGGTAATGCTCCTCAGTGATTGGGCCATACTCTACAGTGCCTCAGAAATGCCCACCTGTGACTGGCACAAGCTCCGCAGCGCTTCGGCCATTCCCATATGTGACCAGGACATGACCCGCAGCATCTCATCAAGATCAGCCTGGTACTGGGTCACGTCCCCTGGTGAGTCGGACATTCTGCCGAGACCCTGAACCATGGCCGTCACCGACTGAGCGGCACCTTGGACACCTTCACTAATGGTGTTGATGTCGTGCACCAGGTTCTCCACTGTGGTCCCTACTTGTTGACCTTGGTGCCACGCATTGCCGGCGATCTCCTGTGTCTGTAACTTCTGGGACTCCTCCAATTGGCTGTGGACATGCTGGATTGTCACTAACATCTCCCTCTGAACGTCCCAGCCACACTCTAAAATCTCCATCAACTCTGGGTAACCCTGTACCAGAGGCTTTGCATCAGGCTGGGACCCAGCAGAGCTCCGACTGCTGTCTAGCTTGGGGGTTACTGCCTCCCCCTGATGCACATCAGCAGCTGTGCGGTGCTCACCAGATGGTGCCCCAGAAGCCTGACCACGAACATGTCCCACCGAGGTGTGTGTATCTGTGCTGGTGAAAAGTGGGGATGATAGCTGTAAGGCCTCGATGGTGGCTTCATCGGAGCTCCACTCCGAGGTGGTCTCCAGGGAGGCTGGAGAGGGGGCCACTGGGGATGGGCTGGTGCCATTTACTGGAGGACCTGTGGGAAAATGAACATGTGGTCAGTGGGAGGGATGGGGCAGTCAGTAAGGCAGTAACAACTCACATTTAATGGGTTGAGAGTGGTTGAACGGAGAGGGGGTGGAAGGAGGGTTGGGGGGGTTGAAGCTAGAGGGGGGATGAAGGGAGGGTTGGGGGCCGCATGGAGATTTGGGGAGGGGTGAATGTTCGCTTGCGGACGGAAAGGATCGAGAGGGAGTGTTGTGTCTACTCACTCGTGCTGCCCGGTATAGGTTGTGACCCTTTTTCGGCATTGGAGGTCAGTCCTCCTGGTCAAACTCCCAGAGTTTATAGCCACTGCCACCTCAACACAGGCAGCACTGGCTTCCCTGTGGATCATCTTCTGGGACCCTCGTGGGAACAGAACGGGCTGGTTTTTCTGCCCCGCCGCACCACATTTCGGCCCTCAACCGCTGGCGGGATGCTCCGTTACGCCGGCCAGTCAATGGAGTTTTCCATTGTGGGGCAGCCCCATACCGTCGGTAAACCCCTGGGCGCCGGCAAAATGGAGAAGTCTGCCGATGGAGAATCCCACCCAACATCTTTTCTGGCCTCCACTGCATCTAGGAGTCTCCCCAGGTCCGCATCACTGAACCTTCGTGCCGGTCTCCTCGGCCCCATTGTTGCGAGCCCATTGGGCTGGCTAAGCAAGTGCTGCTTAAGTGCTGCGCGACCTTGTTATGAGGGGGCGGGCGAGCCCGGGGCCGGTGAATTGGCTGGCGAGCCTTCATTTTTGCTGCAAAGCCCGTGGGACCTCCTTAAATGGTCCAATCAATGTTGAGTGGTGTTGCCAGCTTCGCTGGGCCAAGCGCTGGGAAGCTAACAGCAGTTTCTGCACGTGACCACACTTAGAACTCTGTCCGGAGAACAGCACCCAACATTTCAAAATAAACAAAATGCTCTTTGCACATCATTGCAGAGAAGTTTTACTTTGGAAGGAATGTGATCCTGAATCTTTGATCACACAATGTCACTGCACTGTTGATTGAAAAGGCATTGTCCATGCCCAATCGATGCACAACCACCTTTGGACGTGCACTTGGAGCCATCATCTTTATTCCCCCATTGGCAAAGTTTAAAACATTTTTTTTTAGAGTACCCAATTCATTGAAATTGCCCGTAAGGGGCAATTTAGCATGGCAAAGCCACCTACCCTGCACATCTTTGGGTTGTGGGGGCAAAGCCCACGCAAACATGGGGAGAATGTACAAACTCCACACACACAGCGACCCAGAGCCGGGAGCGAACCTGGGACCTCGGCGCCGTGAGACAGCAGGGCAAACCCACTGCGCCACCGGACTGCCTACGTTGGCAAAGTTGCCTCTGTCAGTTCAAAGACACAGGGCGGAATTCTCTGCTCCCGGGAAAAATCGGGAGGGCCGTTGTGAACTCGGCCGAGTTTCACGACGGCCTCGGAGGCCGCTCCTGGCCCCCTATTCTCCTTTTCCGGTGCTCCGTACATCTTGGCCGCCGGGGCGTCCAGGAATGACGCTGCCGGCACGCCTAATGACTTCAGCTGCGCATGCGCAGGTTGGCCGGCTCCACCCCGCGCATACGCGGCTGACGTCACGACGCTGACAGCTCGAACCCACGCATGCGTGGTGGCCGTCTTTCCCCTCAGCCGCCCTGCAAGACGTGGCGGATTGATCTTGCGGGGCGGCGGAGGGAAAATAGTGCATCCGATTGAGACATCGGCCCGACGATCGGTGGGCACCACAGGGGCCTCTCCCCTCCCGAGCACAATCGTGGTGCTCTTTCCCCTGTACTCCCCCCACAAGCCTCAAACGGGCATATCTCACCCGTTTCACGACGGCAGCGACCAGGTGTGGTTGCCGCCATCGTGAAACGGTCGCGAACGGCAGGCCGCTCGGTCGGAGAATCGCCGGTCACCGTGAAAAACGGGGGGGGTGGGGAGGAGAATCGCGGGGGGCGCCAGGGGGGCGTGAATGTTGTCGGGGGGCCCTCCCATGATTCTCCCACGCCGCGTGGGGGGTGGAGATTCGCGCCCACAATGTCAGGTTTTACATCACTGATAACAAAAGAGAATGGGTCTTATTTCTCCACTATGGAGGGAAGAACAGGAAGGTATTTTTGATACACTTATACCCAAGCAAAATAACTGACTCAGCAAAGCATACTCTAACCGTTTCACAACCAAGAAAAATACAGCATATAATTATTGTTGCTTTTTGACACACTACGCTTGGAGCAAACGAGAAAATGGACAAATATTGCAAGCTTTTGAGGTAATTAGCAACAAAATGTTACTTTGGTGATGCTGAGCTTGTTGAACCAGAAATCAAAACACAAATAATGAACTCTCCAGTCAACTACGCTGGAAGGCACTGGAGAAAGCTAGACAGCTGTCAGAGCTGCTGGAGTTAACAAGATCACTATCCCTTTCAGAGACCAATGTTGTGGTGATATGCATCACTATAAATACACGAGGGGTTAATGTAAATACACTAAGACTCAGTAAACACTAGAGGGAGCATCAGAGACATCATGACATGCAGACATACAGCTAATGAACACATAGAATAGGACATGACCAATGGGCAGTCAAGACACCCAGAGGTGACACTACCACAAGGGGGCAACCCGTATAAAAGGACAGGGCTCACATGCTCTTTCTCTTTTCCACAGGCGACACTCAGAGATACAGGGGCAGATCGGAAGTATCACACCCACCGCATGGATTAGAGCAGACTGGTTAGTTAGATTGTGTTACTACAGCAAGATCAGCAGAGAGTCAAACTCAAGTAGGAGATTTGTTAACTGTTCAATAAATGTGTTAAACCTATCTCCCAGTCTGAACCTTCCTTTGTCGGAGATAACATCAAGGAAGCAGCTTATGCAACATGAAGATGCATAACACAACATGGTACCAGTGAGTGCCTGTTGAATCTCTATAGTTCAAATCAAGATCCGTGACGACCAGCAACAGCACCCAAGCAAGATGTTCGAGATACGGTTCTACAGCAGTTTTGGTACTGTGGCAATCTCAGTGCAAACGTCGGCGTGGGGACGTAATCTCAATGATGGAGAATCCAGCCTCCAATGTTTACAAACGTTAACCACAGCAAAGAGAGGTACGTGCATTCTAAGCACTAACTGGATTCCAATCACTCAAGTGTGTGTTATGTTTGCACTGCACTTACCTCTTTCTCACGTGGTCAATGTTTGTAAACATTGGAGTTTCACCACTTCGGCCACTGAACTTTGAAGGGAGATGAATGAATCAAATAGGCAGATGGTTTGTACAAGCTGGCAATAACAGACAACTACTGGAAAGCTATGAATGGTTTGCAGCTAATGGATCTGTGGGAAACACACTCAGTTCATAGCTGCTCTCCTTCCAGGAATGCACAAATGGGGCGGGATTCTCCGACCCCCCCGCCGGGTCGGAGAATCGCCGTGGGTCAGCAGAAATCCCACCCCCGCTGTGCTCCAAATTCTCCCGCCCCCCCCCAAAAAATGGCTCGGCGTGAGTCACGCCGAACGTCTCGGAGAATGGCGGGGGCTCTGACCCCGGGAGGTGCCCCCACGGTGGCCTGGCCCGCGTTGCGGGATCACCGATCCGCGAGCGGGCCTGTGCCGTGGGGGCACTCTATCCTTCCGCACCGGAGGCTGTACCGGTCCGCCATTCCCGGTGCGGAAGCGAATCCCTCTGTGCATGCGTGTGGATGATGCCAGCATGCGCTGGCACTCGTGCGCATGCGCCAACTTGCGCTGGTCGGCGGAGGCCCTTCAGCGCCGGTTGGCATGGCGCCAAGCCCCTTTCCTGCCAGCCGGCGGGGCGTAAACCTCTCCGGGGCGGGCCTAGCCCCTGAAGGTGTGGAGGATTCCGCAACTTTGGGGCGGCCCGACGCCGGAGTGGTTCACACCACTCTGTCCGGCCGTGACCCCCCGCCCCGCCGGGTAGGGGAGAATCCCGTGCATGGAGCTTCAAGGTAATAATAATAGCTTATTGTCACAAGTAAGCTTCAATGAAGTTATTGTGAAAAGCCCCTAGTCGCCACATTCTTGCGCCTGTTCGAGGCCAGTACGGGAATTGAACCTGCGCTGCTGGCCTTATTCTGATGTACAAGCCAGCTGTTTAACCCATTGTGCTAAATCAGCCCCTAAGTGTTACAGCTGTAATTCTTCTCATTTCCCTTGTCTGGACTGCTCTCTAGCTTCCAGACAGGGGTCGCTATTCTGAGGGAGGGGTCTGTGTGTGGAGTGCTGTGGCGGGCGGGGGCATTCCCTTTAGGCAGGGAGTTACCATTGGGGGAGTTACCCCCTTGGCCCACGCAAGATCTATCATGGCAGGGCCATGCTGGTTGAGACCACAAGTGATCCGCGCCCATGTGACCCCCGGCCATGGGGACTGGAGAATCAGGGAGGGCCGGAGCATAGGGTGTCGGGCCCTCTAAATGGATCATTAAGACCCAGGATTTCAAAAGATTTACTGAAAAATATAACATATACATTTCCATAACACCAGGCTCTGCAGTGGACACAGAAAAATAGTTGTATGAAAGACAGTTTGCGATCTCATCAAGATTATGACTCATTCATGGTTTGGACATTACAGAATCTGATCGTCCCCGGCAATAAAACAGAAGAGGCTGCCGGTTCAGATGGACAAACCCCTTCTGAAATCATTATGGAGAGAGAGGTCATGTGACAGAAGTGAACATTTTGGAATATCTTAAACACAGCACACAAGCTGCGAAAGACAGAAATAATCAGGACTCTCGGAAAGCTGCCAATGAAGCATGAACCAGCTCCCTTTTATCTCTCAATCAAGACTCTATCTCTCTTTGGGAATAAATGTGATCGTTCGGTTCGAGAAAACAACTCTCCCAGAAACACACCAGTGAACTGAGATCTTGTAGCACGTCTAACATTTTTAACATCTGATAGCATCCAGGCAACTAGCTAACAAAATTGGCCACAACATTTAAAATCTACACCTCAAAGACACTCAAAGGGCAGTCAAATTGATATTCTTAAACCTTTCCTTTTTGACTCTTATTCCCTTATTTCTGATACATGTGTGTGTTGTTTTCATGTTCATTCATGGGATGTGGGCATCGCTGGCTAGGCCAGCATTCAGTTCCCATCTCTAACTGCCCTTGAGAAGTTGGCAGTGAGCTGCCTCTTTGAACTACTGCAGTCCATGTGGTGTAGTTACACCCACAGGCAGTTCTAGGACTTGGGCCCATTGAAAGTGTAGCTATCTGGGATGGCCACGTCCCGGTTACAAAATGGACACTTTACAAAGAATGCAGGGAAAATGGACAATACTGAGAAAGCAAGCAGGTGCAAGGTTTGTCTGTTGATTGGAGCCGTAGCTCCCAGACAAGACCGACACTGCAAAGCCATTACCATACTAATGAGCCATCTCCGGGGACAAAAGGGTAACATTTTAGTAAACGATACCAAGGCAGACACCTTGGAGGAAATCGATAGGAACGATCGAGAAGCGGCCCAATTAATTGGAACCAAGTTCAAGGCCTGCCCAAAAGCACGCAAAGCTCCTTTTGGGTATAAGAAGAATCCCCCAAGAGAGAATCGTTCTCTTGGCCTTTGCTCTCATCGAGGAGAGACCTACCTAGCAGCTGCACCAGAACAAGTAAGTCCAAAGTTAACGCACGCTACGAGACAGACGCTCTTAACTACTATTCCGTACCAGCTCAACCCCAGCAGCCTCAGAACCAGACAACAGCCAATATTCCTCTGACTGAGTGAGCGCCTGAAGCTAAGTATAGGCTTTAGTAGTAGTGATAGATTAGTTGGTAGAGTTTTGTGCATGAGTATAATTGACTGTGTGTGTAAATAAATGAGCATTGATTTCGAACTTACTAACTGGTATATCGAGTCTTTGATCAGTATTCAGTTTTGATCCTTGTGGCGGTATCAAAAGATACCTGGTGACTCTTGAGCAAACGTAATTAGAATTAAGGAAGGGGACCATATTAACCGCCATAAACAGAGCCAATTAAAGAGAGAACACAATTAGCAACAAAGGAATGGTGTTTTATTTCCAACTTAGGATGGTGTGTAGTTTGGAGGTGACATTCCAAGTGTTGGTGTTCCCATGCATCTGCTGCCTGTGTATTTCTAGATGGTAGAGGTTGCTTGTTTTGAAGATGCTATTAGAAGTGTTTTGGTGAACTCCTGCTGTGCTTCTTGTCGATGGTAAATATTGCTGCCACTGTGTGTCCATGGTGGAGGGAGTGAATATTTGTGGATGGGGTGCCAATCAAGCCGGCTGCATGATCCTGAATGATGTTGAGCTTCTTCAGTGTTGATGGAGCTGCACTTATCCAGGCAAGTGGAGAGCATTCTATCATACTCCTTACTTGTGCTGTGTACACGGTGGATAGGTTTTCAGAAGTTAGGAGATGAGTTACTCATCACAGGATTTCTAACCTCTGACTTGCTTTTCCAACCAGAGTATTATAAGGCGAGTCCAGTTTAATTCCTGGTCAATGTAACCCCCAAGGTATTGATAGTGGGAGACTCAGTAATGGCTATGAATATTATGGGGCCATGGTTCGATTCTTTCTTGTTGGAGGTGGTCATTGCCTGACACATGTGTGACGTGAATGTTACTTGCCTGGATATTGGCCAAGCAAGTCACAAGACCTGGATATTGGCCAAGCAAGTCACAAGACCTGGATATTGGCCAGGTCTTGCTGCATTTGGACATGGATTGAGTCAGCATCTGAAGCGCGTGAATGGTGCTGAACTTTGTACATTAATCTGCAAACATCCCCACTTCTGACCTTACGATGGAAAGAAGGTCATTGATGAAGCAGCTGAAGCTCGTTCGACCTACGGCACTTCCCTGAGGGACTCCTGCAATAATGACCTGGAACTGAGATGATTCACCTTCAACAGGTGCAAAATCATCTTTGTTTGTGCAAGGTATGACTATAACCAGTGAAGAGTTTTCCTTCTGATTCAAGGTGAATCCAGTTTTTCTAGAGCTGCTTGATGCCATGTTCGGTCAAATGATGCTTTGATGTCGGGGGGGGTAGAGTTGGTGGGGATGGGAGTTGGGGGGGGGGGGTGCGTGTGTGTGTAAGTGTGCAATGTGGCATGTAATATTGTTCTTGGGGAGTGATAACTGAATTTGCTATTTCTGTGACTCAGGAAAACTTTGGTTGGCTCCTTACTGTTTACAGCTTAAATATTTAATACATTCTGATTTGGAAATGCCATGTGCTTATCGAAAAGAAACTAAAACCTTTGTTGTGACCAACCGAGAAGGTTGAATTGAGGGGAACTAGTTCATCCTCTCTCACCCAGTCATTACACCATTGCAAATACTGAAGCTCCTACAGAAATGCAGGAACTCTGGACTCTGCTATGACTCAACACATGCAGTAGTCACTTCCTTCCAATGTTATCTGGCCCTGGTGCAATTTGCCAGAATAAACCATGAAGTGAGGGTACACTAAATTACACAAGCAGGTTGCACACCAGATCAAACAAAGGACACCGATAAGTTGCACAAATATATATTGTGACCTTGAGAACACTACCCAAGTGGTTGTGGAACAAGCCCGGTTGGCTTATGTGCAGTTCTCATGCAGAAAGATAAGATAGGTAACCCATGGATATGTTGCCATGGCAAGCAGTTCGCTAACACCAATAGAGAACCATTATTCACAAATAAAGAGAAGCTCTCTTAATCACTTGAGGTATCTTACACTTTCATCTCTACTTTTATGGGAGCGAGTTTGAAGTCATAGCCAATCATAGACCACAAGTATGCTCAACAACCCACACAGTAAACAACCTACTCCAATAGAGTGTTGGGTACTCAAACTACAAGAGTATGAGTTTCATCCTGATTATCAGCAGGCAAGCTCAACCAGCAGACTATCTTTCACGACATTCATTGCTGACAGCCACTCCTATTAGTCATGAGGAAAAGGTTGCTGAACAACACTGTAACAGCATAAGCCAAAATGTGGTGCCAAAGTCAATAAAACCAGCTGACATCAAAGCGGAAACAAAACAAGATGACGAGCTGCAACTATGTATGATGTCTGTGGAATCGCAAAATGAGAAAGATGCAATCAACAGTGTCTGCAAACAACATTACTCACACACTACAAGGTCTTCACAATGTTAGAGTCATAGAGTCATGGCATTTTACAGCACAAAAAGAGTTCCTTCCACACATCGTGCGTTTGGCAGCCATCAAGCACCTATCCATTACAATCCCATTTTTCAGCATTTGGTCTGTATCCTTGTATGCTATGGCATTTCAGATGCTCAAAACCCCTCTAAATCTTCTCCCCTTACCTTAAATCTATGCCCCCTTTTTATTGGCTCCTCTACCGAGGGGAAAAGTTCCTGCCTGTCTACCCTATCTCTGTCCCCATAATTTTGTACATTTTGATCGGGTCCCCACTCAGCTTTCCCTGCTCTCACGAAAACAACCTCAGCCTATCCAGTCTCTATTCATAGCTGAAATTCTCCAGCCCAGTCAACTGCCTGGTGAATCTCTTCTGCACTCCTTTTGATGCAATCAGATCCCTTCTACAGTGTGAATCTAATGTTCAAACTGAGCTCACCATTGCAAACACATCTGATCCTGCGTTATACAACAACTGTATTTTTATTCTGAACTCCTTGAGCCTGGTAATAAAGTTACTAACTAAATGCACACAACAAATAAATACAGATAGGAATAAAATATACCTATAAAAATGAAATTCAGCTCAGACCATTGTGTGCTCATAGTTTGCAGGTAAATTGGTGGTTTTCTGGAGTAAAAGGTTGACATTGAAGAATTGCGTTCATCAGTTCTGATGGCATCTGTAATTTAACAATCAGAGGTTTTCCTGATAACGTAGACTCAGCAGGTCGGCAGGTTTTTGGGAGATAGAGAAGTTTGTCCATTCCTCATTAATTCTGAAGCTGTATCTCAGAGTCCTTCCTGCAGGGTTTGAACCCTGCCACATAAGGGGCTGCATATGGTTGCCCCACTGGGTGTGTTTCCAGCAGGTTGGTTGTAAAATATGGTTGTTGGGTGCCCACCCTACCACCTGCTCCCCTATCACCTTGCCCCACCCACCATTGAGCTCACCCCCCACGTGGTGCATTGGCACAGTGGTTAGCACTGCTGCATCACTGCGCCAAGGTCCTAGGTTCAATTCTGACCTCGGGTGACTGTCTGTGTGGAGTCTGCACGTTCTCCCCACGTCTGCGTGGGTTTCCTCCGGGTGCTCCAGTTTCCTCCCACAGCCCAAAGATGTGCAGGTTAGGTTAATTGGCCATGTTAAATTGCGCATAAATTAGGTGGGGCTAGGAGTGGGGGATTGGGCCTCGACAGGGTGCTCTATCGGAGAAAGGGCCGGTGCAGACTCGATGGGCCGATGCACTGTAGTGATTCTATGATTCTATCAAAACACAAGGGAGTGGGTGGACACTCAAACTCCTGGATTTTATCAGAACTGTCCACTCCCAATCCCGTCTGCTTTAAGAAGCCAAGGTGGTTTCTTACAGCCTCCTTTAAAAAGTTGAAAAACACAAAAATTTGCTGTCTTGTTAATTTTCAATAAATAATTGTCTTAGACAAACAACAAAGTTATTGCATTGAGGTCCTTTCAAACCCCTTCCTGTCTCCTGTTACCTCAGGCGCCAAAGGGTTATCACACATTTTAAAAGATTCAGTGTGCACCCGCAGAGGAGCTGTTGTCGCCAGCTCTAAGTCTGACAAGGTGTGAACAAACACAGAAAGGTGCCAGGTGGTCTGTCCACAAAATCATTTGGAAAAAGGAGTTTGAACTCAATGTCAAGGTTTGAAAACAGCTTTGTACTTTTCAAACAGTTGCCTAAAATATGAATTATCATCATTACCTCATCCTCTCAAGCTTCAGAACCGACTCCAGGACTATGAATTGAAGTGAGCATTGATTTTGCAGATTTCCCCACTGGCGAACACCTGCTTGTTGGCACTGACGACTACAGCAGGTTCCCATTCAAAGAAATAGCTTCATCTACTTCAACAAAGCAGTCACTTCAAAGCTTGAATAGCTTTTCACTTTCGTCGGAGTCCATCACATGGGGAGATGTGAGAATAGACGGCCATTCAATGGCAATGAGTTCAGTAAGTTTGCAAACTACCTGGGTTTCACTCATTGAGCCAAGAGCTGATGGAGTAATCAAGAGACTTGCATACTTTAAAAAAGTGATACATACAGCTGCAGAGCATGCCTCGGAAGTAAGAATTGTATCACTTCTTTCACAATTACAGAGCAGTTCTTCACTCAACTACTGGTAAGCTTGAAGCTACGCTCATCTTTGAACGCCCTTTGGGGATGAGCCTTCCTGAAAAACCCCACAGCGCTAATGATCAACATGTGCAGAATTATAGTTAGAGAACTGTAGAATCGAATGCAAAGCGTGCCATGATATTCAGAGATGCACTGTTAAAGTCAGGAGATAAAGTTCTTGTGGACCTATTGGAAAGTGTGCAATTCCCTATGACATCCAACCAATTGTTGTGACTAACACAATTGGATCAATGGTCATTGTGAAGCATGGTTCTTAAATCATCACATGAAATGCGCCAATCTTCAGAGTGCTGAAAATGCAATTTTCATGCATTGAATCTGAATCCAACATCAACGCATCAGATGAAAAGCATGAGCTAAATGGGACCTGATGTCAGACCATATTCTAATCCTGAGAGAGAACATCCACTGTAATTAGGTGATGATGTTGTGAAGTGAACTATTTTCAGTTGGTGAACACATGATTCATCTTAATGTACATTGCAGGAGCATTTTCTCAGGCTTAAGTATTGAGCCAGCCTTAATGTGGGATTTGCCCCCATTGTTAAGCCATAGCTGAATAAACAGAGCAGTTAAGATTGTTAACACAACTGATTAAGATGGCTATTTATTAATTTAACTTGGTTTCGTGTACACGGAGATGGACCTGGATAATGACAAGATCGATCTGCTGAACACTAATAAAAACACATCAATAATACAATTTCCAAAAATCACTAGCCATCTGTAATTGATAATATGGAAATATGTGTCATTTGAAACATGGAAGTCTGGCAATATCTGGTCTGATTTAAGAAACATGAGAGGATACAGGCAAAGATCCCACAAAGGGTGAATAGCAGCTGCAAAGAGCAGGACTGTAAAATGCAGATAGCCTTAGTCAAGCAGGCTTAGCAAACACACATGATTTTTGTATGAAGCTAAAAACAATGGTTCATACCTTCATTGAAATTAACCATCTTAGTGAGCATCTGGAAAAGCATCGATGAGGGTTTCAGTTGAGCTAGGTGATAAATGTAAACCTTTCAAGTTATAACCAAGTGGATTTTAGCATACAGCTAAAAGCAATATTTCACACTGTCATTGAAGTTAACTATCTTAGTGAGCAGCTGGAAAGGAAAGGATGAGGTTTAGTTGAATTTGGTGACAATTCTAGGTGTGAAATTCTGCTAACACCAGGTAAATTTAAATAAAATTGGAGACTATCAGTCTTCAAGAAACATAACTTAAAGCCAAAATCAAAGTCAAAATCATGAGCTGGGGTCACAATTCGAAAATAAAGCTATAGAAATGACAGGAACCAAACCAAAATTCACACCTCTATTGAAACCAAAGCATTTTTGAATATCACAAAGGAACTTTGAACATCACAAAGGAAACAATGTAATCAGAGACCTGAGAAGTGAGGTCATGTCAAAATGAACACTTAGTTGTCTTAGAATGTTTAGATCAAAGATACTTTTTACAATCAAAGTGAAATAAAAGTTACTTTACAGTAAAGTCATAAAAACTTAATAACTGTTAGAAAGAGAATATAAACCCAGAGACCAGAGCAGTAACTGCCATAACCAGAGGGAGGGAGAGAGAGAGGAGAGAAGCAGAGAAGGACCAAGAGAAGCAAGCAAAGTCAGCTTACGGTCAGCTCGGTCATGGGAAAGATAAGACATAGCAGCCGAGCTAAAACAGCTAATACATCTGAGGAAGAAAAGAATTTAAAGAGGAGGCAGGGTCAGCTCAGAGTCAGCTCAGAGATAGCCAGCAGAGTCAGCTCTCACAGCTCGGTACATGGGAAAGATAGGACATAGCAACCGAAATCACCAGCAAATACATCTAAAGAAGACCAGATTTTAAAAAGATTGATTGTTAAGTTGGGCCTGAAGGTCCCTTCAACCAACCAGAAGGATCCAGAAGCAAGATATTTTTTATCTTTCTGTAAAGAAAGTGATTGCAGCTTTTAAAAGAAAAAATATAATAATAAAATAACTTAAAAAGTTTTAACCTAAAACAATGGTTATTCCAAAGTCTACTTTACTTACTTAGCAATGCGGGACCCAGGATTGATGCTACTAAGTGGTAAGTAGATTAAATCTTCTATGAAGATATGGGTTATACCGAGGGATAACTTGAAAATATAGTTTGACCTGAATGGCACCCACCAAAGCCTGCATAGGAGTCGGGGAGTGAGAATCCCTGTTCACCATTTAGAATATTGGCCCTTTTTTGGTAGAGGGGTCGTCTAAAAATAGTGGTGAGTTTTCAACAACATACCCCTGTTGGACTCGATCCAATCCCTGAAGCTGTCATGTTTAAACTTTATCCAATAAAATTACGATCAACCCATGATTGAGCGTCACCCTGTGACCTGTGTTTATGAAATTCTTTATGTCAATCTTAAGTTGTTTTCCCCATCCTAGCATCCTGCCGACCCTTTGTTCAGTTAAAAACAGGATGGCAGAACTGGCATCCTTTTTACTCCATGGATTGTTTCAGAGAGCGAGGATATCAGGATTGGCTTCCTTTTCACTTCCAAAGGATGTTGGGGTCCACTGATAAAAATTTGCTTACTATGTAATCTGTTGATCACACATCTCCTGTGTCTTGAAAACATGGGCAAGTTAGCTAGCCTGAATCCCATCATGCATTGTAGCTACTGCTTGTCGTCAGAGTTTACATGATTATCACTGCTATGTCCTAAAATACAAGTTTAATGGTTAATAATTTTATCCAGTATACTTTCTATAATTAATGTCAATCCTTAACAAACTAACTTATGCAAAACTACTCGAGTGGCATCCTAGCTATTCAGTTTTAAGAGGTCTCATCGCTGGACACCCCCTTCATACATAACTGGGTGCACTGTTAATACAGAAGTTATCATATGTATTGGTGTTAATGGTGAAGTTGAATTTTCAAGTTATGTTTAAGTTTATTATTTTGGAAACAAACTATTGAAACGCGCTGTGCCACATTATCAAGAAGGGGATGGATGTAGTGTTTTGAAAATTGCATTGTGCATTTTGTCCACAAAAGACTATATACTCATGTATGAGTTGAGGGAATCTAGAAGCAGAACAAAAAAATTCACTTTTGAACAGCACATACTATTTTGATTATGAATTCTCCTTGCCGAATCTTACTGTTTCTTCCCAAGAACTTCACAGTGCCCACCAAAAATATTTGTTCTCCCTGTCCAACCTAACTAGGCAAGGTGAGCAATTGGACCATGATACTTTGGAGCATGTGTAACTAACTTTGCTTTCAGCAATTCATCTTACCACAAATAATGTGTAGCTATACTACATTTAATAGCATTCAAATGTTTAAAAGGAATTAGAAATAGCAATCCAATTAGTTCCACTTCCATGTACTTTTCCCAAATCTTTACAAATCTTTCAAGTATGTATCTAATTCCCTTTTATGGTCTTCTACCACCCTTTCAAGTGGTGCAATTCAGTTCATAACAATACTTTTGTGCAGGATTCAAATAAATGAGAACAAAGTCCCATAGCAAGCACTTTTTGCTGTGTTTCCTAGCGCTCACATGCTGAGAAACACATGGCTATACAGTGCGACACGTATTGTGGAATGGGCCTCAGCGGGGAACGTGCGGCCAAGGCCGCACAAAGCCCCAAAATGCACCCAGTGTAGCGAGAGGTCGGGACCCCCCAAATGACCCTCGACACCCCCCTGCCTGAACACTGCATCTCACCCGCCATCCCCCGCCCAAAAACCCATGCAGGGCGCCCCCAGCCCGAATATATGTGCACAAAAAATGCCAGCTTGGTACCTTGGCAGTGCCCTGGCTTTCTAGCTATGTCCATGCCCATGCAAGCTGGCAGTGCCACTTGGCACCTTTGCAGTGCCAGGTTGGCACCCAGGTGGCACCAGCAAGGGTGCCACTCCCAAGGAGCCATATTGGCACTGACAGGGTGCCCAGGTGGCACTGACAGCACCAGATCACCACCCTCCTCAAAGGGCATGTAGCTGTGGGCCTCCATTCCCTTGGGAGACCCTCACAAGTGCCGTTCCGTCTAGTCTCCACTTCTGGAGACCAGTGCTGAAGGGGAAGGGGATGAATGCAACAGCCTCAGGTGCCTTGGGAATCTGCTCATTAGAGTGAGACTAGCAGACTCGCTCTAATACGTAGGTTTGCCAAAAAGTAATCCTGCCCGTAATGGGAGCGATTACATCGCAGCGTCTCTGTTTGCGAGCCAGGTAGATTCCTGGAGTGGGTCTCCCGGCTTTAAGCGGCTACGTGGCCCATAACTTTTGGTTAATTTGTTACATTTAAACTTTAGGCAGTCTTTTAATTTTATTTCCGTTTTACAAGCTCCATGTATGCACTGAGGTGATATGCATCACTGTAAATACACAAGGGGTTAATGTAAATACACGTAGACTAGCGCGACACTAGAGGGAGCACCAGAGACATGACACACAGACATTCAACCAAAGGCAAGGGTTGAGAAAGTGAGATCTTCATGAATCACTTCAGCAAGTACAGGAATTGAACCCTTGCTGCTGGCTTTGCTCTGCATCACAAACCAACTGTCGAGCCAATTAAGCCAGGCCCCAGCACACCTCCGGTCATGCACCATTTGATGAACTGGAATTACATTTTCAAAGGAAATCTTTTTCCGTAGTGGAAGCGCTTACATTTTTGCCAAAAAATAAATTGTTCAATTCCAAGACCCAGAGTATCAGGTAGACTAAGTAACAATAATCTTAAGATCAAGAATTATAAGAGAAATACTGAATAAAGTATTTGAGTTCAGCAGTGCGGTTGCATGCTGTGCCATGGACAAAATAAAGCGAGTTTGCATTCCTAATCTCACCCTTGCCAGCTGGGACAGCAAGCAGGGGGCAGATACTTCTCCACAGGAAGGAATAGGAAATTGGCAAGAGATCATTGTGTTCTGTACTCACTTCCTGAATGTAATCCTTCAAACTTCAACACAGAAGACAGTTACTCAGTTCATTGTGCCAAAACCAGTAGTATTTCCACACCAGAGGTTTCTGCTCGAATGTCATTGCCCCGCACCCTTTTTCAATCCTTTGATACTTTTCTTTAACTGTTTGTCAGATTTGTACTTAAAAATCAGGACTGACTTGATTTCATCAGCCATTAAAGCAGTGATATTCGTGTTCCAATAGCTCTTCACATAAAATCAATTAATTTGGCCTCCCCTTTATGCTTCTAGTCCTAGTCCTAAATTTATGGACTCCTGTTACCAGTTCACTGACCAGGACAAATTAACATTTATTAGTGTTGCAAGCAGGCTTACATCAACAATGCAATGAAGTTACTGTGAAAATCCCCTAGTCATACACTCCGGAGCCTGTTCGGCTCAACTGAATGAAAACGTGCAGACTCTGCACAGAAAGTGACCCAAGCCAGGAATCGAACCCGAGTCGCTGGCACTGTGAAGCAACGCGACAAACCACTGTGCTACCATGCCACTCATTATTATATTTATTATTTACTGTTTCAAATTTTTAAATATTCTATTCAATTTCTCTCTTCGTCTTTTTGTATGTGGGGAACACACTTTGGGCGGGATTTTCCGTTGTGGAGACAATGGTGGCAGGCGGGTTTCACAGATCAGTTCCTGCTAGGTGGTGTTGTAGCCACCTGAGTTGGCCACTTCCGGACACAAAATGGAGAAACTCAAAGACAGCAGGGACAATTGGACAATCCTAGAGAAACAAGCAGTTTGCAGACTTTTCCTGTGTATTCTGGCTGAAAAGAAAGCAGACAGCACTGAATACAGCAGTTATGCATATTGATGAGCGATCCCGGGAACAATAGCTACAATGATTAGCTACATTTAAGACATTCAATAGCAAGTCAGACTCCTCGGCGCCAAGGGGAGTCCGAAACAAAGGAGACAACCAAGCCAGAAAGAACCGCCCAGTGATCAAGAAACGGCCCCAGTATTGGGAAATTCAAACCAATCGATTGGTATGGGATCTAATCGATTAAAAGTAAGCTCGGGGTCCGCCCAAAAGGGCGCAAAGCCCCTGGGACCTATAAAAGACAGGTCCCAAGTTCAGTTCGCTCTCTTAGCCAGCCCTCCCAGCAGAACATCTTAGCAGCTCTCAAAGAACTTGACCGTAAGAAGGAGAGGCCTGGCCAATTGCTGTACCACCAAGTAAGTGTCATACAACGCACGCTACGAGATAGACACTCCTGACCCCTTAGTCCATACCAGCTGGAAGCCTGCAGATCCAGTACAGAGCAAGAGGCCATTGTTCCCTGATCCGGCGGGTACCCTTATCCAGATAAGTATTGGCTTATTAGTGGTAGGAATAGTTTAGTCTTTTAGTATTATATGCATGAGTAGCGAATAACTGTGTATTAATAAACGTGTCTTGTTTTGAACCTTACTAATTGGTGTATTGAAGTCATTGATCTGAATTTGAACATGAACCTCGTGGTGGTATCATAAGGATACCTGGCGACTCTAGAGCTGAGTAATAAAACAGAGCCAATTGAGTGTAAAGCGCACTCACCAGAACGAGCAACAATGTGATGGAAATTCAGGACTGATTTTACATTTGCGAGCTCTTTGATTATGCATCGGGTGAGTAGCTCTCCAAATAACACAGTGGGGACAGGCACTGATTTGTCCATCCATTATCTAATGGAGTTGAAGGTCTGGTTGCCATCTTTAAACACCACCCAAACACACACATTATTTTCAGCAGGCCAGCTACGTGCAGGAAATTTATTGAAATGACTCCACTGAAGCAAAAAAGCCTCTCTAGGTTTAGCAATGACTCCCTTGAGGCCCTTACCCAGGAATCCCGCCAGCACCAGGGTGTCCTCTACCTGAGAGATGGCTCCAAGAGCCCCATCAAACTCACCTTACCAGCCTGGGAGGCATTTGCAAATGAGCTCAGCACGTCAGGCACCCTCTCGAGAAATGCCATCCAGTCCTGTAAAAGGATGAATGATCGAATAATTTTATTAGTATCACAAGTAGGCTTACAAGTAGGAACCAATGTCCTGGGGGGGGGGGGGGGGGGGGGTGTTTGCTAGAGCTGTTGGGGAGGGTTTAAACTAATGTGGCAAGGGATTGGGAACAAATGCAGGATGTCAGAAGGTAGTAAAACAGGGACAGAAACAAAAGGCAGTAAGTGGGAAAGTGTAAGGCAGAAAAGCCATAGTCAAAAATCAAAAAGGGCGACAGTACAAGGTATAGTGACTGAGGGGTGCTCAGTGAATAGGCCCAGTAATACTAAAAGGAATAAAACAGGAAGCAAAAACATAAATGGTAAGCGACGCAGCAGGTTGTTACATGAAGATATGGGTTCTACGACAAGGAAAATTAGGATAAAAGTTAGGAGGAAATGTAACTGAGGAGAGGTTACTGATTGAGTAATAACCGAGTAATAACCTGATAACCGAGCCCCCATGGAACTCCCCTACCCCGATAGAACATCCCCAATCCCAGTGAAACCCCTCATCCCACGGAACACCCATGCAACACCCCAGCAAAGAACATGCATGCGACAACCCTCCATGGAACACTCCCCCTGGGCACTGCCTCGACACTGCATGGGCACTGACAAGGTGCATTACCAGGGGAAATGCCAGAAGCAGTGGCTAGAGGGCCATGCCAAGGGGCAGTGCCAGCGTATTGCATGGGAATGACCCTCACTCCCCAGGGGATGCTCTCACCTGAACTCCTCTGGTGGGTTCTGCTCACCAGATGCACACCCAGGAAGATCTGTAATGATTCCATCTCAGCTTTCATGCAAATTCTATGTTCTTTTGCGTTTTTATATTTATATCCAAATTTCTATCCTTGTATTATATAAAACTGAAACATGAATAATATTAATTTGAAAGGCGTTTCGTGCTACATGTAACTGTGCTATTTTGCTCATGTAATTTCCCAAAAGGTCAGCGGATTTTAAAAAAAGGGATAGGTGGGCAGTACTCAAATTCAAATCCATGGAGAACCATTCAGAGGCTGACCATATTAATGCTTGCGTCAGAGTATAAATATATTCAATTTGATCACCTGAGCATAAACAGTCATTAAGCAGTAGAAAGACGATGAAAAAGCAATAGTTTTTTGCAATGCAAAGGATAATTGCTGCCTGTGCTGGACTGGAATCTATTGTCAGACAGCTAAACAGAATCATAAAATGCATTTTAACTGGAATAACAACGTTGATGCTGAGACAAGCAAGTGGCTGGTATGCTGAAGAGATAACGATGATAATTATAATTTAGTTGACCGCAACCATGGTATAAACACGTTTGAATTATACTCTGGATAAAAATAAAGCATTCAACGCGTATATGAATTGCTAATAACAAATCACATCCCAAGGGAGTTAGTAAATGAATAATGAACAAAATCCCTAGAAATGCTCAGAGTGGAAGATGTTTCTTAAAATATGATATCCTTGATGCCCTGCAAATTATTGAAATATCTGTATGTGTGAATCCTGAGGAATGAGTCTATTATGGTCCCAAAATTACTGAGATTTTACCGTGTGTTGAAAATTCCTATTTTTCTGGGAAGTGATATCAGTCTGTTTCCGGTTTGAAGTTAATGGCTCACTAACAGAAACTTGAGCTCTCTAATTGCTGAGAAAACAATGTAATTAGTGACTGTGAAAAATTGTCAGCGAGTCTTGAGGCAGGCACAATAATGATGTTGTATCATCCCTCAAGCAACTGATCTGCCACCTATAAATGATATAACTGTCAAAGGCTTCCTTCACCTCTCTTTGAAGGACGCAATTATAATGAAAGTGAGCTGAACACTGGCAGAGAAAATCTCAATCTCAATTTTACTGATGGCCGAACCTTTCATGGATATCCTTTTTTTTTGCAACACAGTGCCATGCAGTCATACACTTTTGGCGCGATTCTCAGCATTGAGAATGCCGTCGTGAACTCGGCCGAGTTTCACGTCGGCGTCGGAGGCAGCTCGAACCTTTGGCGCCATGTTCACGACGGCAGCGACCAGGTGTGGTTGCCGCCGGCGTGAACAGGTCGAGAATGTCAGGCCGCTCGTCCCATCCGGGCCGGAGAATCGGCAATTGCCGTGAAAAGCAGCGAGCGGCGATTCTCCGAGTGGGGGGTGTGGGTGGGAGAATCATGGGGGGTGCCAGGGCAGCATGCCGTGATTCGCCCGGCCCTCCCGCGATTCTCTCACCCGTCGTGGGGAGCGGAGAATCGCACCCAAGGACCATCCTCTGAACATAAAAGGAACATGTCCAAACCTTTTGTAAAAAATTAGCTGCATGCATAGGGAGGCCTTAGATTCCTAAAACTTTCTCCAGGGCCATAGTTTGGGCAAACAAACTCAAATTTCCAATGAAACAGCACAGTTTTCTCCTGGAGCATAAAAAGTTCTGAAATTTGGTACCCTTGTGTTTGTCCTGATGAGTGCAAGATGAAAAGCTTTGGCGACTTATCTCTCTTTTTAGCAATATTAAAGTTCTCTTTTTTGTAGTTCGTAATTCTACTTGAGATGGACTACAGATAAAGACAGTGGTAATTGGCTGGCGGTGGGATCTCCCAGTCCCGCCGACAGCGCACCCCTATCATGTATTTCACGGTGGCGAGGGTGCATTTAATGGGAAATCCCATTGACAACAGAGCAACCAGAAGATCCCTCCACCGGCCAATTTCACAGAAAATCCCACCCAGTCGATGGGATTTACCAGTCCGGGAAAATTTGACAGACCAGCAAATGGTCCATTGACCTCGTGTGGGAGTTTTGCAGCAGGCAGGACTGGAAAATCTTGCCCAGAATTTCTTTTGTCCATTAATTCAGTTTCCACATTGTGCACCCAACCCTGAAAGAACAGCATAAAGAAAAATCAAAACTTACCATTCTGAGTCTCTTTGGGCACCAGTTCACTTCCTCACTGGACTGGCAAAAACCCACTATTACTTCTGCTCGGAAAATAAAGGTAGTTTTAAGGGATTATATTTGTGAAATAAGGTATCATTTTATGTGGGTTTAATTCAACCTTTCTGTGTCTAGAAGGTACCAATAGTTGGATTCATGCTGGACAAAGGTGTTTGTGTGTGGGGCGGGGTTGGTCAAGTTACAACTGTGATAGAAGCAGCTGTGGCTTGAAGAGTAAATATATTTGCTGGCAACTAGAGGTCCTTGTAAGGTAAATACTTTCCTTTGTTCTTTAATTTTTTTAGCTTGAAGCTGCAGCAGTTGGAGATAGGCAACTAAAGAGGGAACATCTCTCAGATTTGTTAGAAGAGAAAACATACAATGGAGTTATTGTTAGGAAAGCTACTGTCAGAAATTTAAATGACAACTGTTTAAGAAAACCAGAGAAATGAAGAGGTGTTTCCAGGGAGTTTGAAGTTAAAGGAACAAAGCCAACCGGGAGCAGAACAGGGTACTATTCACTTCAAGTCACAGAACTGTCAAGGAGCTTGTTAGTGAAACGTCAGAAAAATATCGGAAGTTGTTCTAAGTTTTGTGATCTCTTACTACAGTTAATGAGAGATTAATTAAAATAATTGTGAAGCAATCAGTGGGTAGGTATTCGAATGTGTGTGTGTGCGTGGAAAAAACAGTCAAGCCAGAGAAATCCTAAAAGGGGTTGGTGTAAAACCTGGATTGGTTTCACTGGAAGAAGCAGAGCAGAAGTTCTGTTCAAAAAAGTCCATTGGAAAACATGGAGTAGATTTTGGAATGCAACCTGCTAATGGAAAACCTTATTATCAGTGAAGATTTTAACACATGTTTATGGGAGTAGAGCTTGGAAACTACCACGTAACAATCATCTGGGGTGATTCTGAGGAAAAGTCTACAGGGACCAACTTGGGTTCAGAGTGGAGAGTGTATTTGACCACAGCCAATTGATGTGTTTTAAAAAAGGATTTTGTGTGCTAAAGAGCCCATTGTAGCTTCCAATGTGCTGTGTTATCTGTGTTAATCTTAAACACTGTGTTTGATTCTTAACCTAAGATGGGAGTAAAGGAGTATTGCGTATTAAAATATGTTTTCATGTTTATTAATTTTTTGTTGTTGTTGTTAAAACCAATCAGTGGTCCTGTGACTCTTTTCCTCCCATGTTTGATTTAAAAAATGTTGTGGTCTTTTGAACCAGGGTTCCATTCTGGGATCTTCCCGTCCAGTTCCAACACCAACTGGGATCGTCATACTGTTCACTCAATCTGAATAGTAAAAATTGTGGTTGTGCTTCGATGACGCCATGTTGAAAATGATTTTCAACAAACGCTGTTATAATGTCAGGAAATATGACTGCCAATTTGCACATGGTTAGGTTCCACAGTTTGCCAAGAGATAAAGACCAAATGACCAGTTTTCAATGATGTTACTTGAATGCTGAAAGTTTACCTGGGCACCTTCTAGTTCTTTAAATTGTTGCCGAAGATCTTTTAGGTCTACCCAGAAAAATACTCAGGACTTTAGCTTAACACCTGACTTCAGAAATTACTGCCAGTATTTGACTATCAGATCATAAGGCATAGGAGCAGAATTAGGCCATTCAGCCCATCGTGTCTGCTCTGCTATTGAATGAGATCATGACTGATCTGATGTCAGAATTCTCAACCCTACTTTCCCGTCCATAACCCTTGATTCCCTTACTGATTACAAATCTGTCTTTCTCAGCCTTGAACATACAGACGTATTTAATACAGGCAACAGAGATCTCGCCTGTCGGCGGCTGAGCTGGTGAGAGGCCCGTTCCACCTCTTTTGAGGGAGGTCCACTAGTATAAAACTCCCCGAAGATTTGCCGGCCAATCGTACGCCAGAAGCTGTCCATTTCAGGCAGCACCAACAAGAGCGGTGGCAGCTCCCGTCAATGCACCCATGGGAAGGCCGAGGAATGCGGAGGGATGTAGGCCACAGCTGAGCGAGGGCGGAATGGGTGTCGCAGAACTGGAAGGTGCCCAGGTAAACTTTCAGCATTCAATTAACATCATTGAAAACTGATCATTTGGTCTTTATCTCTTGGCAAACTGTGGAACCTAATGAGGTTAGCGGCAAGGGCTCAAGGCGATAATGTTGACCAGATTCTGTATCCATCAGATTGAAGGATTATGCAAACATGGAGGTAATATAAATTGGAATGAGTGAGAGAGAGGGAAAGAAAGAGAGCGAATACCAGAAAAAAAGAGTTAAAAAAAAATATATTTCTTAATGTTTTAATTTTTCAAATCTCCCATCTCCCAATCCAATGAATTTTCAACGTTGGTGAGGTTGTTTTGCAGCAATTAATACTTAACCTAGTTTTGTTCTCAATATTCTTTTTTCAGAAGTTTGATAGAAGATTTCGTTAGGTAACTTTCCCAAAAGAGTGTTAGTGGATCAGGCGCATTTAATGTCAGAAAATGCTGGAATACTCAGCTGGTCTGACAGCATCTGTGAAGAGGGAAATAGAGCTAATGAGTGGGATTATCCATACGCCGCCTCCCCTTGGTATGTTTTATGGCTGCAGAAGTAGCTCTCGATTGGCCAATGGTTGTGTTTTTCCAGCATTTTCAGTTTTAATGTTTTAATTTCAGATTTCCCCCCTCCACATTATATGACTTTGTTTTAGCATTTTTATGGCACACCATAAACTTTATGCTCCCTATAAATGATACGAGTTATTCCGAGGTGATTAATGGTAATTAGCCAGAGTTCGCAAGGGATCATGAGCATCTCTGCCCATTACAGAGGGACAATTGATTATGTGTATCTTGAGAGGCACCCCTCTGCGAGCATGGGACAAGGTGAGGAGACAGGCCTTCATAAACTGTCAGTTACTCCAAACTTTTTCAAATTACTCAATTCAAACTCCCAACTGCCATAGATTGTGCTTGAACTCATAGATCCAGATTATTAGTCCAGGCCTCTGGAGTGTTGGTTCCGAAACATATCACTATGATGCTATAGCCATCCTTGCTGCAGCTTATTACTCTTCATTACTTGTCATGCACCTACCCCAATTGCACTTCCCCACCTCCCTGCAACGTACCAGTTGGTTGGCTGTGGTGGTGTTGTATTGCGAGGTGATCGACGAGGCAGTGATCAAATACAACAGAGGTTTATTGAACAAAGAAGAATTATATACTCAGAACAGCACAACAATTAACCAGGTCTGATTCCCGTGACTGCCGGACTAACTCTGACCAAGACCCAACAAGCAGGTCCATATTTAAACACCTGATAGGTTAATGTCCGCGCGCGCCCTCCCCATTGGCTCAGGGCCCATCATGTGGCCCACGAAGTATCACCTCATAAAGGGGCCACGCTACCACATTCCTAAAGTTCCCTTACAAATCTCTGAAATACAGAAACATTAATACTGTTATTCACAGTTATATGCAGGCAAAGAGAGTTACAGCAAGGAAGTTCAAAAAAAAGTTCATACGGTAACCTATCAGGTGACTTCCTCACTCTTGCCGAAAGTCTCAATTTGGCCACTGGATCTTCCAGATTAATAGCATCTGAGTCTCCATCAAGGGCAGGCATATCGGTAGAGTCTAAAACAGGGATAGTATTGACTACCTCTTAAACTCCTTCTGTGGCCCCTGATGGCTCTTGAGAGGATCTCGGTTCTAAAAGCCCCGTCTCGGCAATGGTATACTGGATTGGGTCCACCTGGCTCTTTTGGGGATGCTTGTCTCTCTCCTTCTCAAACGATCAACCTGTTTTCTAGCCTCAAGGCCCTGTGGGTCTATAATAAAGGTTACCGGCCCAGTCCTGGCAGCAATTCTCCCAGGTAACCATTCTGGTCCTCCACTGAAGTTCCGCATGTACAATAAATCAGCTGTTTGAAACGACCTGCCCTTCTTGGTTGTGTTTGTCAGACTTGCTTAGCTTCCTCCCTCCCTGACAAATTTGGAAAAAAAAGGTCAAGTTAGGTCCTGAGGTGCCGGCCAATTAGCAACTCAGCCGATGTGACCCCAGTGGCGGTATGCAGGGTGGAGTTGTACGAGAGCAAGATATCCGCTGAGTAAAGTAGTTGTGGCCAATTAGCTTGTTTTTTCATTGATGCTTTGAAGGTATGGACAACTCTTTCGGCCTTCTATATTCTAACCCATTTGAGGGGGGGGGGGGGGGGGGGGGGGGTGATAGGCTGCCCTTACGTGTTGGATTCCATTGGACTTAACGAACAGTGGAAACTTTTCGGCTCTGATGGCAATATCTTTGTCTGAGATAATCACCTCAGGCAAGCTGTAAATGGCAAAGATTTGGTGCAGCTTGTCCAGCATGGTCTCTGGACAAACAGGCTGGACATACACTCTCTTCGAATGGGCATCTACGACAATAAAAAACATCAGACCCAAAATGGTACGAAGTCTATGTGGAGTTTCAACCATGGATGCTTCATGGTGCAAGCATGCTGCAGGTGACAGGTTGTATTGAGACTGACAGTGGTCACATCGATTGACCATGCTTTCTTTGGCCTTGTCAATCCCTGGCCAGAAAAAGTAACTCCTGGCCAGTACATTTTAGTTTGCGCTGTCTAATTCCTGAAGAACAAACTGCCACCCTAGGGGTGGCACGATCACTCTGCAACCCCACAGGAAAGTCCAGTCCTCACAAGTGATTTTGTCCCTACGTTGCATATAGAGCCTTATCAGTTCGGACTTCTCAAAATACCAGCCCGTAAGAACCACCCCTTTAACACTTGACAAAACAGACGCTCTGTTGGTCCATGCTTTAATGTGGCCGGATGAAATAATAATAATAATAATAATTGCTTATTGTCACAAGTAGGCTTCAATGAAGTTACTGTGAAAAGCCCCTAGTCGCCACATTCCGGCGCCTGTTCAGGGAGGTCAGTATGGGAATAGGTAAGATATCAAGAAAATTTAGAGCCAGGATGCTCTCCTGCGGAGTGGGAGGCTGATAAATTGTTTGTTAGGGTGACAGCCTGCTCAAAGCATCCGCATTTGATATCTGGGTTCCCAGTCTAGCTGAAAGGTCTACGAATAGGCAGCCAAGAGCGGTGCCCATCTTTGCACTTGGACTTATGCCATTGGTGGGATGGGTTTATCTTCACTGAAAATGCCAAGGAGTGGTTTATAGCCTGAGACATGTGAAGGGTCAACCGTAATGAAATCTTTTACTGGCATAAATGACCGCCAGACTTCCTTTGTCGATCAGGGAATATTTACTTTCAGCATCTGACAGCGTTTTGGATGTGAAGGTAACAGGCCTTTCCACACTATCTTCCATTTTGTGTGAGAGTACCACACCAGTGCCGTACAGTGATGTATCGCAGATAATCAAAATAGGTTTATCCGGTTGAAATGGACCAACAAGGTCGACGACTGCTGGGATTGCTTGACCTGATCAAAACACTTCCTCTGGGAGCCTTCCTGTGGTGATATGCATCACTGTAAATACACAAGAGGTTAATGTAAATACACGTAGACTAGCTAAACACTAGAGGGAGCACCAGAGACATGACACACAGACATTCAACCAATAGGTCAGTAAGATAGGACACGACCAATGGGCTTTCACGATACACACATAGGTGACACTACCACAGGAGGGCATTACACCAACCCATATATAAGGACACAGCACACATGATCTTCCTCTTTCCAGTGGAGACACTCAGTGAGTGCACAGGGTTGATTTGAAACACATCACACTCACCACGTGGATTGTAGCAGACTGGTTCGTCAGTCTGAGTAGCTATAGCAGGATTTATAGGAGAGTCGAATCCAAGTAGGAGAATCGTTAACAGTTTAATAAATGCGTTAAAGCTATCTCCAAGTCTGAACCTTCCTTTGTCAGAGTGCACATCAAGGAAGTAGCCTATGCTACGTCAAGAGCATAACAAAACATGGTACCTAGCAGTGACCTGTTGAAACCCTATAGCTCAACTTATCAAAACAATTACAACCAGCAACAACACCCAGGCAAGATGTTCGAGATTCTGGTTCCACAGCGGCTCAGGCGCCATGGTGATCTCAGTGCAAACTGGCCTGCATTCAGGCAAAGGTTTGAGATCACCAGCACACAGCAGGATACTCTTCAGAATTTTTGAAGAGTAAACTTTTAAAGAGAAAGAAAAAATTTTCCTTTCTCCTTTTAAAAATTTTTAAAAACATTTTTTGGAAAAGGGAGTTAAGAGGGGGAAAAATTGTTAAAGTAGAGAAGGGAGGGGGGAAATAAAAGGGGAGAAAAGAAAAGGGAAAGGGGGGCAGGAAAAAAAAGGTAAAAACAAAATGCCAGAAGATAGCCAAAACAGAGGGAGAAAGAGCACCAGAAGCAGAAGGGGCAATGAGAGAGCCCGTTCAGACGAGCTAACCGGTACACGAAGCGGCAGAACGGAAGGAAAGAACTGGGCAGACAGGAGCTTTTTCCCCTTGGGCCATGGGGTACTGGAACTGGAAGGCAGCCTTTGCTGAGGCACTGAGGGAACATCAGCAGGAAAACAAGGCAGAGGCTAGGGCAGACATGGAGGCCGAGGTGCAGGGAGCAATGGCCAAGGCCCTGGTGGAGGTGCAGCTCGCTTTGGGCAGAGCAGAGGAGAGACTGGAAGCCAAAGAGGAGAAACTGGAAGCCCAAGAGGCGACCATTAAGGAGCTGGAAAATGTCGCGACTGACAAGAGCGACCGGATCACGGCCCTGGAGAAGGAGGTGGCGAGACTGGTTACAATGAAGGGGAGCCTGAGGGGCAGAGTGGGCGATCAGGAAAACAGCTCAAGAAGGCAAAATGTCAGGATAGTGGGCCTTCAAGAGGGGATTGAGGGTCTAAACCCCACAGCAGACATGGCCAAGTTGCTGGGTAACTTAGTGGGGAGGAAAACTTTCTCCAATCCACCAGAAATGGACAGAGCACACCGGTTGCTTCAGCCAAAGCCCAAAGCAGGGGATCATCTGAGGGCAATTATAGCTAAACTGCACCGGTACCAAGACAGGGAAACAATCCTGCACTGGGCAAAACAGAACCTGCAAATAGGAAGGACACTTCATTAGAGTCTACGAGGACATTGGGGCACACCTAGCTAGGAGATGGGCCGAGTTCAATAGCGCGAAATCAGCTCTTCATAAGAGCAACGTGCGTTTTGGTATGCTGTAACCAGCAAAACTCTGGGTCACATACCACTTCTTCACACACCCCACCAAAGCAAACAAGTTTGTCGAGGAACACGGGCTGGAAAACCAACAGCAACGGTAGAAATAATGGGTCCCTGGCAAGGGGACACAGCATGCCAATGGGGGGAAGGGGGTGAAGGGGTGAGGCAACACCAAGCCCACCCGTCACACCCCCCGCCATGGCAAGCGCGCCCTGAACATAAAGCACCCAAGGGACCGCTTCAGGTGGGAGACCAGGCCCCTGCACAAGGGAATGAGAGCAGCAGAGAAGAGAGAGCAAGCAAGAGGAATGCAGGGAAGGATGGGGGAAGAGCGGGCACAAAACCGTAGAGGTCGGGTGAGGGAGAAGCGAGACAGTAACCCTCGAGGGGGAGCCACCGCGCTAGTAGGAAAGCTAGCGACAGAGGCATGTAACAAAGCAGGGTCGCACCGTGCTCCCAACAGGGGGGACGGCGCCAGGCAAGGTGGGGGGGGGAGCACTCAACAGAGGCGGGAGAGCAAACGGGGTAGGGATAGAGGAAAGAGGGACAAAAGAGAGGTATACGGGACAGGGGAGAAAAACGGGGGGGGGGAAGGGAGGGTCCGGGGGTGGGGGACACAGGGAAGGAGGGACAAACAAGGCTAGAAAAGGAATACCAATAGGGCTACAAAGTGCCACAATCAAGGGCGCGGAACAAGAAATCGCTGCAAGCAACCACCAGGTACGGTCTCTGGGCGAAGGGAGACTCCAGAGTGCAGGGAACCCCCCGCATGGCAGACGCACAGTGGCGGCCATGTCAGGTGCACCCTGGACAAAGGGAAACCCCAGAGCGCAGGAACCCGACCGCATGGAGAGAGCAGTGACAGCGGCCATCCTGGATGGCCCCCTAAGGGAAACCCCAGAGGGCAGGGGCGCACCACCAGTTAAGTATGGTTAATCCCACAGGAGCGGGGGGGACAAAGGCCCCCCCCCACCAAGATAGTCACCTGGAATGTAAGGGGACTCAACAGCCTAGTGAAAAGATCCAGATTCCTCACCCACCTCAGAAATATGAAAGCCGACATGATCTTCCTCCAACAGACACACCTGAGAGAGCAGGACCGACTGCAGGTAATAAAGGGCTGAGTGGGGCAGACCTACCATTCCTGCTATGGGACGAGAGCCAGGGGGGTGGCAATACTGATTAGCAAGAGGACGATGTTTATTGAGTTTTTTAAAATAATTTTTATTGAAAAATTTTGTATTTATGTAACAACAACGGACCGCAATAAAATACCAACAATAACAATAATGATAACAGTCATAAACATTCGCCCATCCTCAATGAACAACAAAACATATTAACCACAACTTAAATTAACACAATATTAAGTTAAATAGCCATAGAAAAAAAAAATAGAAACAATAAAGAACACTCTCCTTCTCCCCCCCCCCCCCCCCCCCCCCCCCGGGGGTTGCTGCTGCTATTGACCAAGATACCTATCTTTGAGTCAGAAAGTCCAGAAAAGGCTGCCACCATTTATAGAACCCTTGTACTGATCCTCTCAGGGAAAATTTGACCCTCTCCAATTTTTAATGAATCCCGCCATGTTACTGATCCAGGTCCCACACTTGGGGGCCTCATATCTTTCCACTGCATCAAGATCCTCCGCCGGGCTACTAGGGACGCAATGGCCAGAACACCGGCCTCTTTCACCTCCTGCACGCCCGGCTCCACCGCAACTCCAAAAATCGCGAATCCCCAATCTGGTTTGACCCTCGAACCAACCACCCTTGTCACCGTCCCTGCCACCCCCTTCCAGAATTCTTCCAGTGCCGGACATGATTCGCTGGACTCCCGAACACCTGGTGCACCTGTCCTCACCCCCAAAGAACCTACTCATCCAAGTCACAGACATATGGGCCCGATGCAGCACCTTAAATTGGATGAGACTAAGCCTCGCACATGAAGAGGAAGAGTTGACTCTCTCCAAGGCATCCGCCCAAGTCCCATCCTCTATCTGCTCCCCTAGTTCCCCCTCCCATTTAGCCTTCAGCTCCTCCACTAACGACTCCTCCACCTCCTGCATTACCTTATAAATGTCAGACACCTTCCCCTCTCCGACCCACACCCCCAAAAGCACTCTGTCCATCGCCCTCCACGAGGGCAGCAAAGGAAATTCCTCCACCTGTCGCCTAGCAAACGCCTTTACCAGCAAGTATCTGAACGTGTTCCCTTGGGGGAGCCCAAATTTATCTTCCAGTTCCCCCAGGCCCGCAAACCTCCCGCCAACAAACAGGTCCCTCAATTTACTGATGCCCACCCTATGCCACCCCCTAAATCCCCCATCAGTGTTCCCCGGGATGAACCGATGATTTCCACCTAATGGAGCCTCCATCGAGCCCCCTGTTTCCCCCCTATGCCGTCTCCACTGTCCCCAGATTCTTAGGGTCGCCACCACCACCGGGCTCGTGGTATACCTCTTAGGAGAGAGCGGCAACGTCGCCGTTACCAGGGCACCCCAGGCTCGTACCTCTACAAGACGCCATCTCCATTCTTTTCCACGCCCCCCCCCCCCCCACCTCCATCACCCATTTACGCACCATTGACACATTGGCCGCCCAATAGTACCCCAAAAAGGCGCCAGCCCACCTCCATCCCTCCCCCGCTCCAGGAAAACCCTCTTCACTCTCAGAGTCCCATGCACCCATACAAAGCTCAAAATACTGCTAGTCACCCTCCTAAAGAAGGCCCTGGGGATGAAGATGGGCAGGCACTGAAAGAGGAACATGAACCTCGGAAGCACCGTCATTTTGACGGACTGCACCCTCCCCGCCAACGACAATGGCAGCATGTCCCACCTCTTGAACTCCTCCTCCATCTGATCCACAAGCCTGGTGAAATTATGCTTGTGAAGAGTCCCCCAGTCCCTGGCCACCTGTACCCCCAGGTACCTAAAACTCTCCCCTGCCCTCCTAAGCGGGAGCCTACCAATTCCCTCCTCCTGGTCCCCAGGGTGCACCACAAACACCTCACTCTTGCCTAGATTTAGTTTATAGCCTGAAAAGGTCCCAAACTCAGCTAGCAGCTCCATCACCCCCGGCATCCCTCCCACCGGGTCCGCCACATACAGTAGCAGGTCATCGGCATACAACGACACCCTATGTTCCTCCCCACCCTGCACCACACCCCTCCACCTTCCTGAATCCCTCAACGCCATCGGCAACGGCTCGATTGCCAATGCAAACAACAAGGTGGACAGGGGGCAACCCTGCCTGGTCCCTCGATAAAGCCGGAAGTACTCCGACCTCCTCCCATTCGTGGCCACACACGCCATCGGGGCCTCATATAGCAGTCTCACCCATCTAATAAACCCTTCACCAAATCCAAACCTCCCCAACACCTCCCATAAGTACCCCCACTCCACTATCGAAGGCCTTCTCCGCATCCAGTGCCACCACTATCTCAGCCTCCCCCTCAATCGCCGGCATCATGATGACATTCAACAACCTCCGCACATTCGTGTTCAGCTGCCTTCCCTTAACAAAACCTGTCTGGTCCTCGTGCACAACCCCTGGCACACAGTCCTCTATCCTGGTGGCCAGGATCTTTGCCAGCACCTTGGCATCCACATTAAGGAGAGATATGGGCCTGTATGAACCACACTGCTGGGGGTCCTTGTCCCTCTTTAAGATGAAAGAAATCAGCGCCCGCGACATCGTCGGGGGCAAAGTCCCCCCTTCCCACGTCTCATTAAGTGTCCGCACCAGCAGGGGGCCCACTAGGTCCACAAACTTTTTATAAAACTCCACCGGGAACCCATCCGGCCCCGGCGCCTTCCCTGACTGCATCTGCCCGATCCCCTTAACCAGCTCCTCCAGCTCAATCGGCGCCCCCAACCCCACCACCTGCTCCTTCTGCACCTTCGCGAAAGATAGCCAGTCAAGAAAACTCTCCATTTCCCTCCTCCCCACCGTTGGCTCCGACCGGTACAGTTCCCCGTAAAAGTCCTTGAAGACCTCATTCACCTCTACCCTCTTACGCACCACATTCCCACTCTTATCTCTCACTCCAGCAATTTCCCTAGCCGCATCCCGCTTGCGGACCTGATGAGCCAGCATCCTACTCGCCTTTTCACCATGTTCATACACCGCCCCTTGTGCCTTCCTCCACTGTGCCTCCACCTTTCTAGTGGTCAACAAATCAAATTTAGCCTGTAGACTGCACCTCTCCCCCAACAATCCCTCCTCTGGTGCCTCCGCGTACCTCCTATCTACCTCCAGGATCTTCCCCACCAGTCTATCCCTCTCACTCCTCTCCCTGTGTGCCCGGATGGATATCAGCACCCCACGAATCACTGCCTTCAGGGCTTCCCAGACCATCCCCACCCGGACCTCCCTCGTATCATTCACCTCGAGGTACCCCTCAATACTTGCCCGGACCCTCCTGCACACCTCCTCCTCCACCAACAACCCCACATTCAACCGCCACAACGGGCGCTGGTCCCGCACCTCCCCCATCTCCAACTCCATCCAATGCGGAGCGTGGTCGGAGATTGCAATGGCCGAATATTCGGCCTCCTCCACTCTCGGAATCAGTCCCCTACTCACCACGAAGAAGTCTATCTGAGAATAAACCCTATGTACATGGGAGAAGAAAGAGTACTCCCGTGCCCTCGGCCTCACAAACCTCCATGGATCCACCCCTCCCATCTGGTCCATAAACCCTCTCAGCACCTTGGCCGCCGTCGGCCTCCTACCCGTCCTTGAACTGGACCGATCCAGTGAAGGATCCAATACCGTATTGAAGTCCCCACCCATAATCAGACCTCCCGCCTCTAGATCCGGGACAAGTCCCAGCATACGCCTCATAAAGCCCGTATCATCCCAATTTGGGGCATACACACTAACAAGTACCACCTTCTCTCCCTGTAGCCTGCCCCTTACCATAACAAACCTACCCCCCTTATCCGCCACCACCTCAGATGCCTCAAACGACACATTTTTCTCCACGAGAATCGGCACTCCCCGGTTCTTCACATCCAACCCGGAGTGGAAAACCTGCCCCACCCACCCCTTCCTCAGACGGACCTGGTCCGCCACCTTCAGGTGGGTCTCCTGAAGCATTGCCACATCTGCCTTTAGCCCCCTCAGATGAGCAAGTACCCTAGACCGCTTCACCGGCCCATTCAGTCCTCTCGCATTCCAGGTGACCAACCGGATCAGAGGGCGTCCCGCCCCCCCCTCCCTGGTCGACTAGCCATAGCCCGGCGACTGCCCGCCCAAGGCCAGCACCCCCCGCCCGACCCAGTCCCCATGGCGACAACACCTCACTTCTGTCCCCCCGGCCCACACCAGCTCCTTCCTGACCCTGCCAGCAGAAACCCGGTATTCCCCTTTCCCCCCCCCCCCCCTTCCCCGGAAGCTTCCCAGAAGCTAACTTCTGCTGACCCCGGAAACTCCCGCCAAAAACCCGACCCCTCCCAAACTGGGATCATCCCCCATCCTGTCACCCCTCAAGGCACCGCTCCAGCGCGGGGAGGAACCGGTTAAGGCCCCGTCCCCCCCTTCATCATCTCCACCACCCCCCCCCCCCCCCCCCCCCCCTCCCCCCCCCCCCCCCGCAAAGTGGAAAGCGGGAAAAAACGGCAGCAGCTCCTCAGAAAAAACAGGGGAAGGATTCCAAAATGGCGGCCGGCGGAGCACCAGAGGAGTGGAGCTGTGGGCGCAGGAGCAGCAAGCCGCTCTCCTGCGCTGTTTTTCAGATTTTAAGGCTGAAGTGCTGAGCTCTCTGCAGGAAACGAATAAAAAGCTTTCGGAGATTCAGACGACCCAGGGTGCTGCCATCCAGGCGTTGCAGGCGCAGGCCGCTGAACGAGAGGAGGAGCCCCCCCCACAAAATACAAAACTCAAACAATGTACCCCAACAAAAAACAGAACAACACCCCAATAAATAACCATATCAAAATTACAAAAGTACAAAAAAAAACACAGCAACAGCAGAAACCAGCAATAAAGCATTACAACTGACCCCGCAACCCCCAACCCCTAGTTCGAGTCCAGCTTCTCCGTCCGCACAAAGGCCCACGCCTCCTCCGGGGAATCAAAATAATAATGCCGCTCCAAATAAGTTACCCACAAGCACGCAGGCTGCAACATTACAAACTTTATTTTCTTCTTATACTGTAGAGCACCTCCTTCGTCCGATTAAACCCGGACCGCCGCTTAGCCACCTCCGCACTCCAATCCTTTCCTTTTTTTATAAATTTAGAGTACCCAATTCATTTTTTCCAATTAAGGGGCAATTTAACGTGGCCAATCCACCTCCCCGGAACATCTTTGGGTTGTGGGGGCGAAACCCACACAGACACGGGGAGAAATGTGCAAACTCCACATGGACAGTGACCCAGAGTGCACTACCCCATTCTCCCAATTGCTGCTCTTCACCCTCTTGGCCCAGCGCAGCACACACTCCCGATCAGTGAACCGGTGGAACCTCACCAGCACCACACGCGGGGGTTCATTCTCCTTAGGCCTCCTGGCCAGTACTCTGTGGGCTCCCTCCAACTCCAGGGGCAGATGGAAAGATTCTGCCCCCAGTAGCGAGTTCAGCATCATGGCCACGTAGGTTGTCAGATCCGACCCCTCTAGCCCCTCCGCAAGGCCCAAGATCCTCAGATTCATCCGCCTCATGCGGAGATCAAGCTCCTCGAAGCGGTTTTGCCACTTCTTATGGAGTGCCTCGTGCCCCTCCACCTTGCTCACGAGGACCACGGCCTCCTCCTCTCGTTCAGCGGCCTGCGCCTGCAACACCTGGATGGCAGCACCCTGGGTCGTCTGGATCTCCGAAAGCTTTTTATTCGTTTCCTGCAGAGAGCTCAGCACCTCAGCCTCAAAATCTGCAAAACCGCGCAGGAGAGCAGCTTGCTGCTCCTGCGCCCACAGCCTCCACTCCTCTGGTGCTCCGCCGGCCGCCATTTTGGAATCCTTCCCCCGTTTTTTCTGGGGAGCTGCTGCCGTTTTTTCCCGCTTTCCACTCCGAGTTTGAGGCATTAAATGTGGATAAAGTTGATCACCACACCTTCTCCCACCGGGAGACGTCGAAAAAATTCTGTTTTGGGCTCTAAAAAGAGCCGAAAGGTCCGTTTGAATCGGGAGCTCCCAAATGTGCGGCTTCCTACGTCATCACCGCCACCGGAAGTCAAGAGGACGATGTTTAGGGCGACAAAGACTTCTTTGTTCTCCTTCTTCTCCCCAGTGAACAACGTATACAACAGGACTTCTTTGTGGTGGGGAAAACGGTGCTTCCAGGAATAGACAAAGTGGAATACTCTGCAATTGTGACATCCAGCCATGCTCCACACTACATGAAAGTGAGGCTAGAGACGGGGAGGGCCCAACGCCCCACATGGCAGTTGGACATTACCCAACGAGCAGACAAGGCCTTCAACGAAAAGATATCGCAGGCCATAGTAGAGTACACGGAGAACAACCAAAACGGGGAGGATCGCAACACTGGACGAACTGACAGAAATTCCAGCTAGCCAGGGAGAACACCAAAGGAGATCGTCTCCCTAGACACAGAAAAGGTCTTCGACAGAGTCGAATGGAAATGCCTCATAGTGTTTTGGAGCGGTTCGGGATCGGAACAGGGGTTACCTCCTGGGTAAAACTCCTATATAACGCTCCCATGGCGTGCGTACGGACCAACAACATCAACTCCCGATATTTCCAGCTGCACAGGAGCACCAGACAAGGATGCCCACTGTCCCCGCTGCTGTTCGCTCCAGCGATTGAACCATTAGCAATTGCTCTCAGAGCAGCAAAAAGCTGGAGGGGGATCCAAAGGGGTGGCAGAGAGCACAGAGTCTCACTCTATGCAGATTACTTACTCCTCTACATTTCGGACCCACAAAGGAGCATGAATGGAATCATCGAGTGGGTGCACGCGGAAGAGGCCTCCTGAAAGAGGACCTCCCTCTGGGTCCTTGCCACGGTAGCACTCCCATCCCCACCCAACAAACAATCCAGCAGCCCGTGGTGATAGTCACCCTTCAGTCCTGGAACCAACTACGGCAAAAATTTGGCCTGACCAAAATCTCGGACAAAGCTCCCACCTGCAACAACCACAGGTTCACACCAGCGCTGACTGATGTGACCTTCAAAAAGTGGGGACAGGACAGACGGACATTGACAGTCAGGGACCTATACACAGATGGCAGGATCGCAACACTCGACGAACTGACAGAAATTCCAGCTAGCCAGGGGGAACGGGGGAAGGTACCTGCAACTCAAAAACTTCCTCCGAAAGGAGAAAAGGACATACCCACAACTGCATGACAGATATTACTGGAAGAGCTACTGGACGCAAGCATGCTAGATAAAGGGAACTGTGGCGACATGTATGACCGATTGGTGGAAAGGGCCGACACCTTACTGGACCCAACAGGAAAGAAATGGGAGGAAGACCTGTGGATTAAATAGGGTGGGGACTCTGGAGTGAAGCACTGCATAGGGCCAACTCCACCTCCATGTGTGCAAGGCGCAGCCTGACGCAACTAAAAGTGGCACATAGAGCCCACTTAACAAGAACTCGTATGAGTAGGTTCTTCCCGGAGGTGGAGGATAGATGTGAATGGTGCCAAGGAGGCCCGGCCAACCACACCCACATGTTCTGGTCTTGCCCCAGACTTGCGGGATACTGGACAGCCTTCTTCAAGGCAATGTCCAAAGTGGTGGGAGTGAGGGTGGAGCCATGCCCGATAGTGGCGGTCTTTGAGGTATCAGACCAGCCAGATCTATTCCTGGGGAGGAGGGCGGACGCCCTTGCCTTTGCCTCCCTGATCGCCTGCCGTAGAATTCTGTTCGGCTGGCGGTCAGCAGCACCACTCAAAGCTGCAGACTGGCTGTCCGACCTCTCAGAATCTCTCCAAATGGAGAAAATCAAATTCACCATCCGAGGGTCAGACGACGACTTCCACAGAATATGGGAGCCATTCATGCAATTGTTCCGGGACCTGCTTGTGACCAACGAACAAGCAGAAGAATAGCCAGGTAGCCATGAATCAGGGGAAAGTAGCTGAGGTGGCTGAGGGAGGGATAGACGGGGGGGGGGGGGGGGGGGGGGGGGGGATAGCAGCTAAACCTAAGAGAATAGAAAGACGAAAGACGAACCACAGGAGAAGTAGAGGGGGGGAAGGGGGCAGAAGGAGAGGGGAGAAGAGGGAGGAGACAGGGAACAATAGAGGGGAACCAGAGAGGTGGGGGGGAGGCAAGGGAATGACAGCCGGAAGGAGGGCACGGGAAACGATTACAAACTTGGCATCTATAGGAGCAGAGGACAAGGAAAATCCGTGCGAAAGACGGGACAGACGGCTGAAGCGGAGGTGATCACGAGACAACAACGGCAGCGAAAATCATCCGGGAGAAGCAAGCAATAACACCAACACCAGATCCATTTGCGTATTGCCCTCTGTAATTGTTATGTAATTGTTACCCCGGCGACCAAATGTATATGTACCTCCCCAGTTTCCCCTCCCCCCACAAACAGATGCCTACTTATGTGCTAAAAATAATATTGCCAATTGTACAGAGCTGCTGTTGCTGAGCTAGCACATAATACCCTCCAAGTTATTTTATTCTAACTTTTCTTTTGTATGTTTAGATTTTGTGCGTGCTCCCTTCTCTTCTATGTATATATATGTCTTCTATTTTGTGTACATAATGGTAAATATACTTTGTTCAAAAACCCAATAAATAAACATTTAGAAAAAAACTTAGCATGCAAATCTTCCGTCCGAGGTACAGGATATTTATTTACTTTAGCAGTCCTATTTACCATCATCTTATAATCACTGCAGATTCGGACTGTGCGGTCCGACTTCAACACTGGTATGATAGGTGCTGCCCATTCTGAAAACTGTACTGCGGCAATTACGCTGAGGTCTTCCAAATGCTTCAACTCCACCTCCACTATTTGGTATGGAGCATAAGCCAACGGTCTGATACGAAAAACATTTTATGTTACTTCTGGCTCCATTTAAGTCTTTGCTTTCACATCTTTGATGCATCCGGACTCTCTCATGAGATTTTCTGGTATTTCCCGAGAAGCTCCTGGAAACCCTGTCAGAGATACTGAATATTTCCATCCACTTCAATTTGATTTTCTTTAGACAATCCTGCCTCATGAGGCTTGGACTCTTTCCTTCCACAATGATCAATGACGACTGGGCTGATTGCTTTTGGTCTAATACTGGGGATGCCGTCCCCAATATCTTCAGTGCCTCTCCAGTATTGGTGGCTAAGGTGGCCGATGTTTTGCTGAGATTCACAGGCTGCAGCCCTCCCTGCAGATACTGAAACATTTGCTCACCCGCGACTGTGGCAACCGCTCCTGCATCAATCTCCATTTTAAGTGGAGGTTCATTGACGTTGAGGATGATCTCAATGTTTTACTTAATCTCACCATATTAAGCTAGCATATGTCTGATATCTCTTCAGGGTTTTCTTCAAGCTTGTTGACTGGAGTCGTCATTTGTTTTTGGTACATTGTAGTGGACTGTCTGCCTCAGCGTGAGGCTTGCAAATGGTTTTTCTTATTAATTCTGAAACAGCAGAATTCTTTACATCTACATCTGTCCTTGGAGTGTTCTCCCCACAACGGTAAGAAACCTCCCAGCCTTGTGACTAACAGTCACTTTTCTTCTTTTTTGGCTCCGCAGCTCCCTCGCTTCAGGAACCTCGAGCAGAAGAGGTTTCCTGCTGTAACTGGTTCACCTCGGCCTGCAGGCTTTGTAATTCAAAAATGCTTTAGTCAGCGCTTTCACCCGGACCTCTGATGGCTGTATGAAGTTTGTAGCGGACCTCTGATGGCTGTATGAAGTTTGTAGCGCTACATAATGATGGAGGGTCAGAGTTATAATGGTCCTTCACTAATTGCGCCAATTGATCAAAGGACTTGGAGTCTGCAGCCTGCAGAGATGTTGGGCACGATTCTCCCGAGTCACGAAAACTTGGGAAGCTGGCGTCAAAAACGGGCGCGTTTGACGCCAGCCTCCGCCCCCCCCCCCCCCCCCCGACCGGGAACCGATTCAGCTCCCTGGTCGGGGCTCGCATCGCGCAGCCGTGAACTCCGGCATCGCGGGCTTAACGAATTTCATTGGCGGAGGGAGAAAGAGTGCGCGGGGTAAGTACCCGCTGCCCACGATCGGTGGGCACCGATCGCGGGCCCATGGCACCCTTGGCACGGCCGTGGTACTGCCGTGCCAATCGGTGCCATGGTTCCCCAGATCGGGACTTTGCGGCCGTTTTTACGAACGGTCAGACCAGGTGTGTTTTACGTTCATAAAAACGGCCGTAAAGGCCTTGGAAATCGGCCCATCGGCCAGGGGTGAATAGCTGCTCGCCGTAAAAAAACGGCGGGCAGCGATTCGTGTCGGGAGGCGGGCGTGGGGGGGAGAATAGCGGGAGGGCATCGGACCAGCGTGTCCGCAAAAATTTACGCTGCCCGCTATTCTCCGAATTTTCGTGACCGCGGAGAATTGCACCCGTTAAACTTGGCATGAGGTCGTATGCTTGTGGGCTGCAAACAGTCAGTGACATTTCTTTCTGTTTTTCTTCTGCCATTATTTCATTGACAGTGAAAAAATTTTGAAGCCTTTTGTCATATTAGCCCCAGTTTTCAATTTCCAGATCAGGTGGATCAATGTTACTGAATGAGGTTACGATAGTCCCCATCTCACAAAATATGACACAGTGTATGGAAAGGCTCAGTAAACCAAGGTCCACCACACTAAGAAAACAAAAAGGGACAGTCAATAGGGAATTAAAGGTGCTATATTTAAATGCCCGCAGTGTACGGAACAAGGTAGATGAGCTTGTGGCCCAGATTGTGACTGGCAGGTATGATGTGGTAGGCATCACAGAGACGTGGTTGCAGGGGGTTCAGGACTGGCAGTTAAACATCCAGGGATTTACAACCTATCGAAAAGACAGAGAGGTGGGTAGAGGGGGCGGGGTTGCCTTGTTAATTAGAAATGAAATTAAATCAATAGCACTAAACGACATAGGGTCAGACGATGTGGAGTCTGTGTGGGTAGAGTTGAGGAACCACAAAGGCAAAAAAACCATAATGGGAGTTATGTGCAGGCCTCCTGACAGTGGTCAGGACCAGGGGCACAAAATGCACCACGAAATAGAAAGGGCATGTCAGAAAGGCAAGGTCACAGTGATCATGGGGGACTTCAATATGCAGGTGGACTGGGTAAATAATATTGCCAGTGGACCCAAAGAAAGGGAATTCATTGAATGTTTACAGGATGGCTTTTTGGAACAGCTTGTGATGGAGCCCACGAGGGAACAGGCTATTCTGGACTTAGTGTTATGTAATGAGCCAGAATTGATAAAAGACCTTAAAGTAAGGGAACACTTAGGAAGCAGTGATCATAATATGGTAGAATTCAGTCTGCAATTTGAAAGAAAGAAGGTAGAATCAGATGTAAAGGTTTTACAGTTAAATAAAGGTAATTACAGGTGCATGAGGGAGGAACTGACGAAAATCGACTGGAAGCAGAGCCTAGTGGGAAAGACAGTAGAACAGCAATGGCAGGAGTTTCTGGGAGTAATTGAGGACACAGTGCAGACGTTCATCCCAAAGAAAAGAAAGGTTATCAGAGGGAGGATTAGGCAGCCATGGCTGACAAAGGAAGTCAGGGAATGCATCAAGGCAAAAGAGAGAGCCTATAATGTGGCAAAGAGTAGTGGGAAGTCAGAAGATTGGGAAGGCTACAAAAACAAACAGAGGATAACAAAGAGAGAAATAAGGAAGGAGAGGATCAAATATGAAGGTAGGCTAACCAGTAACATTAGGAATGATAGTAAAAGTTTCTTTAAATACATTAAAAACAAACGGGAGGCAAAAGTAGACATTGGGCCGCTCCAAAATGACGCTGGTAATCTAGTGATGGGAGACAAGGAAATAGCTGAGGAACTTAATAAGTACTTTGCGTCAGTCTTCACAGTAGAAGACATGAGTAATATCCCAACAATTCAGGAAAGTCAGGGGGCAGAGTTGAATATGGTTGCCATCACAAAGGAGAAGGTGCTAGAGAAACTAAAAGGTCTGAAAATTGATAAATCTCCGGGCCCAGATGGGCTACATCCTAGAGTTCTAAAGGAGATAGCTGAAGAAATAGTGGAGGCGTTAGTTATGATCTTTCCAAAGTCACTGGAATCAGGGAAAGTCCCAGAGGATTGGAAAATCGCTGTTGTAACCCCCCTGTTCAAGAAGGGAACAAGAAAAAAGATGGAAAATTATAGGCCAATTAGCCTAACCTCGGTTGTTGGCAAAATTCTAGAATCCATCGTTAAGGATGAGATTTCTAAATTCTTGGAAGTGCAGGGTCGGATTAGGACAAGTCAGCATGGATTTAGTAAGGGGAGGTCGTGCCTGACAAACCTGTTAGAGTTCTTTGAAGAGATAACAAATAGGTTAGACCAAGGAGAGCCAATGGATGTTATCTATCTTGACTTCCAAAAGGCCTTTGACAAGGTGCCTAACGGGAGACTGCTGAGTAAAATAAGGGCCCATGGTATTCGAGGCAAGGTACTAACATGGATTGACGATTGGCTGTCAGACAGAAGGCAGAGAGTTGGGATAAAAGGTTCTTTTTCGGAATGGCAACCGGTAACAAGTGGTGTCCCGCAGGGTTCAGTGTTGGGGCCACAGCTGTTCTCTTTATATATTAACGATCTAGATGACGGGACTGGGGGCATTCTGACCAAGTTTGCCGATGATACAAAGATAGGTGGAGGGGCAGGTAGTATTGAGGAGTGGGGAGGCTGCAGAAAGATTTAGACAGTTTAGGAGAATGGTCCAAGAAGTAGCTGATGAAATTCAACGTGGGCAAGTGCGAGGTCTTGCACTTTGGAAAAAAGAATAGAGGCATGGACTATTTTCTAAACGGTGACAAAATTCATAATGCTAAAGTGCAAAGGGACTTGGGAGTCCTAGTCCAGGATTCTCTAAAGGTAAACTTGCAGGTTGAGTCCGTAATTAAGAAAGCAAATGTAATGTTGTCATTTATCTCAAGAGGCTTGGAATATAAAAGCAGGGATGTACTTCTGAGGCTTTATAAAGCACTAGTTAGGCCCCATTTAGAATACTGTGAGCAATTTTGGGCCCCACACCTCAGGAAGGACATACTGGCACTGGAGCGGGTCCAGCGGAGATTCACACGGATGATCCCAGAAATGGTAGGCCTAACATACGATGAACGTCTGAGGATCGTGGGATTATATTCATTGGAGTTTAGGAGGTTGAGGGGAGATCTAATAGAAACGTACAAGATAATGAATGGCTTGGATAGGATGGACGTAGGGAAGTTGTTTCCATTAGCAGGGGAGACTAGGACGCGGGGGCACAGCCTTAGAATAAAAGGGAGTCACTTTAGAACAGAGATGAGGAGAAATTTCTTCAGCCAGAGAGTGGTAGGTCTGTGGAATTCATTGCCACAGAGGGCGGTGGAGGCCGGGACATTGAGTGTCTTTAAGACAGAAATTGATAAATTCTTGATTTCTCGAGGAATTAAGGGCTATGGGGAGAGAGCGGGTAAATGGAGTTGAAATCAACCATGATTGAATGGTGGAGTGGACTCGATGGGCCGAATGGCCTTACTTCCACTCCTATGTCTTATGGTCTTAATAGTGGTATTGCTATTCGACTGCAGACGATCTTTAGTATTTTGAGTGACTCTTCCCCCTCCTTCCAAATTTTCAGGATTTCTTTCCACTGGCTTGATTTATTCTCGTCGCCAATGTTGTATTGTGAGTCGATCGACGAGGTAGTGTTCAAACACAAGAGATTTACTGAACAAAGGAGAACTGTATACACTGAGCAGTACAACCATTAAACATGTCTTGTTCCCTCGACTCCTGGGCTAACTCTGATCAAGCCAGACCCACACTTAAACACCTGATAGGTTAACGTTTACACGCTCCATCCCCATCGGCTCAGGGCCCATCACATGGCACATTGCCCTTTAAACATCCAGGCAAGTGTGGAGCGTATTCCATCACACTCCTGACTTGTGTCTTTGAGATGGCGGACAGGCTCTGGGGAGTCTGGACAGTGTACCTCACTGCAGAATTTCCAATCTCTGACTTGCTCTTGTAGCCACTATATTCATTTATTTTATACATTCATGAGATGTGGGTGCTGTTGACGAAACCAACACTTGTACCATGTTGGTAATTGTCCTTGCGAAGGTAGTAATGGTCTGCCTTCTTGAACTGCTGCAGTCCATGTGCTGTAGGAACACCCACAGTGGTGTTTGGGGTGGCACAGTGGTTAGCATTGCTGCCTCACAGCGCGTGGGACCTGGGTTCAATTCCGGCCTCATGTAACTGTCTTTCTGGAGTTTGCATATTCTCCCTGTTTCCGTGTGGGTTTCCTTCGGGTGCTCCAGTTTCCTCCCACAATTTAAAGATGTGCAGGTTAGGTGGATTGGCTGTGCTGATTTGCCCCTTAGTGTTCAAAAAGATGTGTAGGTTATATTAAGGGATTAATGGAATAGGGCAAGGAGTGAGCTTGTAAGAAGTGCTCTTTCAGAGGGCCGATGGGCTGAATGGCCTTCTTCTGCACTGTAAGAATTCTATGAAAGAGGTTTCAGGATTTTGACCAAATAGCAATGAAAGAATGACAATTATAGTTCCAGGTTGGAATGAAATGTGGCTTGGAGGTGATCTTAACTCACCATGAAGGTGATGGCTAATCCAGTTAAGATTCTGGTCAATTGAAATCCCCCATGATATTGATGGTGGGGTTTTACTTGAATGTCAAGTGGAAATGGTTAGATACACTCTTCTTGGAGATGACCATTGCCTGCCACTTGGGTGATGGAAATGTTACTTGTCACTTACCAGCTCAAGCCTGAATGTTGTCCAGATCTTGCTGTCTGCCGGCGAGGAATGCTCCAGTTTTCTGGTCCTGCCAGTGGTACACCCCCACAGTGGGTTTCCCAGTGGTGAGGTGTGCAGTCAACGTGAAACCCGTGAAACACGCAACGTGTTGCGCGTAAAGTCCTGCCCAGCATTTGAGGAGTCACTGAACACTCTTGGCACTTTCTGCCTATATTTCACAACTTCTTACCCACCATTTCTTGCTGATTTATGATTTTGAGTTGTGGAACTTGCAGACATAAAATTATCTGGACCTTCTCCAAATTCTAATCTACTGTGAAATACATATTGAATAGCATTAGCTGCCGCAATTATTCTTGTGAGTATCATTTTTTTTTAGATACTATCTCACTGAATATAGATTCCATTGGGAATGTTATTATGGTTTGTGGATTTACATGGGATAAGGTAGGTTAATGGTTACGTTGTTGGGATTTTCAAAATCAAATCGTAGTTTGAGACTTTGAAGTCCATTAAAAAGAATAATTTTGAAGCTGATGTCAGTAAAAGTGATCACAAACTGCTGAACTGAAGTTAAAAGCAATTCAACTGATATACTTGTGTTCTTTCGAGAAGGTGTGGCTGACACCTGACTTCACTCCCACACTAATGTAGTTGACTCCTGGCCTCTGAGGTAGCCTGGCAAATCTATCAAACGTAGACAACTCGGGATGGACACTAATTGTTGACATGCCTGCAACAAGAATGAAAATAAAGTACTGTACAACTGTTTAAATACTTCCTGAAATCTTGTACTAACTTAACTGATTTTAGCATATTTCATCAAGTGTTACAATTGAAATAACTGATAGAGAAGTGGATTCCTGTCTGGGCTAGTTTTGGTTAATATACAACTTAAAGCACTTCCCTTTCCTCTTGAATACAAGCTTAAATTCAACTCATGGTTGAACATCACTTTCTGAAGCTGATCTTTCTCTGGTCGTCAATGTTTACAATTGCATTAAAATAAAATTATCTTGTACATATGGCTAATCCACCAAACTCATTCTGAAGGTTGGGGATGGAAACCTCGTAAGTACAACTGGCCCAAATCTTCCAATGTCTGGAGCTGTGCAATCTGTGTTGTGGGTCGGGACACTGCGGAAATCTTGGTCAGCTCACATGCACTGTAATTAACCAGGAAGTTTAAACTTCCAAAATACTAATTTGGACTGCACTGGACCCTCCGTGAAAGTCTCAGACACTGACCGCAAGGTCAGAGATGTCGGCCAAATACTCAGGGTCTTATCTGCAAGCTTCCTGGAGAAATGTTACACTGTTTAATACCTGGTCTAACTCAGAGATTATCCAACATAACTGAACAATAGCACCATAACCCACACCACCCCCGCACCCCACCACCCCCGTCCACCCATCACCAGCACCCTTCCCCCCACCAACTTGACCCGACCAGATTGTCTGCCACCACCACCCTGCTACCCGACTGCCTCCCTGCCTCTTCCCCCTCACCCACCCTCGACCGAGTATATCTGAATTTTAAACAACAAAACTTATAACTGCGAATTAACATAAGCAAATTGCTCTGAATTATTGTATCTTATGGATCAGCTCTATCTATATAAAGAAATATTCATCTGTTTGTTTTTCAAAGTGTCACTGCCCTCCATTGTGATCTGGCAACTATTTTATCTATAAAAGTACAACAGACTTATCTTTACTGCTGAAATGATTTGCCGGGTTCACTATTGTTAAGTGGGTAACAGCAATGGAAAGGAAGAGGAGTAGCAACTCTTAGGAAAGCTGGATTTAACACTAGAAGCAATAAGATAAAGGCAATTGTAGAGAGGTGTTCTATGTTCTATAGTGTTGGTCAGATAGGCTTCAGATGGTTTCACAGGTCGGCGCAAAATCGAGGGCCGAAGGGCCCGTACTGCGCTGTAATGTTCTATGAAATCAGAGTAAAATGGAATGTTTTCATTGTGTTTTGGAATGGATACAAAATCTATACTGAGGTAATTGAAAATTATATAATGTAAAGCTAAATGTGCAATACAATTAGTGTATTTAGGGAAATGGGACAGATTGCACACTGACCTTTCACCTTTGGTAATTGGGATCAAATTCAGTCCAGATCAATGGGACAAAAGTTTTTGCTGGTTGTAATAAGTTTGGGAATCTCAATCCAGTTCAGATCAGAGAGAAACCGACAGCACTAAACTCCCAAGTTTCTCATTAATTAGGAATCTGATTAATAGGGTCAGGAAACATCACAAGCATATTAAGGTTGCGCATCTGAAGTTCTGATCTGGTGCCTGTTACTGGGGCTAGGTAGAGGAAGCTGCACTGTGGATCTGATTTTGCATGTGTGAGCTGGGAATGCTAGATTACTGACATAGAAGGGGCATCTAAACTGGAGAGAGTGCCATTCTACAAATTGATATTTCACTTTAAAAGTTATTTTTGAAAAAATAAAAGCCCAAAAGCATAAAATGCAATACATAAATAAATAGATTTGGGAGAACTTACAAAATAGAATAGAAGCAAGTTAAAGTATTGGTAAGGGAATTTCATGGGCGAAATTGTAAAATATTCTTATCTTAATTCTCACAGTAGAAATTGTTGACAGTCCAATTGTTGCTGGAAATGTGTCCAGTCATGGAGGAAATAGTGTTAAATAGTTGGAAAAAGTTCGAAAGTTGAATTGTTTAAATATTCAAAAGGCACTGAGACAAGATAGAATGTATTCAAGTGTACTGAAAAGAACTGTACAAGAAGTACAAATACATTTAGAACATAGAACATAGAACAGTACAGCACAGAACAGGCCCTTCGGCCCTCGATGTTGTGCCGAGCAATGATCACCCTACTTAAACCCACGTAACCCGTATACCCGTAACCCAACAATCCCCCCATTAACCTTACACTACGGGCAATTTAGCATGGCCAATCCACCTAACCCGCACATCTTTGGACTGTGGAAGGAAACCGGAGCACCCGGAGGAAACCCACGCACACACGGGGAGGACGTGCAGATTCCACACAGACAGTGACCCAGCCGGGAATCGAACCTGGGACCCTGGAGCTGTGAAGCATTGATGCTACCACCATGCTACCGTGAGGCCCCCAACAATTTCTTATTGTTGCCTGCCGAAAAAAGCTATGGACACTGAGGATTTCACAAAGGCAATGTTATTCCAATTGCACGAAAATTCAGAAACACAATTCTCAAAATGAGCTTGTCATTAACACTATTAAACGTGACTTTGCCTATGGAAAGAAATTCAAATGTTTCTACTGAGGGTAAGGACTTTAATTACAAGCCGATCTACAATTGTGAAAGATCTTCTGGTTCCCCCGAAGGCTCACCCCCCTCCTCCCGCCACACACCCGCCTCGGGCTTCCCAGTTGCGTGGGGTGGATTCAATGGGAAATTTCATTGACAGTGACAGAACCATAAGATCCTTCTGATGGCCAATAGCGCGCCACCTCCCTCTACTGGGAAACACACTGCATGGAGACCAGACGGTTTTGCGCAGTATGTCCTGGAAATTAGATTAACTGGATAAACAATTGCATAGGGTGGCACCCATGTTGTACACACCTAATCACAAGATCACAGGGACCAATTAATATTGGCTCTGACAGCTTATTACAACAATTCATATGTGTGGCCTGGCCAACACTAATCATGCCACTTAATATCTGTGTAATACCTCACACGAGACCTATAGTGTGGGAATGCTTGTATTTCCCATGCTCCTTGTGGAGTACGAGCTCCCCCATTATGTGCGGGTATCTCAATTGTCCAGTGTATATAAGGTTGGCCAGTAAGGCACTGATGAAGCAGGTACCCGGTAGGGATCTATTGGGAAGGGTAAATATATTGTTTGTAAATAAAACTTTGTTCTTACTTTCAGTCGGTGTGTATAGGGGAAACCTAAAGATTTTAAGTACCATGATGACACCAGTGTCATATCAACAACAGTTGGTTCAGTTATCCATGACCATTGTGGAACGATCAGGGCTAAGCTTCATGGGACGGGATTAGCTGCATCAAATAAAGTTAAACTGGCTAAAAAAAATTCAGTATATCAGATGGTATTTTCCAACAAGTCCTGTGCAAGTACAAAAATGTGTTTTAAAACATACTTGGTTGAATATGAGAGATAAAGGCAAATATTTATGTGAACCCTGAATTCACTCCAAAATTCTTCAGAGCTTAGCCCATCCCATATGCTCTACACCAGCAAGTAGAGGCCAAGTTGGCATGCTTGGAAGAACTAGGGATCATTAAACTGGTGCAATTCTCTGAATGGGTGGCTCCTATTGCTCCTGTCTTAAAACCTGAGAGTTCTGTTGGAAAATGCGGGACTAAAAATCAAGCAGCCCGACTCAACAAGTACCCAATCCCTCGGATAGAATACCTCTATGTGAAGCTGAAAGGGGGCCTAACATATACAAAGCTTGACTTATGTCTACAACTGGAGCTGGACAAGGACTCTAGAAATGTTTCCACCATCAAGACACACAAGCAGCTTTTCCAATGTACCAGATTGCCTTTTGGGATATCATCTACTTTGCAAGTTTTCAACGGATGATGGAGAATCTGTTACGAGGAATCCCAAAAGGTTGTGGTGTACTTGGACAACATCTTCGTGACAGGGACTTCACAGGAGAAGCATCTGGCCAGCTTGAAGGAAGTCCTTAAAAGGTTTAGAGATGTTGGGATCAGATTAAAAATAGAAAAGTGCATATTTCAGGCCAGTGAGGTCAGGTATTTGGGCTTTAAGGTGGACTCAGAAGGCTTGCACCCTTTGGAGGGCAAGGTAAAGGCAATCAAAGAGGTCCCTACAACAAAGAATGTTGCACAATTTAAATCATATCATGGCATGGTAAATTATTACAGTTGGTACACACCTAATTTGGCAGTTACGTTAGCCCCACTACACCTTCTGTTAAAAAGGCAGCAACACTGACATTGGAAAGACCACAAAAGCAGCCTTTCCATCAAGTCAAACAGGTCCTACAGCTTGACTGTCCATTTCAACCCAGGCAAACTCATCATTTATACCTGTGATGTTTTGCTCTATGGTACAGGGACAATCCTGCCCACAAGATGGTGGATGACTCTCGAACACTCACCGATGCAGAACGATCATATGCTCAAATTGAAAAAGAAGGCCCAGCTGTGATACACGGCTGGAAAAACTTCCATCAGTATGTGTGTGGCCACCAATTCATCATTGTAATTGACCACAAGCCACTACAAGAGCAACTTTGTGAGGACAAGTTACCAACAGCGCGGAACTAACCACCTATTGCCGGTCGGGATGCTGGTGTGGCTGCTGCGGACTCAGTCCGCGGCCGCCCTGGTAGGGGGTGGGGGATCGGACACCGAGGGGGGGCTTGTAGGCGGCTGAGGGATAGATCTGCGTGGTCAGATGCACGAGTGCACGGCCAATCGAGGGGGGGGGGGTCTCGTTTTTATGTGTGGCTCTGCGGTCCGAGTCCGCCATGGTCTCCCCTGTAAGTTCATCAGGTATGAGACAGGACCAGATTTGGCCTCAATTTTTCCAAGTATCCAGAATGATCCAGATGCAAAGATTCTTACAAAAATTAGGTCATAGGTTTTAAATGGTCTGTTGCATTTCCTGAATTGTGATACTTCTTTTGAGAGGTTTTCCTTGCCTCCACCCTCCCTGCCAACTAGACAAAACAAAGTGAACCAAGTGTGATGGCAACAAACCATTAGTAGCTCTGCTGGTGTGACCCCCCAGTAGTGATATGAGCGCTGGTATTGTGTGAGAGGAGGAAGTGAGACAAACTGAGGTGCAACAGTCAATTTACTTGTTTTTTCACAGCAGGTTTAGAAGTTTGTGCTGCTCTTTCTTCAAGGCCTTTCAAGGCCAGTAAGGGACGATTCGTATATGACGGATGCCATTAGCCTGCACGCATTGTTGGAACTCCTCCCTTGTGAAAGCCGTGTCAGTATCGGAAACCATTGCCCCTTGAAGGCCATGAATGGTAGAAATGCGCTTCAGGGTTTCGATGGTGGCCGCTGAGATTGTGGACCTCACCTCCTGTATATCCAGCTACTTGGAGTGAGTGTCCATTCATAACAAAAACATTCTTCCCAGGAAGGGACCAGTGAAATCAATGTGTAACCTTGTTTACAGATGACTAGGCCACTCCCATAGATGCAGATGAATGCAGGCAGCAAAGATTGCTGTAGCTGACAGAAGTCACATTAATGAATCAGGTTCTCAGTATCTTTGTCAATACCCAGCCACCATATGTAGTTCCTGGTCAATATTTTCATGTTAGTCTCCAAGGTGCAGCTCTTGCAGCAGTGGCTCTCTTGCTGGGTTTGGTACCACCATCCGGGAACCCCAAAGTAGAACTTCACAACTCAGCTGAAATTTTGAGACTTGCAATCGTCCGATTTACCCTCGCCGCCAATGAAAAAAAATGTCTCCCCAGGTCACTGATGGCCAAATTCAACTTATACCACTGCGGTATAATGGTGGGTCTGGCGTTGAAGTGGTCTTTTACAAGTGTCACTGTCTTGTTATGCTCTTGGCGTAGAAGCTGCTTCCTCGATGTTCACTCTGAAAAAGGAGATAACTTCAACACGTTTATTAAACTATTTACAACTCTTCTACTCGGATTCACCACTACTGTTAATCCTTCTATAGCTACTCAGACTGACGAACCAGTCTGCTACAATCCACGTGGTGGGTGTGATATTGAATCAACCCTGTGTCTGTACTCACTGAGTGTCTCCACTGGAAAGAGCAAGATCATGTTGTGCCGTGTCCTTTATATATGGGTTGGTGTAATGCCCCCTTGTGGTAGTGCCACCTCTGTGTGTATCGTGAATGCCCATTGGCCATGTCCTATCTTACTGACCTATTGGTTAAGTGTCTGTGTGACATGTCTCTGGTGCTCCCTCTAGTGTCTAGCTAGTCTACGTGTACTTACATTAACCCCTTGTGTATCTACAGTGGTGCATATCACCACAGTCACGAGCTGGTTAAATGATTTTATGTCTGGGGCCACAAACCACTAACAAATTGACCTTTTGCTTATCTTCTCCTATGATCACAGTGGTGTTAAAAATATTACCAAAGCCTCTCAATATATTCATAGAACATCGAACATACAGTGCAGAAGGAGGCCATTTGGCCCATCGAGTCTGCACCGACCCACTTAAGCCCTCACTTCCACCCTATCCCTGTAACCCAATAACCCCTCCTAACCTTTGTGGTCACTAAGGGCAATTTATCATGGCCAATCCACCTAACCTGTACGTCTTTGGACTGTGGGAGGAAACCAGAGCACCCGGAGAAAACCCGTGCAGACATGGGGAGAACGTGCAGACACCGCACAGATAGTGATCCAGCAGGGTATTGAACATGGGACCCTGGAGCTGTGAAGCCACAGTGCAATCCACTTGTGCTACCGTGCTGCCCGCACAGTAGAACAACATTCGTTTCAGTCTTTGCCCCCCCCCCCCCCCCCCCCTGCAGTCGAATGGATCTAGTTTCCATATCATAGGCATTGTTTCTCATTCACAGTTTTTCTGCCGACCTCACTGTCTGTTTCTTGGGGTTTTTCAATGTAACCCCTTCCCCCACAAATTTCGGAACTTGTGATCATTGTCCAATTTACTTTTATCACCATTGTAGTATGGCAAGGTATTGTTGAGGAGGCTTCTTTTGTTTAAAAGAGGTTTATTGGAACCAACAACAAGACAAACTATATGCAGACACAGAGGTATCACATAAAGGTCTTCACTACACGACTCCCATGTTCACATTGCCCAGGACCCTGCCAGCCTCGTCTGTCACCCAAAACCATGCTGTCACATGACCTCCCCTAGTTGCTAGAACCTGTTGTATTTCATGTGGACCAGAACACAGGTACTTTTCTTTCTAGCCCCTGAAAAGAACAGTAACTCCAGGCAAACAGCCTGCCACTGTCTACCATCTTGCCATTCAGCAGGCGAGAGCAGGAGGAACTCTGTCCCTCATCTACAGTGTAAACTTCTGGAATATTGCAACTTCTGCATTCAACTCTAATTCAATTCTATATGCCTTTTCCCATTGTGGAGGTTCCGCTTCTGGAAAGATGGATCAGCCTGCAACAGTCAGCCAATCTCCCCTCTGAAGAAACGTTCCATTAGATTTCTGATTCTGGACTCTGGACACATATAGAACCCTGACTTGCACTTTTACAATGGTCCTGCACTGAACCAGCTTCTTTTCCCTTATCCCCTTTTTATTGTGTGAATGCAAAAGGGACGGATGTTGTGAAACCCCTCTCCACATTTTGCGTGCATGTGAGACAGAAACCAACCCCTTTTGTTTTAACTTACCTTGAGTTTCCTGTCCAAGCTATTCATAGAGGATTAGAATGCTCCAAATTTAAGGATTGGGGAAACATGCCAAAGCTCATAAAAGGGAGAAATCAATAATCAAAAATCACCTTCCTGTTTTAAGATAGATAGTGAGAGGAGGAATCAAGGTTGTTTAAATTAATTCCTCCCCCCTCTGCCCATAACAGAAAGCATGGCAGAAGTTGGCTTCATGCTTGCAGTGACTGGATGGCTCGCCTTCTAAGTCCCAGGAAGCTGTTGAGAATGTTGGGTTATCAAAGGTATATGCCTTAAACTGCCCATTTACTTTCAAGAGAGAAAAGAGTTGGGATCTATAGTTTAACTAATCAGCGTTTCTACCTGGATATAAGCGCCATGTGATTCACATTCCCATAGATGTGGGCTTTGGCATGGCTGAGTTGATAGGGAGCCATTTGTAGCATTGGGTTACAGGTTTTCTGAAAATATATTCCTGAAATTCACAAAAAGGTTAGTCTGCCAGGATCCAGCAGACAGAGTAGCTAGAAGGTAAACCTCTCTATGGTCCATTGTGTAATTGAGGTTTGAAACTCACTCAGATTGAAAAAACCAAATTCACATGGATTTGAAACGAGACTGGAAGTTTCGCCCAGCTCGTACAAAGGAGTGATCGCTGGGAAAAACCCTCATTGTGAAAGACAGTTCTGGGATTGAAAATGACCAATCTGGGGAAGGATAGGTACAGATGTAAACCCTTAAGTGCCAAGAATCACTTTGGACTGGGTTCAGGAAAATCACATGATTTGTAAGTGCAAGGAAAATGTAAATTAGACTTGTGAATTTATTGTCTATATTAAAAGTAAAAGTAAAAAGTACAATCCGTTCATGTGCTAATAGCTTGGAGTTAGCAAGACTATTGATGGGGCTTTGGTCCGGGACCCAGTTACAATTGATCTTCCCACATGTGGTGGAGAGGGTGGAGGCACAGCAGGTCTCCCAGAGAAAACAACCCACTTGACAAAACGGGGACAGATCTTTCCAAGTAGGGGAACCAGGTCCCTGTGAAAAACTTTGCCTCAGGCCCACTATGGTTCTGTCTTTCAGTTGAAGGTGTACGTTGTCTACCAGATAATATTTAGTCATGTTGCTTTTAGTTTGTTTTTTTACAGTGAAGTTTCTTAAAATTTTTAATATTGTTGTGTCATCTTTTCGGCTAGCAAGTGAAAGTTCACATTTATTTTTTGTGAGTTATCGTTCCCTTGGAAATCAGGAGTAAAGGGAATGGGGGCCTGAGCATCTTCTAAATTCATGATTTATTTACGTTATGGTATATTATAGATTTCTGTAAAACATGTGATGATTATTTGCATCACATTCTGGAAACTTAATACAATGCATTCATGTGCTAATAGCTTGGAGTTAGCAAGACTATTGATGGGCCTTTGGTCCTGGACCCAGTTACAATTGGTCTTCCCAAATGTGGTGGGGAGGGTGGAGGCACAGCAGGTCTCCCAGGGAAAACAACACACTTCACAAAAAGGGGACAGATCTTTCCAAGTAGGGGAACCAGGTCCTTGTGAAAAACTTTGCCTCAGGCCCACTATGGTTACCTGGCCAATTGGGCGCCAGTTTGGTATGTCGTGGACTTGGGCTGCACGACTGTAAGAAATCACATAGACCACGTGAGAAGATGGGGGACCACATCCCCAATCTTGGAACAGTTGAAGCCGTAGCACATGCTCCTGTGGTGTACGCGGATCAAAGGGGATCCAGAAGGACCCACTGATGACCCAAGAGCAAACTACATATGGGAGTAAACCTGTGGGGTTGGTTGACCCCCCCCCCCCCCCCCCCCCCCCCAGGAATAATCTTCTGATTATTTCACGCTTTGATGGACTGTTTGGACTCTATTCCATTACATTCCCCACGCAGACACGGGAGCTTTTACCTGGTAACTGATTTTTCCCACATTGTGCTAATGCAAACCATGAAGCTGGAGTGTGTTCTTCAGGGCACAGGCCTGAGCAAATATTGTGGAGAGCCAGCAATCAGGAATCAGGGACTCCCACTCTCAGCATTGCTGGTATTTTCCAAAGGCTAAGATGAAAATAATTCTATTTAGTGCCAGCTCTAAGTCAGGACTTGCCAAGAAGTTGCCTGATAGCGAATTATCTCTTATGAGATTTCACTCTGGACCCTTTGCCTTCTATGCACATGAAACATCCACACGTTAGTGGGACTACCATACCTAGAGATCTGGTTCATGGGTACCAGGGCTTAAGCATGTGCTGGAGGGAATGTATGGCACATGTCTGGGAGTCACCCGTCATTTAGGCTGCATCCATAAGGCACTTAGTTTATACATGTTGCCACGGAGAAGCATTACTTACGGTTTACTGATAAAGGGTCTAAGTACTACCAGTAGAGGTTTAAGCACTTGACTATTTTTGCAATGGTTATATTGTGAGCCAGTAGTGAGAGCTGAAAGCAAGAGGTGGCAAGCAGTGTGGCTACTATGTACCAACCATTGCACTAACACACTTGTATCACATCAGCCAGAGACACACCAACTCTTCATTTACCCTTGCTTAATTAAGAAGCTTGCTGAAATGCATGGGTTCATTAGTGTGTGGATGTAGAAAATGAAGTGATTTTAATGAACAACATCATGGTTCAACAGCTTGATCAGGAATAACAACAGCTGAACTGAATGGCAAATTTGAACAACTGTTTAGCAGGTGTTATTAATATTTTTAGATTTGGATAACTGATCGTGGAATAGAAACAAATAATGAAACTTTTGGGAGTTAGTTTGAGGTCGGTTATGGAATTTTACTCAGAGAATAAAACTTGATAGGGAAAACAGTTTGAGATGTGATCAGAGGAAAGTGAGGTGCCTTGCCTAATGAACAACTGTCCTATTCACAACTTGAAACGTGGACTACATTCAGTATAAAATTTGAAAATGGACATGAACAAGGCAGTTAAGATGGCTCCTGGATGGCCCGGTGACTTTTGAAATTTAAATCATGTCTTAAAATGCCTCTGGAGAGTTCTGAAATTCAAATCGAATTCTCAGGTGAAAAGCCCTGAGAGGATCAGTACAAGGGTTCTCTAAACGGCGGCAGCCTTTTCTGGACTTTCTGGCTCAAAGATAGGTATCTTGGTCAATGGCTGCAGCAACCCGGGGGGGGGGGGGGTTAATATGCACTCAATCAATACCTAAAGAGACCAATAAATCAATGAATCAATACATCAATAACCTAACATTTCCCCCCTTTTAATTATTCTAAGCCAAATAGAATAAATCAATTAAAATAAAATAAAATAATGAAAAGTAACGCACAAATAAAAATACAATAAAGAAATAAATGCTATAAGAAACACATTCACAGTTGTCTTTGATGATCCCTTTGTTTAGGAACAGCCTTCAACATGTGTGGAGTCTGCACGTTCTCCCCGTGTCTGCGTGGGTTTCCTCCGGGTGCTCCGGTTTCCTCCCACAGTCAAAAGATGTGCAGGTTAGGTGGATTGGTCATGCTAAATTGCCCTTAGTGTTCAAAAAAGGTGAGGTGGGGTTACTGGGTTATGGGGATAGGGCAGAGGTGTGGGCTGAGGTAGGGTGCTCTTTCCAAGAGCTGGAGCAGTCTCGATGGGCCGAATGGCCTCCTTCTGCATTGTAAATTCTATGGTCCTATGGTTCCAACACTGGAATGGGCAATTCTTAAAAGAGTTACAAATGTTTAAAGTTAAGAGTTAATTTAAAGCATTTAGAGTCATAAATAAGCTAAGAACCCTTCATATTTTGTAAAGGTATTTGTGAAAGCAAATATACATGTGCGGTTTCAGGGCTTATTGACATTTTCTTGCCACACGATAGGCTTCGGCGAGGGCCCTTGACTTAGTTTGTTGGGCTGACATCCCTGAGGGCAAACTTCCCTTTGCCATAATGATGTGCAGGCTCGTGACTGCCCATCCCGCATTCCGAATGCCATTTACAACAAAAGAGGACCCACCTGTAAACAAAACTAAGTCTGGGGTTTGTAATAGATCTTCCTCTATCAGGTGCATCTCCTCCATTTCCTCTGTCATTTCAATACAGTCATGCTTTTCTTCTCCCCTCTTTTGTTCCTCGGGCAGCGGGAGCAAACATGATGCGTTTACCGGGCGTGCCTTTTGAAAATGAAGGTTAGGGGCTTCCAAAGCTGTTGTCCATTCAGTCCACCTGACTTGTGTGACTCTATTAATTGAAAGTAACTTATGAACTATATGAGGATATTTAATGGTCTGTTTCTGGTCGAGGACAATCCTTGCAATGACTGTTACAGCTTTATATGTGGCCTCCACGGCCCTCAGGCAATATCTCCATCCGAGGGCTACTGCGTACATTTGGTCTCTGTTGATCCCTATATTCCTGTGTTAAAATTGCTGTCAGATATCCTTATTTCTCATGAACAAATAGGGTAAATGGTTTGCCACTATTTGGAATTCCTCAAGAACATGGTGTGTTTTAGATCCGCAAAGGTTTTTTCCTGTTCTGTTGTAAAGATGATTTTCTCTTTTGATTTCCAATTTCCCTTTAAGAGGTCATTCAATGGTTGTGCTGGGACTTCCGGTGATGACGACGTGCTGAGCCGTCGCACGTTAGGTGGCTCTCCTCCCATGCATCCGAGAAACAGCCACGTTTTAAAGAAACGCACTAAAAAGACACAGCAATCCAGTCCCCAACCTTAATATGAAAAAGAAAGGAAGAAAGCGAGAGACCAGAAGCAAAAATTCCCGAAAGAAACCAAACTAGAGGTAGAACAGACACCAGGAGCAGACACGAGCTGCGCCTGAAACCCAAAGCCAGGGAGCAACCAAGGGCAGTAATAGCCAAACTGCATCGGTACCAAGACCAGGAAACAATCCTGCGCTGGGCCAGACAGATCAAAAACTGCCAATGGGAAGGACAGAGCAGAAGGATATACCAAGATCCCCAAGGACTTTATCAAATCACTGGACAAACCCCCCCACTAAGGACTGCCCCTGCACACTTGCCTTCCAGGTCCCGCCGTGTGTGAGGTGATTAATCCACGCTGGTGGGACCTGGCAAAACTCGGCAGTCATTCGGCCCATCAGGGTCCGGAGAATCCCCGGGGCGCCGCTGTCAATGGCCCCCGACCGGCGCGGCGGGAATCCCACCGACACCCGAAAAACGGCTGTGGTGATAATTTCTTGAATGCATCCAATGCACCCGACTCTTCTTCAGGTTTGTATATTAACTGTGGCTGGTGGAGAGGAATAGGAGCAGTGATGGGAGCAGGGATAAGCGGAGTTGGAGGCATATACATCGGCTCTTGGTAATACATCCCTTCGGGCAGTGGCAGTGGGCTATATGGAGACACTGGGTGGGGCCTGTTGTTTATCCCAACATGACCTGGCCCAATGCCCTTCCTTTCCACAATGGTGACATTTTCCCTTTATGAATTTCGGAACATTTGAATTAGGACACATTGGCTCAAATGATATACCTTTAGGCTGTACATCAATCTGGAAAGCACGGATCTCAGCATCCATATCTCGGTCAATTTGAATACATCAATCTCCTAATATCCCATATTAGTAATACTTCTTAGTTAATACTCAGTGCCATTCAATTTTAATGCATTAGACAAATCCACCCCAGCAACAAAGGCAACCTTCAATGGCCCAAGAGTATTTATGTCCCAAGACTCCAGCCCCTCCAACAATTCCTTTCCTGAGGGCTCCATCCATACTTTCCTAAACCTTTATTCATAGTCTGATACCTCCTCTGTCTTCTTCTGAAAACAAGCAGTAGTCTTTGTCCAATCAGTTTTTGGCGGGTTATATTTTAACAGTCATTGCTTAATTACAGTCCACCCTCTTCCAGCTGACTTTCTTCATCCCCTCGTGCTTCTTTGACATCTATAGAAAGTGGACCGCTTTCTCATCTAGAAATTATTACCATCAAAACCTGAACTCCGTCCTATGGGTGGAGATTGGAAATATGTTGTAATTGCTCGAGCCCTTCCCATGTTCCCATTCCTCCCTTCTTGGGTTTAGGTAATTCAATATTTTTTTCCTGAATCACCTGGTTCGTGGACTAACCTTAGGCATACTTAGCTCGAGTAACTCGTTTATCCCTGTCCGAAGAGAGTATTTGTACCATCTCGGACGTATACTGCTTTGACTTTAAAGGAGCTAACTACCACTTTGGCTCTTCGGGATTTAGTTTTTTTCTTTCTTATAATCTGTTCAGCAAAATCACAACTGGATTCCAAAGATTCTGAAGATTCTGAAGATTCTAAAGATTCAGATTCAGTAACTCACTCGGATTCTGGGGCTCCTTTTGAGGTTTTCTTTTTCGAATGTTTTGGTTTAACTATTTTTTTCTTTGGAATGGGATGGAACTGCTACTGAAGGGCTTGCAGCTGTGATTGGCTTTTTTCTCACTGGGACGGTACGTTTTACTTTGGGAATGGCCTCTATTACCTCACAGACTGGTAGAGGCGGAAGCAAGGGCAGTTTCATAGAATTTACAGTGCAGAAGGAGGCCATTTGGCCCATCGAGCCTGCACCGGCTTCTGGAAAGAGCACCCTACCCAAGATTAACACCTCCACCCTATCCCCATAACCCAGTAACCCCACCCAACACTAAGGGCAATTTTGGACACTAAGGGCAATTTCTCATGGCCAATCCACCTAACCTGCACATCTTTGGACTGTGGGAGGAAACCGGAGTACCCGGAGAAAACCCACGCAAACACGGGGAGGGTGTGCAGACTCCGCACAGACAGTGACCCAAGCCGGAATCGAACCTGGGACACTGGAGCTGTGAAGCGATTGTGCTATCCACAATGCTACCGTGCTGCCCCAGTTCTATGGTCTAGTCCCTCATTTACTCTCATTGGTTTCTATTTCTCAGCTGAGACCACCTGGTTCATTCAAATGGATGTCTGCCACTTAGAGTGCAATTTATTAATAAAAATGTGGCCATAACCTAAGATTGACTGGTATCTGTCTGGAATCATTTAGTGTCGACGTGCACTGCCTTACGAAAAGAGGATTCTCACGCCACGGCTAGCCATCAACCTTGCTGTAACTACTTAATTGATACATTCTTATTACTACATACACTGGAATACAGTGTTCTATTCACTGTATGAAACATTTATTGAAACAAGTATTTGAATTTCGGCAGACAAGACTCCAAAGTTCAATAGTTTATTCATTATCTGAAACAATGACAATCTGTTCACAATCATGGCCTTTGAATAATTCCATTCTCTAGCTATGCACTCAATCAATACTTAAAGACCCCAATAAATCAACGAATCAATAACCTATCAGAATGAAAATAATACATTTCCGTAATGCTTTTCTCTGATATAATGACGCAGAGTAGGCTGGCGGTAAATGTAACCTAAATTTATTTACAAGTATTTAGGATGGTCTGCATAAAGCAGCATCTCACTCCCAGTGCAATCCTATCTGGGAAGACTTAGCTCACTAGGCCCTGATCTGGGCCTGCTTTTAACCTTTGTTCATAATTGTTCATTGGGGCAGCAGGGTAGCATGGTGGTTAGCATAAATGCTTCACAGCTCCAGGGTCCCAGGTTCGATTCCCGGCTGGGTCACTGTCTGTGTGGAGTCTGCACGTCCTCCCCCTGTGTGCGTGGGTTTCCTCCGGGTGCTCCGGTTTCCTCCCACAGTCCAAAGATGTGCGGGTTAGGTGGATTGGCCATGCAAAATTGCCCGTAGTGTCCTAATAAAAGTAAGGTTAAGGGGGGGGTTGTTGGGTTACGGGTAGAGGGTGGATACGTGGGTTTGAGTAGGGTGATCATGGCTCGGCACAACATTGAGGGCCGAAGGGCCTGTTCTGTGCTGTACTGTTCTATGTTCTATGTTCTATAACAAGCCCCAGGTGGGAGGCCTCCGCCCCTTACCTGGGGAGCCCGCACTCCACGAGTCCCATGGAGAGATCAATAAAGGTTCCCCCTGGCCCTTGTGGGGGTGATGACAACAGACATTAGTAATTCAAAGTACTTTACAACCAATAAGGTACCTGTGTATTCACTGTCGTAATGTAGGAAGAGCAGCCACCAATTTGCACACTGCAAGCTTCCACAAACAGTAAGGTGATAATGGCCAGATAATCTCTCTTGTTTTGTGATGTTAATTGAAGGATAAATACTGGCTTGTACACCAGGGATAACTCCCCTACTCTTTTCGAAAATACTTGCAAAGGATCGTTTACATCAACACAAGCAGGCGGGATGGAACATTGGCAGCCAATACTACTACTGGAGAACCAGCCTTGAGTTTTGTGCACAGACCCTGGAACTGGACTTGAACTGACATGGTCAAAACCTGGAGGAGTGGAGTATCAACACGATAAGGCAGAACCACGCTTCAGCAATGTGCCCTTGCAGGTGGTGCTCTGGGTTGTACGGGCCCACATGGAGAAACATTTCCACCTCTGAAAACAAGAAATTGTGGTTGCAAATGTCAGAGGAGGTCAGCAGTAGGAGTGCAGTGTCCCATCCCTGGATACAGTTTCTCAAGAGGTTCAATTGCTTATTCAGAGCAGGAAATGTGACTGGCATGGATTCAATGAGATAAATGGCATCCTTTCTCTGTTTTAATGCCTTCATGACAAAATGACTCTGAAGATGCGCAGTGCCTTGCCGCTGCTTAAAGCAAAATTTGGAGTATTGCCTGTACTATTCAGTTAAAGATATTGTTGTTGAAAATACAGAAAAATGTGCCATTTGAAACATGAAAGTCTGGCAATATCTGGTCTGAGAGAAACATGAGAGGATACAGGGAAAGATCCCACAAAATGTTACTAGCAGCTGCAAAGGACAGGATTATAAAATGCAAATTCTTTCTTACAAGCAGGCTTATCAAACACATAGGATTCTTGTATTAAGCTAAAAACAATGGTTCACACCTTCATTGAATGTAAATATCTTAGGAAACATCTAGAAAAGCATGGATGAAGGTTTCAATTGAATTAAGTGACAAATGTTTAAAACAGGCAGGTCTTTCAAGGCATAACCAAGTGAAATTTTAGCATACAACTAAAAGCAAAGGTTTCACATCTTCATTGAAATTAACTCTCTCAGTAAACAGCTGGAAAGGAAAGGATGATGTTCAGTTGAATTTGGTGTCAATTCTAAGTGTGAAACTCAACTAATACCAAGTAAATTAAAAGAAAATTGGAGACAACCTGTCTATGAGAAACATAATTTAAAGTGAAAATCAAAGGCAAAGTTATGAGCTGGGGACAATTGAAAAATTAAACTATTGAAATGACAGGTATTAAAAGTAACACCTCTATTGAAACCAAAGCATTTTGAATATCACAAAGGAATTTTCAACATTACAAGGGACAATGTAATCAGATCTGAGAGGTGAGGTTATGCCCAAAATGAATAATTAGTTTTATTAGAATGTTTAGATCAAAGATACTTGTTAACAATCAAAGTGAAATAAGTTAATTTACAATAAGGTAATAAAAACTTAATAATTGTTAGAAAGAGAATATAAACCCAGAGACCAGAGGCAGAATCAGAACTCAGAGAACTCAGAGAGAGGGTAGAGGAGAGAAGCATATTCAGCTCTCACAGCTCGGTCATGGGAAAGACAAGACAAGCAGCCGAGCTTAAACAGCTATACATCTAAGGAAGACTAGAATTTAAACAGGAGTCAGAGTCAGCTGAGAGATAGCTAGCAGAGCCAGCTCTTATAGCTCAGTACATGGGATCGACAAGACACAGCAACGGAGCTAACCAGCAAATACATCTCAAGAAGACCAGACTTTAAAAAAGATTGATTGTCAAGGTGGGCCTGAAGGTCCCTTCAGCCAACCAGAAGGATCCAGAAGCAAGATATGTTTACCTTTCTGTAAAGAAAGTGTTTGCAGCTTTTAAAATAAAAAATATAATAACAAAATAGCTTAATTTAACCTGAAATAGTGGTTATTCCGAAAGTCTACTTTACTTACTTAGCAATGCAGGACCCAGCTCATCGATGCTACTAGGTTGTAAGTAGATAAAATCTTCGGTGAAGGTATGGGTTTGACCTGAATAGCACCCACTGAAGCCTGCATCAGAGTCAGGGAGTGAGAATCCCTGTTCACCATTTAGAATGTCGGCCCTTTTTGGTATAGGGGGAATTCTAAAAATAATGGTGAGTTTTCAAAAACAATATGTTTCGATGTGATTTGGAAATAGAGCACATTGCTTTGAAAGAAATTTGCATCCAATGTAACTCTTTCTGTGAAATGGGTATGGCTCAGCAGGACAGGTACTGAAGAAGTCATAAATCCCCGCAGTTCTGTACAGAGGGGGAGGTAACATTGTCTCAAGAAATTGTGGTGACTCATACTTATACTTGCTATCAACTGTTACGATAATGATGTGTTCTTTCCTCAGAACATATTCTTTTCATTTGTCTCCACCATTGCACATTGAGCTATACACTTCCCCGTATCATAGGATAACCCACCTCCAGCACCTTCTGTTACCAGTGCCTGAATGGTGCATATTTCTATCTTCATAATACCTATGGCGAGACCCTTGATGCATGGCTGTGAAAGGTTCTATGCAGTCAAGCAAGACATGCTTCTGTAGAAGGTCGTATTAATTGAGAGGGAAAATTTTACACCGAGAGGAGTTGCAGGCATGTAGCATTTTGTACGGATTAGCAATGTGTTGAATCCGCGATAATCAGGACGCATGGACAATAGGTAGAAGTTAACAAACAATGTTTATTATGATACAAATCCAAACTCCTCCATCCCCTGAGAATCTCCTTCTCTGAACTGCACACAGGTTGGGGTTTTTATGTGTGTTGGGGCTCTCCCTTAAAGAAGCAGTTTATATTCCTGGGAGGTCATGGCAAACCGCACGGTCCTGATCCCGGGACCTCCATTGGGGCATTGGGGTTATAACATCATGAGCTGGATTCTCTGACAGTGGGGCTAAGTGTTGACACCGTCGTGAAAGCCGTGGAGTTTCACGACGGCGTAATCGGGCCCCCAGGTGCAGCTATTCAGCGGCCCAAAAGGGGCTCGCATGGGCAGAATGTGAAGCACCCGAGGGTTTGGCCGCCGATATGTGGGTTGCGTCATGATTACACCGCTGCTGCTGAAAAGCCATCGCAGGCAAGGTGGCCACAGGTCGAGCAGCCCCGCGTTCAGGGACAGTGAGTTGGACACCCTCCTGGACTCCGTGAAGGAGAGGAGGCAGGTGTTATGCTGTGGACCAGGCCGCTGGGCAGCAAGCACCATCGTTTGCCATGTCGGGGCAGAGGTGGCCACCTCTGTAGCGCCGTCAGGTCAGTGCCCAGGACCGGAGACCAGTGCCGGAGGAAGTTGCACGACATTATTAGGGCAGCCAGGGTGAGTACCCAGCACTGTTCCCCTGGCACCAACCGGCCTACCTTCCACATGTGACCCCCCCCCCCCCCACAGGGGATGGTCCCAACCCCACCCTGACCCACATGGCTGCACCCACCCATGCCAGCCGCAATGGTCATGTGCCCTGTGCACTGATACCAGCAGAGACCCAACTCCTGGGCTGCATAGGTCGGACAGTCTAACACTGTTGCCGTCTGTGTTTGCCCCCCCTGACCCCCCAGAGTATTCTGGGAGCGGGAGAAGATGAGAGGGGGACGACCAGAATTGCGGCCCCTCACCGTCCCGAGCTGACGGCACTGGACATCGTTGGCGGACCCGAGGGGTGGGAGGTTGCCGATGCCGAGATCGGAGGAGTGCCACCAAGTGAGAACCCACTGGCGGCCTGCTACTCTGCTGCGGTCTCTGCTTCCTCTCCGAGCCACATGTGCTCACACTGCCACAGGGCTGCATGCAGGGCAATGCCCCCCGCCATGGCGGTCAGCATTGCTGGATGGTTCCCAAACATTATACTCTGCAGGGGGTGAAGTCACATGTTATCATGGCGCACACACCCGTACACAACCAGCTGCCATGGGCAACATGGTGGCCCCGGTTGGCACCAAGCACCCTAACCATGCATGCCCCCCACCCCCACCCTATCGGTGCCCCCACCCCTGACGCCCGTCCCTGCTGCCATGGCCACCGTTTGATGGCACTGCCCTCACTGGGGGCTGCCATGGGTGTGGGCCTGGGTGGTCCCCGGTGGGTGTAACCGGTTGGGTGGGGTAGCTTGGGAAGTGGGCGGCACCCACCCAAATGGCCGTTAAGCCTGTGTTCACCCAGCTCCCGGGATGGGTGGCCAACAGGATGGCCGCCGTAATGTCTCCTGTTATGTGAGCACCACCCTATCATGTCGGGGAGTCCCCGACTGCTCGGATCAGCTGGCATGACGGCTTCACGATTTTTTATATGTGGTTAGAACCACGCCATCAGGACTTCGGCCCACCAGCCGCAGAATCGCTGAGGCCCTGGAGAATCAGTCATCTGGACATCCAATACGATTCTCCAGGCCGTGCGGCAGGCGCTGTGATTCCGCCGTGTTGGCGGATCCGGAGAATCGGAAATCGGCGCAAAACTGACGTCAAAGCCGATTTCGGAGTCGGAGCTGATTCTCTGGCCGATCACGTTTCGCGATTTTGGAGCGGAGTTGCGAAGAATCCAGCCCCATGCTTTTATAAAAGGAAGTAAGAAATGGAGAAGGCACAGTCCAGTGTCAGGTTCGCTTTCTTTCACAATCCTTCCACTTCTGCTACAAAAATCACTATTGTGAAAGCTCCATGTCAGCCTTTTGGTGAAGGCCGCTTGGTAATAATGAGTAGGAGGAGGTGGTCAAGGAGGACCAGGGGTAACCTGACTCAGACTGCCATACCACTGCACTTGTACTGCAAAGTCACTACCTCCTTGGAGAGGATAGCTAAATTGCTTGTCTGAACGGGCAGCACAACTGACAGGGCTTCAGTACTGTTACTGTTCTAATGAGGTCTGGTCACCCAGTTCAGAATGTTCACGATAATACAAAGGCGAGAATAGGGACTTATGTAGCCTGGAAAAGGATAATGTTACTGCTTCTGTTGACCTGTGCTTTGTGTAAATTGGCTACTACTCTTGCCTATACTGAATCACTAACTACACGCATCATTTGGATGTGAGGTGCTTTCGGAGCACAAAGATGTGATCAGTTCTCATGAATACAAATTTGTGAAATTGCAGTTATTATTGTTATATAAAAGAGACTAGATGCTTAATTAAAAATGGATGCTAGTCATGTCTGGACAATCCTTATTTTTTATTAAGCGAAGAATACCTCCAATTGTGATGACTTATATTAATTTTAAGGGTTTGGGTCGCCATCATGCATAGATAAGAGTTTCACAGTCCACCAAAAAGATCAAATAAAATCCAGACAAAAATGAAAAATGCTCAACCGGAAAAAAAATGCATTTTAGGAGTTGCACTTTTGTGAATGTGTTGGCAGAAGAAATATTGGTAACTCCATTAAAATCACGCTTCAAGCTGCTCAGATGAAGACTCATAACACTGCATCATATATTGTTTGTCACAATCTATTACAACGCCACATTGAAAAAATGCAAATAGTCACATTCCACCAATGTCTAGTTGACTGCATATGAGAAGTTGTACATTGCAAACAAAAATGTTGGATGCTAACTACAGATGATTATTTTTACGTATCTTGTAAAATGCAACTTTACATTTTGCTGCCTTTAGTTAAATATTTAAATCATTTTGTTGATCTCCCTTGACATTTCACATGGGTAATTTCAGGCATCGAGCCTAACAATTTGTGTACGCTACTTGTTCAAAGTTGATCTTCGTGCTTTCATTTTCATCAAAGTCCTGCATTTGACTTGTTGCTCGTTTTGGGGAGTGTGCTTTACACTCAATTGGCTCTGTTTTATCACCTTGCTCTAGAGTCACCAGGTATCTTTATGATACCACCACGAGGTTCAAGTTCAAGTGCTGATCAATATCTCAATACACCAGTTAGTATTTATTATATACACAGTTAATCGCTACTCATGCATAAATACTACAAAACTAGACTACTTCTACCACTAAAGGCCAATACTTAGCTTTTGGAAAAGGAACCCACTGGGTCAGGGAACAATGGCCTCTCGTTCGATCCTGAGACTGCAGGCTTTCAGCTGGTATGGACTAAGGGTTAGGAGCACCTATCTTGTAGCGTGCATTGACTGGACACTTACTTGTTGGTGCAGCTGCTAGGCAGGTCTCTGTCAAGGGTTGTTTTGAGCTGCTGGGAGACACTGCCAAAAAGAACGAGTTGAACTTGGGCACTCTACTTTATAGTCCCCAGGGGCTTCGCGCCCTTTTGGGCGGACCCCGTATCTGGCTCCAATTGATTGGATCATGTTCCCAATCAATGGATTTGATTTCCCCAATACTGGGGCTGTTCCCTGATTGCTGGGCGGTCCTAAAGTGTTCGTTGGCTTCTTTTGTTTTGGACTCCTGCTGGCGCCGAGGAGTCTGGTTTTACCTCGGTCATCTCTAACTGTTTCTATTGTGCCTGGGAATTGCTCATTAATATGTAGATTACTGCTGGTTTCAGTGCTGTCTGCCTTCTGCAAATCGAATACACAGGAAAACTCGGCAAACTGCTTGTTTTTCTGAGACTGTCCATTTTTCCCTGCGTTCTCAGCGAATCTCCATTTTAAGTCAGGAAGTGGCCAACCCAGGTGGCTACAGACTCCCAAGTTCTTTGTTTATCTCATGCTTGGGTTGTTGAATATGGATTCATATTTCCATCCTTTGTTTGGTTTAGCTAGAAAATGGGCAATAGAATGATGAATCTCAAATCTGTCTTTGACAATATTAAAAGTTGCATGTGCATGTTGTAGATTATTTGTGATTGCTGCTGGAACATTCAGGTTTCAATTAGTAAATGAATAGGAATGATGGGAGACTTTTACAGGTCTAGCAACTGGACCATTGTGACTGGTTTGGACGTATTTGAATGCCTGACAGTATAAAAAGGGTGGTAGTGAAATTGCAACTGGAATAGATTAGAAGCATTGTGAAATGTGAGGAGGATAGTGCAAAAGTTCAAAAGAACATAGGCAAGCTTGCGGAATGGGCTGACAAGTGGCAAATGAAGTTTAATGCAGAAAAATGTGAAATAATTCACCTTGGTAGAAAAAACATGGGGACATTAGAAAATAAAGGGTACAATTCTAAATGTGTTGCAGTAGCAGACGGACCTGGGTGTATATGTGCATAAGTCATTGAAGAAAGTGGGACAGGTTGAAAAAGTGGCTTATAAAGCATACTGTACCCTCGGCTTTATCAATAGGGGCCTAGAGTGTAAGAGCAAGGACGTTATGTCAAATCTATCTAACACATTGATTCAGCCTCAACTGACATAATAATTTTGTTCTAATAACCAAAGCAACTCATCTGCACATTGAATACATTTGAATGAATGTGATGTCCTTTAATTATTTTCTCACTGTAACTTCCCAACATGAAGTAAAATAGATGGAATAAAAGCTGCTTCTCTCTTTCACCATTGACAATTAATGAGGAAAATAACATTTATGTTTGCCAAGGAAATCAAAATAGCCATAAACAAAGCTAATAATCCAAACATCAAGCCTTTCAAGTCACAGAGTAAATAAGGGGCGGGATTCTCACAGCCCGGGGTGAGGCCGGAAAATCCCCAGGGCCAGGCCGGAGAATCCCCGCGATTGGTGCGAATTGCGCCATGCCGCCCCAACGCTGGCACGTGATTCTCTGCAGAGCGGAGAATCAGCGCCATTGGCACCGGCGTGGTTGGCGCGCCGCCGGTCGGGGGCCGCTATAGGCAGCCGGCCCGCTGATTCTCGGTCTGGGATGGGCCGAACGGCCGTCGTAAAACCGCCGAGTCCCACCGGCGCCGTGAAAACCTGCTCTCAGCCGGTGGGACCTCGGCGTGGAAGGGTCGGGGGGGCGGCCTGTGGTGGGGGAGGGGGTGTCCGACTCCAGAGGGCGCCTCTGATGTGGCCTGGCCCGTGATCAGGGCCCACTGATTAGCAGACCGGCCTCTTTGGCTGGGAGCCTCCTTTCCTATGAGTCGGCCCCTGTAGTCCTGCGCCACGTTGCGAAGGGGCCGGTGCGTTGAAGGAGGCCACTGCGCATGTGCGCGTTGGTGCCGGCGCCGCTGTGCATCTGCGTGGTGGCGCACGGCGCATGCACGGATCCCATGGCACACAGTCCATGCCAGGATTGGCAGCTGGAGCGGCGTGAACCACTCCAGTGCCTTGCTGACACCCTGGAGGGGTCAGAACCAGTCCTCTGCTCAGCCCGTTCACGCCGTCGTAAAACGCGATGACGTTTACGACGGTGTGGACACTCTGCCGCGGGATAAGAGAATCCCGCCCTGGATGTTTGATTTTAAATAGATTGGAATTTTTTTTTAAAGTATTCAGTTTTTCAGGGCAGCACGGTGTCACAGTGGTTAGCATTGCTGCCTTCGGCGCTGAGGACCTGGGTTCGAATCCCGGCCCTGGATCACTGTCCATGTGGAGTTTGCACATTCTCCCCGTGTTTGCGTGGGTTTCGCCCCCACAACTCAAAGATGAGCAGGGTAGGCGGATTGGCCACGCTAAATTGCCCCTTAATTGGAAAAAATAATTGGGTACTCTAAATTTATTTTTAAAAAGTTATCAGTTTTTCTAAACATATGTAACTGCTTTGTGTTTCAATGCAAAAATAATATTGCTCTGATCTATGCACATGTACAGATGGCAGAATAAAGGGTTCATCTGTGCTCTTAGTGATAACCGAAGATTATTTTTGTCTGCACTTTCCACTGCTTCTACTTATCCATTTCCTACCAAGGGCTGCGATCATGAATAATACATTCCAACATGGCATGAAAAATTCATAACACATCCTTCTACACCAATTTACTCTTCCTAGCAGGGAAATGAGCAGTTTGAACAGAGACAGAGGCTGGAATACAGCTCTGTGTAATGGCCTTTCCCTGTTGTAATATGTAAATCAATAGGGCAAGATCCCAAGGAAGGTTTCAGGTGGCCAAGACAATCAAGGACAATTCAGTCAATTAATTAGACTGGGAAACTTGGTTAAACTGCAGTCCTGACTGAATATATTTCCAAACAGGTTATGATGACAGCGAATTGGATTAACATAAAACATATCTAAATGCTGATGAAAAGGTTAAGATAAATATAATTGGGATTAGAATTGTTTGTATTAGAAGAGGGTGTATTACTGGTAGTTGTGAGCTCTCAGAAGGATTACTGCAAATGGCAAAATGGAATGCAAACTAAATTCACGGTATCAAAGGATCATTGAGTTATCACACCATTGTCATGGCCAAAACTTCTGACTTTTGTTGTTTTGCCTCATATACTGTATAGCGATATTGTTGTTGTGGGAATCCACCAAAATTCTCAACTGCAGTCTCTTTAAAGAGTTCACTAATCATGCCACCAGCCAGCTGAGTAATTCTGAATCTCACTTGATTTCAAGTGCGCATAATGCACGTGTAAAATAGTGTATTTTAACCAAATAAACGTAAACTATAGCAAGTTTAAAAAACATTGTCTAATTTGCCAGCTGGAATTCCAATTAAATTGATTATAATAATTATATCCAATATTTGGGACAGCTGGTGGCCATTAAGCTACTTATATACTCTTCAGAACAATAATTTAGCAACCATGTTTTGCCATTACATTGACTGTTATCTTAGCACTGTACAATGAGCAAGACATGGCCATTACAAATAACCTGACGCAGCCTTGGACACTGGGGTAGATTCTGCAATTCATAACATTTTTGTCTCCATTATTATAATAGCAGTAATCTAAATTATGCATGTTTCTCAGTGGGCTATAACTGCATGTATAGCTCTCGTAATTTTACTAGAAGTCAGAAACAAGATGTAAAAAACAAAAAATAGGCACAAATAAATACATTTAAAAAGAGGATTCTGCAACATGCGCCCAATCGTTATTTAAATACAATAATGAAGCACTTAAATGACTCTGCCAAGCCCCTTGGAAGTTCATTCATCTCATAAGGGTGTGTGGAATCAAATATCCAGTTCCTCAACCCCTCAATAAAGCAAACAGTTAAAGAATTTGTATACTTAATTCAGCATTTTTATTTCAAAGCCATAACTTGAGTTTTTTGTAAAATACAGGGCCCTATGTTAAACCATATGAAAGCATGATTCAGAAAAATTTGAAAGCCTTGCTTTAAACAACAAGTACTTTGAGATAATTACATTATTTAGAGTGTTAACATCATCACATTAATTTCCTCACACTATTATGCTTTTACTTTAGCATAATGCCAATATTTGATGACCACCTAAATAACTGTATTGTTCCGGACTTTAAAGCTGCAGAATTCTGCCACGGTTACACCTGGTGTAAGCCATGGATGCTGACCCTTGTGAATCTTCCACGTTCTGAGCAAGATTCCTCACTTGCATTCTAATTATGGACGTTCCCTCGGTGAATAAATGGATATCTTCCCCAAAAGCTCCAATATTGTGTCTTGCCTGAGGGAATGTTGGTGATTCTCCTGGAAAGAGAAAACAATGCCCCTCTTCTGTGAGGAGGGTATGTTACAATTTAAAATCGGCTGCATCTTAACTCTTCAGAGATCTCAGTGGCAATCCTGGCGCAGCCTTAACAAAATGGAGATCCCTCTGAGGGCCAGAGATGCAGAAGCTCCCTGTATGAGGAACCTCTGGTTTCATTCCCTTCTATATTGCTGCTGTTATAAAGGGGCACTGGTGGTTCCATGCTTAACATAGAACATAGAACGGTACAGCACAGAACAGGCCCTTCGGCCCTCGATGTTGTGCCGAGCAATGATCACCCCACTCAAACCCACGTATCCACTCTATACCCGTAACCCAACAACCCCCCCCTTAACCTTACTTTTTAGGACACTATGGGTAATTTAGCATGGCCAATCCACCTAACCCGCACATCTTTGGACTGTGGGAGGAAACCGGAGCACCCGGAGGAAAACCACGCACACACGGGGAGGACGTGCAGACTCCACACAGACAGTGACCCAGCTGGGAATCGAACCTGGGACTCTGGAGCTGTGAAGCATTTATGCTAACCACCATGCTACCGTGCTGCCCCTAAGGAAACGTTGATAAGGAAACGTGATTACCCAAGATTCCAACCGAGCTCATATTGAAGTGGAGTCTGAGAATTTTCCGCTCCATGAAGTGGAATTCATTAGAAATTAAATTTTGGCTCAATTTAATCTTGAATTTTTAAGTTTAACCATTTGATTTTAGATTGAATTTGTCCAGGTAGAAATCTGCTGTAGATATTACTGCATGAAATAAAGAGCAGGGTAAAAAATAATTATTACCGAGCCCCTACAATGACTTTTTTCTTAAGTATTTGGCACATCTGCTCTATTCTTAACTTTTGAACGTAAGAGATCTGACAATATAGCTACAGGAATATGAATGTCAAATTGAAACTGTCTAGTTATCCTGACTTATTCAAGGATAATAATGCTGGTATTCTCACAGAGCATCCCAGTTTTAAAGTGGGTTCGATGCACGAACTGTCAGTGTAGACAACAACCTTTTCACTCAAAACATTTCCCTGATTCACGACACACTTGTTCATTGAGAAACAAATTTTTATGTTATTATTGCTCGAATACAGTAGAACTTAAAAATGAAAAATGCTTTAAAATGTTCAAATCTGCTAATTGCCTTTAGTGATGACGATGCAGACCATTTATTAGTGTCTGTTTCTGTTGACACCGGGGAAGGATTAGTCGACTTCTGCGACAGCAAAACTGGTGCCGCACCTGGACCAGTTCACCAACTGTTATGGGCCTAGCACCGGTACCACGTGGAACACATTCGGTCCCAATGAGAAATGGTGCGGGTTCTGAGTTGGCAATAACAGCGGGTCTGGTCCATGGGATAGAGGATGATGACAACCCTCTCTGCAACGAGATCTGGAGCTCTGCATCGTTTGGCAATGTATGATTCCTGCCCACGGTAACACTTTCCACCGTCCATCTGGGTGAACCCTGCATGCGAACTGGCCATTCCTTCATACAATCCCACCAAACCCCTGAAGTGGTGGAGGTGGGGACGAGGAGTGGACGTTAGCTGTACTAGGATCTGTGGCCCAAGGTCCCTCCGACCCTCCACCCAGTACTTCACCCACCTCTAGTGCCCTCTTTGCAGCCAGCCCAGCCCATCCCTCACACCCTTCTGACTGAGCACCGAGGCAGGTTGTAACGCAGTGAAAATGTGTCTATTGTGATCATATGTGCCGAGGTTTGTGCCCTAGCCCCTATCGCTATCTTATGTGCTGCATCCATTCCAACTTAAGTGGTGTGTACCTTTCTGGCCTTTCGGGCCCTAACGCTATGTCTAGGTGGCTCCCCAGGTGGTACATCAGGAGTGAAGGTGGCCGACTGCAACTTCTCTCCTGTGACCTGGGTTAGGGTTAGGGTCAGCGTCAGATCCAATGGGCTACATCATTGCCCTGGTTGGCACTTAGGACCATGCCACTCATGTCCATCCACTCCCCCGCACCCATCTCCACACCACTGGCCCTGTTGATGCCTGGCACCTTGGGGGCCTTTGGTCCTAGTGCATGTCCCTGCTGCCAGTGGTACAATTGGCTGGCACTACCCTTGCCAGAGGTACTCTCTGAGGCCCCTGCCCGAGGCCCCCTTGCAGGGGCTACTGCGGGCATTGCCCTTGGGTGGGGAGCATGGTGTCCAACCGGCAGGTGATGGCTGTTTAGCAATGGGTGTGGTGGTATAGTGGAAAGTGAGGTGCGGGGATCATGGTGTGAAGGGTTGGGGCTGGGGTGTGGGGGTTGGCAGGTGGGGGTATCCATATGGCAGCATGGTAGCATAGTGGTTGGCACAATTACTTCACAGCTCCAGGGTCCCAGGTTCGATTCCCGGCTTGGGTCACTGTCTGTGCGGAGTCCGCACGTTCTCCCCATGTGTGCGTGGGTTTCCTTCAAGTGCTCGTTTCCTCCCACAGTCCAAAGATGTGCAAATAGGTGGATTGGCCATGATAAATTGCCCTTAGTGTCCAAAATTGCCCTTAGTGTTGGGTGAGGTTACTGGGTTAGGGGGATAGGGTGAAGGTGTGGGCTTGGATAGGGTGCTCTTTCCAAGAGCCGGTGCAGACTCGATAGGCCAAATGGCCTCCTTCTGCACTGCTTCCTAATTTTTAAAAGCACAAGTGAATCTCGCCATTGTGAATTCCCCTGGGCAGGGGTGGAGGATCGCAGAGGCCCTGGGGAATGCCGGGTGAGGCCCACTAATGATATGTGAACAGTGCTTACTCTACGTGCGGAGAAGAACACATTGATGCCGCTGTCGAGGCACCGTAAAATTGCGCTTAGCCGTGAACACGGCACCAACCACGATTTTGGCGTCAGGGCCGATTCTCCGCCGAATCGTCTTTCCCGATTTCAGCATTGGCTGACACAGATTCCTGACCATGGAATTTGCTTTTATAAAAGCACCATTGTTCCACTGTGTTTAACGTGCAGCAAAATATTTTTACACCAGTAACTATTGTAATGCAAAGAAACACGGATGCCAGTTTGCATGAAAAGCTGAAATTGCACAAACAACAATAAAATAAATGAGCAGTTATTTTTTTGAATTGATGGGGATGTTAAATGTTTACCAGGGTATATGGATAATTCTCCAGCACTTCTTTCATTGGTGACATAGAGGCACGGTATTTTCAGGCCCCTCCCACCAGCGGGACCTTCCAGACCTGCCGAAGACGACACCCCACGACAGGTTCCCTGGCAATGGAGCAGGTGAACCATGCGAAAACTCGTGGACCTCCTGCGGGATTGGACGACCCTGCTGGCTGCCAATGGCTCGTTTTTTCTGCCACACGAAATCCCGCCATGGGGATGGAGGGAAGAACATTCCATTTTTAAAATTATTTTTAAAAATAAATTTAGAGTACCCAATTCATTTTTTCCAATTAAGGGGCAATTTAGCGTGGTCAATCCACCTAGCCTGCACATCTTTGAGTTGTGGGGGCGAAACCCACGCAAACACGGGGAGAATATGCAAACTCCACATGGGCAGTGACCCATAGCCGGGATCGAACCTGGGACCTTGGCGCTGTGAGGCAGCAAGGCTAATCCACTGCGGCACTGTGCTGCCCTGAGGGCAGAACATTCCTGCCGGGATGTTTCACATTCACCCGAGGGTGGTTGGGCTTCTGGTTGACCATGTGATCAAAAAGACAGCCTGGTAGCACAGTGGCTAGCACAGCTGCTTCTCAAGTCCAGGGTCCCTGGTTCAATTCCAGTCTGGGTCACTGTCTGTGCGGAGCCTGCACGTCCTCGCATGTCTGTGCGGGTTTTCTACGGGTGCTCCAGTTTCCTCCCACAGTTCATAAATGTGCAGGTTAGGTGGATTGGCCAAGCTAAATTTCACTTAATGTCCAAAATGGTTAGGTGGGTTTACTGGGTTACAGGGATAGGGTGGAAGTGTGAGGTTAAGTAGGGTGCTCTTTCCAAGGGCCAGTGTAGACTCGATGGCCTCCTTCTGCACTGTAAATTCAATGATCTATGACAGTCCAGCACTCCGTCAGTGCTGCATAGAAGTGTCAGCATAGGTTATGTACACATCAGAAGCTCAGCTTGAATGCACAGCCTTCTGATTCATAAACTTGATTGCTGCAACTGACATACGGCTGATAACTGGGGAGGAAACAATGGGAAGGAAACCTTTCAGCCGAGACTTTCCGCTGCCATTTTGATCTGCAGAGTTCAGCGATGGGAAGAGTAAATATCACATGAAGGTCGAAGTCACATTTTACGATGGCGGGAAGGCTTGCTGCGATTCTCCCCTTCCCACCCCACCATCAGTGACGGACAGTGTTTCCTGCCATTGCATGGCAGGAACCTCATTTCCATTCATTTGGATCTTATTATCAGGCCATTATGAGGGAATCATTCCCCCGCATCGAAACGTCCACCCACAGCAGGTGATGTCATGACATCGTGAATCATGACTGGTTTCAAAAGGTGTGCACCTCACGAGCAAACCTCCGAGGGGGCTTCAGGGGTAAATATTACACTTGCGGTGCAACTCCGCTCATTCAAAGGGGAGAGGAGGCAACGAGAGAGGACTTGGGGGTGAGGAGCCATGACTCAGGACTACCGGGTTCTGAGTTGGGGGGTGAGCAACCTTGAACTCGAGGCAAGCTGGGGTAAATCTGCAAGGACACCGGGGGAGATAAACCTGGAAGGTTACTGGAGGGAAGGCTGAAAGCTGGCGGGGGAAAGGCTCCAGTTTAATGGGGGAAAGACTACCAGTGTGAAAAGGAGGCTGCCTTCTGCTGCTGAGCCATGGGTCTCTTGGAAGACATAGTCACGAGAAGCCTGGAACACTGCATGTGAGTGGCCAGCCTCACGGATTGATGAATCCACTCAAATCTTGGGTGGTAGGTGCTTCGGAGGTGTATTATTGACAAGGGCCAAACTAATGGAAATACATGTCAGTAATAATCATTCCATTGCAGTTGAGATCATTCAACTCAACTGACATGCTTGAAGTTTAACTGCTCATGCAATTATTCTCACTTAAGCATCACTTATATGTGTGAGTGCCTCTGACTGCTGCTGAGCATTTACCCCTCAGAACACAGACCTCCAAAATCATTGACTGCTGTGGTTTCCTTACACCATTGGTCAACTGGTCAAGCAAATACTCGTGGAGAATTAGCAATGGCACACTGTCCGAGGACAATGCTCTGAACTCTTAGCAGTGTGCTGAGATGCATTTGACAAGTGTTCTCCATAGACCGGGCTGCATGCAAGGCTTTGGAGTGAAGCTTTGGACATTGCCTGTGCCTGAGATGAGAGCTCAGGAGGCAATAGAGTGGCTAAAGTTGTGGCCATTTGGTCATGTGGTGTGGGGCAAGGGTATGTGGGGCCTTGATCATTCAGCAAGGGGCTGTAGGACTGAGCATGAACGTTCTGGTCAGGACATAAGTCACAGACCTTTGAGAAGCAGCTTCCGATGATGAATAAACAAACAGTGCAAATTAGGAGCCAACTGCTAACCGCCAAGTCTTTCTCTTTGATATTTCAATGAGGAGAGCAAAGGAGAGATGGAGCCTATTGAACTGGCAATCATCCTTCTGGCTCATAGACAGGAGAGAAGACATCAATGGAAGTGTCTGACTCACTCAAGTAAAACCCTGAAATGGAAGGGGATGGAAAACGAAGCAAGAAGTCGGAGGGAAGTAAAACAGGGCCAGAAACAAAAGGCAGTAAGGGGGAAAGTGTAAGGCAGAGAAGCCATAGTCGAACATCAAAAAGGTACCGTGGCGGTACAGGGTACAGTGACTGAGGAGAGTGTGAAAAGGGAGGTGGTCAATGTAGGATTGAGGGTGTTGTACCTAAATGTGCGCAGTATACGGAACAAGGTGAATGAACTTGTTGCGCACATTGAAATGGGCCGGTATGATGTGGGCATCACAGAGACATGACTGCAAGGGGATCAGGGCTGAGATCTAAATACCCAAGGATATGTGTCCTATCGAAAGGACAGGCAAATGGGTAAAGGGGGCGGGGTTCATTGTTAGTAAGGAATTAAGTTAAATCAATAGCAAGGAGCAATATAGGGTCAGAAGGCATATAATCTCTGTGGGTAGAGTTGAGGAATCGGAAAGGTGAAAAAACCCTGATGGGAGGAATGTACAGGCCTCCTAGCAGTAGTCAGGATGTGGGGAAGAAAATAAATCAGGAGATAGAAAAGATATGTAAAAAAGGCAATATTACAAAAATCATGGGGTCTTCAATATGCAGGTGGACTGGGAAAATCAGGTTGGTAGTGGATCCCAAGAAAAGGAATTTGTGGAATGTCTAAGAGGTGGTTTTGTTTTGGAGCAGCTTGTGACAGAGCCCACTAGGGAACAGGCAATTCTGGATTTGGTGATGTGTAATGATGCAGACTTTTTTAAATCGCTTATTGTCACTAGTAGGCTTCAAATGATGTTACTGTGAAAAGCCCCTAGTCGCCACATTCCGGCACCTGTTCGGGGAGGCTGTTACGGGAATCAAACCATGCTGCTGGCTTGCTTTGGTCTGCTTTCAAAGCCAGCAATTAGCCCTGTGAGCTAAACAGCCTCTGTAATGATGCAGACTTGATTAGGGAACTTAAGGTGAAGGAACCCTTGGGGAGCCGTGATGACATTACGATAGAATTTACCCTGCAGTTTGAGAGGGAGAAGCTGCAATCAGATGTAACAGTATTACAAGTAAATAAGAGTAACTACAAAGACATGATGGAGGAGCTGGCCAGAGTTGTTTGGAAAAGGAGACTAGCAGGGAAGACAGTGGAACAGCAATGGCAGGAGATTTTGGGGCTTATTAGGGAGGCACAACAGAAATTCATCCCAAGGAGGAGGAAACATGCTCAGGGGAGGACAAGACATGGGCTGATGAGGGATATCGAGGACAGCATAAAAGCGAAAGAAAAAGCATAGAAAATGGCGAGGATTAGTGGGAAGCCAGAGGATTAGGAAGCCTTTAAAAGCGAGCAGAGGACAACTAAAAAAGCAATAAGGGGGGAGAAGATGAAGTATGAGTGCAAGCTACCTAGTAATATAAAGGAAGATAGGAAGAAATTTTTTTTCAATATATAAAAGGTAACAGAGGCAAAATTAGACATTGGACTACTGGAAAGTATGGCTGGAGATATAATAATAGGAAACAAAGAAATGGCAGACAAACTGAATAATTACTTTGCATCAGTCTTCACGGTGGAAGACACCAGTGGGATGCCAGAGCTCCAGGAGAATCAGGGAGCAGAGGTGAGTGCAGTGACCATTACTAAGGAGAAGGTTCTGGGGAAACTGAAAGGTCTGAAGGTGGCTAAGTCACCTGGACCGGATGGACTACACCCCAGGGTCCTAAAAGAGATAGCTGAGGAAATTGTGGAGGCATTAGTGATGATATTTCAGGAATCACTGGAGGCAGGAAGGGTCCCAGAGGAGTGGAAAGTGGTGAATGTAACACCACTGTTTAAGGAGGGAGGCAGAAGACGGGAAATTATAGGCCGGTCAGCCTGACTTTGGTCATTGGTAAGATTTTAGAGTCTGTTACTCAAGATGAGATCGTGAAGCACTTGGAAGTGCATGATAATATAGGACTGAGTCAGCACAGCTTTGTCAAAGGGACGTCATGTCTGACAAACCTGTTAGAGTTCTTTGAGGAGGTAACAAGGAAGTTAGACAAAGGAGAAACAGTGGACGTGATTTATTTAGATTTCCAGAAGGCCTTTGACAAGGTACCGCATAGGAGACTGTTAACTAAGTTAAAAGCACATGGTGTTAAGGGTAAGATCCTGGCATAGATAGAGGATTGGCTGACTGGCAGAAGGCAGAGAGTGGGGATAAAGGGGTCTTTTTCAGGATGGCAGCCGGTGACTAGTGGTGTGCCTCAGGGGTCTGTGCTGGGACCACAACTTTTCACAATATACATTAATGATCTGGAAGAAGGAACTGAAGGCACTGTTACTAAGTTTGCAGATGATACAAAGCTCTGTAGAGGGACAGGTAGTATTGAGGAAGCAAGGGGGCTGCAGAAGGATTTGGACAGATTAGGAGAGTGGGCAATGAAGTGGCAAATGAAATACAATGTGGAAAAATGTGAGGTTATGCACTTTGGAAGGAGGAATTTAGACAGAGACTATTTTCTAAATGGGAAATGCTTAGGAAATCAGAGGCACAAAGGGACTTGGGAGTCCTTGTTCACGATTCTCTTAAGGTTAATGTGCAGGTTCAGTCGGCAGTTAAGAAGGCAAATGCAATATTAGCATGTCAAGAGGGCTAGAATACAAGATCAGGGATGTACTTCGGAGGCTGTATAAGGCTCCGGTCAGACCCCATTTAGAGTATGTGAGCAGTTTTGGGCCCTGTATCTAAGGAAGGATGTGCTGGCCTTGGAAAGGGTCCGGAAGAGGTTCACAAGAATGATCCCTGGAATGAAGAGCTTGTCGTATGGGAAACGGTTGAGGACACTGGGTCTGTATTTGTTGGAGTTTAGAAGGTGTGGTGAATGTATTGCTGTAACAATTCACCATATGATTATCTGTATTTCGCTGTTGCCCATGTGGGCTCCACCTATGGAACATTGTATGATACTACCTATAATGTAGCATGCTGGGGCCTATGTGGGCTCCGCCCCTGACTCCACTCCTTGAGGGGAGGTATAAAGAGCAGTCGCCCTGTAGACGGCTCCCAGCAGCCAACCAGTCACAGGCAGGCATTGTTCTAGTTGATTAAAGCCATAATTTATTTCTACTCCTGGTTTCGTGTGAATTGATGGTCGCATCAGAAGGAATAAGGGGGATCTTATTGAAACTTACAGGATACTGCGAGGCCTGGATAGAGTGGATGTGGAGAGGATATTTCCACTTGCCGGAAAAACTAGAATCATAGGACACCATCTCAGACTAAAGGGATGATCCTTTAAAACAGAGATGAGGAGGAATTCCTCCAGCCAGAGGGTGGTGAATCTGTGGATCTCTTTGCCGCAGAAGGTTGTGGAGGCCAAATCACTGTCTTTAAGACAGAGATAGATAGGTTCTTGATTAATAAGGGGATCAGGGGTTATGGGGAGAAGGCAGGTGAATGGGGATGAGAAATTATCAGCCAGATTGAATGGCGGAGCAGACTCGATGGGCCGAGTGGCCTAATTCTGCTTCTATGTCTTATGGTCTTATGGGTGGCAGGGCCTACTTACCAGGCAGAGGAGGAATCCCAGAGAGCAGTTGCACGGAAGCATCTTGCGAGTATGAGACAGTGCCCTGCATTCCTGAAAATGGCAGGAAACCAGTGTCGCTGAAGACTTTGCATGACAAGGGAACTGGGTGCTCACATTTGCCACTTTCTGAAGGATTTGGTGCTACAGACGTTTGGAGGGCGAGTGTTGCGGAAAGTCACAACGACGCTCAGTTTTCACACCAGTGACTCCTTCGAGGTGACACCTGCAGCATTTTGCAAGACTCTGCACACAAGTGCATCGAGGAGGTGACAGACGTATTCTTTGTGAGGGCACACACAACTTTGTCCATTTTTGGTGCTAAGTGGCATATAGTAGGGTGTTAAAAGGGACCATTGCCAATAACAGACTAAATGTCGTTTTTCCCGCCCGTTATCTGGCAAAATCCCAACGTTACTGTTAAAATGGAGCCAAAATTTGATATAAAAACAGCTGTGGGAAAGGAAGGTGATAGCCATGCTCATATAGATTTTTCTTGGAAATTGTTTGGTTGTTAAAACTCTATAACCTGTAAATTTCTGAAGGTTGAGTGATCAGAGTAGAAAAATCATTGCTTAAATTTGGATTAAAGTATATTAAACTTGTTTAAAAAAAGAGCTGGTTTTATTAAAAAATTCTGCAGAGGAATGTTGATTATTATTTTTACATGCTCCCTGAGAACCAATAATCTGCTCTTGTGTCCCAATCTTAGCCAGTTGAGTGAAGTATTTTGTCTTCATTATAACTGAGCAAAAGGTGACAAAGGATTTCAGAGGCAGGGGAAGGCATTGGGGGAGTCGAGGGAGGGGTGAGGGGGAGCATTTGAAGGCTGACAACGGGAAACATTTCCTTGTTGTGACAAAGTAACAGGTCGAAAAAGAAACACAGAAAAAACAGTCGGATTAAGTTACCTAGTTTTGGACACGTCAATCATTCTAAGAGTAGACACTCGTTAGGAGTTCAACACAAGGACACACACCTGCTCTCCCTGTCCACCTGTCAAACTTTGGGACGACATCATCTGCTCATGACACCTGACAAAAATGTCAGAAAACGTTGTCACAATGCAAGAAACAGAATTCCAACTAATAAGAATGTGAAACTTTGAAAGGTGTGCTGTGGAGGGCCTGAAGCCTCCCTTGGGGTGGGGAAGGAGGAAGTGCAGAGAGAGAGGGAATGTTGTAGCAGGTCAGCAATCATGAACTGCCGAGGTCCTGCTGAATTCAGTGGCTTGAATTTGCATTCATTTTATTCTTCAGTTTCTTGTCCAGCAGTGAGCGGCCAAGGACAGGAGGCACCAGCTGAGTGGGGGTGGGGGGGGGGGGGGAACCAGCCAGCACAGGTTTAGATAGTTCCTGACAAGCTTGGCTTTGCAGTGGGTGTGAGGGGAGCAGAGGGAGGATATTGGTGGATGTCCGAGTCCAGGAAAATTGCCTGATTACATTTAATCATCCAACCCTTTCCCAGGTATCTTGACAACACAAAGGCAGAAGTCTGGCCTTCAGGAAAATGCACGACCAATTAAGACTGCTTTCTTTGTGCTTGACATTTCCTGCACATAACAACCCTTTGAAATGACCAATAATTTATTGGATGCTAATCAAAACTATGCCCTAGTTCAGTACTGTGCCAAGCTTTAACATAGCTGCCCAGAACCTGCTTCTTCGCAATTGAATAGATGTCCAGCAGATAAGTACTCCCAAACATAAAGGATGGCTGAGGATGGACTAATGATATTGCAGGAATTCTTGATACAATTTATTTTTATTCTTTCACAGGAGGTAAGCATCGCTGGCGAGGCCAGCATTTGTCTCCCATCCCTAGTTCACCTTGAAAGTTGGTGGTGAATCGTCTTTTGAGCCAGAGTGATCCATGTGATGTTCCATAGACTAGAATTCACAGGATTCCGACAGTGTAAAAGGGGGCCATCCAGCCCACTAAGTCTGAACAGACCCTCTGAAAGAGCACCCTATCCAGGCCCACTCCTCATAACCCCATGACATCTTTGGGAGAAAACATGAGCACCCGAAGGAAACCCACGCAGACACAGGGAGAACGTGCAATCTCCGCATAGTCACCCGAAGCCAGAATCAAACCCCTGTCCTGGGCGCTGAGAGGCAGCAGTGCTAACCACTGTTCCACCGTGCTGCTCATGTTGGTTCACTCAGAGTGCTGTGAGGAAGGACAGTGAAGGAACGGTAATACAGTTCCAATTCAGGATGGTGTGTGGCTTGGAGAGGAACTCACAAATACTGGTGTTCCCATGCATCTGTTTCCCTTGTTTTTCTATATAGTGGAGGCTGTAGGATTGGAAGATGCTAGCAAAGGAGCCTTGGTGAGTTGCTGAAGTGCATCTTGTAGGTGGTGAATGGAGTGAATGCTTAAGATGGCGGATGGGGTGCCAATCATGTATGCTTGGATGGTGTTGAGCTCCTTGAGTATTGTTGGAGCTGCATTCATTCAGGCAGGTGAAGTGTATTCCATCATACCCTTGACTTGTGCCTTATGGGGTGGCCAGGCAGGCTTTGGGGAGTCAGGATGTGAGTTCACACTTCCTGAGAAAGATGGACTGTGGACCCTCAGAACAGCACGTGAAAAAGTGGGTGTGTGGAGCTTCTACCATGCTGACCATCACTCTGCATGGGCCTCCAAACTCTGGATCTTCAAGCTACAATTGGTCGGTTGTGTGAGGTACTATTGGGCGGTAATGGTCTGTGCTGGGGTGGGAAAGGGATTGACAGGGAGGTGAGGATTTAAGGGGAGAGACATGTGTGGAAGTCTAGGGTGGGGCAAGGGATGTTGCGGGTGGTCGGGGAAATGGAGAGATACTGTGGGGGCTGTGGAATGGAGGAATGACAGGGTAGGGCATGGGGGGGGGGGGTTGTCTTAGTGTGAATGGACCTGGGTGGAAGTGGAAAAGGGGCTCAGAGGGAGGGGGTTATGGTGTCAACTGATGAGCTCTCGGGGCATATTGAGGAACTGTTGCTACGAACGGATAGTGAGAGTTTAAGGGGGCAGTGGCATCCGGTAGGGTGGAATAGGTGAGGGTCCTCCGATGATGGTGAAGGGATGCTGAATGTTATTGGAGGACACATGGAAGTAAAGCTTAAATCTGGAGATCAGCAGGGCGAGGGGTGATTTTCTATTGTCACGGGCTGGGTTCCTTGGGAAGATAGGGGATGTGGACACTCACCTACATGGAGGATGATGGGGGAGGATTGTAGGGTCACTGTGGGGTGTTCAAAGGTCACACCAGGAGAGTCAACAATTTTTTTTGGGGGGGGTCATTGATTATAGGGGGAGGTTGTTAGGTGTTTGACTGTATTTGAAAAGTAACACACACTATAGCCACTTGCATCTATCCAGGGCCTCAAGGTGGAGATGCCCAGATGCTGCATGTGAGTTGAATCAGTGGGGGTGGGCGGAATGGCAGGTCAGCTCAAACTGGACAACTGAAGGGGAAGCCTAGCATATAGAACCAAAAATGTTAAGACATCTGAAGAGGTGGCGACTAGGGACTTTTCACAGTAACTTCATTGAAGCCTACTCGTGACAATAAGCGATTTTCATTTCATTTCATTAGCTCAGTGTGCACGGGCAGCTTCTTGCACAAGGTTTATAACGACTCTGGCAAAGATCCTTGCATCCCTGCACATTAATGCTTCCAGGGACATAAACCCAGGATGTCCCCATGATGATGGGGGAGCAGGGAGAGATGTGGGAGAGGGGTGCACAGGCTTAACAACTATGAATTGCAATTAAACCTCATCAGATCTCATTCAAGTATGTGTGGACTATTTATAAAAGTGTAAGAGCATTAACAATCATAGTGCATCCAAGTAACCACATGTGAAATCATATCTTCTTAAACTTTTATTTCTGAGAACTTCGAGGTGCTTCCTTGACATTAGCAACAGGCTGAGGAAAACCTGCTGACCAGTTTGCTCCCTTACCATGGATAACCTTGGCGGCTGTCTCCAGGAGCCCTGAGGCCTGGAGGGCCTTGACTTACTTATCTGTCCTGCTGAGGGGAAGCTGCTGCCTATTCAGTCACAGAGGATGAAGTGAAGGGATAACAGGTAACGGAAATTCAGAAGGGCTGGACACCGTCAAAAAGGCCTGAGCGGCGGTCCCTGGGTGTCCAACAGCTGCTCCTCCTTCCTTCGGATGCTGGAAATCCTTTGCCAAACTCCTTGAGGATAGGAGACTCCTGGAGGGAGGTCCATTCTCATCAATTTGCTCTGTCGCTGATGCGACCATCAATTCACTCAAGACATGAGTAGAAGTAAACGTGGCTTTAATCAACTTAGAACAGTGCGTGCCTGCGACTGATCCAATAATGAGAACCGCCTACAGGTCGACTGCTCTTTATACCTCCCTTCAAGGAGAGGAGCCATGGACGAGGCCCATACAGGCCCCAAAATGTTCCCCTATGGATAATGCCATACAGTGGCCCATAGGAGAAGCCCACAAGGGCAACAGCATAGCACAGATACAAATACAAGGGCAACAGCACAGATATAAATACAATGGTGGATTGTTGGCATAATACATTCACCAGAGTAGCGACTTCAGGACTTTCTTGCATCTAAAAGCCTCTCAGCTGGGTAAAAAGTTCAAATGTGGTTTGTAAAAGCACACAAGTATACAAAACCAAACCGAGAGTAAACAAACCCCAATTTACCTTGAACTGAAATCAAAGATTAAACCTTAATGAAATCCTCAGTAGAGACAGTTATAACAACGGGCTATTAGTAGGTGCTGAAATCAGGGGATGTTCAAAATGAGGCACTTGAGCACCTACAATCTTTCCACAATATTGTAGTTGGCATGCACATTACGGTAGATTAGAGGCTGGGGAAAATGAGGTCAGCCGCCTTATGCATGCACTGGGTCAGCAATGAAGGGAATGTTAACACAGCAACTGCAATGCAAACGTCTGTGGCTGAGAGTCTATGTAATGCATCATCTCAAAACTCTCTGATCCAAATACCCAAAGAGATCAAGCTCAGCCATTTTCAAAGAGAGGGTGCAGTCAGCCACAGGGAAAGTTTTCTCTGAATTTATGCAAATACAGTCATTCGTCATCAAAACAAATCACCAGTATTTGTGATCAAATGTCAGCCAACAGTACAGAGACGTTAGATCTCAGGCCAGGTCCCATTATCTGATGTCAAAGAGAGTTGGCCACATATTTTACAAGCGTTCAACTTTCAGGCTATTATTTGCGGCACTTTGGTCTGGTATTACAATATCACAAATTACTTTGTCATTCCTTAATTCCTAAAGCGCCACTGTTACTAAAACAGGAACAGAGTAGATCAGCACAGCTACATATCCACAGGATTCTGAAGGAAGCCCATAATACTGACATGGTAGATTATTCATCGTGTATTCACAGAACAGTGCAAATTGATTTTAAATTGGACATGTGGGTGACATCTCCATCTGATATGATGTGCGCCACACAATTGCCTTTTGGTATCATTGGATAATTAGGCATGTTACCAAGGTTCAAACTTTCATCTTTGAAGTAACGAGTGGCGAGTATTGCAGTGGGCATTAGAAAAGAGAATCTTAGCTTTCTTGTGCTGCATTCTGATTCACTTTGAAAACAAATTACCGGTTAAAAATGGAGGAAAAAAAATCAGGTTTGCAAGAAAGACAGCACTGTTGCAAAATGGGCTGCCTGCTGAATTCATCTTCTGTCAGTGCACGGTTACTTTTTCAAATTGTTTTATTTCCTGTCAAATATATCGTCTCCTACTTTATTATTTTATGATATATATGTTGTCACTTGTTTTGTATGTGGTGCTGATTAGAGTACAGAATGCAAGAGAGAGGAACAAGCTTGGGATGAAAGGTAGCTGGAGGAAACACTGACAATGTGGTTATTTGTTGATGTAGAAGGGAAGAAGGGAAAACTGCTGCAAGGTAAAAATAACTGGCTGAAGAATCCGACTTCTCCACTGCAGAATAAGATTAATACGATGGTTGAGCCTCGATGTGGATGAAAATCGATGCAATTGTTAGCAAAGTTAAAGAAAAGAAGAGTAAAGTGATTAACATGGCAGTGGGGCCAAGAGATGTGAAACAAAAATTAAATGAAAATCACTTATTGTCACAAGTAGGCTTCAATGAAGTTACTGTGAAAAGCCCCCAGTCACCACATTCCGGCGCCTGTCCGGGGAGGCCGGTACGGGAATTGAATTTGCCCTGCTGGCCTTGTTCTGCTTTACAAGCCAGATGTTTAGCCCATGGTGCTAAACCAGCCCCAACCAGAGATGTAAAATGTATTGGTGCAGAAGGTTGGATGGTATACTTTCGAGTGACTCCTGCTTTCCTTCAAAACTTAAAAATGGATACAAAGGTTACTGCAAGAGTGTGATTGAAACTTTGGGTGTGCTGAAGCTGTAGTTACTTAGAAATGTCATCCCTACAATGCCAAAGGAGGCCATTCAGCCTATCGGGTCTGCACTGATCCTCCGAAAGAGCACCCGACATAGGCTGACCCCCTGCCCTACCCCTGTAACCCCATCTAACCTGCACATCTTTGGAAAGAAAATGGCAATTTCCCCTGCATATCTTTGGACTGTGGGAGGAAACTGGAGCATCCAGAGGAAATCCACGAAGAGACAGGGAGAACGTGCAAGCTCTATACAGACAGTGACTGTGAGGCACCAGTGGAAGTTTAGTCTTCATATCTAGAAAGCACCACTCTGCAAGCCTCTGGTTCGACCGTATGGGGTTCCGGGACCCACACTATGGAAATACTGACCTTGGAAGTGCTACATCATAGGTTCACCAGAATGTTAGCAGAGCTCGAATGTTTAGAGCATAAGGAGAAATTCCACCAATTAGACTTGGGCCAGAGTCTTCTGATCCCATAGGTAGTGGGCATCATGGCAGGTAGGATGGGAAAATGCTGCAGCCAAAAGGCAGTTTCCCGCTGGCACAAAATAAGTTTGTAATTTCCACTTAACAGTGGGTCGGTTGCCAGCTGCACCACATCAGGAACCGCATTCAAATATATTTTCAAATCATGAATATTCATTTAAAAAGCAGCTCTTGAGAATCACGCCCCCAACTCCGAACCAATGACCACGTTGGTGGCTAATTAGACCAGCGTAATTCACGACGGATGTTTTGCCTCTGGTGAGAAACCACGGGTGAGCACTCACGACGTCAAAGTATCTTCGCCTACATTTCATAGTGCTGTGCTTGCGGCTGCTACTACTTCATGCCAAGGCTGCATAGGTAAGACCAGCGGGAACCCAGGGAGGCTTACTATGGGAGACCAGCGAGAAGACAGGGATTGGGGTAGAGTGGGCTGACTTGGGGGGGGGGGGGGGGGGGGGGGGGGTGCGGCAGGGTGAGACATGACAGAGGCAAGGAAAGGGATTGGAGGGGAAAGGTTTGGCTGGTTGTGGGCGTGACACACAGCCACATGCTGTAGTGGGGAGGAGGAGGAGGAATTAGTCAGGACCAGAAAGCAGAGACAGTCATGGGCAAAAGAAAGTTAACCAAAAGAGAAAATGCTGTAAAATCTCAGCAGGTCTGGCAGCATCTGTAGGAAGAGAAACGCTAACGTTTCGAGTCCAGGTGACCCTTTGTCAAAGCTCCTGGGCAGTCATGGGCAGTTGTGCAACTTGTAATCGGGATCACTAAGCATAGCCACTGCTGCAGATTTGCACCATAACTTACAGAGCTGTGCTTGGTATGCTTGTCCTGGTCCCATTCCATCCCACTTGTGGTGGTCTTCAGGGTGTCAGAGCATCCAGAGCTCTCCACGGGGAAAGGGGCAGACGCCCTGGCCTTCGCTTCACTGATCAGCCAGCGGAGACGTCTACTAGGATGGAATTCGGCAGGGCCACTCAGAGTCTCAGAGTGGCTCTCAGATCAGGGGACAGATGGGTAGGGAGGGCACACGGGGGGTGAGGGGAGGGGCGGCGGGAGATGGTAAACCACCAGGGAGAAGGGAAATACACGCATGACACAATGGAGAGATGGGGTGGTTGGCCCTACGCCTGGAGGGACTCTGGCCCCTTCCACACGTAAAAAAACGGGAAAGGAGAACATCCTACTTAAGGGTTCGACACAGCTCTTCCCAACATACAAAATGTAAATAAAATGTTTTTCTGTGTAACTATGTACACTGTTGTAATTAAGGAATCCTGATTATGAAGACTATGGTCACAGACGCAGTGTTATATAAGCTGTTGATGTGATTGTTGTTCAAATTCTATTTCTTTTTATTATTTTTCTGCTGTGTAAATTTTGATATTGATATTGAGTGTTAAAATTCCAATATAAATATTTTTCAATAAAAAAATAAAAATACCTGTAGCAGCAGGCATTGACCGGGAAAGTAAAAAAAACACGGTTATGTTTATTTACAGTATTACGCTCTCCATTCCCAGAAGGGTTTCCCAGGTCGGGGTTTTTTATACTCGAGGTTTGCTTTCCCCAGTTAAGGGGAAAACGCTTGGTACCGGGAGAGCTCATATTCAGAGGACGTCACCTGGAATCTGATAGTTCTAATACCGTGACCTCCTTGAGGGTTATAACAACACCCAGGTGCTACAGATCCTCAAAGCCCTCAGTGTATGAAGGGTTAGCTCCTCGATGGCAAAGGCTATCCGGAACGAGCGTGGTTGATGACGCGCGTTCATCGGCCACAAAGTGCCTCAGAGGAGAGTTAAAACACTCCTCATTCTGCAACAGATTGAATGAGCGGATCATTAGGATCTTGAAAATACATTTTTGATCGTCATAGTGTCATACAGTACAGAAGAGGCCCTGCGGCCCATCAAGTCTGCACCGACAAAACTACACTAAATCTACACTAATCCCCCTTTCCAGCTCTTGGCCCATTGCCTTGAATGTTATGAAATTTCCAACGTTCAGCCATATCCAGGTTACCCTGGGTCCCATGTGCATTTACCTTCTTTATCAGTCTTGCATGTGAGACCTTATCAAAGGCTTTGCCAAAATTCATGTGAACTACATCAACTGCCCTGAGCTACACACATTATCACCTCCTCGAAAAATTGATGCCTGGGCAGGTCAGGTGGCGCTCTCCAATTATCTCCCCATGGGGTCTCTCGCCTCAGCGTGGTTTGCTGCACTACACAAAACCTGGCACTACAAAGGGAAGGATGTCCTGCCAGACAAGAGATAAAGGGGCTGCACGCCTCTTCCAATTATGAGGATGTCTGGAGAATTGAGCCCAATGAGGGCGAGGAAGCTAAGGCTCCAGAGGAAGAGGCCATAACGTGGGCCAGACGAGGCAGACATGGGCATGACAGGGTCATAGTCACCAAGTTCCACGAGAATGATGACTAGCTCATACTAGCATCTTTCACTCGTGCTCTCCATGCTGGGTCCACTTTAACACCTTAGTTGTGATCCTAATCAGGTCAACAGAGCACATCCATCTGTGAATCAGGAATGACAATCTTACTTCACAATGCCCTCATCCTCGGAATGTGAGGCAGCCTCTGGAACATGTGGTCTATTAGTTATGGGATAATAACTGCAGCACCATGTTTTGTAAGCAGATGGTGTGCTGCCCCTTTAAGCATCTCCCTAAAATTCCACCACCTACATTAGCCTTCAAGAGACAAGAGATGTCCTACAATCGTCAGTGAACTCTGGCGGCCTGGTGGCGTAGTGGTTAGCACTGCTATCTCAAGGCGCTGAGGACCTGATTTTGATCCCAGCTCTGGGTCACTGTCCGTGTGAAGTTTGCATATTCTCACCGTGTCTGCGTGGGTCTGACCCCCGCAACCCCCAAAAATGTGCATGATCGGTGGATTAACTATGCTAAATTGCTGCTTAATTGGAAAAAAAATAATTTGTGCTCTAAATTTATATTTTTAAATAATCCTCAGTGCACTCGTGGCAGTATGCCTGCAGTCTGGCAAGATGCCTCAAGGAGGATAATTATCACTCAGCTGTTCTCACCTTTCTGTCAAAGATTCATTCTGAATCTGCACTGTGTTTGGTCCACACAAGCAATCATTCAGGCAAGACAAGTGTTCAAGCTTTATCATCATCCTCATTCCCCAGCATTAGATAGTTCTTCAGGACACAGTCATCTGTAACTCTCAGTAATGGATGCAAGGCTGCACTGCAGCTCACCTCTCAGTGGACTACAGAAGCCTCAGGAGCAGCTGTGCAACCATGCTATTTGTGGGGCCGAAAAACAATGATGATACTCGATCTGGGCCTTCAGGACCCCAGTCGTTGATAGTAAAAAGCACACGTCAGGGGCTGGATTCTCCGTCCCGCCGCGCCAGATTTCTGGTTCAGCGCACCAGCGGGATGCCCCGTTTTGCCGGCTGGTAAATGGGTTTTCCCATTGTGGGGCAGCCCCACTCCGTCGGGAAACCCCCGGGCTGCCGGCAAAATGGAGCACCCCGACGGCGGAGAATCTAGTTCCAGATGTCTCAAAGGCACTCTTTGATTACATTTTAGATCTCTGCATTTTCATTGCAACAGTCGACATATGCACACTGAGTGCAGCCACACGGATGCAATGGTACGTTGCACATTACCATATCGATTGAACACCTCAGAGTTGGCAAAGGGTGAATGTGACTTGACATGTACTGGACCTTCTGGTCCAGGGCTGCATCCTCCGATGTCCAAGTCAGGCACATAACCCCTATGTCGCACAGTTTTCACCATCCAGCAGGAATCTCAAGGCTCAACATGTGTCAGTGAGGCTCTTCGCTCATGGAGGTTGGAAGGTGGGGATTAATGTTGGGGTAATGTTCAGATGTAGACACAAACATGAGATAACGCAACTGGCTGAAAGGAACGCACAGGAGCTTCACATTTGAGATCGTGGGCGAAATTCTCCGCAGACCGTCGTAACGCCGATTTCCGGCGAGCAAAATTGGTGTAGATGACTCCGGCGTGGGGGCCTTCTTTTAGGCGGCTATTCTCCGTTCCCGGAGGGGCCAGCAGCGGACTGACGCGATACGCGTCAGTTTCACCAGCTGCGGAAGCGGTGAGACCCGGCGTTTTGGGGTGGGGGGGGGGGAGGAGGAGGAGAGAGACAGACCGGCATTGGGGGGGGGGGGGAGGAGGAGGAGAGTGACAGACCGGCATTGGGGGGGGGGGGAGGAGGAGGAGAGAGACAGACCGGCATTGGGGGGGGGGGGGGAGGAGGAGGAGAGAGACAGACCGCCATTTGGGGGGGGGGGGGGGAGGAGGAGAGAGACAGACCCGGCGTTGGGGGGTTTGCGGCGTTGAGTTGAGAGGAGAGGGGGGGGGTTTTGCAGCGTTGCGTTGAGAGGAGGGGGGGTTTGCGGCATTGAGTTGAGAGGGGGGGCGGCGTTGGAGGGGGGTAGGGGTGGTGAAGCGGGTAGGGGTGGTGAGGGGGGGTTGGGGTAGGGGCAGCGGCGTGCAGAGGAGGGGGCGACGGATGCCCGGGGCCAACGCACCATCGCCCCCCCTCTGCACGCAGCTGCCCCTACCCCAACCCACTCCCCTCACCACCCCGACCCCCTTCAACACCCCTACCCCCCTCCAACACCGCACCCCCCCCCACTAACGCCGCGCCCCCCCCCCCACTAACGGAGGAAGGAAGGGGGGGAGGAGGAAGGAAGGGGGGAGGAGGAAGGAGGGGGGGGGGAGGAGGAAGGAAGGGGGGAGGAGGAAGGAAGGGGGGGAGGAGGAGAGAGGGGGGGTGTGGGTACCGGCCTTCAGAGGGAGGGGGGGGTGTGGATACCGGCCTTCAGAGGGAGGGGGACGGGGTGTGGGTACCGGCGTTGAGGGGGGGGGGGACCCGGTGTTGAGAGGGGGGGGACCCGGCGTTGAGAGGGGGGGGCTGCGGCGATGAGGGGGGGTTGCGGCATTGAGGGTGGGGGGTTGCGGCGTTGCGAGAGATGGGGGGGCGGCGTTGGAGGGGGGTAGGGGTGGTGGGGAGGGGGGTAGGGATGGTGGGGAGGGGGGTAGGGGTGGTGGGGAGGGGGGTAGGGGCATTTGAGGGAGGTAGGGGTGGTGAGGTGGGGTGGTTGGGGTAGGGGGCAGCGGCGTACAGAGGGGGGGGGGGCAACGGTGCGTTGGCCCCGGGCATCCGTCGCCCCCCCTCTCTGCACGGCGCTGCCCCCCAAAACCCCCCCCATGCCGCAACCCCCCCCCCATGCCGCAACCCCCCCCCCCGATGCCGCAACCCCCCCCCCCCCCCCCCCCCCCCCACACTGAACGGCGTCAACCATCATCAATGGTTGACGCCGTTTTAAAGCTACTGTGATTTTCGCCGACGTGACCCATGGCCACGTCGGCGGGACTTCGGCCCATTCGGGCCGGAGATTTGTGGAAACAAAAATATAATGAAATCCCGCCGGCGCCAGCTGTTTTCAGAGGCTGCCGGCGGGATTTGCACAGCGCCGGTTTTTGGCCGGTCAGAGAATTAAAAACCCTGCGGGAGCGGGATTAACGCCGCTGCCGGCCGATTCTCCGACCCTGCGTGGGGTCGGAGAATTTTGCCCCGTATGTGAAACTCACTCAGGGCTGGCGGAAAAAGGAGATCAACGCAAGATACACCGTTTCAATGCATGCCACCATTCAATCCTCTAAGATCCACGCTGAGCACTCGGCAATGCAGTTTCATCAGGAGACTAAAGCAGACTCCCTCTGAACTCAAGAGGCAACATTCTGTCAACTCCTGAAGCGTGTCTCGGAGAAACCTTGCCCAACGGCCAAGTTCTTTGAGCCAGAGGCTTTACTCATGTTAATGCTGCACAGAGAACAGTCAAGGTGATTCAAGGCACCATAGACCTGAGACAGATGATGGGACATCTGGGACGACGGGGTGCATCTGTGTACCTGACAGACCATGGAGTGTTTCAACAGATGCAAGGGGCACGCAACATGAGAAGTAAAATGAGTCAAAATCTATTTATATCTGTGAACATTCTGCACCATACATTGTGGTCACACATGTTACCTTGGTCCTCATAGCATTTCTTCATTTTTTGTAGTCTACCGCTATGTCATGGTGCATCCCGGCATCCATAGCAGAGTTGGAGACAGCCTGCTGACTGCTAGGCCCTGTTCTCTGTGATTACCTTGGTGAGTGACCTCTGGAGGGCCAAGACCTGGAATGGCCCCGGCCTGCTCTGGGTACCCTGCTGTGCACCCTCAGCCTGTGGAGCTGCAGATGATGGGGTCACAGGAAGCGGACATTGAAATTGGCTGGATGCTCCGAGAGCCACCTGGACTTCCTGGTGCCTAGATTTCCCACCGTTGCCTGACATGGGATAACGCTACATGCGGACAACGCACCTACGGGTGGACCCCTGGATTGGAAGCTGGGTCGGAATTGGAAACTGCATTGGATGTTGTGACCCCTGTCGAGTGACCACATTTGCTGAGGGCCAGAGAAACTTCTAGAAGGCTGTGAAGAGGGGAATAAAAAGGCGTGAGATCAGCATCTCCCAAGTGAGACAGGACCCATCAACAGTTCATAGATCAGCCAATAAAAGTATGAGTGCTTTGTAATGTTGGTGACTATGCAGCCAATCATTAATTATCTCTTCTTTCTTTGAAGGCACCAGCAGCAAAAGAAAGAGGTATACTGGCAGCCTACCCATCAGCCCCAGCCCCCACATCACCTCAGATGAAGATCCTGAAGACCCACTAGACGTAGAGCCATCTCAGCATTCACCCACACCCTCCACCAGCTCAGTGGGATCTAGAAATGGAGCAGGCTCAGGGTCACAATCTGGCACAGTCCACATCGATCTTTGCTTGTAATCCTTTTATGTTTCCCAATTCATCCTGGAACACATCTTGTTATTTTTTCAAGATTTTGTACAGGCCCCCCATTTTCAATTGAAACCTTTACAGCCGATTCAACTTGATTCCTGGAGTCAGTCATGCCCCATTAAACACAATCCTTGGCCGGACACCATATTCAACAATAGCTTTGCAGACTGATGTCTATAATGTAATGGAGACATGGGACGTGATTCTCTGGAAAAGTTCCAAGTGCTGTAGTGAGCGGGAATTGCTGCGTATTTGCTGGCTGCACTTGCTCAGCCAACCCCAGCCAACTCACAACAGTGACGCCGAGGAGACCGGCCCTAAGATTCGGGGAAGCTGACCTGGGGAGGCTCCTGGACACGATGGAGGCCAGGAGGGATGTCCTGTTCCCCCGAGGGTCCCGGAGGGTGAGCCACAAGGCAGCAGTGCTGCCTGGGACGAGGTGGTGGCAGGAGTCAGCCCTGGCAGTGTGACCAGGAGGATCGGTGTCCAGTGTCGGAAGAAGGTCAACGACCTACACCAGGCAGCCAGAGTGAGTAGACACCAACGTCTCACCCACCAACCCCACAAGAGAGCATCCCACCAAGCAACCCCCAACTCTCCCTCCATCCCCCTCCCCCTTCAGCACTCCTTCAACCCATCCTCAAACCCTCACTCCACCCCAATCTTCCCTTTATACCACACCCCCACAACTGTGAACCGCGTGTGTGGCTCACGTTGCCGTTCCTGCGTCACCTCAGGAAAAGCTCTTCCATATTCAGCGGGAGAGGGCCCAGACTGGCAGTGGGGTGCTGGACCTGAGAATACTCAACTCCTTCAAGGAGCGGGCCCTGGAGGTGACTGGTTTGGCCGAGGACAGGGCGGACACCCACGCGGAGGCTGGCGGACACCACAGAGGTGAGGAACCACAGGGCTCCACCAGAAGGACCTGTCAAACATTATTGCCTTACTGACTGACCCATCCATCCCACTGACCGCATGTCCTTTCTTCTTCAGGTTCTCCAGACGACGGCCCATCCCGGGCAGCCCTGTCCACTGACTCCGAGGAGAACACCTCAGGAGGAAAGCTCCGAGGATGCAACTGGTATAGTCGCAGCACAGCTGTCAACCCCACCCCCCGCCAGTGCAAGTACATACACCTCGGTGGGAAATGTTCGTGGTCAGGTTCTGGGGCGCAGTATGGTGAGCACCACACTGCTGCTGATGTACATCAGGTGGAGGCAGGAACCCCCAGGGGAGACAGCAGTCAGAGGTCTGCTGGATCCCTGGACCCAGCTGGGTCGCAGCCAGATGCTGAGCCTCTGGCACAGAGTATCCCAGAGCTGATGGAGATGTTAGGAAGTGGCTGCGACATTCAGAGGGAAATGTCAGCGTTATTCCAGCAGATCCATAGCCGCTTGGAGGAGTCCAGAGACTATGGGTGCAGGAGATGCCACCGACAATGAGTGCCACCGAGGCCAACTCTGCTAGGGTGGCAACTGCAGTAGAGAGCCTGGTGCACGACATCGGCACCATGAGTGAAGGTGTCCAAGGTGTCACGCAGTCGGTGATGGCCATTGCTGAGGGTCTCGGCAGTTTGTCAGCCGCACTGGGGGATGTCACCCTACCAGGCCGACAATGATGGGGTTCTGCGGGACATGTCCCGCTCTCAGATGGGAATGGCCGAGGCGCTGCGGAGCTTGTCCCTGTCACAGGTGGGCATGGCTGAGGCACTGCAAAGCATGACCCAGTCATGGGGTATGTGTCCCAGCCACTGACGAGAATCACCAAGGGCATCAACACGATGGTGTGTGGACCATGGGAAACCGCCAGGGCTGGCAAAGCCAGCTGATGCAGGGGCAGCCGGGGCCCGAGCCAGTTGCTCCTCCATTCCAGGGTGAACCTCAGGGCCCTATGGGCACCAACTGGGAAGGGGGGGTGGGGCGGGGGGGGGGGGGGGGGGGGCTGAGCCTTAACCCAGACCCGTCCCATGGGGCGGCGACAGTGGCCTCCAGCACTCCCAAGTTCCAACCCTCTGATGAGGCTGTGCCTCGGGTTCAGCACACGGAACAGGTGGCATGCCTGTGCATGTGTCGCCGACAAGTGAGTCTTCAGCCCCAGTACCCTCAGAGGAAGCCCAACAGGGGCATCGAAGACCATGGGACGAGGTAAGCACCTGGGTGCCTCCACTTCAGATGTGCATCCTGGGGAAATACCAAGACGTAGTGGTGGATCTAGGAGGGCCAGGCAGATTGAGCATCACTGGGTGCACTGGGGTAGGGGGAGGGGTTAGGTAGAGGGTGGGGTGGGGCATTATCAGGAATGTACAGCACATTGAACAACTCTTTCCACAAACATTAGTAGCCTCTGTCACTTTCTTCCGCAGTGCGGGCTGGCCCTCAGATCCTTTGCCTGTCTCTCCAGGCAACCCCCCTCCCCATGGCACCGACCCATCCTCCATCCATGGTCACCTCAAGGGAGCTGTGTCCTATCCCCTGGGTGTTTGGATGTTGGCTGCCCTGTATGTGGTGTTGACCCCCACTCAGTGTCCAGGCATGAAGGTTTGATTGGAATGCTAGGCAATGACTCCTACATGTTACATGGCCCACCTACCCACGGGAATCTACTTGGCATGTGTCAAGTGCTCACTTAACCACGATTGCCAATTCCCTATGAGCGATTGCCTTCAGCCGCACAGCCAGCAGTCGGTGGGGGTTATGGGTAGACGGACAGGGACAGCAGTCACCCTAGGCATGGGGTTGGGATCCAAGGGTTGGCATGGTGTTGCTGCTAGCGATTACCCCCCCCTAGTTGCCCCTCAGCACCTGCCCCCCACCTTCCCATGGCAACCCAGCCCTGTGGAGGGTCCCCCACCCCAGCCAAGGATTCCCCCACCCCTGCCGAGCACTGGGGGGGCGGGGGCAAGGCCAGCACCCCCTGTCTCTATGCCTGTGCATAAAGATTGTTACTCCCCTCCTCGGCTCGCCACAGAAGCCCTCCTGTGATCAGGGAACCTCGCCCCCTTTTCCTCCATACACAAAGAATTCTATTTCACTAAATCCACAGGTTTATGGGTAGTGACTTCCCTGCATCAATAGCACTCTATAATATTCCTAAGCTGTTGTTAAATCTTCTGTACTTCATAGCTCTTCTGGCTTCTGCGTTATTCTCTCTGCTGCTCACAGCTTCCCACCCTAAGTTGTGAATCTGGTCACTCTGAGGAATTTGCAGCTCCTTGGGTCCCTTCTTGGCACTTTCTATCATTGATGCCATTTCCAGAGTGATGGAACCATCAATTCTACGGACACGTGCTTGTAGGATTAGAATAGCGGTTTTAATATACTTACAACAGAGCCAGCCTGTTAGCCGTTGAACCTTCGGTGAACTGGCTGTCTGACTCTGTGGCACGGATCTTTATACAGCAGCTCCAGGGGGAGGAGTTCTGGGCGGAGCCAAGGGGGGAGCCCAGTACAAACTCTCGAGTACTCCCAGAGCTACTCCCCCTGGTGGTCAGGTAATGCAACTGCACTTACAATATCGGTACATATATATACTGGGAACAGAGTGACATTGGTAACTTATAATACCGTGTGAATCTCATTCACCACATTCACCCCCTGTGAAAAAAATCAAGTCCGGCGGGGGTGGTGGCTCACAGAGTTAGTCTGCCCAGTGGACGAATTGTTCGTTGCGATCTGCGGAGCACCGGGGTTGCAGCCTCTTGCGGTGGCTGGGTGGGTGTTGAGAGCTGGGGTACGATAGCAGACTCCGGGGCGGGTCTCGTCCAAACTTCATACACCTCTGGCTCGAGCGGAGACTGGGGGCGCTGGGGGCAGGCTGGTGCTGGCGCATGGAACCGGTGGGGCGAGCTTGCGGAATCGGGGGCATGAGGGGGCGGCAGCATAGGGAACGGGGTAAGGGGTTCCTCAGTGGGGGTAGGGGGGGTGCTGGATCCAGCGGGTGGCAGGTCCCGAAGGGATACTGTGTACTGGCGACCGTCCGGGAACTCCACGAATGCGTACTGGGGGTTGGAATGGAGGAGGTGCACCTTTTCAACAAGGGGGTCGGTTTTGTGCGCCCTGACGTGCTTCCTTAGGAGAACCGGACCTGGTGTCCTCAGCCACGCCGGAAGTGAGACCCTCTTGGTAGTGCCCCTAGAAAAAATGAAGAGCCGCTCGTGAGGGGTTTGATTGGTCGCTGTACAGAGGAGTGATCTAATTGCGTGGAGTGCGTCTGGGAGGACTTCTTGCCTTTGGGAGACATGGAGTTTTCTAGACCGGAGGGTCAGTAGGACGGTCTTCCAGACTGTCGCGTTCTCCCTCTCCATCTGCCCGTTCCCCCTGGGGTTGTAGCTGGTAGTCCTGCTCGAGGCGATGCCCTTGTCGAGCAGGTACTGACGCAGCTCGTCGCTCATAAAGGACGAACCCCGGTCGCTGTGCACGTAGCTGGGGAAACCGAACAGGGTGAAGACACTATGCAGGGCCCTAATGACTGTGTGGGAGGTCATGTCGGGGCATGGGATGGCAAAAGGGAATCGGGAGAACTCATCTATGATGTTGAGGAAATAAATGTTCTTGTTGGTGGAGGGGAGTGGCCCATTGAAATCGATCACAAGGCGTTCAAAGGGCCTAGAAGCCTTGACCAGGTGGGCCCTGTCTGGTCTAATAGAAGTGCGGTTTGCACTCTGCACAGATCGGGCAGTCCCTGGTGACCGCTTTTACCTCCTTGTTGGAGAAAGGCAGGTTTCGGGCTCTGATGTAGTGGGCGAGCCGGGTGACCCCTGGATGGCAGAGGTCATCGTGGATGGCTTTCAGACGGCTGATCTGCGCACTGGCGCATGTCCCGCGGGATAGGGCATCCGAGGGATCGTTGAGCTTCCCCGGTCGATATTTAATATCGTAACTATAGGTGGAGAGTTCGATCCTCCACCGAAGGATTTTATCGTTTTTTATTTTGCCCCTTTGCGAGTTGTCAAACATAAAGGCTACCGATCGTTGGTCGGTGATGAGGGTGAACCTCCTACCTGCGAGGTAGTGCCTCCAGTGACGAACAGCCTCCACGATGACTTGTGCTTCCTTCTCGACTGAGGAGTGTCGGAGTTCTGAAGCGGATAGAGTACGGGAGAAAAATGCAACGGGCCTCCCTGCCTGATTTAAAGTGGCTGCTAGAGCTACCTCTGAGGCGTCGCTGTCAACCTGAAAGGGAGTGGATTCATCCACCGCCCGCATGGCTGCTTTGGCGATGTCCTCCTTGATGTAGCTGAAAGCCTGGCGTGCCTCAGCTGACAGGGGAAATTGTGTAGCCTTAAAGAGTGGGCGGGCTTTGTCCACATATTGAGGGACCCACTGGGCGTAGTATGAAAAGAACCCTAAGCACCGTTTGAGGGCCTTGGGGCAATGAGGGAGGGGGAGTTATAAGAGCATGCGGTCCGGATCTGGGCCCAGGACTCCCTTCTCCACAACGTAGCCGAGGATGGCCAGTCTGTTTGTGCAGAAAACGCATTTCTCCTTGTGATAAGTGAGGTTTAATTTCTGTGCCGTCTGGAGAAAACGGTGGAGGTTGGCGTCGTGGTCCTGCTGGTCATAGCCGCAGATGGTAACATTGTCCAGATACGGAAATGTGGCCCGCAGACCGTACTAGTCTACCATTCGGTCCATTGCTCGTTGGAACACCGAAACCCCGTTAGTGACGCCGAAGGGAACCCGGAGGAAATGAAAGAGGCGGCCATCGGCCTCGAACACCGTGTAGTGGCGGTCCTCAGGGCGGATTGGGAGCTGGTGGTATGCAGACTACACAGAGCCTTTTTAAAAGTTAACTGATTCAGCTGACAATTTTCTCTGTGTAGCTGCATTGTTTACACCACATACCAATCGGTCCCTGAACATATCTTTCGAAGCTGACCCAAGATCACAATGCTCCACTATTTGTCTTAGCCTTGTCACAAAATCTGCAATTGTCTCCCCTAGGCTTTTCCCGTGGAGTTAAATTTGTAACTTTGTTTTATTACTGAGAGTTTAGGGCGGTAATGCTCCTTTATTAGCTCAAAAAGCTCAGCAAATATCTTTGTGTCAGGAGCATCCGGGGATATTAAACTTCAGATCAGGTTATACGTCTCGGTCCCTCATGCAGTCAGCTAGATAACGTGCTTCTTATCCCCCCCCCCCCACTCTATTTCATTAGCATGGAAAAAGTATTCCAAACGCTCCACATACTATACTCATTCTTCTGTAGAAGTATCCAAAGCATCTAATTTTCCCAAGAGAGGCATGACTACCTTTTGCCCTATTGAAGGCTGGACTCAATTGGGCTTGTTCTGCAACACTTGCAAACAAACTTTCCTTCAAAATGATTTCTTCATTGCAATCTGAGTTCCTGTTGTTTTTCTTGTCTCCAATGTAGTAAATGCAGTAATTGGCGATCACCGGTTAGCTAACTAACAATAATGGGCTTATTATCAATTCAAACTATATGCAATGCATTATAATCGATGTCTTCATTCTCAGTGTTAGGATCACAGCTGCCTGCAAAAGCCTGGGCTGTGCACCGAGATTCTCCATGCTTGTTTCCCATTGGGTGATCAAGTCACATGATCCTTCCAATGCCCCTCAGCTATCCCTCAGCCTTATAATTCCCTTTTTGTATAGTACACTGATAATTTAAACAACTTTCAAAACATTAGCAATGCTGAACAATTTCGAACACAATTTATCAGAAACTCAATCTGTCATAGCACAATATCTTTCTCTGAGATTGAAGTAGCTCAGCTGGTTAAGGTTCCACAGCATGTGAACTGTACAGGGTGTGAAAAAAGATGAAGCTGTCAAAGTGTGTGTGAGAGAGTCAGTGGTTATTTTCCTTGCCATGGCAAGGAAGATCCCTGTGGACTGAAACCCAGCAAATAACTGTTAGCTTTTGAGAGATGAGAATGAGGAGAATGCTGACTTACCCTGGATGATATGAATGGTGAGGTTGATGGACCTCCTTCTGCTTTCATGGTGGTAAATAATGTTTCGCCGTACCTTCGCAGTGTCCAGAGTCATAGAATTTACAGTGTAGAAGGAGGCCATTTGGCCCACTGAGTCTGCATTGGCCCTTGGAAAGAGCACCCTATTTAAGCGTAAACCCACGCTTCCACCTTATCCTTGTAACCCAGTAACCCTACCTAACTCTTTTGTAAAAAATTTAGAGTACCCAATTATTTTTTTTCCAATTAGGGGGCAATTTAGTGTGGCCAATCCACCTACCCTGCACATCTTTGGGTAGTGGCGGCGAAACCCAAGCAAACACGGGGAGAATGTGCAAACTCCACACGGACAGTGACCCAGAGCCAGGATCGAACCTGGGACCTCGGCGCCATGAGACTGCAGTGCTAACCCACTGCGCCATCGTGCTGTCCCTACCTAACTCTTTGGATACTAAGAGGCAATTTAGCATGGCCAATCCACCTAACCTGCACATCTTTGAACTGTGGGAAGAAACTGGAGCACCTCGAGGAAACCCGCGCAGACACGGGAGAAAGTGTAAACTCCACACAGGCAGTCACCCAAGGCCAGAATTGAAGCCGGGTCACTGGAGCTGTGAGGCAGCAGTGCCAACCTCTGTGCCACTGTGCCGCTCCCTGAAATATAGAAAAATAGAAAATAGGTTCATGAATAGGCCATTCGGCCCTTCGAGCCTGCACCACCATTCAATATGATCATGGCTGATTATGCAAATTCAGATTCCTACTCCCACTTTCTCTCCATACCCCTTGATCCCTTTAGCCACAAAGGCCTTGTCCAGCTCCCTCTTGAATATACACAATGAACTGGCCCCAACAGCTTTCCGTGGTAGAAACTTCCACAAGTTCACAACTCTCTGAGAGAAGAAGTTCTTCCTCATCTCAGTCCTGAATGGCTTACCCCTCATTCTTAGGCTGTGACCCCGAGATCTGGATGTTCCCAAAATCGGGAACACATCAAGCCTGTCCATTCCCATCAGGATTTTATATGTTTCTATAAGATCCCCACTCATTCTTCTAAATTCCAGTGAATACAAGCCCAGTTGACCCATTCTTACTTCATACGTCAGTCCTGCCATCCCGGGAATTAGTCTGGTGAACATTCGCTGGGCACCCTCAACAGCAAGAATATCTTTGCTCAAACACGGAGAGCAAAACTGCACACAATACAGGACTGACATTTGAAGTAAGACTGGGTCAACTGGGCTTGTACTCACTGGAGTTTAGAAGAATGAGAAGGGATCTCATAGAAACATATAAACTCCTGAAGGGAATGGGCAGGCTAGATGTGGGAAAAATGTTCCCGATTTTTGGAACATCCAGATCTAAGGGTCACTGCCTAAGACTCAATGTGAGACCTCACCAAGGCCCTGTATAACTGCAGCAAGACATCTCTACTACTATACTCAAATCCTCTCGCAATGAAGGCCAGCACGCCATTAGCTTTCCTCACCACCTGCTGCGCCTGCATGCCAACCTTCAGCGACTGTTCCACCATGGCACCCAGGTCTGAGCATTGTCGCTGAATTTGGGAGCAGTCGGCGTCTTAACTTTCAGGTCCATTACTCGCTCCTAGACTGCAGAGTGAATGATGTGCACGGATGCAGTTTAAATACAGCACCAGGAAAGATCAGCCGGTGAGGTCATAGCGGAGAGGCCTTATTGCAGCCCGCCCCATCATGCGACATCATGTGCTTCATATTTGTGCATATTTAATGAGTTGAAAAGCGGACAATGTGGTGTGGAAATCCACCATGCTGCCTGGCAGGGAAAGCGCTGCTGATATGGAATATGGGAGGTTAGGAGGTGATTTTACAGAATTTTTGAGGGATTTGATTTGATAATTAGAGAGAGAAACCATTTTCACTTCGGAGGAGTTGAGGACAACAGGGAATCTAACCTTAGCATTATAGCCGGGTCATTCAGGAGGGAAAATATGGAACAATTCTTCTCAAAATTGGTGAGAGAATGTGAAAGTCTCTCTCATAAAAACAGTCAGTGCAAGATCAATTATAATTCAATTCTGATATTTATAGATTTTTGCTTGAACAAGGGCAGAGGAGGATATATGTCCAAAGTAGGTGAATGGAACTAAGGTACAGCTGAGCTATGTTCTCAGGGAATGGCAGAATGGGGCTGAGGGGCTGAATGGCCTCAACCTGTTCCTCAGCTCCTGCAGCATGTGCCAGCAATTGATTTTTCACCTGTTCATTTGAATGGAGAAAGGTATCACAGAGTGACATTCGACAAAGCAGAGATCTTGAGTTTTACCCTTCCACTCCAGGGGAGATTATTAATAGTCTTGTAAGTCACAACTCCAACTACCGCCTCACTCCAACTATTCCTCCACTTATTCCTGCCTGCCACAATATTAACAGCAACGATTCAATCCCTTGATGAGGTTCCCCGTTAAAAGCAGGCAATGGTTTAATTTGCAGTTCGATGAGCGAATTAGTTCCTTGACATAATATTTATGTCAAGCTAAGTTAAATCACAGTTTATCTGCTGGGGGAGTCAAACAGACAGAGTGGTTAAGACAATATAAAATACCTCCTTCTCTGAACTCCTTTTGGATCAGGAGGAACAGATGTTTTGATCTGAGGATAGTATGAGGTCTTGGGCCTCCTGATTATCAGGCAGATTGTGCTAATGTTTGTGGCACTTCTTGGATTGCAATATCACTCATGGGGCGAAATTCTCCGCGGGCTGACGTGACGCCCATTTCCGGCGGGAAAAAGCGGTGTGCATGACTCCGGCGTCCGGGCCTTCTTTTAAGCTGGCAATCTCCGTTCCCGGAAGGGCCAGCAGCTGACTAATGCGTCAGTTTCACCAGCTGCGGAAGTGGTGAGACCCGGCGTTTTTTTGGAGGAGGAGGAGAGAGACAGACCCGGCATTTGGGGGGGGGGGTGGTTCCGGCATTGGGGGGGGGGGTTCCGGCATTGGGGGGGGGGGGGTGTTCCGGCATTGGGGGGGGGGGGGGGGGGTTCCGGCTTTTGGGGGGGGGGTTTCCGGCATTTGGGGGGGGGGTTCCGGCATTTGGGGGGGGGGTTCCGGCATTTGGGGGGGGGTTCCGGCATTGGGGGGGGGGGTGTTCCGGCATTGGGGGGGTGGGGGGGTTCCGGCATTTGGGGGGGGGGTTTCCGGCATTTGGGGGGGGGTTCCGGCATTTGGGGGGGGGTTTCCGGCATTTGGGGGGGGGGGGTTCCGGCATTTGGGGGGGGGGGTTCCGGCATTTGGGGGGTTCCGGCATTGGGGGGGGGGGGGTTCCGGCATTTGGGGGGGGGGGTTCCGGCATTGGGGGGGGGTTCCGGCATCGGGGGGGGGTTGCGGCATCGGGGGGGGGGGGGGGGGGTTGCGGCACGGGGGGGGGGGGGTTGCGGGCAGCGGCGTGCAGAGAGGGGGGGCGACGGATGCCCGGGGCCAACGCACCGTCGCCCCCCCCTGTACGCCGCTGCCCCCTACCCCAGCCCCCCCCTCACCACCCCTACCTCCCTCCCCACCCTTACTTCCCTCCCCACCCCTACCTCCCTCCCCACCCCTACCTCCCTCCCCACCCCTACCTCCCTCCCCACCACTCCTACCCCCCTCCAATGCCGCCCCCCCATCTCTCGCAACGCCGCAACCCCCCACCCTCAACGCCGGTACCCCCCCCTCAACGGCGGTACCCACACCCCCCCCCTCCCTCTGAAGGCTGGTACCCACACCACCCCCCCTCTCTCCTCCTCCCCCCCTTCCTTCCTCCCCCCCCTTCCTTCCTCCCCCCCCCTTCCTTCCTCCCCCCCCCTTCCTTCCTCCCCCCCCCTTCCTTCCTCCGTTAGTGGGGGGTGGGGGGTGGGGGGGTGCGGCGTTGGAGGGGGGTGGGGTGGTGAAGGGGGTAGGGGTGGTGAGGGGGGGGTTGGGGTAGAGGTAGAGGCGTGCAGAGGAGGGGGGCGACTGATGCCCGGGGCCAACGCACCGTTGCCCCCCCTCTGCACCACCCCTACCCCCTTCACCACCCCTACCCCCCTCCAACGCCGCACCCCCCCACCCCCCACCCCCCACCCCCACTAACGCCGCACCCCCCCCCCCACTAACGGAGGAAGGAAGGGGGGGAGGAGGAAGGAGGGGGGGAGGAGGAAGGGGGGGAGGAGGAAGGAGGGGGGGAGGAGGAAGGGGGGGAGGAGGAAGGAGGGGGGAGGAGGAAGGAGTGGGGGAGGAGGAAGGAGGGGGGGAGGAGGAAGGGGGGAGGAGGAAGGAGGGGGAGGAGGAAGGAGGGGGGAGGAGGAAGGAAGGGGGGGAGGAGGAAGGAGGGGGGACGGAGGAAGGAAGGGGGGGAGGAGGAAGAAGGGGGGAGGAGGAAGGAAGGGGGGAGGAGGAAGAAGGGGGGAGGAGGAAGGAAGGGGGGAGGAGGGAGGAAGGGGGGGAGGAGGAAGGAGGGGGACGGAGGAAGGAGGGGGGGAGGAGGAAGGAGGGGGGAGAGGAGGAAGGAGGGGGGAGGAGGAAGGGGGGGGAGGAGGAAGGAGGGGGGAGGAGGAAGGAGGGGGGAGGAGAAAGATGGGGGGAGGAGGAAGGAAGGGGGGGGAGGAGGAAGGAGGGGGGACGGAGGAAGGAAGGGGGGAGGAGGAAGAAGGGGGAGGAGGAAGGAAGGGGGGAGGAGGAAGAAGGGGGGAGGAGGAAGGAAGGGGGGAGGAGGAAGGAAGGGGGGGAGGAGGAAGGAAGGGGGAAGGAGGAAGGGGGAGGAGGAAGGAGGGGGGGAGGAGGAAGGAAGGGGGAGGAGGGGGGGAGGAGGACGGAAGGGGGGAGGAGGAGGGGGGGGGGGGTGTGTGGGTACCGGCCTTCAGAGGGAGGGGGACGGGGTGTGGGTACCGGCGTTGAGAGGGGGGGGGGTTGCGGCGTTGAGGGTGGGGGTTGCGGCGTTGCGAGAGATGGGGGGCGGCGTTGGAGGGGGGGAGGGGTGGTGGGGAGGGGGGGTAGGGGTGGTGGGGAGGGGGGTAGGGCATTGGAGGGAGGTAGGGGTGGTGAGGGGGGGTGGGTTGGGGTAGGGGGCAGCGGCGTACAGAGGGGGGGGCGACGGTGCGTTGGCCCAGGGCATCCGTAGCCCCCCCTCTCTGCACGCCGCTGCCCCCAAACCCCCCCCCCCGATGCCCCCCTGATGCCGCAACCCCCCCCCCCCGATTGCCGCAACCCCCTCCCCCCCGATGCCCCCCCCCCCGGATGCCGCAACCCCCCCCGGATGCCGCAACCCACCCCCGATGCCGCAACCCACCCCCGGATGCTGCAACCCCCCGGATGTCGCAACCCCACCCCCGATGCCGCAACCCCCCCCGATTGCCCCCCCGATGCCGCAACCCACCCCCCCCATGCTGCAAACCCCCCCGATGCCGCAACCCCCCCCGATGCCGCAACCCCCCCCCCCCCGATGCCGCAACCCACCCCCCGACACTGAACGGCGTCAACCATCATCAATGGTTGACGCCGTTTTAAAGCAACTGTGATTTTCGCCGACGTGACCCGTGGCCACGTCGGCGGGACTTCGGCCCATCCGGGCCGGAGATTTGTGGACACTAAAAAAAAAATGAAATCCCGCCGGCGCCAGCTGTTTTCAGAGGCTGCCGGCGGGATTTGCACAACGCCGGTTTTTGGCCGGTGGGAGATTTAAAAACCCTGCGGGAGCGGAAATAACGCCGCTGCCGGCCGATTCTCCGACCCTGCGTGGGGTCGGAGAATCCCGCCCATGGTATCATAAATAGGCTCAGGGCCCATCTGAAAAATGTATCTGCGCTTGCTCAGACAAAATAGGACAGGGCTAAAGGCGAATGTTGTGCTTCATGAAAGTCCACCACCATTCTTGGGGATTTCTAAGGCTTACTGTGCCTCCTCAAAATGTTATAAAGACAAAATATCAGCAACAAGCTCGTCATCAAGGCAAACAAATGTTAATTTCTTAAAATGAGGTGATGTCCATGAAGTAATAGTTTGAATCATGCAACTATAAAATGGTTTTAAAAGCAACAACTGATGTTCTGCCAAATTCTATTCAAAAGTGCTGGGGGAGCTGGTTGAAGAAATTACCTAATGGAAAGATGACCAAATGGAATATGTAATGTCCCAATTAAAATAAAATAATAATTGTGTGGCTGGCCGTCAAAAATGGAGCAAGGGAGGCTCACGTTTATGAACCTACAGCTAAATTTTCGAATTACAATTTGGCTACAGTGGCCAATGATGTTGAGCAATGTCTGTCTGAAATTGCAAAAGCTGCAAAGTGAAATCTCCGTAGCTCTTGAAAATGTTATCTTGGGTGACCTAAATGCCAAACCCACAGAGGATTTATGAATATCTTTTCAATTCGAACAAGACTTTTCAGTTCTGGCTGTTAACAGTCAAATGCATAGTTTTTTTTAAGGCTACAATGTGAGATTTCTTAATCATTGGTGTTTTCAGTTCAATGAGTACATGAGGCTCACCAGTCATGCTTCTTTTAAAGTCAGGTCCTTGGACCTGGGTCTGTAACAATGTTTCCGCCTGCCTGCCTGCCTTTTAGACTACTGAGTGGCCATTCACATTCATATTGGGGCAGCAGGGTAGCATGGTGGTTAGCATAAATGCTTCACAGCTCCAGGGTCCCAGGTTCGATTCCCGGCTGGGTCACTGTCTGTGTGGAGTCTGCACGTCCTCCCCCTGTGTGCGTGGGTTTCCTCCGGGTGCTCCGGTTTCCTCCCACAGTCCAAAGATGTGCAGGTTAGGTGGATTGGCCATGCTAAATTGCCTGTAGTGTCCTAATAAAAGTAAGGTTAAGGGGGGGTTGTTGGGATACGGGTATAGGGTGGATACGTGGGTTTGAGTAGGGTGATACAAGGGAACATTGATTGTGCACAGCCTGTTAATTTGCGGAAAGTTCTAGATTGTTGTGCGGCTCCACACTTACCCAGCTTGAAGGGAGCATTAATCCCTGGACTCTTCAACTGAGGGTAGTCCTGGTTTCATCAGTTCATCCATGTGAGGAAGATGGTGGTGCAGTGGTAATGTTGCTGGACTGAATCTCCAGAAACCTCTGCGAACATGGATTCAAATCTCACTCCGGCAGGTAATGCAATTGAAATTCGATTAATAAATCAGGAATTGAAAGCTAGTTTTTGTAATGGTGTCATGAAGCTACCATCGATTGTTGCTAAAACCCATCTAGCTCATGAATATCCTTTAAAGAATAGAATCTGCTGTCTTCACCTGGAATGGGCAACATGTGACACTAGACAGGGCAGCACAGTAGTACAAGTGATTAGCACTGTGGCTTCACAGTGCCAGGGTCCCAGGTTCGATTCCCTGCTGGGTCACTGTCTGTGCGGAATCTGCACGTTCTCCCCGTGTGTGCGTGGGTTTCCTCCGGGTGCTCCGGTTTCCTCCCACAGTCCAAAGATGTGCAGGTTAGGTGGATTGGCCATGATAAATTGCCCTAAGTGACCAAAAAAAGGTTAGGAGGGGTTATTGGTTTACAGGGATAGGGTGGGGGCTTAAATGGATCGGTGTAGACTCGATGGGCCGAATGGCGTCCTTGTCCTTCTGCACTGTCTGGTCTATGTCTAGACCCCAGCAATGCCCTCTGAAATGGCACAAATATCTGGTATATCTGGTACACTGCAACTATTCAATAAAGTGGGTAGTTAACCACCACATTTTCAAGGACAATTAGGGATTGGCAACAAATGTTGGTCTTGCCTACCGGTGTCCAAATCCCGTGAAAGAACAGTGAACAATATCGGAATTATTTTCTTCCACTCCCAGCTCCTCATCTTCACTGGCACTCTGTTTCATTCATTGACAGTCCTTCTGACTCGGTAGCTAATTCTCCCGACTAGCTGTCTCTGGTTTGGTGTTTTCATGAGAAAGACGCCACAACAGAGTTGGCAAAGATGTGGCAGGAATTGCAGATCTGAATGTGTCAGGATGCTCACCTGGGAAGCTGCCCCCTGATCAAAGGCAACCTCGATGAGCTGAAAAGCTAGGATTTTGCTGTGGTTTTACCATTGCAGAGATAATTGTTGACTGTCAAGGGGATTGGAATTCATTGAGAAATGCATTAAACTGATGGAAGATAATTTTCCAGGTTTAGCTAAACTCCATTTGTCACCTTGCTTCCAATATTCATAGAATCCATATGGTGCAGAAGGAAGCCATTCAGCCCATCAAGTCTACACCGACCCTCTGAAAGATCACCTGACCCAGATCCAATCCCCTGCCCTATCCCTGTAACCCCATAACCTCATCTAACCTTTTGGACACCAAGGGACAATTTAGAACAGCCAATCCACCTAACTTGCACACCTTTGGACTGTGGGAGGAAACCGGAGCACCCGGAAGCTGTGAAGAAAACAAACGATGAGAAGGATTATCGAACCACAGGATAATACAGCACATGACAGACCATTTGGCCCTTTGTTTTCGTGCTGGTTCTTTCAAAGAGCTATCAAATTCATTGCACTCCCCTGTACTGCGTTCTAGATCACAGCACACTGCACATTTTATTTTTGCAAAAAAGGTCAATGGTAATACAACAGTTAACTTATTGGTGCACATAAGGAAACTTTCTAATCCTTACAAAGGCCTAAATGATTAGAATGCCGAGCGCTCGCACCCATCATCCTGCGAGTCAGCTGAGAAGACACCGCCACTAACTCTGATGGGCCCGCTGCCTTTTTACACTCAATTGAGAGTTGATTGGCAACAGGAGGGACTCCCTTCTGCACGTGGAAAGAACCCCGCTTTAGATAGTCAATCTGATTGGTCAACAACTCTCCAGCCCCTCCTGGGCCAGCACTGCAGTGGCTGGAAGAGGTACTGCAGCACCGTACCTGTGCCTATGTCCCGGTACTGCACTTCAAGTAAGTACCAACGGTCATGGAGAGGGAATGCTGTGGGGGGAGTCATGCAGGGGCTGATCTTGGATCTCGGTGTGGGGGAGAGGGGAAGGCCTCCCAAACCCCTGAGGGAGGATACTCCAAGTCTGAAGGGGGATTTCCAATTGAGGCGCTCCCTCCTTCCTGTTGGAGTTCTGGGGAAAAAACGTTCTTGTTTCCTACCTTTAGCCTTCGGGTGCTGTAGCCACCGAAGTTGGCCATTCCCTCAATACAAAATGGTGGAACGCAAAGCTTGCAGGGTAAAATGGACAAAGTTTGCAGCACCAGCAGGCTGCAACAAGCCACTGTGTATTCTGTCTGCTAAGAGAGCAGACAGCACCGAAACGAACACTCCGCATACTAATGAGGCAATCTCTGGGACAGTTAACATAGTAATGGAACGATCCCAGGGACAATAGACACAAATAGGGAAGTGATTGCAACATTGTATGGGATACCAGACACCCCAGCACCAGCGGGGTTTGAAGACAAAGCACCTGAAGGCCCGCCCAGTAGCTGAGGGACAGCCTCAGTATTGGGGGGATTCAAACAAATCGATTGAGAAGAGACCCAATCGATCCCCAGCAGATAGATAGCCCAAAAGGGCGTGAAGCCCTAGGATATATAAAAGACAGGTCCCAAACTTAGTTCGTTCTTCTTGACCAGCCCTCCTCTCTTGACCAGCCCTCTCGACCAGCCTTTACCGAAGAAGACCTTGACCGAGAGAGAGGAGAGGTTCGGACAGCAGCCACCAGCAAGTAAGTGTCTCACAACGATCGCTACCAGAGATAGACACTCCTGACCCCTTTTAACCCATGCCAACCTGAAGTCTGCGGACCCAGTGCAGAGCAAGAGGCCTTGTCCCCTGATCCGGCAGTTCCTATTCAGATAAGTATTGGTCTATTTAGTGGTAGGAATAGTTTAGTCATCTTAGCGTGTGCATGAGCAGTATTATAATTGTATTATAATAAACTCATTTGTTTGAACTTACTAATTGGTGTATGGTTTTATTGCTTTGAACTTGACCTTGAAACTTGTGGCGGTATCTTAACGATACCTGGCGACTCCAGAGCTAAGTAACGAAACAGAGCCAAATTGAGTGTTAAGCACACTCACCCAGAACGAGCAACAGTGCCCGGCAGCCTAATAGTTGAGACTGGCCTTAAAAAGGTCTTTAAATGGTTATTAAGGACCTAAATAGGGGCATGGGCAGGCTTCCCATCCAAGACCCTGCCCAAACCACCATCAAATTGCACCTGGGTCGGGGCTGGCGGGAACCCAGAGGGGATACCGTTCATTCAATTATGCGCCCCACCCCCCACCAACAGCCTCAGAACATACCGTGACGGGGAGTGTAAAGTTCTGACCAAAGTGTGTTGCTGGGTTTACTACTGGAAGCAGAATACAAGAGAAATACTGTTGATGTGTTTTTCTTTAAAATCATCCCTTAGCTGTTGTTGAAAGTAGGTCAAATAAATAATCAACCTTAGATGACCAGAACTCTTTCCCACTGGAAATTAGAAATCTAATATCAGTCCATTCAGACGAGCTGATTTTTTTTGTTCAACATATTTAAAAGCAGGGAGCAAGGCCCAAGGCTAACTAATATTAAGTGCATTACATAGGTTTTCAGAGCCTCAGTATTCAACATGAAAGAACACATAACACTGCACTTCACTGGGTTATTTGTGAGTTAACCAAAAAATGGAAGGAACATATGAAGATATCAGTCTAGATTGAGCATTTTAAGATTCGCAAAAATATGCTGAATAATGTTAAATTAAATTGAACTAGAATAAATATATTCCACAAATAATTCCGTTACTTGTCCATTTGGGGACCACCTTCAGCTCCTGAAATAATAGTTCAGCTTTTCACTGTGCAGTGTTATTTATTGTTTTGTGGTGAATGTAATATATATATGTATATATGATAATTCACACTGTCTTTGTAAGCGCAGTAGCGCTATCCTACCACTAGGGGAGTAGCTCTGGGAGTACTCAGGAACTTGTACTGGGCTCCACCCTTGGCTCCGCCCATGACTCCTCCCCCTAGTGCAGCTGTATAAATACCCTTGTCCAGAGTCAGCCTGAGTTCACTAAGAGTTCATCAACGGGTAACAGGCTGGCTCTGAAGTAAGTCGATTAAAGTCTAGATTCATATTGGAAACACTTGTCTGGTGAATTGATGGTTCCATCATGTTTCACATTGAATAGCTTAGAAAAGTAATTTAAGCTCATAGATATATCTAAGAACCAATTGTGGTTGTTTATGGCTGCAGTTAAAAGCATGCCTTTTCCACATGTACATATGACTCCAGTTATCAATGGGTTAATCATTCATTCCCTCAACCGCCGACGCGCAGTAACAGCAGTGTGTACCATCTACAAGATGCACTCCATGAACTCACCAAGGCTCTTTAGGTCAGTCATTTTCAAACTCAGGGATGCGACCTGCGGGTGGGTCACGGGCAGGTGTCGGGAGGGTCACAGAGCGATTGGTCACAACATTCCCGATTGCAGGAAGAAGTGTCCCACATCCGCGACAGACTTTTTAAAATGCTGGCGCGACCAGCTTTCAAGAACGCCGGCCGTCCCTGGATTGCGAACCTCCTTGACCGGATGTAGCAGTGCGCAGACCTGGAGTGCAGCGGGTCAGACTGCATCCTCCGAATGTCAGCGTGCTGTCTGGGAGCAGATTTTTTAAAATTTAAATCGATGGAGTTTTCCCGTCAGAAGCGGCGGCAGAGAGATGGTCATGCGTCCCGCCCACTGATGTCACGTACTCTGGGCACATAATCACCAGATAGCGATTCCTCCATTTCGTAGCTGCCAGCAAACAACCAGGACTGAAGAATTTGAAATGTATCATTTAATAATAGGGAAGAGAGGATTATAGACACAGGCAGGCCAGGATCTCATAAGTAAATCTACTGGAGAGTGCTGCACAGGAGTGTCCACGGCACGACAAAGCAGTGGAGGTGTCAGCTGCTCAGAAGAGTCCACAGGAGGGCAAAGCAGAGCTGGTGTAAGGTCCACGGCCTCTGGTGAACACCCAATAAAGAAAAAACTGAAAGTGGAAGTACTAACAGCTGTGAGTTTTTTGTGAAATATCTCAAAACTAATTGCCAACGAGGAAAATGGTTGCATATCATGGAATTCATCAGACCTAACCGCTATTTCCAAATACAAATGTACATCACGATGAAATTTTATTTGAACTTCTAGCGCATTTGTAGAAAGAGAATCATATTTGGCAATATTACAGGCCCAGTTTTTATTTACACAGAGAGAATTAGAGAAATTACACACGAGGTTTGAAGGTCCCAACTGAATTGTTTGATCGTGAGAGAAGCAGATGTATTTGTTCCTTTGGGATTTTTTTCAAAGATGTTTGCAATCAGAAGAGAATAATAGGCCTTGAAAATTGGCAGCATGACACCAATAGTGATAGTGCTATGTAAGCCCCAAAATAATTAAATAGGGGGCACTGCACTGCCAGCCACTCCTCACAGAGCCTGGGCGATGCCCCATGCTGGGAGAAACACTAGTACAATGTGTTATGCATCAGAAAAGGACTGATGCTAACATCTGGCTGATTTAGTGCAAACTTCCGTAACTGGCACTGTGCAGATCCAGTGTCTGCATGCACTAATTCCCCTCAGCTGAACAGTTATGCACAGGGCCCCTACTTCCCATTCAACGTACTAGGGATAAGCCTCCAATTTGCAGGAGAGCTGCCTCTGACTTACTTCTGGGTGAAATCTGTGGAAGTTCAGTGGTTTATGATTTGGAGATCTTTCAGTGAATTTGTGCAGGGTGGCCATGGGTTTGGTCACCTGTCGACACCACGTTTGCAAGAAATATGGGGGCTGCCTTTGCAATGCTTTGGGGGCAGCAGGGTAGCATGGTGGTTAGCATAAATGCTTCACAGCTCCAGGGTCCCAGGTTCGATTCCCGGCTGGGTCACTGTCTGTGTGGAGTCTGCACGTCCTCCCCCTGTGTGCGTGGGTTTCCTCCGGGTGCTCCGGTTTCCTCCCACAGTCCAAAGATGTGCGGGTTAGGTGGATTGGCCATGCTAAATTGCCCGTAGTGTCCTAATAAAAGTAAGGTTAAGGGGGGGGTTGTTGGGTTATGGGTATAGGGTGGATACGTGGGTTTGAGTAGGGTGATCATGGCTCGGCACAGCATTGAGGGCCGAAGGGCCTGTTCTGTGCTGTACTGTTCTATGTTCTATGTTCTGGTCTGCAACATGATCAACAAAAGGTGCAAATGCTGCAGAGGGGAGAAACGTTACAAAGAGAATTAGAAGGAATGTGCTCCAGAGAAGACCCTGCTTTCTAGGGCTTTCAGGAAGCAGTTCAGGAGAAATGCAGAAAGCAACTCAGATTCAACAACAAAATGATCACAGAACCATGCCACCTCCTTCTAGATGGCCAGCAGCTTCACATCAAGGTGTAGACAATGTGGCTAGTGAATGAAAAGTGCATAGCTTGCACAAATATGCAACTTGATCATTCAAAGTGCAAGTGTGCACCATAACAAATGTCTGGTACACTGCCCATTTCTGCATTCCAAAGCTGACGGGGACCATGTTTATGAAGAGAGGATATTGCATTTTGTTCTGCATAAGCAGGATGAACTGCACGTGGATAGTGGAATTCCCAATGCTGCAGGGAGCCATTGATTGCATGCGCATGGCTCTGTGGCCTGAGAGGAGAGGACAGGAACTGCAAGAGCTAGCATTCATTCAACATATAGTTGGTGTAAGACCACGCTCAGAACATTGGATAGGTGAATGTCCACTATTTTGGCAGCAGCCAAGATGCCATAATGAAGCAGTCTGCCACTCCTCTGTCCTCAGACCCCAAAGAAGAACCAGAGATTGACTACTAAGAGCGAAGGGATACCGTGTCTACATCTGATGACACACCCCCCCGCCTCCTCTCTCCACCTGTCCATTCAGGGACAATGGCTGCATAATGAAAACCATGGAGAAAGCCATCATCATGCTAAAGCAACACATCCACTGATTTTTGATTTGATTTATTTATTGTCACATGTACCGAAGTACAGTAAAAAGTATTTTTCTGCGGCCAAGGGAATGTACACAGTACGTACGTAGTAGACAAAGAGAATAATCAACAGGGAACATCGACAAAACAGTGATTGGCTACAGTGCGGAACAATGGGCCAAACAAAACAAATACATGAGCAAGAGCAGCATAGGGCGTCGTGAATAGTGTTATTACAGGGAACAGATCCGTCCGAGGGGGACTCGTTGAGGAGTCTTGTAGCTGTTGGGAAGAAGCTGTTCCTATGTCTGGATGTGCGGGTCTTCAGATTTCTGTAACTTTTGTCTGATGGAAGGGTCTGGAAGAAGGCATGGCCTGGGTGGGAGGGGTCTCTGATAATGCTGTCTGCCTTCCTGAGGCAGCGGGAGGTGTATACAGAATCAATATGGGGGTGGCAAGCTTGTGTGATGCACTGGGCTGAGTTCATTACACTCTGCAGTTTCTTGTGATCTTGGACTGAGCAGTTGCGAAACCAAGCTGTAATGCAGCCGGATAGGATGCTCTCTATCGCACATAGAACATAGAACATACAGTGGAGAAGGAGGCCATTCGGCCCATCGAGTCCGCACCGACCCACTTAAGCCTTCACTTCCACCCTATCCCCCCTAATCCAATAACCCCATCCTAACCTTTTTTGGTTAATGAGGGCAATTTAGCTTGGCCAATCCAGCTAACCTGCACATCTTTGGACTGTGGGAGAAAACGCAACATCCAGAGGAAACCCCATGCAAACGCAGAGAGAACGTGCAAGCTCCACACAGACTGTAACCCAAGCCCGGAATTGAACCCAAGTCCCTGGCTCTGAGAGGCAGCAGTGTTAACCGAGCTGCTGACCTTACATCAGCCTGTGAGGACTTCAGTGAGGATCGATGAGCAGGAGCTGGCCAAAGGTAATCGAGGGGAACAATTGGGCAATTCCCGACCTCCAGTCCAGGGTTGGGAAGGTGGGGGGGCAATCAACTATCTAACCAACTGACCGAACAAGGAAAGACAGAACAGAGACCGGGCAAGGGCAGGCCAGATAAAGCGAGCAGCAACCATCTCGCCATTCAACCAGCCAGGAGGACACGCGGTCATTGAGGTCCAAGGCCCAACCACCCAAGTGAAAGGTGAGCAGTCTGGAGGTGTGAAGGCTGGGCAGACGCTGGTGTGACTCAAGCAGAGGCCTGGGCTGAGACTGAGAGGTTTGGGTGGCAACCAGATCAGCGGGGTGAGAGCAGAAAACAGGGCAAGTCAGATAAAACCAGCAGTAGTCAAGTACTCAGCCAGGAGTACGCGTGATCGTTGAGGTATGAGGTCCGGCTTCCTGAGAGAGAGGTGAGCAGCTGGGAGATGTAAGAGCCAGGCAGGCACCAGCGTGGTTTTCGGGGAGCAAATGGGCGACTCGACCAGACGCCAGAGCTAAGAATGAGAAGGCTGGGCAATAACCAGACCAGCGAGGGCGAGAGCAGAGACCAGGGCAGGACAGATAAAGCCAGTAGCAGTTTTCATCAAGCAACGAGGTGACTCGAGCAGAGGCCTGGGCAAAGAGTGAGGCCGGCTGGGCAACCGGATTGCTGAGGGCAAGACAGAGGCCAGGCCAGATACCAACAGCAGCAGCCAGACAGCCAGTTAGCCATCAGCACACCTGCAAGCTTAGATCATCAAGGGGAGCAGCTGGAGGGGTAACGTGACCCAAGACTCGGGCTGAGGAGGGCAAAGAAGACTGCTCTTTCTGAAAATCCATATCTGTGACAAACAAGACAGATCAGTTAATACGTCGGGGAGGGGCGCAATTCACGCAACGCCACTCCGACACCGATTCTCCGATCGGCGGGCGGGCTTATCCTGGTGGGGGCCTATGTTCCTCTGTGCCGGGCCCCTGTAGCTCTCCGCCATGTGGCGTGGGGCCGGCACGGAAAAGGAAACCCATGCGCATTCGCGAAGTCGCGCCGGCCGTAGCGAACATACGCTGACCCGCGGCACCCGTTCTGACGTCGGTATCGGCACCTGGAGCTGTGTGAAGCGCTCCAGTGCCATGCTGGCCCCCTGTGCGGCGCAGGATCGCTGCTCCTAGGGGCCTGTTGACGCCGGCGTAAAATGCTCTGGCGTTTACGACAGCGTCAACACTTCGCCCCAGGATCAGAGAATCCTGCCCACTATGAATTTGGCAGTCAAAAATGCAAAAAGTTGAAGGCGAGGCAAGGTGATGAAACTAGGCAAAAAAACATTGAGCACTTTACTTTAAAAGGTTTTAAGTATTGAGTAGTGTCCAAACTGCACATCTTCAACAACATTCACCAAAAGTTTTGGTGACTTGTCTGATGACTTTGACCTACCAGTTTCCAGAGACAACCGGGCACAATGTAATGAAGAGAAAAAAGAGTCCCATTATGGACTGGTTTAGCGGGGTGTAGAGCCGGGAATGATTCCGCTATTGAATGGGACTCTTATTTTTTCGGGTCTGGGCAGGGAAGGCCCCGACCAGACCGCACCTGTCTTCATTTCCCGTACTTACCTTCATTTCCTATACTATAAATGTCAGTGCAAGAAGAGATCAGGGCCCGGATTCTCCCCTATCCGGCGGGGCGGAGGGTCGCGGCGGGACGGAGTGGCGTGAACCATTCCGGCGTCGGGCCTCCCCAAAGGTGTGGAATCCACGACGGAGTGGTTGCCGCTCCACCGGCCGGCGCAAACAGCCTTTGGCGCCCCGCCAGCCGGAGCCAAAAGGCCTTCGCCGGCCGGCGGAAGTCCGCGCATGCACCGGTGCATCAGCGGCTGCTGACATCATACCGGCGCATGCGCAGGGGAGGGGGTCTATTCCACCCCCGCCATAGTGAAGGCCATGGCGGGGCAGAAGAAAAAGAGTGCCCCCACGGCACAGGCCCGCCCGCCGATCGGTGGGCCCCGATCGCGGGCTAGACCACCGTCAGATCACCCCGCGCCCCCCCCCCTCCCCAGGACCTCGGAGCCCGCCCGCACCGCCAAGCCTGCCGGTACCAGAGATGGTTTAAACCACGCCGGCGGGGAAAGGCCTGTCAGCGGCGGGACTTCGGCCCATCACGGGCCAGAGAATTGCCGCGGGGAGCCCGCCGACCGGCGCGGCGCAATCCCCGCCCCTGCCAAATCTCGGCGGGTGGAGAATTCGGGACACAGCAGGGGTGGGATTGATGCCGGCCCCGGGCGATTCCCTGACCCCCCCCCCAGGGGGGTCAGAGAATTCTGCCCCAGGGTGCCATTTTTGAATGGGGCGGCCATTGTGGGCAAAATCCAGATCGCGGAACTGTTCATGAATCTCATTTACTGAGGATCAAGGAGAAATTGGTTGATTTTTTTTTGAAAATACTGTTATGTTTGCAAATGATTCACTGACCATCGTAAAGGATAGCAATAATTTTGTGGAGTTTGCACATTCTACCTTGTGTCTGCGTGGGTCCCATTCCTACAACCCAAAGACATGCAGAGTATGCGGATTGCCCCTTAATTGGAAAAATAAAGAATTGGGCACTCTAAATTTATTTTAAAAAAGATAACAATCACTTGTCGATGGGTACTCTCACTGGAGAAATGTTGGAAGAGAAATTGCTGATCATGAAACTTCCAAAAGTCATATTAAAGCTATGGGTGCATTCATTCTAAGATGTAAATTATCTGTAGGAATTGATTCTGCTTTATTAGCTGAGTTTGAAAAGGACTATTCTTACTGGAGGAAAGTGCTGAGATGTGTTTTTGCCACAGTCAAGCCGTGGGACTACTCCAGGAGGACATGATGAGTCATCAGTGTCAAATCGAAGAGGTAATTTTTTTAGCCTGCCTTGAATATCTCAGTGAATTTAACGAGCTTGTCAAAGAGCTTTTGAAAAGTTTTTTTTATTAATTTAGAGTACCCAATTCTTTTTTTCCAATTAAGGGGCAATTTTGCATGGCCAATCCACCTACCCTGCACATCGTTGGGTTGTGGGGGTGAGAGCCACGCAGACACTGGGAGAATGTGCAAACTCCACACAGACAGTGACCTAGGGCCGGGATCGAACCTGGGTCCTCGGCACCGTGAAGCAGCAGTGTTAACCACTGCGCCACTGTGCTGTCCTTAGCATTTGAAAAGTTATCAACATTGTGGCTGAGGGAAGACTAAGGGCGCGATTCTCCGCCCCCCCACGCCAGGTGGGAGAATAGCGGGAGGGCCTCCCGACATTTTTCACGCCCTCCCGCTATTCTCCCCCCCCCCCCACGCCCGACCCACGCCACGAATCGCCGCTCGCCGTTAAAAACGGCGAGCGGCGATTCTCCGACGCCGATGGGCCGAGCGGCCGGGCCTTCGCGCCCATTTCAACACGGCAGCAAACACACCTGCTCGCTGCCGTCGTGAAACGGGCGCTAGATGCCCGTTTGGGGCATCTGGGGGCCCGATTGGTACAGCAGTACCACGGCCGTGCCAAGGGGGGCATAGGCCCGCAATCGGTGCCCACCGATCGCGGGCTCTGCGTCCGTAACGGACGCACTCTTTTCCCTCCGCCGCCCCGCAAGATCAAGCCACCACGTCTTGCGGGGCGGCTGAGGGAAAAGACGCCAACTGCGCATGCGCGGGTTGGCGTTGTCCAACCTGGGCATGCGCGGCTGACGTCATTGGCCGCGTCAGCCGGCGTGACGCTTGACGAGCGTCCTAGCCCCGCCCGGGGGGAGAATCGTCCCCCGGAAGTGGGCGTGAAGGCTGCCGTGAGTCACGGCCTGTCCCACGGCAGCCTTTACAATTCTCCGCATTTGCGGAGAATCTCGCCCTAAACTTTTAATGCACAGAACCTACAATGACTTCACCACTACAATGGCAGAGTGTCTCAGAAACCAAGGGCGAAATTCTCCGACCCCCAGCAGGGTCGGAGAATCGCCTGGGGGCGCCTAAAATCCCGTCCCCGCCGTGGCAGTGATTCTCCGCCACCCGGGAAGTGGCAGGGGCAGGAATCTCGCCACTCCGATCGGAGAGGCCCCTGTGGTGATTCTCCGGCCCGGATGGGCCAAAGCCCCGCCGCTGGGAGGCCTCTCCCGCCGCCGAGGTTTAAACCACCTCTGGAACGGTGGGCTCAGCGGCGCGAGCAGGCCCCGGGGTCCTGGGGGGGCGGGGGCGATCGAACCCCGGGGGGGTGCCCCCACGGTGGCCTGGCCCGCGATCGGGGCCACCGCTCAGACTCCGGGACAGTGCCTTGGCTGCACTATGTTCTTCCGCGACCGCACGGCCTCCGCCATGGCGGAGGCGGAAGAGAACCCCACATCGCGCATGCGCCGGCAGTGAAGTCAGCGGCCAGCTGCCGCTGACGTCACTGCCGCCGCATGCGCGGACCGGCAAAAGCCTTTCGGCCAGCCCCGCCGTCGGGGGCGCCGGATTTTTGCGCCGGTCTTCTGGTGGCAACCGTTCCGGCGTGGGGCTGGCCCCCAAAGGTGGGGAGTATTCCCCACCTTTGGGGAGGCGCGACCCCTGAGTGGTTGGCGCCACTCCCCTACTCCGGGACCCTCCGTCACGCCGGGTAGGGGAGAATGCCGTCCCAATTCACTAATGAAGTAAAGATGCCAAACACTATTCCATAATAGTTGATTCAACATCAGGGGCGCAATTCTCCCAAAGGGAGACAAAGTGCCGGCGCCGGAGTGAAAACCGGACTGTTTCACTCCGGCGTTGGAGGCCGCTCCTCGCCCCCTATTCTCCCACCCCCAGGGGGCTCGGAGCGACGGCGCGTCAGTCTTGCGCGCCCGGCCTTGACGCTTGCGTCAAAGCGGCGCCGCCTGAATGACGAGGCCGGCGGCGCCTAAATGACGTCACCCCCACATGCGCAGGTTGGCCGGTGCCAACCCGCGCATGCGCGGTTGCCGTCTTCCCCTCTGCTGCCCCGCAAGACATGGAGGATTGATCTTGCAGGGCGGTGGAGGGAAAAGTGTGCGTCTTTCAGAGATGCCGGCCCGACGATTGGTGGACACCGATCGTGGGCCAGACCCCTCCTGAGCACCCCCCTGGTGCTCGATTCTCCCACCACCCCCCCCACAGGCCCCACACGCAGCATTCGTGAGCTGTTCACGCCGGCAGCGACCAGATGCGGTTGGCGCCGGCGTGAACCGGTCGTATTAGGCAGGCCGATCAGCCCATCCAGGCCAGAGATTCGCCGCTCGACCAGAGCAGCGATTCTCCGAGCGGCCTGTCGCAAAACACGACACGCCGTTTTGGGGGGGGGGGGTGGGAGAATCGCGCGGGGGTGCCAGGGCGGCGTGGCGTGAATCGCCCGGCACTCCCGCGATTCTCCCACCCGGCGTGGGGGTTGGAGAATCGCGCCCCAGATGTGAGTCATGTGGGCCAAATAACATGGGCTGGATTCTCCGTCCCGTCGCGCCACATTTCTGTTTCAGCACGCTGGCGGTATGCTCCGTTACGCCGGCTGGTCAATGGGGTTTCCCATTGTGGGGCAGCCCATGCTGTTGGGAAACCCCCTGGCTGCCGGAAAATGGAGCATCCCGACGGCGGAGAATCCAGCCCCATTAATTTTAAGATATGTGACCAGTGATGCTGAAGTTGTAGTGATTTCTCAGTTTTGCCCAGTTACAATCCCACACTTCTGAGTGTCTGGAGACAACTGGTATGGAAATCATTGCACATTTAGGTTTGGACATCAAAAACTGTCATGGCAGGGCTTCAATAATGCTGCAAATATGGAAGGAAAATATTCAGGCCGACAAGCAAGACTGAAGAATGAATGCTCCTGTGCATTATTCATCACATGTTCCGGTCACTTTTTGAATTGAATCTGCAATGCAGCAGTTGAATCATGTGAGGCAGCCGCACATTTTTTAAAACCTTTTTCAAAATTTGTGTGCCTACTTTTCGGATTCTATGTTTAGATTGAATATACTGCAATCGTGCTTGGAGCAGGCAAATGGAGAACATTTGACGGTCAAATGAATTTGTGGCACTAGGTTGTCCACTCATGCAGATGCTGTTTTAGCTTTGAGACTGAGTTTTAAAGGAATACTTATCAGACATGGCCTCATCAAATTCAGAAAATCGCCGAATTATTTTGGGTGCGCTTCAACAAAAGTTTTGATGAGAATGCTAAGAGCCGCTGCAGCAAGAAGTTAATTGAATTATATCAAGAGGACAGAGACACAAATCTTTTCGGAGATGAATTGAAACAATTCATTCACTTCGTCCGTAATAATGAGCTCTGTGCTTCGGGATTGCCAGCTGATTTCTACAGACTTGTACATTCTAGTTTACAGGCAACCTTTGCAAATATGAAAGCCGTTCTTAAATATTTTTCACAATACCTGTCTCAAATGCTTCCCGTGTGCATTCTTTATCTGTATTGAAAAGAGTGAAAATTGATCTGTGATGTACTATGTCAGGAACATTTGACAAGTTTAGCAATACTGGCAATTGAAAATGCATCCTTACAGGATTTTACCTAAGATTATGTTATTGATGATTTTGTGAAGAAAAAAAGCTATCTAAATTGCCATGGATTGCAAAACATATGAGGCAATAACATCTATCCTCTACCATTTTCTCCAGTCTAAATTCTGTCCTTCAAAAGGGAACATATGCTGCTCTGATATAATAACTGATGGTCTTATGCAGACAGTTATAACTGGTGAGTAACTCATCCCCCATTGCTCTCAATACTGGCTTTCTTCTGGACAAAGGACTAATCCTGTCAGACGCCAGCAAAGCCACTGATATTAGACGAGGCATGGACACTCTACTTCATGTATTTACTCCTGCACTGGACGTTCCTGGCTCATTCTGTCCTGCGCTGGCCTGTGCTGTGCTGCAGTCATATAATTGGTTAATTTCTCCATCCCGTCGCTCATTAGACAGTTCCATGTTTGCCTGCATCAGGATACACAGATCGCAGTTTTGACTATCTCTACTGTCATGCTAACAACAGGTAGGCTTAGATTTCAATGCATCAATTACAGGCTTGATTTTAAAAGTTAAAAAATACTAAAGCAGTTGAGCAGTGATTTGTGTACAGTTTGAGGTTTTTGTGGCTTGCATTGTAAATTTTAATTGAGCAATTGCATTCCTGTTCTCATAACTTAAAAGCACTAAAGCAGTTAAGCAGTGATTTGTGTATTTTTCTGTATTTTTGTGGCTTGCGTATGAGCTGAGGGTGGGCAGGGTCAGGAGGTCATTGAAGTGATTGGGAATGGGATTTGACATCATTTGGGATGGGCTGCTAAGTTACCAGAGCGTGGGGCATGATGTGGGGCGGGGGCGGGGGGGGTACACAAAGGAGAGCAGGGGAGGTGTCCCCAAAAGTGTAAATCTGCCTTTGTCAGGGGCTGCTTGCATGGGCAAACAGGCAGTCTATCCTAACTGCCTGTAGAATAAACATGGGTGCGATTCTCCGACCCCCACGCTGGGTGGGAGAATCGCGGGAGTGCCGGGCGATTCCCGCCACACTGCCCTGGCACCCGCACGCGATTCTCCCCCCCCCCCCCCCCCCCAAACGGCGTGCCGAATTTTACGACAGGCCGCTCGGAGAATCGCCGCTCGCCGTTTCTAACGGTCAAGCGGCGATTCTCCGGCCCGGATGGGCCGAGCATCCTGCCCAGTCCGGCGGGTTCACGCCGGTGCCAACCACACCTGGTCGCTGCCAGCGTGAACAGCGCGCGAATGCTGCGTGTGCGGCCTGTGGGGGGGGGGGGAGGGAGGATCGAGCACCAGGGGGGTGCTCAGTAGGGGTCTTCCCCGTGATTGGTGCCCACCGATCGGCGGGCTGGCATCTCTAAAAGACGCACTCTTTTCCTCCGCCGCCCCGCAGAATCACTCCGACACGACTTGCCCGCGGGGAGGACGGCAACTGCGCATGCGCGGGTTACGTCATTTAAGCGCCGCTGGCTGCGTCATTTACGCGGCGCCGGTTTGACGTGGCGCCAAGGCCCGGCACGTGAAATTGACGCGGCACCGCTCTTAGCCCCCTGGGGGTGGGAGAATAGGGGGCAAGGAGCGGCCTCTGACGCCAGAGTGAAACACTCCGGTTTTCACTCCGGCGTCGGCACTTTGTCTCCCGTTGGGAGAATTTTGCCCCTGATTTCTAATAAATCTTTTGTTGTTTGCAGCTAAGGAAGCCCAATAATTAAGTTTCTGCACTAGAATCCATAAAATGTTGACTGAGACCGAAACACCATCATTGATGTACACAAATCGGGCACATAGCAGCAGATTGCTGGTGTAAAGATGCAAAATGCAGGAATTTTGGAAAAAAAGGGACATATTCAGGAAAGAAAGAAAGGACAAGTTCCAAACAAGAATTATAAAAAGCAGAACCAAGTGTATCAAATGGAAAGCCAAATAGAGGAAAAAGGATCCATGTGATATACAAAATGCCGCAAAAAAGGACCAGAGTCACGGTCAGATGGTGAACTGTCACGAAACGTACTGACCATTGTGGGTACAACAAACCGTTACTGGTCACTCCTTTACTGGATGGACAACTGGTGAGAATGAAGGTGGACACTGGAGCAGCAGTTTTGTTGGGACCAGAAATTGTTTACCATGAGAAACTACAATGCAACACCTTAAAATCCTCAAAGATACTACTTAAAGCTTACACTGGGGTAGTGGCTATGTTGAGGGCCTATATCGATGTAAACATGCAGCTGAACGGACAGACCACAGATTATATCTGCATATTGTTAAAAATTAACTTCCCAGTCCGAATGCGGAGAATCTGGTTGGAGAGAATCAAGCTAAATAAGGGCGGCTTGGTAGCACAGTGGTTAGCACAATGGCTTCACAGCGCCAGGGTCCCAGTTTCGATTCTCGGCTTGGGTCACTGTCTGTGCGGAGTCTGCACGTTCTCTCAGTGTCTGCGTGGGTTCCCTCCAGGTGCTCCGGTTTCCTCCCACAGTCCAAAGATGTGCAGGGGTGTGTGGATTGGCCATGCTAAATTACCCTTAGTGTCCAGAAAAGGTGAGGTAAGGTGGTGTTACGGGGATAGGGTGGAAGTGTGGGGATAGGGTGGAGTTGCGGGCTTAGGTAGGGTGCTCTTTCCAAGGGCCAGTGCAGGTTCGATGGGCCGAATGGCCTCCTTCTGCACTGCAAATTCGATGATTCTGTAAACTGGGGTGAGGTGAATCTCACATCAGATTCTGAAGCAGAACCTCCGAAGATTTTAAAGAAACATGGGGTCTTCAAACCATTCTGTAAATGACCAGCTGATGCCAATAGAACCGCGATGACAAAAGATGGTTTGAGGTGCATAGGTGGCGTTTTTAAAGTCACTATCAATCCTGTACTGTGTACAGAACAGTACCCTCATTATCCTTTAAGTATACCACAGATTGATGAATGATGGAAGCATTGAGTAGCAAAAGAGGTCGGTGGCATGATGGATGGGGGATATCCTTTGAAAGTGCATTCATTGCCCTTGGTTGCCTGCTTGAGATCATTCATCGTTTTCTGGCACTGCTGCCAAGTTTTCGTTGCCAGGCATCTGTGCATTGACCTCCATGGACACATGTTCTCATTCCTTTGGTGGGCATTACTTGAGGGTAGCAACATGGCTTCTTGCATCCTATCAAACTCCCTAATTAAGTCCTCCGGCACCGTGACAATAAACTAGGATGTCCTTTCTTAGTCCCAGTGCTAGATTATTTTTTTGTAGTTGGCAGTAGATTCATTTCTGTCAACGCACCTCACTTTTCGGAGAAATAAGTTAATGTGTATTCAAATGAAGATATGCACTTTATTTCTGTAACACCTTATAAATGATAGACATGATTTACCGACAGTGTCCCACCAGAATCGGGCGGGACATGCCTAGTAAATGCGGATGAGGCCTCTCCCGGGATTTTTGATGGTCGTAGCGCTCACAAAATCTAATTAGATCTTACAAGACATTGTGTTCTGTATCCCATCCACAATGGGTGGGACCCAGACTCACACAATTCAGTGAGCTTAAAAGCCCGCTTAACTATATCAACGCTGGAGCGAACGGTAGCCCGTCATCTATTGACCTCGCCAAGGAGACAACAGCCGAACATCTTTTAACAAATGGCACATGGGGAGTTCGCCCAGATGATTGGAGGCCTGCAGGGGGCTCGGATCTGGGCAGGTAGGCACCCTGGCACTGTTGGTGCCATCTGGGCATCTTGGCGCATCCAGCCTTGCACCATGGCAGTGCCACACTGACAGTGACACCTGAGTGCCACCCTGCCATTGCCAGGGTACCCAGGTGGCACTGCCAGGCTGGCAAAGACACTGCCAGAGTGCCAGGCTGGCATTTTGTCAGCGCTGGGTAACAGGACTGGGAGTGCCCTGCCCTTGTGAGGTGGGGTGCGGAGGACCCAAGGCCCCCTTATACGTGAGTTGGGGTGTTGGGTGTGGTACGGGGTTGTGTCTTGGGGTGGGGGAGTTCGAGAGATCGGGGCGCCATTTTCAAATCTCTTCCTGTTCTGAGGAGCTCTGCTCATCAGAGCTCCTCAGTACAGGAAATGATGCTAAGTGTGGCCTGGTTGGTGGTGGTGGTGGTGGGGGGTGGGGGGGGGGGGGGGGAGTGGGGGGGGGGGGGCATTACCCACTGGGCCGAAATGACAACAAAGTGCCATTCGATAGCAGGGTCATTCCCCAGTGCTAATCCCGCCCAAAAACAATTATGATTTTTTTTTTTGGAGTAAGTCGTGGCCAACGTCTCCATGTTATTCTTTGATGTCATCCTCTTCTGATCTCCCAATATTTGAGTAAAATTTCATATTGTTCCATCATACGACCTAGAAAACAATAAAACATAGAAATGTAGTGATCACCCAGTAAAGCTGCATCAAAATTATACATACCCTAAAATTGACAAGAATACTGCGAAACCATTGCAATATGACCAGTGGAGTTTTATTTTTTTTAAATGCTTTACCTAAATTGTAAGACTAGTAAAAATAATAGTTCAGAGGAAGAAAAAAGCAGAGGAAAAGTAGGCTGCTTAAGTGTTCAGTACTTCTCAACAGCTCCATTGTATTGGAAGGCAAAAGCAGTTCTCGCCCTTCAAGAAAACGAAAGGCCATTTCCAATCCTGCGATTTCACCCATTCAAGGATGCAACATAACACAAGGATATTGAAGACGTAGGTGTGTTATGTAATTTAATCTGAAGTTGTTAGAAGTACAAAGCTTCAGTTCAAATTTAGTGAGGATCGTTGAGCTTGAAATATTTGTGACCTCTCAATTTCCCTGTTCTCTTCCCTCTTGTGTGATTTGTATAGCAACTGAAATTGGAATCACAGAATCATGGGGGAGGGAATTTTAATATGTGAGTGCACAGATTCGGGTGCATGTTGGGGAAGAAATCAAGGGGAAATGCAAGCTGGGAAGTTGTCTCCAACCTTCCAACCACTGTATTTGAGTGCACATAGGAGACTGCGTGTGCTCTTCTCCCGTGGAAGAGGCTTGCTGTCAATTTCAACATTAGCAGTTTCATTGATTGGTAGAATAGGATCAAAGGAACGAAGTGGCCAACTTCAGTTCCTTCATCAATCACTCAGGTAGAAATAAAGTAATGTGGGTTTTCCAGCCAAACTTTCAATCCACAATTTTCCCGGGGTTTCTTGCGACTTGCCAGTGAAAGGGAGGTGAGATTGAAGTGAATTGAAAGGATTGATGCGCTTGTATTGATATGCAAACATGCAACCAATGAACACTCAGAATAGGACACAACCAATGGGCAGTCAGGACACTCAGAGGTGTCATCACCACAAGGGGGCATGACATAAACCTATAAAAGGGATGAGGCACTCACACCCTACCTCTTTCCACAGACAGGCACCTAGAGAGTTAGACAGGGTTGATCAGCAGCATCACACCCCAGCACGTGGCTCAGAGAAAGCTGGTTGATGAGCCATCAATTGCACGTGAGACGAGTTGCTGTACAAAAGTTAGGCTTTAATAAGCTAGAAATTAGCCCTGCGGTCGACTACAATAAATGGACGACCGCCAGGCGTTCTGACTATTTATACCTCGGTATGGAGGCGTGGTTAACTCAGCCTCTCGACCAATCGGAGAGCCGTCACATGACTAGTCTCAATCAATCGGTCGAGAGGCACATGGCAGACAGCTATGCAAATCATACCGCCACACTGGTGCAGTTAGAATGAGTTACGACAGTTAGATTAGCAGAGAGTCGAACTCATTTGAGAACTGTGTTAATAGTTCAATAAACACGTTGAACTCATTTCAGAGTCGGACCATCCTTTAGTTAAGACTGGATCAAGTAGCAGCCTGTGTTATCTGAAGCAGCATAACACAACAGCGCTGACAGGAAAGTAGGTCAGTAGGTATTCAATATTCATCGCAGCTTTCTGATCTGCTGATGTGAAAGAATTTGGTAATTGCACTTGTGCTGAGAGGTTACATCACACACTTTGAGGTGGCATCAATACTATAGCTGCTCGGAGCTCTGATCTGCCAGACAAATTAGGGTTCTGCTTCTTAGGAATTCAGATCGAAATCAAGATGACCAGGAGCAGCAGTAGAGAAGTACTGTACCAGTGATGGGAAGCAGCAAGGTCTGGAGCAGCAATGGGGGAGAAGCAGGGTCTGGACCAGCAATGCAGGAGCAGCAGGGTCTGTACCAGGAAAGGGGGAGCAGCAGGGTCTGTACCAGGAAAGGGGGAGCAGCAGGGTCTGTACCAGTGATGAGGGAGCAGCAGGGACTGTACCAGCAATGGGGGAGCAGCAGGGTCTGTACCAGCAAAGGGGGAGCAGCAGGGTCTGTACCAGTGATGAGGGAGCAGCAGGGACTGTACCAGCAATGGGGGAGCAGCAGGGTCTGTACCAGTGATGGGGGAGCAGCAGGGTCTGCACCAGAGATGGGGGAGCAGCAGGGTCTTTGCCAGTGATGGGGGAGCAGCAGGGTCTGTACCAGTGATGGGGGAGCAGCAGGGTCTGCACCAGAGATGGGGGAGCAGCAGGGACTGTGCCAGTGATGGGGGAGCAGCAGGGTCTTTGCCAGTGATGGGGGAGCAGCAGGGTCTGTACCAGTGATGAGGGAGCAGCAATGTCTGTGCCAGTGATAGTGGAGCAGCAGGGTCTGCACCAGAGATGGGGGAGCAGCAGGGTCCGTACCAGTGATGGGGGCAGCAGGGTCTGTGCCAGTGATGGGGCATTGCAGTATCTGTGCCAGTGATGGGGTAGCAGGAGGGTCTTTGCCAGTGATGAGGGAGCAGCAAGGTCTGTGCCAGTGATAGTGGAGCAGCAGGGTCTGTGCCAGTGATGGGGAAGCAGCAGGGTCTTTGCCAGTGATGGGGGCAGCAGGGTTTGTACCAGTGATGGGGGAGCAGCAGGGTCTGTTAGTGACAGGGCCGGCCCAAGGTACCGGCAACTCGGGCAGTCGCCCGGGGCGCCATGTGCTAGGGGGCGCCATCAAGCCTATGTCTATGTATTTGCATTATGTACTTCTGTATGTCCTATGTGTTTTATGGAACAGGTGACAATAAATTAAATCTAATTAATTCAGTGGCCGAAAGGTTGTAAGATTCTAAGGACGATCTGCGCATTTGCAACATGTTGCCTCCGCATGATGGCAGCTACGCATGCTCAGTAGCTGCCCACGCGCAGCCCGGAGTCACGTGGGGTGCTCCTTCAGCCACGGCCCCGCCCCCTGTGCGGCCGCCATGTTGATTGGCCTTGGCCGCCAGCTGGTCCACTTCAGCCGCTGGCGGCTGCTCAGTGTCTGTGTGAGGCAGTGGCTGCACGGAGGGTCCTCGGCGGGAGGAGGGCCGCCGAGGGGAGCAGGAAAAGACTATCCGCAGCGGGCAAAGGTGATGGAGCGCAGCGCTGGAGGCCTTTAAAATTGGCACTTGTAAGGGCGCCTAAGTTCAGCTTGCCCGGGGCGCCAGCAACCCTAGGGCCGCTGCTGGTGATAGGAGAGCAGCTGGGTTTGTACCAGCAATGGGGAGCAGCAGGGCCAGTACCAGCGATGGGGAGCAGCAGGGTCTGTACCAGTGATGGGGGGCAGTAGGGTCTGTGGCAGTGATCGGGGAGCAGCAGGGTCTGTACCAGTGATGAGGGAGCAGCAGGGTCTGTCCCAGTGATGAGGGGGCAGCAGGGTATGTGCCAGTGATGGGGGGCAGTAGGGTCTGTGGCAGTGATCGGGGAGCAGCAGGGTCTGTACCAGTGATGAGGGAGCAGCAGGGTCTGTCCCAGTGATGAGGGAGCAGCAAGGTCTGTACCAGAGATGGGGGAGCAGCAGGGTCTGTCCCAGTGATGGGGGGGCAGCAGGGTCTGTACCAGAGATGGGGGAGCAGCAGGGTCTGTGCCAGCAATGGGGGAGCAGCAGGGTCTGTACCAGTATGGGGGAGCAGCAGGGTCTGTGCCAGCAATGGGGGAGCAGCAGGGCCTGTACCAGTGATGAGGGAGCAGCAGGGTCTGTGCCAGCAATGGGGGAGCAGCAGGGCCTGTACCAGTGATGAGGGAGCAGCAGGGTCCGTACCAGTGATGAGGGAGCAGCAGGGTCTTTGCCAGTGATGGGGAAGCAGCAGGGTCTTTGCCAGTGATGGGGGCAGCAGGGTCTGTACCAGTGATGGGGGAGAAGCAGGGCCTGTGCCAGTGATGAGGGAGCAGCAGGGTCTGTACCAGTGATGAGGGAGCAGCAGGGTCTGTGCCAGTGATGAGGGAGCAGCAGGGTCTGTGCCAGTGATCGGGGAGCAGCAGGGTCTGTGCCAGTGATGAGGGAGCAGCAGGGTCTTTGCCAGTGATGGGGGCAGCAGGGTCTGTACCAGTGATGGGGGAGCAGCAGGGCCTGTACCAGTTATGGGGGAGCAGCAGGGTCTTTGCCAGTGATGGGGGATTGCAGGGTCTGTGCCAGTGATGGGGGATTGCAGGGTCTGTGCCAGTGATAGTGGAGCAGCAGGGTCTGTGCCAGTGATAGTGGAGCAGCAGCGTCTGTGCCGATGATAGTGGAGCAGCAGGGTCTGTGCCAGTGATGAGGGAGCAGCAGGGTCTGTACCAGTGATGAGGGAGCAGCAGCGTCTGTACCAGTGATGAGGGAGCAGCAGGGTCTGCACCAGAGATGGGGGAGCAGCAGGGTCTGTACCAGTGATGGGGAGCAGCAGGGTCTTTGCCAGTGATGGGGGAGCAGCAGGGTCTGTACCAGTGATGGGGGAGCAGCAGGGTCTGCACCAGAGATGGGGGAGCAGCAGGGACTGTACCAGCAATGGGGGAGCAGCAGGGTCTGTGCCAGTGATGGGGGAGCAGCAGGGTCTGTGCCAGTCATGGGGGAGCAGCAGGGACTGTGCCAGTGATGGGGGAGCAGCAGGGACTTTGCCAGTGATGGGGGAGCAGCAGGGTCTGTGCCAGTGATGGGGGAGCAGCAGGGTCTTTGCCAGTGATGGGGGAGCAGCAGGGACTGTGCCAGTGATGGGGGAGCAGCAGGGTCTGTACCAGTGATGGGGGAGCAGCAGGGTCTTTGCCAGAGATGGGGGAGCAGCAGGGTCTGTACCAGTGATGGGGGAGCAGCAGGGACTGTGCCAGTGATGGGGGAGCAGCAGGGTCTTTGCCAGTGATGGGGGAGCAGCAGGGTCTGTACCAGTGATGAGGGAGCAGCAATGTCTGTGCCAGTGATAGTGGAGCAGCGGGGTCTGCACCAGAGATGGGGGAGCAGCAGGGTCTGTACCAGTGATGGGGGCAGCAGGGTCTGTGCCAGTGATGGGGCATTGCAGTATCTGTGCCAGTGATGGGGTAGCAGGAGGGTCTTTGCCAGTGATGAGGGAGCAGCAAGGTCTGTGCCAGTGATAGTGGAGCAGCAGGGTCTGTGCCAGTGATGGGGAAGCAGCAGGGTCTTTGCCAGTGATGGGGGCAGCAGGGTCTGTACCAGTGATGGGGGAGCAGCAGGGTCTGTTAGTGACAGGGCTGGCCCAAGGTACCGGCAACTCGGGCAGTCGCCCGGGGCGCCATGTGCTAGGGGGCGCCATCAAGCCTATGTCTATGTATTTGCATTATGTACTTCTGTATGTCCTATGTGTTTTATGGAACAGGTGACAATAAATTAAATCTAATTAATTAAGATTCTAAGGACGATCTGCGCATTTGCAACATGTTGCCTCCGCTTGATGGCAGCTACGCATGCTCAGTAGCTGCCCACGCGCTGCCCGGGGTCACGTGGGGTGCTCCTTCAGCCACGGCCCCGCCCCCTGTGCGGCCGCCATGTTGGTTGGCCTTGGCCGCCAGCTGGTCCACTTCAGCCGCTGGCGGCTGCTCAGTGTCTGTGTGAGGCAGTGGCTGCACGGAGGGTCCTCGGCGGGAGGAGGGCCGCCGAGGGGAGCAGGAAAAGACTATCCGCAGCGGGCAAAGGTGATGGAGCGCAGCGCTGGAGGCCTTTAAAATTGGCACTAGTAAGGGCGCCTAAGTTCAGCTTGCCCGGGGCGCCAGCAAACCTAGGGCCACTGCTGGTGATAGGAGAGCAGCTGGGTTTGTACCAGCAATGGGGAGCAGCAGGGCCAGTACCAGCGATGGGGAGCAGCAGGGTCTGTACCAGTGATGGGGGGCAGTAGGGTCTGTGGCAGTGATCGGGGAGCAGCAGGGTCTGTACCAGTGATGGGGGGCAGTAGGGTCTGTGGCAGTGATCGGGGAGCAGCAGGGTCTGTACCAGTGATGGGGGAGCAGCAGGGTCTGTCCCAGTGATGAGGGGGCAGCAGGGTGTGTGCCAGTGATGGGGGGCAGTAGGGTCTGTGGCAGTGATCGGGGAGCAGCAGGGTCTGTACCAGTGATGGGGGAGCAGCAGGGACTGTGCCAGTGATGGGGGAGCAGCAGGGTCTGTACCAGTGATGGGGGAGCAGCAGGGACTGTGCCAGTGATGGGGGAGCAGCAGGGTCTGTACCAGTGATGGGGGAGCAGCAATGTCTGTGCCAGTGATAGTGGAGCAGCAGGGTCTGCACCAGAGATGGGGGAGCAGCAGGGTCTGTACCAGTGATGGGGGCAGCAGGGTCTGTGCCAGTGATGGGGCATTGCAGTATCTGTGCCAGTGATGGGGTAGCAGGAGGGTCTTTGCCAGTGATGAGGGAGCAGCAAGGTCTGTGCCAGTGATAGTGGAGCAGCAGGGTCTGTGCCAGTGATGGGGAAGCAGCAGGGTCTTTGCCAGTGATGGGGGCAGCAGGGTCTGTACCAGAGATGGGGGAGCAGCAGGGTCTGTTAGTGACAGGGCTGGCCCAAGGTACCGGCAACTCGGGCAGTCGCCCGGGGCGCCATGCGCTAGAGGGCGCCATCAAGCCTATGTCTATGTATTTGCATTATGTACTTCTGTATGTCCTATGTGTTTTATGGAACAGGTGACAATAAATTAAATCTAATTAATTCAGTGGCCGAAAGGTTGTAAGATTCTAAGGACGATCTGCGCATTTGCAACATGTTGCCTCCGCTTGATGGCAGCTACGCATGCTCAGTAGCTGCCCACGCGCTGCCCGGAGTCACGTGGGGTGCTCCTTCAGCCACGGCCCCGCCCCCTGTGCGGCCGCCATGTTGGTTGGCCTTGGCCGCCAGCTGGTCCACTTCAGCCGCTGGCGGCTGCTCAGTGTCTGTGTGAGGCAGTGGCTGCACGGAGGGTCCTCGGCGGGAGGAGGGCCGCCGAGGGGAGCAGGAAAAGACTATCCGCAGCGGGCAAAGGTGATGGAGCGCAGCGCTGGAGGCCTTTAAAATTGGCACTAGTAAGGGCGCCTAAGTTCAGCTTGCCCGGGGCGCCAGCAACCCTAGGGCCACTGCTGGTGATAGGAGAGCAGCTGGGTTTGTACCAGCAATGGGGAGCAGCAGGGCCAGTACCAGCGATGGGGAGCAGCAGGGTCTGTACCAGTGATGGGGGGCAGTAGGGTCTGTGGCAGTGATCGGGGAGCAGCAGGGTCTGTACCAGTGATGGGGGGCAGTAGGGTCTGTGGCAGTGATCAGGGAGCAGCAGGGTCTGTACCAGTGATGGGGGAGCAGCAGGGTCTGTCCCAGTGATGAGGGGGCAGCAGGGTCTGTGCCAGTGATGGGGGGCAGTAGGGTCTGTGGCAGTGATCGGGAGCAGCAGGGTCTGTACCAGTGATGGGGGAGCAGCAGGGACTGTGCCAGTGATGGGGGAGCAGCAGGGTCTGTACCAGTGATGGGGGAGCAGCAGGGACTGTGCCAGTGATGGGGGAGCAGCAGGGTCTGTACCAGTGATGGGGGAGCAGCAATGTCTGTGCCAGTGATAGTGGAGCAGCAGGGTCTGCACCAGAGATGGGGAG